>NC_060122.1:594813069-595440212 GCF_021461395.2 Schistocerca americana | reverse complement strand
CAATCTGATATCAATGTCATATTCTGACAAAATCATGCTCAAGCTCAGAAATACGTTGGACGAAGGAATTATCGAGTAGGCTTCATCAACTTATAACATTCCGTTAAGAGTAGTGGACAAGAGCGATGGAAGTATTCGTCTTGTGCTCGATTCAAGGCAAATAAACACAATTATTGAAAAGGAACCTAATCGACCATAAAAATTGGAAAAATTCTTACGGAAGTTCCATAACATCACAGTGTTTCCCCCAACTGATCTGGGGTCAAGTTTCTGGCAAATCGAGCTCGCAGCAGAATGCCGCAAGTAGACGGCTTTCATTGCTTTCGGTCGTTGTGATCAGTTCGGAAGATTGCCATTCGGATTGCATGTATCGTCGGCAGCTTTCATTTGCGGCCTAGAAAAAATTCTTGATGAAGAATTAAGTGATAGACTTACTTGCTAAGTGGATGATACCTTTAACAGGAGAAAGGATACGAAGCGAACACAATAAGGTGCTAGGGCACTGCTGACAAAGTTAAAAGATCACGGGGTAAGGGCTAACATAAATTAATATTGCATTTGAATTAGGTAAGTGCGTCTCCTAGGCCGTATCATTTCTGGGGAAGGGTTAAGTCGTGATCCTGAGAAACTAGAGGCGGTAGCAAAATTTTAGATCCCTCAAACCTAAAAACAATTACAGGGATTTCTACATGTCGTAAATTTCTACAAAATATTTCTGTGTGTAAACGATTTAGCGACACCAAGGCTATGTGCGCTAACAGGAAAGAAAACACCGTTTGTATGGGATGTCGTAGAAAAGAAGAATTCACCTCCCTTAAACATGTATTGTTGTCTGTACCTAAATTATAGCATCCAAATCTTGAGCAGGACTTCTGTATGGCCGCGTGTAGCTCCACTACAGGCCATGGCTTGATTATTTCCCATCAGGACGAAGGAGAGGGACAACTGATACATAAAAGCATTGCCCTTGCTAGCCACGTATTAACGAAATGCGAAAGAAATTATTCCGTAATGGAGTCAGAAGGCCTCACGCTTTTGTAGTGATTCCAAAAGTTCAGGTTCTTTTCGTTTGTGCGCATAACCCGTGTTTACACATTCACAAAGCATTAGAAGTTCTAATGAGTGCGACACTTAGTCATGGCAGACTTGGGCTCTGGGTCTCAATACTTCAAAAACATATCTTTACGACCGGGTACGTACCTGGACCTACTAACATAATTACAGACGTGTTCTCTTGTTCCTCAGTAGGGCTGGACAAGAATGTAGATGAACCAGACAAAGATGAACCTTTCTCTGTCTATTATATAGCAGAGCAAGACAACGACGAGATAGAGGGACCAGAAGAGACAGAAATCAGGAAACGCTGTTTAGTACGAAAAGGAGTGTTGTTTTCCGGCGAAACGCAGAAAGTACTCTCTGGGTTGTGTGTATACCGGAGGAGCTGATCAACAAACTGATATGATACATGCAAGTCAGCTGTGCTCATTTTGGACCATGAAAGTGTTTCATGACGTTAAAGACGATATGCTGCTTTCGTAACATGGAGAGGCGCTTAAGAAGAGTACTCTCCAGTACGCAAAAATTGTCAGAAGGTAAAGTCATCCACAGTGAGAATGCGGGCGCCACTTCATCCCATCCTTCCCAGAAAGTTAAAAGACATTGCAGCATCAGATTTAATGGAACCCCTCCAGAAAACCACGCGTGGATTTAAAGACGTCTTTGTCGCAGTAGAGTTAACCTCAAAGTTCGCGATCCTAATGCCGTTAAAGAGAGCGACAGATTTGACTGTGAGCAAGACTCTCTGCAAAGACTTTTTAACACAAATGGGGAAGTTGATAAAATATTGATGATATGATTTATGACGGAGGGCGCTAAACAGCAAGATCATCAGCGCGATAAAATATTAATGGACAGTGGTCTGAAATACCGACTGGAAAGGTGGCAGAATACTTTAAGACACAGGAATATCAGACATGTATTCAAGTACCACGCAAGTTCAAAGCAGTGCGAGCGAACTATAAAATATGAGGGTAATTTGTGCAGATTTTATCGCGAAAACCGATACGAAACACAATACGTGTACTTGCAGGATCTCCAAGACGCCCTCAATGAGCTTCCGTATGACAATACTGAATTCCCTCAGCAGTATGCAAAGGAAAAGTACCGCCTGATCTCATTAAGGAAACTGTCGACTTTGCGCCGAGAGGACGGATGAACCACAGGGAAATAGTGGTGCGAGCACTGTGGAACTTCGCAATAGTTGGACAGAAGAGGAAAGTTATGGTACACAGAGAGGCGAAAAGAAAAGAATTTAAGATTGGCGAGAAGGTCTCGTGAAGGTTCACAGACTCTCAAGCAAACAAGGAAAGTTCTATCACAAACTGTTCCCAACGTATTTCGGACTGGTATGTTTTCGTCAGACTGTTCATGTCAATGCCCTTGAACTGGAAAGTTTGCATTCGGGGAACTCAATAGGAGTGCAGCATGTAAGTAACATGAAGAAATTTGTAGAGGAGGGTAAAATGTAAGATGAAAAATGTGCATTCATGCATTTTGTAAATAAACGCTGTTTAGTACGAAAAGGAGTGTTGTTTTCCGGCGAAACGCAGAAAGTACTCTCTGGGTTGTGTGTATACCGGAGGAGCTGGTTGGTTGCTTGGGGAAGGAGACCAGACAGCGTGGTCATCGGTCTCATCGGATTAGGGAAGGATGGGGAAGGAAGTCGGCCGTGCCCTTTCAGAGAAACCATCCCGGCATTTGCCTGGAATGATTTAGGGAAATCACGGAAAACCTAAATCAGGATGGCCGGACGCGGGATTCAACCGTCGTCCTCCCGAATCCGAGTCCAGCGTGGAACCACTGTGCCACCTCGCTCGGTTGTAAATATTAGGCTACATATCTGTTGCATATTTTATGTTTTTAAGGAAAGGGACACTGAGTTTGGAGGAAGTAAAAGAAATGGTATTACTCGTGTCAGAACAGTGTGCTGAGGAAATTCCTGTAAAAAAAAAAAAAAAAAAAAAAAAAAGAGAGAGAGAGAGAGAGAGAGAGAGAGAGAAATCAAATGATATAAGGTGCTGAGGAATCATGGAGTCCTACTGAAAACGGTATATATAGAGTCCAGAGTTATGAGGAACACAAGGTGGTAAAGTTCTGTACTTTAAATATATAAGTGGCCTTTTAGATTGATGTTCAAGTCAATGTGACTTGTTTCTAATATTTGTATTTTTCTACATGTCGAAGTCGGCAAAGAAAGCATGTTTACGGTGATACGATGCCCAATCACAGGCGAGGTGGTGGATTTTTTATGTTGATGTTAGAGCGAGCCGACCGCACGTGCGGGGGTGTATTTATTGAGAATTTGGAGGGCTCAGTGCACGATGCGTGAGCATTATTAAAAAGAAGGGACTAAGTAGTTCACTAGCGAAGAGACAAACGGTTTCTATATATAAATTCGATGTTTTTTTGTTAACGATTTCTAATCATTTGTTAATACTACACAGGAAAACTAACAATGACGATAGCGTATCATTAAAGTAAGATGGTGGATACGTTATTGGCACAACGCTGCAACATGTGTGAAGAATCACCACCACCTAGAGACAAGGCTGTGGCGCGAAATTCGTAGCAGGTCGTGATGTCACTCAAAGCGGGCCACAATTTCGTGTTTAGAAGCGATTGTGTACCTACACGTTTATTGGATTCTAGTGCTGCATTCGTGCTTAAAACTGGCGACTGTAGTGTTTACTTCTAGTGAATCTACTGTGAATATGGTTTACGAATGTTGTGTACCAAGGTGTCTTACAAATTACTGAACTGGGCCGAAAGTAATGTTGTTTTTCTTTCCGAAAGATTCGAATCTGTGTCGGAAATGGCTTTCAGAGATTCATCGGGACAATTTCCAACCCACTCAGCACACAAAGGTAAGTAAAAAAATATCTACTTAGTACAGTTGTTTTTTATTTTATTTTATTTTACTTTTATTTTTTTCTAATGGAATACCTTAAAGTTTTGTTGCATTTGACTAAAATTGTGATCAAAAGCTCAGGGTAAATAGTATTGTTTTCAAGTGCCTTTGTTTTGATTTTGAAAATGAAAAATAAATTTGTAATTCGTGTTACATTTTATTCGTGTTTAAATTTCTCTGCAATTTGTATTTTGTTACACATTACCGATACATTTTATTCTCTGTTTGTGAGTGGATGTTGTTTTTCTCTCTCGTATTTGTTAGAATGAGTGCTAACGAATGTTGAAACTGCTCTTTTCATGTTTAAAAAGCGATCTCTCTGTATAAAGCATATCTATGTTGTCGTTCTATGTGTTAGTTTTTCCCTTTATTAGGCATTCACGATCATTGGCTTCGCCAACTGACAACCAAATAATCATCTAACTTACACTTCAAGTTACGCTACAGATCAGTGTCATCTGTGAAGGCATTGCTATTTGTATGAGATAAATGATTTTTTTCTCTTCTTTTTTTTTTCTTTCGTTCTGTTTCATATGTATATGCATATTTCCGATGATATAGCATAGTTTTTATTTGTCCTGTGTTTGTTAGAGACAATATGTTTTTGAAATTAATTTTTTATGTGAATAAATCCGTTTCTCTTGTTTATTGAGTAGGTAAAATATTTTGATTCTTTACATATCATTCGCTGAAAATGTCTATTGTGTTAAAATTACAACACACTCTGACATAACAGTTGCGACACTCACTCCTGTAAAAGGTGCTACCATTTGACAGCTGGAGCGACACTACCGCTCCAAGAGGCAAGAAAGCAGAACTTCAGATGCGTCGTAAACATAGTGTTTGTTCTGCATCCCTTTTCTACGTGATTAACGAAATACTTGAATTTTTTTTTGCCTCCAAGAGTTTCTGTAATATCAGAAGACATAGATGTTCCTAAAAATGATTCTGAAATAAACGCAAATAGGGATAAAACTCACGAATCCAGTGACAAGTTACAATACGTTCCTGAAGAAACAACACTTGTGACGTTGGATAGAACTGCTTAGCACGTTGATATAAACGGAATATAAACACGTAGATTCACACATAAGAAGCACAGACATGAACCTCTACTTGCAAAAGGAATCGACGTCTCATTTGTCGTTCCATAGGCCTACCGTATTTTAGTCATTGTCACGTGTTGCCACAAGTACGACCTTCATCTTTATATTATTCTAAGTGGGACAAGCTACTGCAATATACTGTGAGTGTAAACTCGAAGTCCTCAAAGCCAATAACACTGTCAGAAGTGCTGTCATATGTTAAATTTGCCATTAGAGGCTTTTCATCCAATGATATATGCACTAGTTTATCAATATCGGAGAAATGCTATACCTTCTGCTTTAAAAGGTGGAACATGTCGTCACTTATCCCACATTTTATTTGTATACCTTCCACATACCCCTGTAATGTACACACTGATGGAAACATAAAAGATTCTGACAAAACCTGTATGCTTGAGTGATTTAATATAATAAATTTAGAGCAAACAGCGTAGTTTTGTCT
This sequence comes from Schistocerca americana, assembly GCF_021461395.2. NCBI lineage: Eukaryota > Metazoa > Arthropoda > Insecta > Orthoptera > Acrididae > Schistocerca > Schistocerca americana. The sequence continues at coordinate 595,434,697 of NC_060122.1, read as the reverse complement.
TTACATCTTGCATATGGCATGCTAATCTGGTTTAACAAGCCATGGCATCGTTTTTTAAAAATTGGGATCTTATAATATTCAGAATTTGTTTGTCCTTCTTCACTTGATCCTTCTGACAGATTCTGTTGGTGTCTGTACTTAAAATGATAGGGACTTTCCTTGTCCCAAAACAGTTTTGCACGAAGTGTAGCGATCTGCACATTCTGATACTCCACATGCTTTTTCTAAACACGCGTAACTGCCCTTAATTTAACACTTCATCGTCAAAGCAGGTCTACGTTAACGGTTCGGATGAATCTGGCACTGATATATGGAGGGTTGAACTGACTCCTTTTGTGCTGTAGGAGTGTTTTACAGCTGTAGACGGATTGTCGAGCCTTTGTGGCAGTCTCCTCATCATCATCAGTTGAGGTGGTGTATTTGGAATATAAAACAATGTGGTTAACTTTATTCCACACGAGTTTATCATTGTCTGCATTCATGAACTGGTATTGTTCGATGTATAGCGCACAAAACTTAGCACTATTATAAAGGTGAACAGGGTGTTGGTTTTTTTTTTTTCATAATATCTTCTCGTCTGCTATTCACTAGCCATTTTCCACTCCTAAAACAAAACATTTATCACCAATACACATGTAATTTGCAAGCGAATCCTGACGATGCAGTTTAGTAACATGATGGTATATACCGCTCTGGGTCCTTAGGAAACCTAAAAAAAAAATACAGATCTTCTTCTTCTCGTTGATGCCGCGCAGGATTAGCCGAGCGGTCTAAGGCGCTGCAGTCATGGACTGTGCGGCTGATCCCGGCGGAGGTTCGAGTCCTCCCTCGGGCATGGGTGTGTGTGTTTGTCCTTAGGATAATTTAGGTTAAGTAGTGTGTAATCTTAGGGACTGATGACCTTAGCAGTTAAGTCCCATACTATTTCACACACATTTTGAACATTTCTTCTCGTTGATGAAATTTATTGCACTGCACTACGCTCCCATTTGTAGAACTCATTGTACAAACCAAAATAAACAATTACTATTCACTTTCGCTTTCGCGAGCGCGCTGAACTCAATAGTTCAACTTACTGGCCGCTTGGCGCGCTGCTGGCGCAGTAAGCAACAAAATCGAGACGAAGTGTCGCGACTGTTATGTTAGACTGTGATTATACTGAGATACTGTATAAACAGAGCGAGAGCTATCTATGAGTATCGATAGTAATCGTCTAACAGTGTGTGTAGAATAGAGATTGGCCAAACGATTATTCTGGAGTAACTGTTATCACGGTTCCAGTTATTTTTTATAACCGTTTGTTAACGGTTATAAATAACTGTCAAGTTAGTTTTCACTACCGAATACCGAATACTCCGATAGGGTTACAGTTAAATAACGACGTAGGTGGAACCGATCAGTTAAGTTACCAGTAGGCCTATAACTGTGAGTAGTGTGGAACGGTAGGAATGTCGTATGAATCGTGACATAACTTTAGCTAATTAGCTGCGGATGCATTTCAGTTGATGTCTGAACGATTATTAGTGTTTCATATTATAAATGTGTAGGTTATCGGTCGCTATTAGAAATATCCTTGGAGCTGCAACAGAAAGTATGCGGAACTTCGCCACAGCACCGTTTAAGTAAAATACTAACAACATTTGTTTTTAAGTATGAAGTAATATGTAAGCTGAATACAGTGAGTTAAATTCGAAGCTTAATTTCTTGTGCTGTTTACTTAATAGAATAAGTGTATGGCCTTGTAATACAACACAAAAATATATGTAATGTGACAGATTCGTTTACTCCTGTAAAAGATAGTCCCGTCTGGGAATGTGTGAGTACACTAGTCCAAGTTTTATTTGAGGTCTGGAAAACTGCTAGATTTTTCCAGCTACAGCATGTGTATAACAAATGAAGACATGCAGATCGAAAAGGTTGACGGTGTTAAATTTCTAGCCTTACAACTCGATAATAAATTAATTTGGGAAGGGCATACCATAGAATTACTGAAGTGGCTAAACACGTCTGTATTTGCAGTTAGAATGATGTCAGATGTAGGAGACACAAATATAAAACAGCTTATATACTTTCATTCTATTATCTCATAAGGGATCATATTCTGGGGAAACTGAGCAAAAGTTTTTAGCATGTCAAACCATGTAATAAAAATCATTTGTGGTATAATTCAAGACCATTATGGGAGTCGCCAGAAGAAAACCTGTGGATACACAATGAAACGCAGCATTATTCTGTGGCGGCGAGTGCACAGACAATCTGCTTTACTCTTTGATTTTTATTAGTATTCTTTGTATTGACTTATGTTTTTCAGTTGATTAGTGTTCAAGCTACAGAAAACTACTACGTTGTATCTTTTCAGCAGACGGAGATGAGCTATAGCTGACCAAAGTGGTGGCCCGTATAATGAATTCCGTTGTAGATAAGCAAATGCAACACCATTTGGTATCGTCTACCACAGAGTCGGCACGTCCGCAGGACACACAGAGTACTACGGATCAGCAAGACACTTTGTTGAAATATATCGAAGATTTACGACAAGACATTGAAAAACCCCCAAAATGCTGCTTTGAACTTTTCTATTGCATCAAGGAACAGTCGTTCGGCAAATGACATCCAACAAGCACTACATGGTGAAAAGAGAGGAGATAAGTCACCTTTGGAATTTTGGCGGCACCTGCCTTAGTCGACATTGCAACATGCGTGGCGCGTACAGTTGCCAGAGGCAGTTAGAACAGCTGTGGTGCTTCCCGACACACGCAATACTTCATCGTTGCTCTCACTAGCCGTTAGCTGCAGGGCATTCGTCGTCTGTGACGTTCGAACGCAGCAGTACAGATGTTCAGGAAGCTGCAGCGATACAACGACGTCAACAAACGGACGTTACTCAATAACTGGACGAACTACGAAATCACGTTGACGACTTGTGGCGACAGATATCGACATTGCTGGGAGGCAAAGCAGCCACATACAAGTAGAGCAAGGAAGACAGCAACGTGTCTACGGAATGTATCAGCTGGTACCACCGTCGCTTCGGAAACAAAAGGCGTCGCGATGCATATCAGGCTGCACTCACTCACATGGCGACAGTAGCCGGCGATAGGTGCCGCCGCTTGCGTGTTCGAGCTCCAGCACCTACCACTGCGAGGTACAGGGTGTTTCAAAAATGAGCGGTATATTTGAAACGGCAATAAAAACTAAACGAGCAGCGATAGAAATACACCGTTTGTTGCAATATGCTTGGGACAACAGTACATTTTCAGGCGGACACACTTTCGAAATTACAGTAGTTACAATTTTCAACAACAGATGGCGCTGCAAGTGATGTGAAAGATATAGAAGACAACGCAGTCTGTGGGTGCGCCATTCTGTACGTCGTCTTTCTGCTGTAAGCGTGTGCTGTTCACAACGTGCAAGTGTGCTGTAGACAACATGGTTTATTCCTTAGAACAGAGGATTTTTCTGGTGTTGGAATTCCACCGCCTAGAACACAGTGTTGTTGCAACAAGACGAAGTTTTCAACGGAGGTTTAATGTAACCAAAGGACCGAAAAGCGATACAATAAAGGATCTGTTTGAAAAATTTCAACGGCCTGGGAACGTGACGGATGAACGTGCTGGAAAGGTAGGGCGACCGCGTACGGCAACCACAGAGGGCAACGCGCAGCAAGTGCAGCAGGTGATCCAACAGCGGCCTCGGGTTTCCGTTCGCAGTGTTGCAGCTGCGGTCCAAATGACGCCAACGTCCACGTATCGTCTCATGCGCCAGAGTTTACACCTCTATCCATACAAAATTCTAACGCGGCAACCCCTCAGCGCCGCTACCATTTCTGCACGAGAGACATTCGCTAACGATATAGTGCACAGGATTGATGACGGCGATATGCATGTGGGCAGCATTTGGTTTACTGACGAAGCTTATTTTTACCTGGACGGCTTCGTCAATAAACAGAACTGGCGCATATGGGGAACCGAAAAGCCCCATGTTGCAGTCCCATCGTCCCTGCATCCTCAAAAAGTACAGGTCTGGGCCGCCATTTCTTCCAAAGGAATCATTGGCCCATTTTTCAGATCCGAAACGATTACTGCATCACGCTATCTGGACATTCTTCGTGAATTTGTGGCGGTACAAACTGCCTTAGACGACACTGCGAACACCTCGTGGTTTATGCAAGATGGTGCCCGGCCACATCGCACGGCCGACGTCTTTAATTTCCTGAATGAATATTTCGATGATCGTGTGATTGCTTTGGGCTATCCGAAACATACAGGAGGCGGCGTGGATTGGCCTCCCTATTCGCCAGACATGAACCCCTGTGACTTCTTTCTGTGGGGACACTTGAAAGACCAGGTGTACCGCCAGAATCCAGAAACAATTGAACAGCTGAAGCAGTACATCTCATCTGCATGTGAAGCCATTCCGCCAGACACGTTGTCAAAGGTTTCGGGTAATTTCATTCAGAGACTACGCCATATTATTGCTACGCATGGTGGATATGTGGAAAATATCGTACTATAGAGTTTCCCAGACCGCAGCGCCATCTGTTGTTGAAAATTGTAACTACTGTAATTTCGAAAGTTTGTCTGCCTGAAAATGTACTGTTGTCCCAAGCATAATGCAGAAACGGTGTATTTCTATCGCTGCTCGTTTAGTTTTTATTGCCGTTTCAAATATACCGGTCATTCTTGAAACACCCTGTAAGAGGGTTGACAGGAAGCTACTGGTGAGTAACCTTTCTTCTTTAACTTCGCTGTCCCACCGACTTTTTGTCACAGAAGCTAAATCTGGCCACGCTTATCTAATCGACTCCTGCTCAGACATCAGTGCATTGCCTGTTAGAAGTTGCGATGTGAAGCTTCCTCCATCTCAATCAAAGCTCACAGCAGAAAATCAGACTTCAATAATGACTTATGGAAAATGTCAAATAGATGTACATCTCAGTTTCCAAGATCGTTTACCATGGACTTTCGTGATTGCCGATATGTCAGACGCGGTATGGTGCGGATGTCTTGCTTCATTATGCAGTTGAAGTAGATATTGGCTCGTCGAGCATCCACTGGGGTAAGCAAAGCATTAGAGGCACCCTAGAACGAGGTTCTCTGCCTATGTTCGATGACAGACAGGAAGTGACGCCACAAGTATCACACAGCGAATCCATGCCGTCTGCGCACAACATGGTCCATCACAGCAGGACTACACCCAGTCAACCAGCACCTCAGCACACACGCTGGTTAACTCCTGATTGTATCGCTGCAGCGAAGGCAGAATTCGAAGAACCTTGCGCTCGGAAGTCGTCCGTAGATCCGACAGCCCATGGTCATCACCACTTCATCTAGTAAAGAAGAAAGGCAGGACCAGGAGACCGTGTGGAGACTACCGAGCACTCAATACCCGTACTATTCCCGATCGTTATCCGATACCACACATTAAGGATTATACGCACGCGCTCGCAGCTGATTGCCAGGAAGCATATCCCAGATACCGGTAGCGCCTGCTAATATACCGAAGATGGCTGTCATGTCAGCATTCGGCTTATTCAGATATCTTTGTATGTCGTTTGGTTTGAAAAATGTAGCACAAACTTGGCAACGGTTAGTCAATGAAGTACTAAGAGGTGTACCATAGTGCTTTGCATACCTCAACAATATCCTGGTCTTTTCGGCACCCGAGAAATTGCACGAATTGCATCTAAAGACTATTTACCAGTGCATTGAAGCATATGGCATTTCGGCCAATGTCTCAAAGTATTCTTGGAATACTCAGTGACAGCAGCTGGCATCAGCCCACTGCAAGATAAACTTGCCATTATCGAAGAGATTGATTATCATCAACTATGCCAGTTCCTTGGAGCAGTTAATTTCTACAGACAACATCTACCTAATGCGGCAGCCATCTAAGCACATTCGATGTAAGCACTAGCCGGCAAGGACGCAGTGGGCAAACGACCTTTGCAGTGGATACCAGAAATGTTGATGGCATTCGATAAGACCAAGGTATGTCTACATCAGGCAATCATGTTCACAAACCCAGCTCCTCAGGCGTGACTGGCAACTGTTGTGGATTCTAGCCAGCAAGTCATTGGTGCAGCTCTACACCAGCATGTCGAAGGCCACTGGCAGACCCTGGGTTTCTTCTCTCTTAAGCTTACGTCATCACAAGTGAAATGGAGCGCTTATAATAGGGAGTTGCTGGCAATTTATGAAGCTGTCAGATATTTCCAGCCACAAGTGGAAGCCAGACTATTCATGGTTTTCACATTCCACAAGCCGATTACTTTCACCTTCAGTAGGAACAAGGATGGCTGCTAGCCACAACAGTTTAGACAAATTGAATTCATAGCCCAATTCATGACAGACATGCAGCATATAAAAGGAGCTGAGAAAGTCATGGCGAATTTCCTGTGTCGCTTGGAATCAGTCTCTCAGGCTATTGGCTACAACGAGCTAGCTGCTGCGTAAGGAACAGACCAACAACCCGGCGAATTCCTTTGCGACAGTACATCCGGGTTACGCCTGTGATAAATACTACTTCCTGGTAAACGTTGCAAGTTTGGTGCGACGTATCACAAGGAAAACCACGACCTTTTGTACCTAAGAAATTGGGACATCAATTATTTGACGGCATCCATGGACTGGCTCATCCAAGAATAAATGCCTGCGTCAAACTGATGACGGATAGATTCGTGTGGCCCAATATAAAGAAAGACTGCCGTAGTTGGGCAAAACATGCTTAGATTGTCAGAGGGCCGCGGTTGGACGACATGTGCACAAAACGGTAGGAGACTTCCCACTTATGACACAACGTTTCACACATGTGCACCTGGAAATCGTGCGACCTCTTTTGCCATCAGAATGATACCATTACCTCCTCACTGCAGTGGATTTCTTTTGACACTGATCGCACATTTCGGCCACCCTTTACATGTCACCATAGACCAGGGGCATCAATTCGAATCAACGCTGTTCTCAGAACTGGCCAACCTCTGTGGTTTCGACCATCATCATACCACATGTCAAACCTGCACATATGTTACCATGAAGAAGATGTATATGCTGAACACAATGTGTCACCTTGCACACTACTGGACATGGGCCACACGGTCTCGGCACCACAAGAGGAAGTAGAACAGTCACTGCCAGGACCAGAGGCTTAAGAAGTTCAAGCAGTGCCTTCAGTACACACGAGAGCTGGACGTTGGGTGAAATATAAATACCCCTACATTACGGAGCTCTGCTATACCATGGGGTGGTCTGTGTGAGAGTCGCCCCAAGAACATCTATGAATTCACAATGAAACACAGCATTATTCTGTGGCGACGAGCGCACAGACAATCTGCTTTACTGTTTGATTTTTATTAGTATTCTTCGTATTGACTTACATTTTTCAGTTGATTGGTATTCGAGCTTTAGAAAATAAAAAGGTTATTGCCTGAATACTACATTGTATCTCTTCAGCAGATGGAGATAAGCTGTAGTTGACCAAAACATCATGTAGAAACCTGTTCAAGGAACTTCATATTCTAACCAGTGCTTGTTAGTATATTCATTACTTAATGAAATTTGTTGCAAGTATTTCCAACCAATATCTCAATGTTGTTATTGTGGTGGTCTTCAGTCCTGAGACTGGTTTGATGCAGCTCTCCATGCTACTCTATCCTGTGCAAGCTTCTTCACCTCCCAGTACCTACTGCAGCCTACATCCCTCTGAATCTCCTTAGTGTATTCACCTCTTGGTCTCCCTCTACGATTTTTACCCTCCACGCTGCCCTCCAATACTAAATTGGTGATCCCTTGATGCCTCAGAACATGTCCTACCAACCGATCCCTTCTTCTAGTCAAGTTGTGCCACAAACTCCTCTTCTCCCCAATCCTATTCAATACCTCCTCATTAGTTATGTGATCTACCCATCTAATCTTCAGCATTCTTCTGTAGCACAACATTTCGAAAGCTTCTGTTCTCTTCTTGTCCAAACTATTTATCGTCCATGTTTCGCTTCCATTCATGGCTACATTCCATACAAATACTTTCAGAAACGACTACCTGGCACTTAAATCTATACTCGATGTTAACAAATTTCTCTTCTTCAGAAACTCTTTCCTTGCCAGTCTACATTTTATATCCTCTCTACTTCAACTATCATCAGTCATTTTGCTCCCCAAATAGCAAAACTCCTTTACTACTTTAAGTGTCTCATTTCCTAATTTAATTCCTTCAGCATCACCCGACTTAATTCGACTACATTCCATTATCCTCGTTTTGCTTTTGTTGATGATCATCTTATACCCTCCCTTCAAGACACTTTCCATTCGGTTCAGCTGCTCTTGCAAGTCCATTGCTATCTCTGACAGATTTACAATGTCATCGGCGAACCGTAAAGTTTTTATATCTTCTCCATGGATTTTAATACCTACTCCAAATTTTTCTTTTGTTTCCTTTACTGCTTGCTCAATATACAGATTGAATAACATCGTGGAGAGGCTACAACCCTGTCTGACTCCTTTCCCAACCACTGCTTCCCATTCATGCCCCTCGACTCTTATAACTGCCATCTGGTTTCTGTAAAAATTGTAAATAGCTTTTCGCTCCCTGTACTTTACCCCTGCCACCTTTAGAATTTGAAAGAGAGTATTCCAGTCAACTTTGTCAAAAGCTTTCTCCAAGTCTACAAATGCTAGAAAACTAGGTTTGCCTTTCCTTAATCTAGCTTCTACGATAAGTCGTGGGGTCAGTATTGCCTCACGTGTTCCCATATTTCTACGGAATCCAAACTGATCTTCCCTGAGGTCGGCTTCTAACAGTTTTTCCATTCGTCTGTAAAGAATTCGCGTTAGTATTTTGCAGCTGTGACTTATTAAACTGATAGTTCAGTAATTTTCACATCTGTCAACACCTGCCTTCTTTGGGATTGGAATTATTATGTTCTTCTTGAAGTCTGAGGGTATTTCGCCTGTCTCATACATCTTGCTCACCAGATGGTAGAGTTTTGTCAGGACTGGCTCTCCCAAGGCCGTGAGTAGTTCTAATGGAATGTTGTCTACTCCCGGGGCCTTGTTTCGACTTAGGTCTTTCAGTGCTCTGTCAAACTCTTCACGCAGTATCATATCTCCCATTTCATCTTCATCTACATCCTCTTCCATTTTCATAGTATTGTCCTCAAGTACATCGCCCTTGTATAAACACTCTATATACTCCTTCCACGTTACTGCTTTCACTTCTTTGCTTAGAACTGGGTTTTCTATCTGAGCTCCTGATATTCATACAAGTGGTTCTCTTTTCTCCGAAGGTCTCTTTAATTTTCCTGTAGGCAGTATCTATCTTACCCCTAGTGTGATAAGCCTCTACATCCTTACATTTGTCCTCTAGCCATGCCTGCTTAGCCATTCTGCACTTCCTGTCGATCTCATTTTTGAGACGTTTTATTCCTTTTTGCCCGACTCATTTACTGCATTTTTATATTTTCTCCTTTCATCAATTAAATCCAGTATTTCTTCTGTCACCCAAGGATTTCTACTAGCCTTCGTCTTTTTACCTACTTGATCCTCTGCTGCCTTCACTACTTCATCCCTTGAAGCTACCCATTCTTCTTTTACTGTATTTCTTTCCCCCATTCTTGTCAATTGTTCCCTTATGCTCTCCCTGAAGCTCTATACAACCACTGGTTTAGTCAGTTTATCCAGGTCCCATCTCCTTAAATTCCCACCTTTTTGCAGTTTCTTCAGTTTTAATCTACAGTTCATAACCAACAGATTGTGGTCAGAGTCCACATCTGCCTCTGGAAATGTCTTACAATTTAAAACCTGGTTCCTAAATCTCTGTCTTACCATTATATAATCTATCTGAAACCTGTCAGTATCTCCTGGCTTCTTCCATGTATACAACCTTCTTTTATGATTCTTGAACCAAGTGTTAGCTATGATTGAGTTGTGCTCTGTGCAAAATTCTATCAGGTGGCTTCCTCTTTTATTTCTTATCCCCAATCCATATTCACCTTCTACGTTTCCTTCTCTTCCTTTTCCTACTATCGAATTCCAGTCACCCATGACTATTAAATTTTCGTCTCCCTTCACTATCTGAATAATTTCTTTTATTTCATCATACATTTCTTCAATTTCTTCGTCATCTGCAGAGCTAGTTGGCATATAAACTTGTACTACTGTAGTAGGCATGGGCTTCATGTCTATCTTGGCCACAATAATGCGTTCACTATGCTGTTTGTAGTATCTTACCCGCACTCCTATATTTTTATTCATTATTAAATCTACTCCTGCATTACCCTTATTTGATTTTGTATTTATAACCCTGTATTCACCTGACCAAAAGTCTTGTTCCTCCTGCCACCGAACTTCGCTAATTCACACTATATCTAACTTTAACCTATCCATTTCCCTTTTTAAATTTTCTAATCTTCCTGCCCGATTAAGGGATCTGACATTCCACACTCCGATCTGTAGAACGCCAATATATAATATCAATACTAGGAATAATAACAACAATCTACATAAAGACATAAAATCACTTACCTTGGTCAAAAAGATGTCCAGTATTCAGGAACACACGTTTTCAATAAATTGCCAGCAAGTCAGTAACCATTAAAAACTTTGTTTCGGATAAAGCACAGTTTACAGAGAGTATGAAAGACATTTTGATAGGCAACTCCTTCTACTCTATAGATTAATATCTTAGCAGGGACTGTTAGAGCAACTTAAGTAAAAATTCTGCTATATTTCAGCTTAGACAGCACCTGTCACAACAGTCAAGATCAGGTATTCTGTGTATAGTGAAAATGCAGTCGTACACTGCTTGACAGAGTGTAGGGGAATGATGCGAGAGATCCGCACTGCCGTACTAGGCAAAGTCCTAACGGAGGTGGTTTGCCATTGCCTTCCTCTGACCGTAATAGTGATGAATCATGATGATTAAGATGACACAGCAACACCCAGTAATCTCGGGGCAGGTGAAAATCCCTGATCGCACCGGGAATCGAACCCTGGACCCCATGCTTGGGAAGTGATAACGCTACTGTGAGACCACAAGCAGCAGACCTGTATATGATAAATTTATTAAATGTGCATAACTATGTTTTATTCTGGCAGTATATTAATTCTGTAAAAATGAGCCGCTCCAGTTTGCTATAATATATACACATATATCAACAATCTCTTGACAAATGATGAGGATAATAAGTATTATATTCAAATGTTTTATGTTATACCTTCTGACATGTTATCTGTCATTCCCCCCACCCCCATCCAGGATGGGCTACAGCAGCATAGGCGTCGCTCTTCAGCCGAGAGACAGTACATAACAGGGAGACATTTAAAACAACACAAAGGAGAAAATACAGTGACACAGACATATAAAAAAGGAGGGAACATAATGGGAGGTATCAAACAAAATGGGGTGACTGTAAAAATGGAGATAAACATCTAAAAGGTGTACACAAAAAAACACACACACTATGACAAATAAAAGAACACAAGTCAAAGTACGACCAGAGCATAAAGGTTGCAATGAATGGCATAGCACACAACAATCACAGACAGCAACACTATGTACAAGTCCATCACGCAATGAATCACAACACTTGACATCACTGTAGAACAGCACCGAACAGAACACTGACGTAGCACAGTGACAATGAGTAACAATCTGAGAGGATCTGTCAGGGGTACGGAGACAAGGGAGAAGGTAAGGAAGAGGGATAGGTGATGTGAGAGGGGGGAAGAGAAGGGGAGATGGGCAGGGGATACGTAGAAGGGGGCTGGGGAGGGAAGGACAGGAGAGGGAAACAGCCGAGGAAGGGTTGCAGAGACTCAGAGCGAGGAGGAAAAACTGCTCTGGAGGAAGGAGGGGACAGGAAAACAGGTGACCCTGGTGAGGAGGGGGGGGGGGGAACAAGGCCAGGATACAGTTGGTAGGAAGGGCAGATGTAACGGTGAAGATCATCATCCGAGAGGGGAGGGGGAGGGGGAGGGGGAGGTTCTGGAAATTGCTCTGATGAAGGAGACAGTGGGTGTGGAGGTGGAGAGAGGGAGGGATACAGTGATAGAGGCGTGGCAATTGGTGGGGCGGGGGGTGGAGAGGAAGGAGGACACCAGGGGATGGGGAGGGGGGGGGGGGGATCAAGCCTGCAGAGAGTGTAAGTGATGCAGTTATTTCCATAGTTGCTCGAATTCCTTATGGTAACTTTATTTGTACTACCCCCCAAACTAAACGGACAGATAAGGCAGTGGTTCAAGAGAACGACCGTACGTGTCAATGCCTGTACTGAAGCTGCTATCAGCCATCGCTCTGACATTAACTTTATTTAACTGTTTGTGCTGAAAGTAACGAAGGCACAAGAAATAGTACACAGTTCTATCAACAGATGGCGCGCAGTCTCACAGTTATTTCCACGACCTATAGAACGCCCGCAATCGTCCAATCCTCTCCTTCATAGCCAGATCTCCGATGAGTTGACGTGAAAGGGTAGTACGATCTAGGAAAACATAAGGTGCGAGGCACTGATGGCAGCTATAACTGCCAGTATCAAGTGAGTGGTTATCACAGTAACCGTTACTTTCGAGTACCTGATTATTTCTATCAGTTACGTTATTTTTTGCCACCTCTAGTGTAGGGTCTCTACTAGAGGGTCTGTGGTGGATGGAGGAGACGCAAACACATATGGTGTTATGTCTGTTTTTGTTTTCTTTCTAATCGGTGCAAAGGAAAGTCTTTAATGGTGATATATGTTTCTGTTATTTCTTTACCATATTCTGAAAATGTTGATTGTGGACATAGAAGTTGGTCTGTGTAAAATCGCCAACTGAACTGGGTCACATAACTACGGCAATACAGCCGTGTACAGACGACATTGTAGTTAAAGGTTTTGAGGTGAACCGTGTTTGCTTTTACTGTATTGCATGCACTTTGCAAGTTTCAGAACTTCGATACATGTTTGCGTTGTGGCTGAGAACAGAGTAAATAGTTATTAATTATGCCACAGGCATGTTAAAAACTGTGTACTATGAACGTGCTAATTCTTGCCAAGCGTGGTTTTTTTTTTGTTTTGGTTTTAGGGCGCAAAACTGCTATGGTCATTAGCGCCCGGTCCGTGGCTTAGGAAACAGTAAAAAACGAAAATGGAAACCAGCAGCAATGGGAACGAAACTCAAAAAATTGGAGAAACTAAAAGCAGAAGGAAAGCTTAAAAATCCACTACAGAAAGGGGTTGGTTGTCCCCAAAAAAAGCTTCAAATGACTGACGTCATCTCACTGGCACTAATAAACTCGAGAACGCGATCGGCCGAGCGCGTGTCATCTGCTAAAATGGACGATATATCAGGCGACAGCTGTAGACGGGCGCGTAACGGAGTAAAATAGGGGCACTCAATTAAAAGGTGTCTTACCGTCCACAGCTGAGAGCAGTGGGGACAGAGTGGGGGAGGATCGCCGCTTAAAAGATGTCGATGGCTAAAAAGACAGTGCCCTATCCGGGGTCTAGTTAAAATTACCTCCACCCGACGACGCGTTCGGGAGGAAGAGGTCCAAGCACAGGGAAGAGCTTTCACGTCCCGCAATTTATTATGGGGAAGTGTCGACCAATGTGCGTGCCATAAAAGAACAACACGACGACATAAAACGTTCCGTAGATCGGCGAAGGGAATCGATCGAATAGCTGGCCGAAGAAGAGAGACTGCAGCCTTGGCCGCTATATCGGCCGCCTCATTTCCACAGATACCAACGTGTCCTGGGAGCCAGAGGAACGCCACCGAGACGCCCCCCAGGTGGAGCAAGCGCAGACAGTCCTGAATCCGGTGGACCAGAGGGTGGACAGGGTAGAGAGCTTGGAGACTGAGGAGAGAGCTGAGAGAATCTGAACAGATAACATACTGTATCCGCTGATGGCGGCGGATGTATTGGACAGCCTGGAGAACAGCGTAAAGCTCCGCAGTATAAACCGAACACTGCTCGGGAAGCCGAAATCGATTTGGGGTGTCGCCAACAATGTAGGCACTCCCTACACCTAACGATGTTTTCGAGCCAACAGTGTAAATAAATGTGGCTTCCTTCATTTGTGCACATAGAGCAGCAAATGCCCGACGATAAACAAGTGAAGGGGTACCATCCATGGGAAATTGACAAAGGTCACGGAGCAGGCAGATCCGGGGACGGAGCCAAGGCGTACCCAAGTTGTCAGGAACGTTTTAGGAAAGCGGAAGGAAAGAGAATGGAGCAGTTGACGGAAGCGGACTCCCGGTGGTAGTAGGGAGGAAGGGCGGCCTGCATACCCTACATCCAAGGAGGCGTCGAAAAAAATGTCATGGGCTGGATTAGCATGCATGGAAGACAGATGGCTAACATAACGACTCAGAAGGACTCCTCGCCGATTGGACAGCAGAGGTTCAGCAGTCTCAGCATAAAGGCTTTCCACAGGGCTGGTGTAAAAAGCTCCAGACACTAAACGTAATCCACGGTGGTGGATAGAGTCGAGACGCCGAAGAATAGACGGCCGAGCAGAGGAGTAGACTATGCTTCCATAGTCCAATTTCGAGCGCACTAAGGCGCGATAGAGGCGGAGAAGGACCACTCGGTCCGCTCCCCAGGAGGTACCATTCAGGACACGGAGGGTGTTGAGGGATCGCAGACAGTGAACCGAAAGATAAGAAACGTGGGAGGACCAGCACAGTTTCCTGTCAAACATGAGACCCAAGAATTTAGCGACGTCCGAAAACGGAAGGTTGACAGGTCCCAGATGTAAGGAGGGTGGAAGAAACTCCTTACGTCGCCAAAAATTAACACAAACGGTCTTACTGGGAGAAAAACGGAAGCCGGTTTCGAAGCTCCAAGAGTGGAGGCGATCGAGACATCCTTGAAGACGTCGTTCAAGAAGGCTGGTCCGTTGAGAGCTGTAGTAGATCGCAAAATCGTCCACAAAGAGGGAGCCCGAGACATCAGGAAGGAGACAATCCATAGTTGGATTTATGGCAATGGCAAACAGTACGACACTTAGCACGGAGCCCTGGGGTACCCCGTTTTCTTGGGAGAAAGTACGGGAAAGAGTAGTGTTCACCCGCACTCTAAATGTGCGCTCTGCCATAAATTCGCGAAGAAAAAGGGGCAGCCGACCTCGAAAGCCCCAAGAGAACAGGGTGCGGAGGATGCCCGTCCTCCAACGGGTATCGTATGCTCTCTCCAGATCAAAAAATATTGCTACTGTTTGGCGTTTCCGGAGAAAATTGTTCATGATATAAGCGGGAGAGAGCAACAAGATGGTCAACTGCAGAACGATGCTTTCGGAAACCGCATTGGGCAGGTGTTAAAAGACTGTGGGACTCCAGCAACCAAGCTAAACGGCAATTCACCGTACGCTCCAGAACCTTACATACACTACTCGTGAGAGAAATGGGGCGATAGCTAGAGGGGAGATGTTTGTCCTTTCCAGGTTTCGGAACAGGAACGACGATAGCTTCCCGCCATCGTCTGGGAAAAGTACTGTCGGTCCAAATTCGATTATAAAGGCGAAAGAGGTAACGCAGACTATGGGTTGATAAATGCAGCAACATTTGGATGTGGATACCATCCGGTCCTGGGGCGGAGGAGCGAGAAGAAGAGAGTGCATGTTGGAGTTCCCGCAAGGAGAAAACAGTATTATAGCTTTCGCGACTTTGAGAGAAGAAAGCAAGAGGTTGCACTTCCGCTGCACGTTTCGTAGGGAGAAACGCTGGCGGGCAATTTGAAGAGCTCGAAATCCCAGCAAAGTGTTGACCCAATAAGTAAGAAATTGCGAGGGGGTCCACTAACGTATCACGCGCGACAGTGAGCCCAGAGACCGGGGTGAAGCTAGGCGCGCCTGATAACCGTCGAATCCGACTCCAAACTTCCGAGGAGGGAGTGAAGGTGTTAAATAAGCTAATAAAGAATTTCCGGCTTGCCTTCTTGCTATCGCGGATGACGCGACGGCATCGCGCACGGAACTGCTCATAGCGGATACAGTTGGCCGAAGTAGGATGGTGGCGGAAAACGCGAAGAAGCACGTCGCCGCTCACGTATTGCGTCACGGCATGCCTCGTTCCACCAAGGAACTGAGGGGGGCGCCGGCGCAATTCGGAGGTGCGTGGTATTGAACGTTCCGCAGCTGTAAGAATAACGTCTGTAATATGTGTGACCTCATCGTCGACGCTATGAAAGTGACGGTCATCGAATGTCGCTAGAGACGAAAAAAGTGTCCAATCGGCTTGGGCAAACTTCCAGCGTCGCGGGCGCATATATGGCAGTTGAGACTGCACTCTAAGGACACATGGAAAGTGGTCGCTCGAGTGTGTATCATCAAGGGCGAACCATTCGAAGCGCCGAGCTAGCGGAACAGTACCTACTGAAAGGTCCAAATGAGAGAAATTTGTCGTGGAGGCAGACAAAAATGTAGGGACCCCAGTGTTGAGGCAAACTATATCCGCTTGGTGGAAGACGTCTAGCAATAGTGAGCCACGTGGACAAGGATGTGGAGATCCCCAAAGCGGGTAGTGGGCATTGACGTCCCCAACCAGCAAATAGGGGTGTGGAAACTGACCAAGAAGATGAAGGAGATCAGCTCGTGCCATTGGTGTGGACGATGGAATGTACACAGTACAAGAGAAAAGGTATATCCAGAAAGGGAAAGACGGATAGCGACAGCTTGGAAGGAAATGTAAGGGGATTGGGTGATAATGGAGAGTATCATGGAGAAGAATCATGAGTCCTCCATGGGCTGGAGTGCCTTCAACAGAGGGGAGATCAAATCGGATGGAATGAAAATGAGGGAGAACAAAGTGGTCATGGGGATGCAGCTTTGTTTCCTGAAGACAGAAGATGACCGGCGAGTAGGATCGTAAGAGGATCGACAATTCATCCCCATTGGCTCGAATGCCGAAGATATTCCAGTGGATAATGGACATAGGGTGAACAGAAAATGGAGGAATGTGACCAAGGTTGCCGTCAACTCAACGACTGCTCAGAGCTTGCGACCGACAGCATGGAACGGCATTTAGCCGAAGGCAGAAGATCCTGATCCATAGGTTGGTCAGGAGCAGCTCCTGCCACCAGCGATCGGCCGGTTGATCAGCCGCCAGCAGTGCGCCTCGGCGACACAGAAGACGGCCGAGGGCGATTTCCGCCAGGTGGTGCTCTAGATGAGACACGCCTTGGCGGAGAAGGAGATGAACTGGGTTTCTTATTAGCCTTCTTGGAAACATGATGTTTAGATGAAGGAGGAACCGATGGTTGTGAAGTTGGGGTACGTAAAAAATCTTCACGAGTATGCTCTTTTTTCGAAGTCCTGGTGTCTGACTTTTGGGCTCGAGATTTAGCAGAACCCGATGAAGGGTGGGCCATAGAGTGGGCAGGCGAAAGTGGTGAGGTTGAACGGGCGATCTTTGCGCTGGCCGATCTGACGGCCGTGGCAGTAAAGGTGAAGTCGCAAGTCTGCGTGGCCGCCTCCTTTGTTGGCTGAGGAGAAGCAAGGACAGTGCTGTATTTTCCTGTCTGAGGCACGGTGGGCTGTCGACTGGCGAATAATTTTCGAGCAGTAAAGGTCGACACCTTTTCCTCACTCTGATTTCCTGAATGAGCTTTTCGTCTTATAAAATGGGGCAATCTCGAGAGGAAGCAGCATGGTCACCCATACAGTTGATGCAACGAGGGGATGGAGGTGGACAAGCACCCTCATGGGCATACTTGCCACACGTAAGACATTTGGCTGGATTGGAACAGGACTGGCTGGTGTGATTGAACCGCTGACACCCATAGCAACGCATAGAGTTTGGGATGTAAGGGCAAACGGAAATTATCTCATACCCTGCTTTGATTTTCGATGGGAGTTGAACTTTGTCAAATGTCAAGAAGACAGTGCGGGTTGGAATGATGTTCGTGTCAACCTTTTTCATAACTCTATGAACAGCCGTTATGCCCTGGTCAGACAGGTAGTGCTGAATTTCTTCGTCAGACAATCCGTCGAGGGAGCGTGTATAAACGACTCCACGTGAGGAATTTAAAGTGCAGTGCGCTTCAAACCGGACAGGGAAAGTGTGGAGCAGTGAAGTACGCAGCAATTTTTGTGCCTGGAGGGCACTGACTGTTTCTAACAACAAGGTGCCATTCCGTAATCTGGTTGGTTGGTTGGTTTGGGGAAGGAGACCAGACAGCGAGGTCATCGGTCTCATTGGATTAGGGAAGGACGGGGAAGGAAGTCGGGCATGCCCTTTGAAAAGAACCATCCCGGCATTTGCCTGGAGCGATTTCGGGAAATCACGGAAAACCTAAATCAGGATGGCCGGACGCGGGATTGAACCGTCGTCCTCCCGAATGCGAGTCCAGTGTCTAACCACTGCACCACCTCGCTCGGTCCCGTAATCTGGAACAAGACTTTACAGGATCTGCAATTGCGTCGACACCTTTCTGAATAATGAAAGGGTTGACCGTGGAGAAGTCGTGACCTTCGTCAGACCGAGAAACAACAAGGAACTGTGGCAACGATGGAAGAACTGTATGTGGCTGAGACTCAGTGAACTTACGCTTGTGAGCAGACATAGTGGAAAATGAGGAAACCATTGCGGAAGAATCCCCCATGATTACCGGCGTCTCTGATGGCGCGCTCCTCCCTTGTGGGGGCACTCTCTGAGGGCACTCCCGCCTTAGGTGATTGTTCACACCTCAGGTCACACCTCCCGACAAACGGACGGAGGGACCAGGGGGTACGTACGTGTCCTACTTGTCTACCCGGGGCGGGGAATTACGCATTACCCCGTCACCGGCTACGCGCGAAAATGCGTTGATCGGCCTTCAGACACGCGCAAGGAGGAAGAAAGAGAAAGGGAAAACCAAAGAAAGGGAAAGGAAAGAAGAGAGGTCTCAAACGCCGCAGTGGAGAAAAGGGTAAAGAGAAGAGGTAAGGAAAAGGAAAAGGGAAGGACAAAGGGAGGATGAAGACATACAAGCAGAGAAGGTGAAGAATGCGTTACGTTTACGAGCGTCCGTCTCTGAACGTAGGCACAAACCATACTCCCAGAGGGGGAGAAAGGGAAGGAAAGAGCCAAAGGTGAGGGGAGGGGGGGGCGAAGATGGGAGATAGGGAAGGATGCGGAAAAGGAAGGTATGCAGCCCGGAAAGGAAGGAGGGCCACATTAGCTCGGGGTCCCGTGCTCGCTACGCATGTATCCACAAAAGAGTTGTGGACCCCCTGGGTGGGCCAAGCGTGGTGATTTTGCGGTTGTGGTTTTCGCGTAACTAATTAATTGTATTTCCGCGATCAGAAAACTTTGAAACTGTGTAACGAACAGTGCTACTACAAATCTTGTGTTTGATAGACATGAAATCATGTGCACACGTCAGTCTGAGTGTTAGTAACAACAACAATGTACAGTCTGCCAGTGGCCTATAATACGCCACTGACATCAGCTTTGCTGGATGAGATACTTTGCTACATGAGTAGATCATCAGCAGTCTTTAGTCAATTAACAAAGCTGATCCAACACGCCACCTGTTCCGAAGAGTTACTGTAACATCATCTTCAACATCACAACACACTGTCATCATCTCAACACATCAGCAACAAAAAGATAAGATGCAGTGCTTTGCGCTCTCCCTACTTAAAGACTAAACAGTAATTCAGCGGATGAACTTGAGAATTCACTTATTTCCATTTAAAAACCATAATTTTGTTTAACTTGGCTTATGGTAATAAAACTACTTTTATTGAACTGTTAGCTTTCATTGTAGGTATCGTTGACGTGCCATTATTTATAAGCAGTTTTCTCTCAGTTAAACTGTATTTCATATTAAGTTAACGCTGCTGCATTTGCTTGTATTTTTGTGTGCCTTTTGGAGGGAAGTGATATAAATGTGAGTATAGTATTAATCGAAAAGTAAGTAGGCAAAGCTTATTGTGTGGTACGTCCGCGCGCGTAAATCGTGGTGTCCGCCTTTAGTTTCTGGGCACCGACCAATAGGATGAAAGCTAGTTATTCTCTATTGGAGCAAGCGAGGGTAAAATTGAATGTGACAGCTGTCAGACCACATCCTTCAAAGTCTACAGTCTACAGTCCGTCTGTCGGCCACGGCTGTTACTGTTGTACGTCTATACCTACCTGCCTGTTAGCCGCCGCCGTCTGGGGCTCGCCGCCGCCACCACCACCACCCTTGGCTCCTGGGCCACCCCCTTTGCTGTCATTGTCCAGGGGCTGCCGCTCCCTCTCACTGAAAGCTCCCTCATCGCCGCCGACAACGCTGCCATCCCCACCACCGCCAGCCTTCGCCACCGCCACTATCCTCGCTGCCGCTGCCGTTTCTCGCCCTTGCCGCTGTCGCCGTCACCACCGTCACCGTCCTCACCCCCCATTTGCACACCACCACCATGTCCCAACCCACCACCTCCATCATTTTCACCTCCCCCATGGCTGCTCCAACCATCATCACATGGAGCTCATCTGCTGCCCCCATCCCTGTCCTCCCTTCCCTCCCTGTCCACCCCACTCCTGCGCTGTTCTCGGCTGTCATTTCCCCCGACTCTCCCTCACCCTTAGCTGTCGCCCCATTGCCATCTTCAGACTTCCCACTCTCACAGCACCTCCTAAGATAGGCTCCCAGCTGGCACAGATTTCTGCCCACCACACCACAGTCTCTGTGACACCCATGCCCCCAACCCCTGCATCACCTGCCCCTCAGAGAGGACCTGCCCCCCACCACCTCCCCCTGCAACCCATCTCCCATCCCCCTCCCCACCCTGCCCTGTCCAAGAAACCTGCTAAACGCCCTAACTTTGACCCCGCCCCCACCATCTCCACAAAGAAAACCTCTGATCCCCGTGACCCATTGGTGGAAAATGAATGAGTGTCCAGTGTTTTTTACTTTGACATACAGACACAAATTTCTAGATTATGCTGTATACTGTACTGACTCACACTACTTTGTTGTCTGTTTCTGAACTTCACTTCACCGAATTTGACATCTGCCAGCATATGGAATGTTATGATGAAGTGAAAGGCACAAACCTTGCAGTCACGCTTTCAAGATCAAGACTTAGAGAGGGTGCTGTTCCATCAGTGTTACCAGGCTGCCCAAGCTATTTGTCTACTCCATCCACCAGCTCTAGAGAAAGCGCAGAGGAAAGGCAAGCTACACCCATGTTCATAAATTAAGAAAAACTGCAGAATGTGGTGCCACACAACATGGCACTACACAAAACTGGCGTTAATAGCATAGGCACATAGGGAACACACACGACACAGATCAGTAAGTCCACAGTATTCGTGATAAATTGAGAAAACTGTCCCGAAACACATGCTACAAAACGCCACTGTTTCCTGTGCATATACCCCAACATCAATATGGGATATGATCACCATGCACATGTGCACAGGCCGCACAACGGTTTGGCATGCTCTGGATCAGGTGTTCGAGCAGCTGCTGGAGTGCAGCCTCCCATTCTTGCACCAGTGCCTGTCGGAGCTTCTGAAATGTCGTAGTGGTTTGAAGACATGCAGCGATACGTCGACCAAGAGCATCCCAGACGCGCTCAATCGGGTTTAGGTCTGGAGAACAGGCCACTCCATTCACCCGGTATCTGCTGTTTCAAGGTACTCCTCAATGATGGCAGCTCGGTGGGGCCGCGCATGATCATCTATCAGGAGGAAGGTGGGACCCACTGCACCCTTGAAAAGGCGGACATATTGGTACAAAATGACATCTCAATACACCTGACCTGTTACTGTTCCTCTGTCAAAGACATGTGTGGGTGTACGTGCACCAATCATAATCCCACCCCACACCATCAAACCACGACCTCCATACAGGTCCCTTTCCAGGACATTATGGGGTTGGTATCTGATTCCTGGTTCACGCCAGATGAAAACCAGTGAGAATCACTGTTCAGACTGTACCTGGCCTCGTCTGTGAACATAACGTGGGACCACTGTTCCAATGACCATGTACCGTGTACTTGACAACAGGCTTTACAGGCCCTCCTGTGACCAGGGATCGGTGGAATGCACCTTGCAGGTCTCTGGGCGAGTAAACCATGTCTGTTCAGTCGTCTGTTGACTGTGTGTCAGGAGACAACTGTTCCAGTGGCTGCGGTTAAGGTCCCGAGCAAGGCTACTTGCAGTACTCTGTGGCCGTCTGTGTGCACTGATGGTGAGATACCAGTCTTCTTGTAGTGTTGTACACTGTGGATGTCCGGTACTGTAGCTCCTGGACACGTTTCCTGTCTACTGGAATCGTTGCCATAATCTTGAGGTCACACTTTATGGCACACAGAGGGCCCATGCTACGACCTGCTGTGTTTGACCAGCCTCCAGTCGCACTAGTATTCTACCCCTCGTAACATCATCAATGTGTGTTCTTTGAGCCATTATCAACACACAGGCACCATTACCATGCCTGCACACTTACTCGCTGCACCATACTCTGACATGCACCAACACACCTCTGCGTATGTGGATTGCTGCCAGCACCACCGTGCGATGACCGCAGGTCAAATGCACCGCATGGTCATACCCCAAGGTGATTTAAACCCGGAAACCGCCCACCAGAGCGTTGTTTCACCATGTATCAGCATTATCCTTAGTTTATGATTATGAGTGTAGATTATACAATGAACGTCTCCTAAAAGCAATTACAGATAGTGTAATAACCAAAGCAGAGTATGTTTCGAGGAAGTTATTTTCTACTTTTGAAGCATTTCTGCAGTGCTTACAAAGAGAAACCATTCCCAGAGAGTGGACTATTATTGCAAGAAGTGACTGTGTCCTATTTCTATTGCTTACTGTATTACCTGCTCCAACTGTGTCTGTATCCGTTATAGTGACGAGTTGCAATTGTCTGCCTATCGAAGTAACACTGAAATAAGAAAGATAGGCAACAGCAAATGTTCAGACAAACTTTTGAATATCAATGATTTGTTTACGGTATGAGACAAAGTGAAACATTTAGTCAGTGCAAAAGAAAATGCAATAAAAATCCAATGCCTTCACATACAGGACATTTTAAATTATGTGTTTGCTTCTGCAGATGAAGAAAAACAGAAGCATTTCAGTTCTTACGTGAGCAAGTTAAGTTGCTATGTAGCAGTGAGGAAAACTATAGGTTTAATCCTCACTTTTCTGTATTTTATTGTATTCTGCATTCTATCTGTGGTGTCACCGCCAGACACCACACTTGCTAGGTGGTAGCTTAAATCGGCCGCGGTCCATGTAGTACATGTCGGACCCGCGTGTCGCCACTGAGTAATCGCAGACCTAGCGCCACCACCAAGGCAGGTCTCGTGATACGAGAGAGCACTCGCCCCAGTTGTACGAGAACCAAGCTACCGCCCAGTTGTACGAGAACCTAGCTACCGCCCAGTTGTACGAAGCCTTTCTCTCTCATTAGCCGAGAGACAGAATAGCCATCAGCTAAGTTAATGGCTACGAACTAGCAAGGCGCCATTTGTATCAGTGCCTATAGCTTACGAGTATTCAAGAGAGATGTATTCCAAGGACTAATTAAAAGATAAGTAATAAGCATCTACATACTTTTCTTATTATTCATTTATAAGTTCTCATGTTCCAGACTTCACGCCCGTCTGCTTTAGCCGTGCGTGCCCTATCGGCTACAGCGTTAGTGTAGCTTGCATTTTCAGCCATCTAAACTTCACGGTGTCGGCCCAGCTACCGACACAACATTTATTGGCGACGAGCAAAAGAGTTTGTATTAATTCGTTTGCAACATTGGCGACGATTTAAAGTGTTTTCTGATTGCTTACATTTAATTGTGTCATGGCTTCGCCACATTCTCCAGATGGACTGTCCGAATTTTATCGCTTGCAGACTCAGCAGACGCAGGCGTTACTGGATGCCCTTGGACAGCTCGTCCAGGGTCAACGTCCCATTCAAACCGATGCGGCCGCCGCCGCTTCTTCGCTACCGCTGCCACTAAACGCTGTTGCACCTCCCTTTCGACCATACATGGCAGCCGATGAGACGTGGCAAGAGTGGTCTCGCCAGTTCACCTTCCACCTTGCTGCCTACAGAATTCAAGGTAATGAGCGGCAGCCGTTTTTGCTTTCTTGTGTCGGTGTGTCCACATACCGTGTGATAGTGAAATTGTTTCCCCGACGAGACGTAGCAACTCTGTCCTACGAGGAAATTTTGTCTGCATTAGATGCCTATTTCAAAGAAACAGTTAATGTGGTTGCAAAACGGTATACGTTCTTTCGTACAAAACGTACGGCCGGTCAAACTAATAGGGAGTGGGTAGCAACATTGCAAGGACTTACTAGGGACTGTGCCTTTGAATGTGACTGTGGTCTTTCTTATTCAGATACAATGGTGCGTGATGCTATTGCACAGAACGTTTCTGATGTTCGTATACGGGAGCAAATTTTGAAACTAGTTAATCCCTCCCTTCAACAAGTGATAGACATATTGGATAGACAGGACACACTTGACTGTGCTCAGGAATCTTTTGAAACTTCGCCAGCCGTGTGTAACATTAACCGGCCCGCTGGACGCGCTGCGCGGCCCGGTAACCGGGCCTTGCGCACGTCGACACAGCGACCGCCGCGTGCTAAGCCAGGTGTGCCGCGCCAGCCCACAAATGCAGTGAAATCATGCCCGCGGTGTGCTACTAGACATTCGCGTGACCATTGCCCGTCACGCCAAGCTATTTGCTTTTTCTGCAATAAGAAAGGACATGTTCAAAGTGTTTGCCAGAAAAAGCTCAGATCAGACAATCACAATCATTCCAGGCCCTTTGCTTCGCGCCGGAATCGAACCCAGGACACTCAGGCTCGTGGACCTTCGCTTATGGACATTCATGTCGTTAATTCCGCTTCGTCCAGTGACACTTTCTCTAACAGTAACTGTGTTCGTCCCACAAAAACTGTGCGTCGACGTCGCCGGAAATCACGTCAATTAGCAAGTGATTCTGTACCAGTGTCTGTTCCAATTGCACAAAACAGTCGCTCTTGTCGTCAGCAGGACAATAAACTTTTTGTGGACTTAGACTTTGAAGGCAAAGTGATACCATTCCAGCTCGATACCGGAGCTGCAGTTTCATTGCTCAATCATGACACGTACAAACAACTGGGCAAACCTCCGTTGCGTTCCGCAAATGTTAAGCTAACTACATATTCCGGACAGAAAATTCCTGTGTTGGGACAGTGCAGCCTTCTTGCAACATACAAGGGACAAACAAAACTTGTGTCATTTTACGTTCTTCGTTCTTCTTCTGCGGTGAACTTGTTTGGTATAGACTTGTTTCAGTTGTTTAACATGTCTATTGTAAATCAGGTGCTATCAGTGAATCAGACTGTGCCTACAGACAGTGTTTCTCGGCTGTGTGACGAATTTGCAGACATTTTTGCACCGGGCTTAGGTTGCGCTAAAAACTATGAAGCACATTTAGAACTGAAGGTAAAAGCGCAACCGAAATTTTTCAGGGCGCGCAATGTTCCCCACGCATTGCGTGATGAGGTCGCAAGAACGTTACACGATCTCGAATCACAGGGTGTAATTGAACGTGTGCAAGCTTCTCTCTGGGCCTCACCCTTAGTAATTTTGCCAAAACCTTCCGGAAAATTGAGACTTTGCGTGGACTTCAAGGCCACAGTGAATCCACAGCTAGTGACTGCTACTTTTCCTTTGCCCCGCCCGGAAGATCTTTTTGCTAAACTGTGCCCGGGTAAATATTTTTCAAAGTTGGACCTAGCCGATGCGTACTTGCAAATACCGGTGGACGACGAATCCCAGCGCGTATTGGTGGTTAACACGCATCTTGGATTATACCGCTTCAAAAGACTGCCTTTCGGGTGTGCATCCGCCCCTGCCTTGTTTCAGCAATATTTACAAACTATTTGTGCGTCGGTCCCTACTGCAGCAAACTATCTGGACGATATAGTGATCTCCGGACAGACAGAAGAAGATCATCTTGCGAACTTACGAACATTATTTCAGGTCTTGCGGCACAATGGTCTTCGCTTGAGGAAGGACAAATGTGTGTTTTTTGCTCGTGACTTACCATACCTGGGACATGTCATTAATGCCCAAGGCATACATCCGAGTCCAGAGCACCTCCGTGCCATACAAGAATTGCCTTCCCCTCAAAATGTGAAACAGCTACAGAGTGTGTTGGGTAAAATTAATTATTATCATCGCTTTCTGCGCAATGCCTCTTCTATTTCAGCTCCGCTTCATCGCTTACGCCGTAAAGGTGTTCCGTTCGTCTGGACGACGGAATGTGAACGCGCCTTTCGCCAGTTGACATCGGCGTTGCTTTCTAATACTTGCCTTACGCCATTCGATCCCCAGAAACCCCTTTTGTTGATGGTAGATGCATCGGATTTCGGGATCGGTGCTGTGCTTGCGCACAAAGTTGGCTCCCATGATCGCCCTATTGCCTTTGCGTCCAAATTGCTCTCGTCTGCGCAACGAAATTATTCACAGATAGAGAAAGAAGCTTTGGCTCTCGTGTTTGGTGTTACTAAGTTCCATGATTTCTTGTATGGTCGTCACTTTACCATCATCACAGACCACAAACCTTTGACATCGCTTTTTCATCCGACCAAGCCTGTACCTCCACGTACAGCGCAGAAATTCATTCGCTGGTCTATTTTCCTCTCGCAGTACCGCTACGATATCTTGTATCGGTCCACTGCTAAGCACGGAAACGCCAATGCGTTGTCCCGTTTGCCTGTTGCTGAGGATAAAGCATTCGATTCTTCCGAACTTGCTTGCATGTTCCTTGATTCGGAAACCGATGAAGTGGTCGAATCGTTTCCGATTGATTTTCGTCGTGTCGCTACAGCCACAGCTGCTGACCCTGTCCTTGCTACTGTTTTACGTTTTGTTGCTACGCAATGGCCTTTGTCAAAGTCTCGGATCGAGGATCCGTTGGTTCGCCGATTTTTTGCTCACAAGGAGAGACTTTTTGTTCGACGTGGTGTTTTGTTGTTGCGTTCTGATAATGATCAGTCCAGAGTCGTGGTCCCACGTTCGTTACAGTCCTCTGTTTTACGGCTTCTTCACCAAGGACATTGGGGTATAGTGCGAACGAAACAACTTGCTCGTCAGCACTGTACTTGGGTCGGAATCGATGCAGCGATTACGAATATGTGTTCTTCGTGCCCGGCGTGTGCCGAACAACAGTCCGCACCGCCGCGGAAAGTCTTTGCGTGGCCACAAGCCACTTCCCCTTGGCAACGCTTGCACATTGATTTTGCTGGTCCTTTCTGGAATGCTCGATGGTTGGTTCTGGTCGATGCCTTCAGTAATTTTCCTTTTGTTGTCCGGATGTCTTCCACGACGTCCTCCGCCACCATCCAAGCGTTGTCTGCTATCTTTTGCATTGAAGGTCTTCCGCAGACTATTGTTTCCGACAATGGCCCACAATTCATGTCCGCAGAATTTCAGTCATTCTGCCAGGCCAATGGTATTCAACATCTGACATCCGCGCCGTTTTCGCCTCAGTCCAACGGTGCCGCTGAACGATTGGTCCGGACTTTCAAGTCACAGATGTTGAAATTGAAAGAGTCGCATTCTCGGGAGGACGCATTGTTGCTCTTTTTGTCTTCGTATCGCTCTCAGCCCCGAGATGGTCGCTCGCCGGCTGAGTTGCTCCACGGTCGTCCTCATCGCACCTTGATGTCTTTGCTGCATCCGCCGCATCAGGTTCCTGTGCAGCGGCAGACTCCTGCTTTTGCTCCAGGCGACGTTGTATTTTATCGCAACTATCGAGGTTCACGGCGTTGGCTCGCAGGGCGCATTCTTCGCTGCCTCGGCCGCGCGATGTATTTGGTTTTGGGGGCCTCTGGTGAGGTGCGTCGGCATCTCAATCAGCTGCGCCACTGTCGTCGCTCGGGTTCTGCCGCTCCCCGTCTGCTTTCAGCGACGGTGCCGTCCGGTCAGCGCCCTGGGGACCCATCTACTGGCTCGCCTCATCCCCAGGTGTTACCGACGATGCCTTCCATTTTGCCCCATGGCGACGCGCCGCCGCCGCCGCAGCAGCAGCAGCCGCCGCCGCTTGTTCTCCCGCCGGCGCCGCCCGCATTCGACGCTTCGTTGCAGCCGCCAAGCGCCTCCCAGGGTCACGCGCCGCCGATCGCTTCCCGTGACCAGCTGTCCTCCGCCATGGAACTCCCGACCGCTCCGGACCACATGACGTCATCGCGCGTCGGCTACCCCGACGCTATGGAGGTTGACCCTTCGGTCCCTCCTGTCTCTTTACGGGCGCATACACCGCATGTTGACGTGCACCCTGGACTAGTTTTGCAGGCGTTTCCTAGCTCCCCTCGGACCGAATGGCCGGGTGCGGGTGGCACAGCCTCGTCTGTTGTTAGGCTCCCCACCTCATCGCATACGTCAACATGTGGTCCTCCCCACGGCGGGCGGAAGCCTTATCTCACGACCGTTCGCCGATTTGCGGGGGAGGAATGTGGTGTCACCGCCAGACACCACACTTGCTAGGTGGTAGCTTAAATCGGCCGCGGTCCATGTAGTACATGTCGGACCCGCGTGTCGCCACTGAGTAATCGCAGACCTAGCGCCACCACCAAGGCAGGTCTCGTGATACGAGAGAGCACTCGCCCCAGTTGTACGAGAACCAAGCTACCGCCCAGTTGTACGAGAACCTAGCTACCGCCCAGTTGTACGAAGCCTTTCTCTCTCATTAGCCGAGAGACAGAATAGCCATCAGCTAAGTTAATGGCTACGAACTAGCAAGGCGCCATTTGTATCAGTGCCTATAGCTTACGAGTATTCAAGAGAGATGTATTCCAAGGACTAATTAAAAGATAAGTAATAAGCATCTACATACTTTTCTTCTTATTCATTTATAAGTTCTCATGTTCCAGACTTCACGCCCGTCTGCTTTAGCCGTGCGTGCCCTATCGGCTACAGCGTTAGTGTAGCTTGCATTTTCAGCCATCTAAACTTCACGGTGTCGGCCCAGCTACCGACACAACACTATCTCCCCTCATGCCTACAAATTTTTCAAGTCTTCTGGCAATCTAAATCTTCCTCATCCAAGAACTTTACAGAAAATATGTTCCTTATACAGTAATGGTCCTCGTATTGAACAGAATGAAGGTGGTATGCTCCTGTATATCAAGTAAAGATTTAAATCTTTGCAGGGAAGTGATTGTACCATTTCTGTAATAACAAATGAAATTCATATTAAACCTTATTTTGATTACAAGGGAGGAAACATTGTGGGGGCAGCATATGATACTGATAAGGCTGCTACTACAGCGTGTCTTTATGATACAATCATTGCTGTCTTCTTTTAAAGAAGTAGTGCATGTCCTTCCAGTGAGAAACCTCGTAGCTGAACAGTTATATGTGTATGTGAAGAAAATATTACGAGGCCTCCATAACATTGGTTTCACAGTTATTTGTGTAGCAAGTGACAACAATGCTATAAATAGGAAATCTGTGTACCTTTTAGCTCACCTCCAAAACTCAGTGTAGTTTACAGTATACTCAGCTAATCCAACTCAGCCACTATTTTTCATAACTGATTCTGTCCATATCCTTAGGTGTGTATGTAATGACTGGATCAACACTTTCGCAGCGGCATCGGTGCAGGCGCTCAACTCTCCAGTGTGGCCCGGCAACGTGCGAGTGCGGGCCGGTAACGCTCGAGTGCGGACCCGTAACACTTCGAAACAGCAGGTACCGCTCGGAGCCAAAGCTCCTAAGCATACCTGATCTACAGGCTGACTTCAAGACCTTGTAAGATCTTTAGGATCATGTTCTACACTGACTTAATGATGACACCTTAGATGCATTACTTCAAATAAGCTTCGACTGTTTGTGGTCATGTTTTAAAGTCTGTTTGCTGTCTGACACCTATAGGAGTCACAGGCGTCATTCAGATGTTCCTGATTTGTTGATAATGTATCAAAAAATACAATTCAAACAAGCAACAAATCCACTGCATTCAGGGAAAATTTGGATTCCAAAACGCAAAATTCTTAAGAAGGACAAAAAGGAAAAAGGAAACTGGATTTATTTGAAATTACATTTACTCCAAATGCGCATTTTTAAGATTGACTCTGATAGAGGTCGTTAATTTAGTAGAATTTTTGCTCCTGGTATGAGAGAATTAGCCGTCTACATTTATCATAGACGCCCAGGAGACGCCTGGATGTGTAGAAATCAGTAAGCGAAACACACCCTACGCAGAGGCTTCTCTCGTGTCCCCCATCACTTCAATTGCGGTGATATTAAAACAAATTTAGCACAACAAATTCTTTCGCTGAAAACTGAAGTGAATGCTTTACAACGCAGTACGAAATAAGTCGACTTAACACAAAAGAAAACCTCGTTTTCTGAGTACTCGTGAAAAAAAGTTCTAACCTTTCACATCATAAAAAGAAACTATGCAATGTCAAAAGACATAAAAGAAGCTGTCTTTGATAATCGGAATTTCCCCGATATTATCTTGTTTTTACTACTTATGGGAAATTATACAGCAGTTCAAGAAGTATCCAGGTTTATCTGGGCAGGTTGTACATTCGTATGGTGTATCAGTGCGCTTGTCTTATTCCGCGCAATTAAACCGCTTCCTCATATCTTTCTTCTTCCCCGCAGTAGCTTCCCGCTTTTGCACGAAGTGTCTTTGTTTGTGATGTTTCTTGCTCACATTTCGTGGAACGTCCATTGGTGGAAGGAAGCCCTTTATAATCATCATTCTGAATGGTACAACGTCATTTTACTTCCTGAGTGTTTGTTGTACAGATATAGAGAATTGAAAACTAGCATGTCAATTACATGAAAGAATAGCTGTTCCGGTCAGCGGATAGTCTTTCGTTCACATAAATAATACGATAACATCTGATCTTGTTTACCAGTCCCAGACATACACGCATTGTACCTAATAATAGGGAAAGGTTTCGTGACTATTTGCTGGCGCGCATTCGTCACTTGCTCCATTACATTTAGATGTTGTGTGGAAATGTAGAAAACCTCTCGTCGATCCTTCCATTTTCCAATCGTAACTCCGTTAGAATGCCGCGGAAGTGTCTCTCCTATCCCAAGTTTTGCCGATACAATGTCTTCGGGGGTATATTTCCTATTTAATTTCAGAGTACCTGTGGAAAGTGTTTTTAGGTTCAACAGAGTTGTAGCTAAATGAAAACTGTTATAATAATTGTCCAAGTAAATGTGATGACCAATATGCAGCATTTCTGCCATCAAATACAAAACGACCTTTTCAGCGTTACCTTTTCCCCCCATATCTCCACTACTTCCCGTGTACACTGCGCACTTATTTATGAAACCGTCTGAATTGTTGAGCATGTACATCTTAATGCCATATTTATTACGTTTGCTTTTTATGTATTGTATAAATGACAATCTTCCCCGCCAAAGAATCATTGATTCATCTATTGATAAATCTCTTCCCGGGTAGTACACTTGAGGCAATCTCGTGTTAAAATAATCCCATATAGGTCGTATCTTATATAAACGATCGTCTGGTTTCTGGTTTCCTGGAAGTGGGTTTTTTGCAAACTGCAGTGAGCGTAATACGATGAAATATCGGTCTCTGTTTATACTCATCGCTATTCCTCTATTCTCAAACAGTAGTCTTATAATCGCGGATATTTAACGTTACCCATATGTAACGAAATACCCAGGAAAACTAGTAATTCGCCTATACTTACAGGTTTCCATCTACAGACCTTCGATTCCTCTTTTGTATTTTCGCTCAGCAATATGTTGACTGCGTTATCGTTCGTTTCGTCAACTACAAGTTGCAACAATTCGTCTGTTACCAATAATCTGAAGAAATCTATAGGAGAATTGCCAGGAGGATGAATTTGCAAAACTTCTACCTTCGTAAATGGGTGATACTGCATATTATGTGGTTTTTTATGATGGGACTCACCTAGATTATCTCCGTGTGAGAGGTCGGGTTCTTTTTCGTCGTCGCTATCCACACAATCGTCGTGATCCGTATCGTCAGATTCGGAACTGTCACGAAACACATTCGAAAGCTGTGCTTCCACGCTATCATCCCTCTGCAGGTCTTCTGCAGCCTCTAAATGGCAATCTCCGTGGTATGCCTCCTCCTCCTCACTACACAGAAAATCACTGTCGTCTAATACACTAAGTAACTGTTTCTCTGTCAATTTAACACGTTTACTGCTCCTTTTCACATTGGAAGGTCCAGGTGTCTGTTCATTAGCCGCCATTACGAACAGTATACGTTCGATAACTGACCACACAAAACAAAGTTTACACGCTTTGATGCTCGCTTAGACGCTGCAACTAGACTGAGTAACCCGACAGTGAGTGCGGACGCTCATCAGCGTCAGCCGCACTGGCTCGTGGCTTGTTGTGACGCTTATAAGCGTCAGCCGCAGAGAAAGTGTTAATCAATAGGATTCTCAAGCTTTGCTCAAATATCCACAATTCGATGGAAGCAGTGATGACGTGTCAGGTGCTAATGGCATCGTTTGAAGCATTGAGTCAGTTTCATAAGATTGAATGTAATGGTCTACATTGAATGTAATGGTCTACTTAAGCACTCTTGTGGCCTTACTTTGAAGTCTCATTATCCATTTTCACTTGAGAAGCAGAGCGTGAGCCTCGTTTTGCAGGTATTCAATGAATTTACAGCTGAAGCCGTTTCAACTACATGGGAACAGAAAAACTTATTACGATACCAACCAACTGCAGAATTTATTAAAATTATACTAATACGGTGCAAATTTGTAAATGTTAAGACGGTTCACAAGGGTGTTCGACTAAATGATCCTTTCCAGTGTCCTATTTAAGTAATAATGATGAAAAATTAGTATTTCTGGAAAAGTTTCTTGAGTGGCTTGATAGGTGGGAGGACTTAGGCCTGAAAAATAATACCCTTTCAAAGGAAACACACACAACTTAAGGTTTGATTGAGATGGCAAGGTACTGTACTAAAGAGCTCGGTTTCACTACTTTTTTTGCATGGGAAAAATCGAACTGATTCTCTGGAAGCAAGGTTTAGCAGTTACCTATCAATCACTCAGTATCCTATATCTATGAGGCAGATTTTTGAGGTGGAAGCCAAGATGAGGATGCAGAACTCGTAACGACTCATGTTGAATTCAAGTACTTTTTTGGTAAACTGCCTGTTGCTGAAGAGTTACCTTTGATTGTAATGATGACACAAAAGAGACTACACAAATAGACTGAGTTTATGGTTGACATTATGTATTTGGCAGAAGATTTCAGGCAGGCAGAAACATACCTTAGAAAATTAAGATATTTAGCAGGAAATTGTGTTTGCGGTGCACTGAAGAAACAGCAGTGTGAGCTGTGCAGCAAATACCTTCTCCTAGACAAAGAAATGTGCCTGCATAGTGACCTACATCTTAGTTTTAATTAAAAATTTGGTCAGGGGTGGTCTGTTTTTCCCTGAGCCTGATGATGTGAATGTTGTTATTTACAATTACATTACTGTACAGAAGTTAATATCTGTCCATAATGAAAAGAAATTTTTGTCACCCAACAGTCGAAGAATGCTTATTCACAATGTAACCATAAATGCTGTTCTGGAGAAAAGTTTCTTCTTAATAGACTTTGTTTGCCGTAACTGTCATTCAACAGACAAAATACTGAAGTTGTTAGTTAAAGCATCCACCAATGCATTATTAAACAATTATATTAAGAAAAAGAATGACACCTTTCCGGCTTCTTTTAAGAAACGGAAGCTTAGCATATTTTAATTTACATGCAGTTTACATGCTAAGACATTTATCAAATGTCACAGGAAATTTCTGCTAACAAGGGAACCTCCCCATCGCACCCCCCTCAGATTTAGTTATAAATTGACACAGTGGATAGGCCTTGAAAAACTGAATACAGATCAATCGCGAAAACAGGAAGAAGTTGTGTGGAAATATGAAAAAATAAGCAAAATATACAAACTGAGTAGTCCATGCGCAACATAGGTAACATCAAGGACAAATCGAGCCGAGTAGCACCGTGGTCCCGTGGTTGGCGTGAGCAGCTGCAGAATGAGAGGTCCTTGGTACGAGTCTTCCCTCGAGCGAAAATTTTACTTTCTTTATTTTTGCAAAATTACGATTTGTCCGTTCATTCATTGACGTCTCTGTTCACTGTAATAAGTTTAGTGTCTGTGTTTTGCGACCGCGCCGCAAAACCGTGCGATTAGTAGACGAAAGGACGTGCCTCTCCAATAGGAACCGAAAACATTTCATCGCAAGGTCATAGGTCAACCGATTCCTCCACAGGAAAGCACGTCTGATATATTCTATACAACACTGGTGACGGCATGTGCGTCACATGAGAGGAATGTGTTGTCGACCCACCTAACTTGCACACTTGGCGAATGGGTAAAAAGATTCTTCTACCTTGCCCGATTTAGGTTTTCTTGTGGATGTGATAATCACTCCCAAAAAAGTGATGAAAACATAAGAGTTTGTCACATAAACTGCAACAAATGAATGCAACAGTTTCACAGTCGCACAGTTTTCCCTGTGCTCTGTCAAAACATATGTTTTTTACGTTTTCAAATGTTTCCGTGTGAAGACCGTCAAATCCTGCACATGTCCAAGCAAATCTGAAAATGTCCTGGAATTTTGGAGAGCGAAGTTGATCATGTGTGAGTGCCTGAACTTTGGTAATTGTCTGAAAATAAAAAAAATTCCACTCGAGAGAAGACTTGAACCAAGGATCTGTCGTTCAGCAGCTACTCACGCTAACCACGGGACCACGGCGCTCATAACTTCCCACTCTCCTTGATGTTGCCTACATTTCGCATGGACTACTCAGTTCGTATATTTTACTCATTTTTTTCGTAGTTCCACACAACTTCTTCCTGTTTTCTCGATTGATCTGTGTTCAGCTTTTCAAGGCCTATCCACTGTGCCAACTTATAACTAAATCTGAGGGGGGTGCGATGGGGAGGTTCCCTTGTAAGTGTCACACATTCATTTAAGCTGTGTTTGGTCCAGTGAAAGCAGAGGAAGCTTATATGATCCATATTGGTGTACTACCTTCAAATGAATGCACACTAATAGTCATTTGGTCCATATAGCCTGTAGTTTTAGGATACTTTGCTTTCAAATGTCACAAAGTCGTAACTGTTTCCATGCAGGCTGTTCAGCTGAAGTAAATGCTTTGTCCAGCACTACTGGCTAGTTTCAACCTCATCAGTATCAAATGTTATCAGACTGTGTACACATTCATCAGTGCACTTGATATTGGCCTAAGGTTGAAACTGGGCCAGTTTTTCCTAGTAAAGTCTTTATGTCTGCCAGCTATTCTGTGCACAAATATTTATATCTTCCTTTCAGTTTGTTGAATCTATGTTGCTCAACATGAAGAAATCTGTTAAAGTAATTCTGTATTAAACCTCATGTAGTTCATTGTAAATATGCAAGTAATTAGAGGTTGTTGTTATTTTGATATGCATACATATAAAACTCCCCCCATGAAACATGGGCCTTGCCATTGGTGTGGAGGCTCATGTGCCTCAACGATACAGATAGCCGTATCGTAGGTGCAACCACAACGGAGGGGTATCTGTTGAGAGGCCAGACAAACGTGTGGTTCCTGAAGAGGGGCAGCAGCCTTTTCAGTAGTTGCAGGGGCAACAGTCTGGATGATTGACTGATCTGGCCTTGTAACACTAACCAAAACGGCCTTGCTGTTGTGGTACTGCGAACGGCTGAAAGCAAGGGGAAACTACAGCCGTAATTTTTCCCGAGGGCATGCAGCTTTACTGTATGGTTAAATGATGATGGCGTCCTCTTGGGTAAAATATTCCGGAGGTAGAATAGTCCCCCATTTGGATTTCCGGGAGGGGACTACTCAAGAGGACGTCGTTATCAGCAGAAAGAAAACTAGCATTCTACGGATCGGAGCGTGGAATGTCAGATCCCTTAATCGGGCAGGTGGGTTAGAAAATTTAAGAAGGGAAATGGATAGGTTAAAGTTAGATATAGTGGGAATTAGTGAAGTTCGGTGGCAGGAGGAACAAGACTTTTGGTCAGGTGAATACAGAGTTATAAATACAAAATCAAATAGGGATAATGCAGGAGTAGGTTTAATAATGAATAAAAAATAGGAGTGCGGGTAAGATACTACAAACAGCATAGTGAATGTATTATAGTGGCCAAGATAGACACGAAGCCCATGCCTACTACAGTAGTACAAGTTTATATGCCAACTAGCTCTGCAGATGACGAAGAAATTGAAGAAATGTGTGATGAGATAAAAGAAAATATTCAGGTAATGAAGGGAGACGAAAATTTAATAGTCATGGGTGACTGGAATTCGACAGTAGGAAAAGGGAGAGAAGGAAACATAGTAGGTGAATATGGATTGAGGCTAAGAAATGAAAGAGGAAGACGCCTGGTGGAATTTTGCACAGACCATAACTTAATCATAACTAACACTTGGTTTAAGAATCATGAAAGAAGGTTGTATACATGGAAGAATCCTGGAGATACTAAAAGGTACCAGATAGATTATATAATGGTAAGACAGAGATTTAGGAACCAGGTTTTAAATTGTAGGACATTTCCAGGGGCAGATGTGGACTCTGACCACAATCTATTGGTTATGAACTGTAGATTAAAACTGAAGAAATTGCAAAAAGGTGGGAATTTAAGGAGATGGGACCTGGATAAACTGACTGAACCAGAGGTTGTACAGAGTTTCAGGGAGAGCATAAGGGAACAATTGACAGGAATGGGGGAAATAAATAGAGTAGAAGAAGAATGGGTAGCTTTGAGGGATGAAGTAGTGAAGGCAGCAGAGGATCAAGCAGGTAA
This sequence comes from Schistocerca americana, assembly GCF_021461395.2. Classification (NCBI taxonomy): domain Eukaryota; kingdom Metazoa; phylum Arthropoda; class Insecta; order Orthoptera; family Acrididae; genus Schistocerca; species Schistocerca americana. The sequence goes on along the minus strand of NC_060122.1, from coordinate 595,397,925 downwards.
AAAACCGAGGGCTAGTAGAAATGCTTGGGTAACGGAAGAAATATTGAATTTAATTTATGAAAGAAGAAAATATAAAAATTGCAGTAAATGAAGCAGGCAAAAAGGAATACAAACGTGTCAAAAATGAGATTGACAGGAAGTGCAAAATGGCTAAGCAGGGATGGCTAGAGGATAAATGTAAGGATGTAGAGGCTTCTCTCACTAGGGGTAAGATAGATACTGCCTACAGGAAAATTAAAGAGACCTTTGGATAAAAGAGAACCATTTGTATGAATATTAAGAGCTCAGATGGGAAACCAGTTCTAAGCAAAGAAGGGAAAGCAGAAAGGTGGAAGGAGTATATAGAGGGTCTATACAAGGGCAATGTACTTGAGGACAATATTATGGAAATGGAAGAGTATGTAGATGAAGATGAAATGGGAGATATGATACTGCATGAAGAGTTTGACAGAGCACTGAAAGACCTGAGTCGAAACAAGGCCCCGGGAGTAGACAACGTTCCATTAGAACTACTGACAGCCTTGGGAGAGCCAGTCCTGACAAAACTCTACTATATGGTGAGAAAAATGTATGTGACATGCGAAATTCCCTCAGACTTCAAGAAGAACATAATAATTCAAATCCCAAAGAAAGCAGGTGTTGACAGATGTGACAATTACTGAACTATCAGGTCAATAAGTCACAGCTTCAAAATATTAACGTGAATTATTTACAGACGAATGGAAAAACTGGTAGAAGCCGGCCGCGGGGAAGATCAGTTTGGATTCCGTGGAAATGTTGTAACATGTGAGGCGATACTGACATTAAGACTTATCTTAGGTGAAAGATTAAGGAAAGGCAAACCTACGTTTCTAGCATTTGTAGACTTAGATAAAGCTTTTGACAATGTTATCTGGAATACTCTCTTTCAAATTCTGAAGGTGGCAGGGGTAAAATACAGGAAGCGAAAGGCTATTTACAATTTGTACAGAAACCAGATGGCAGTTATAAGAGTCGAGGGGCATGAAAGTGTGCAGGGAGGAGACCCCCCAAGAGGGATCATTGCCGACAAAATTTTATTAAATTAAATTTTTCCACGCATAATGTTCGGCCGTAGCCGGCTTGGGCATACTGTGGTGGAAGGTGCTGGCCGTAAGACCATGGTCGGCACATTCCTGCCACGTGCTCCTCGGTCAGACTCAAGTCCCACGGGTTGGTTGCGCTGGCGGGGGTACGCTACTAGCAAGGCGCGTTGGAGGAATCAATCCTCCAATCAGAGACTAATCGTGTTATCACGTGGGGACCCGGCCGGGAGCGGCGAGGGCGGCTTGGAAACAGCTCCGCGTTCTCTTAGCTTCTGACCTCGACCCCGAGTAGTCGCTCCTCTAGCCTCTGCCTCTCTGATGAGCAGACGGCAACCCCTCTTGGGGCTGCTCGGCCCTACGTAGGCACCACTGTACCATCATTACAAGAATAAACTGGGTCCATTCCACTCAATTAATTTTCATTTTACAACGCCCTCCGCTCCTGACTTCTATCCTGACGAACAAATGGTGTCAGAAGTGGGATGCGACCCACCTTACGGTTGTAAAATCAACCCATCAGTTGAGTATGAGTACTGCAAAGGGGCCGAGGCTGAGCAAGTAAAGGAAACTAGACCGAACGTGGCGAGGCTGCAGCGCGCCATGCGCGTGCCAGCCGGTCGCCTGCGTCGCAGAATGTGCGTGGCCGCGCACTAGCGCGCCACAAGCGTGACGCAGTTCGCCACTGGACGCGAGCCGAGGAGGGTCCGCGATGCAGTCACGCTCGCCGACGCCGCCGCCGCATTCCCATAGCTGCCACGGGTCACCGCCTGCGCCAGGGTCCGGGGTGCGGCCCTCGCGCCGCCCCGCCGTCGCAGCTGTCCGTGCTGTCGTCCGCCGCCTGCTGCGCCCACGCGTGATCAACGCGCCTGCCGCCGCTCGTCGTCACCGCCGCCATCCGTCGTCTGCACGCCACCAAATAATGTAAGTCGCTCGCGACGCTACGGTGGTGTAGATGCCCATACTATTGTAACATGCGATCACCAGGCAGCAATCGGAGGCAGGAGCAGCCGGAGCGGATGAAGATCCCCTCTTGGCGCTGCAGTCCCAGTTAAATCAGTTAATTCTAACGCGGAGCTTAAGCTACAGACAGATGATCTTAAAATGGCTTCTCCGCAGTCTAATGTTGCTAAGCCAGTGCTAGTGGAAGAACAGCCGAAGCAGGTGATTCCACCACTCACTAGTGCAGAATCACCTGTGGCAGTAGCCACCTCCACTTTGGTGCAGAGCTTCCCAGCAGTAGCGTTTATTCCGGCGTTCGCTGGAAAGCTGCACGAGGATATTCAAACGCTTGTGCAGAATATCCAGGACATCAGAAAGCCTTGCGGTTGGCCAGATGAATTTCTCTTAAACGTGATGAAAATGAAACTCATTGGCGAAGCGCGGAACTACGTGCAGTCGGTCGAGAGCTTGAAAAATGCCCCTACCTTCCAGTCCCTTGCAACAGGGTTGATTGAAAGGTATACAGACAAACGTGGTACTAGTTACTATCGCGATTTGCTTTCCACCCTTAAGCAAAAAACGGATGAAGATTTAGAAGCATTCGCGGACAGGATTAGAAGCGTCGCATGCCACACGTACGCACTAAGTGCCAGTTCTGCTCGTAACGAGGTTCTGTTGCAAGAATCAGAATGTCGTGCGATAGACGTGTTTATTCGCAGCATAAACCCTCAAATAGGGGGCGAAATCAAGGTAGCTTCCCCCCGCACCTTACACGAAGCCGTGCGATTAGCACTCTTGAGAGAGGAGGCGAGCCGATTTTTGGCCGTCTCCGCACGGCAAAGCGAGCCCTGACGTGTCTTTTCGAACGATACTAAGTGTGGGCGCTGTAATAGACAAGGACATGTGGCAGAGCAATGTCGCATGCCATATTGTCATCAGTGCAGGAACATGGGTCACCAAAGCGTGCATTGTCCAAATAGTAGGCCACAACCGCCTGCAAATTCCAGGCGAAATGCAAACCAACCACAGAATTCGGGAAGCGGCCGCGGGGCAGGAAGTGCCACCCCTCCCGGCCCCCGTTAAAAATAGTGACCCCCCTAGTTGATAAGGGAACCACGCAGGTGGCAAGCGTGGTTGTCGATGGTGTTAGAGGCCGCAAACCAATACGCGTGCTAATTGGCACAGGCGCACAGATCAGCTTGGCATTTTTATCGAAGAGAGATAAAAGAACATTGCAACCGCCGTGGTACCATATCGGTGGTATTGGTCCCGGCATAGTGAAACCTGATGGCAGCTGTTGCGTTGAGTTCATGTTGGACTCCACAGAATATGCTTTTACGATGGAGGTTGTACGAAACAGGCGCACGGATTACGACATCATCCTGGGAAGTGACTTTCTGCGTCATTTCCAGGGGGTTATTGACTATAGGTTAAATACCGTCCAATTCGGTGACAACGTGCATCGTTTTGGACGTGACTGCACGTTGAGGGCGAGCGGAGCTGGGAAAAAAGGATCCGTTTCCCAAGTTTCGGAGTCTCCCGTAACGATGCTAAAAGCCGATAATCCCGTGGAGATACCAGAAGGCACAGGAAAGATCCTTTGGGTGCCTGTCGGGATACGTGAATCCGAAGAGGTTCATTTCTTGGTAGATCCACTCTGCCAGAATGAAACTCTTGACCAGATGCAGGTCCACGTAAAACGTAGCCTGTGCAAAGCGCAGCAAGTACAGAAAGAAAATTGCGTACCCGAGTGTTTAGACAATTTTAGTCACAAGCAAGCTTTAATACCGCGTGGTACAGTATTAGCCAGCTTGCAGGTTATCACAGAAGATGAGTTGCCAATGAGAACCCCTACTCTGAAAAAGAAAAAGACTGCTGCCGCCTCTCAACACCTTTTGACAATCACGTCACATCTGACAGATAAGTTTAAAGCTAAGCTTAGTCACCTCCCATTGCATGAACAAAAGCTAATAAATGAAGTATTGAATGAGTATTCATGGTTGTTTGAAGACAGGAAATATTTACCAGCAACAGATCTAATCCAACATGAGATTCCAACCAGAAATGCTAGGCCAATAGCTCAAAAAGGGTACCGAATTCCCTACCATCTTCAGTCAGTGGTAGAGGAAACTACTCCAGATCATTATCCATTACCCCAGATCGATGAAACACTCGATGGTCTGGGCAATTGCCGGTACTTCACAACATTAGACATGCGCAGTGGGTATCATCAAATTCCAATTGCTCCTCAAGATCGAGCTAAGACAGCTTTTGTAGTTCCTGGTGGCTTATATGAATTCTTAAGGATGCCTTTCGGGCTTCGCAACGCACCAGCAACCTTTCAGCGATTTGCAGATCTGCTATTACGTGGGTTGAAACCTACTATGTGCCTTGTGTATCTTGATGATATAATTATATTTTCAAAATCCATTGCTGAACATGCTGAACATCTACGCAGTGTACTGTTGCGCTTGCAAAATGCTAATTTAAGCTTAAAATTAGAAAAATGTTCTTTTGCTCAATCACAAGCGCGGTATTTAGGTCATGTCATCAGTTCTAGCGGAGTCAAGCCAGATCCACGATTAACTGAAGCAGTAGACACTTTTCCTATTCCAACAAATTTAAAGGAATTACAATCCTTCCTTGGTCTTGCAAATTATTACCGCCGTTTTGTTAAAGATTATGCTACTATTACCAAACCACTTACTAAATTGTTGAAAAAGGATACTCCTTTTGTTTGGACAGATGAATGTTCGACTGCCTTTCAAACAGGGTGATTCAAAAAGAATACCACAACTTTAGGAATTTAAAACTCTGCAACGACAAAAGGCAGAGCTAAGCACTATCTGTCGGCGAATTAAGGGAGCTATAAAGTTTCATTTAGTTGTACATTTGTTCGCTTGAGGCGCTGTTGACTAGGCGTCAGCGTCAGTTGATGCTAAGATGGCGAACGCTCAACAGAAAGCTTTTTGTGTTATTGAGTACGGCAGAAGTGGGGCACTGAGAATCCGCGGGAAACAACTCAGTATGAACGTGACTCGCCTAAGGTGAACGTTTTCTGTGCCATTTCAGCCAATAAAGTTTTTGGTCCCTTTTTCTTCGAAGGTGCTACTCTAACTGGACTACAGTATCTGGAGATGTTAGAGAATTGGCTGTTCCCTCAGCTCGAACAAGAAGCACAACAATTCATATTTCAGCAGGATGGAGCGCCACCACATTGGCACTTATCTGTCCGTAACTACCTGAATGTCAACTACCCGAGGCGATGGATCGGCCGCCAGGCAGCCCGTGACAGAGCACTTCATCACTGGCCTCCACGAAGCCCTGATCTTACCCCCTGCGATTTTTTCTTATGGGGGTATGTTAAGGATATGGTGTTTCGGCCACCTCTCCCAGCCACCATTGATGATTTGAAACGAGAAATAACAGCAGCTATCCAATCTGTTACGCCTGATATGCTACAGAGAGTGTGGAACGAGTTGGAGTATCGGGCTGATATTGCTCGTATGTCTGGAGGGGGCCATATTGAACATCTCTGAACTTGTTTTTGAGTGAAAAAAAACCTTTTTAAATACTCTTTGTAATGATGTATAACAGAAGGTTATATTATGTTTCTTTCATTAAATACACATTTTTAAAGTTGTGGTATTCTTTTTGAATCACCCTGTATTTTAACTAGTTCACCTCTACTTGTTTACCCAGACTTCGCTGAACCTTTTATTTTATCTTGTGACGCATCTGATTTTGCTGTAGGATGTGTCCTAAGCCAAGTGCAAGATGGTGAGGAAAAACCCGTTGGGTATGCCTCTCGTCAACTGAATAAAGCAGAAACTAATTACAGTACTACAGAAAAGGAATTGCTTGCCCTTCTTTTTGGAATTAATTATTTTAGATGTTACCTTTATGGTCGCAAGTTTACAGTTCTTACCGATCACTCTGCTCTGCAGTGGTTATTGAATCTTAAAGACCCTACCAGCAAACTTATGTGCTGGGCCATGAAACTGTCAGAATATGATTTTGAAGTTTGGCACAAGCCTGGTCGGTTGCATGCTGATACGTTAAGTAGAAAAGTGCGTGTCATTCAGTCAGATGAGGTATCAATTGAAGAGTTAAAAGAATCACAGCAGGTGGACGTTCAATGTCAAAGATACGCCACCTTGCCAGAATTTGAAGTAATAGACGACCTTTTGTATCGAAGAACTCCCCATGGAAATCGTTTGGTAATACCGGAATGCTTGCAGCAACGTATAATACGGCAATGCCATGATACGATCCAAGCTTGTCACAGCGGAAAACGCGCTACGAACGCTCGAATTGCGACACGTTATTGGTGGCAATACCGACAATGTGACGTGGACAGGTATGTAAGATCTTGCCTGCCGTGTGCACAACGAGCACAAAATAGGCATCCGAGAGTGCCGCTGCAAACACTTCCTCAGGCATATTCACCCTTCTAAATTCTTGCGTTAGATTTCCAAGGTCCTTTTCCACAGTCGCAACAAGGTAACAAATACATTTTGTCTGTTATTGATCACTTTTCACGTTATCTAATTTTGGTTCCCCTCCCCGACATGACAGCTGAAACTGTGGCGAGAGAGTTTGTAAATCGTATGATACTACCTTTTGGAAGTCCTGATGCCATTTTAACGGATCAAGGAACCAATTTCATGTCTGCTTTATGTGTACAAGTTTGTAAATTGCTAAGAATCAAAAAATGGCGTACAACTCCCTTCCATCCTAAAGCCAACGGTCGCGTTGAACGCGTACACCGTACAATTTGTAAAATGTTATCCTATTATGTTGCAAAAACGCACGCTGATTGGGACAGATATGTACCGTATATTTCTTCTGCATACAACACCCGAATACATGACTCCACGGGGTATACCCCTTACGAAGCTGTGTTTGGACGGCCGATGAATTCGCCGTTCGAAATAGACAAACTGCCTCAAGGTGTAGAAATAAAGGAAGTAAAAGGTTTAGCCCGCCGGCTAAAAGCGATCTGGTATAAGGTAAAGAGGAATAATATCAAAGCTACTAATAAACAGTTGCACAGGCAGAACAAAAATGCTGTTTTACCGACTTATCAAACAGGTGATTTAGTGTTACTACGAAACCCGGCAATCAAAAAGGGACGAACTAAAAAGTTCTCTCCCCGCTTTGAAGGTCCGTATCGGATTGTACGGTTGACCTCACCAGTCAATGCAGAACTGCAATTAACCGATCGTACGGTGATAGTGCACTTTGACCACCTGCAACCTTACCACGGTAGGGCTGTGTCACCACAACAGGTCGCAGCCCCCGATCTGCCTGTGTCACCTCCACCTCAAGTGGAACAAAGACGAAAGAAAAAACGGAAGAGATTACCTCCACAGGGTTGTAGATACCCTTTGTGGAATCGACACCCTTATGGGTTGAGGTCGCGTGATTAATCACGCCTAATTAGAGTTTTATGTTATGTTTTATTGCAGCTTAGTTTAAGTCATTTTCTCCAGGGACTTGGAAGCAAGACGTGCCTGGCCCCCACGGAGTTCCCAGCCATTCTCAATTGTCAATTTCCGGTCCTGTCATGTATTTTTGCTCATTTTCATATGTATGATTATGTTTTATGTTTTGCAAGCAATGCCACGCATTAGACGTCACGCAACTGACTTGCTTCAAATGCAACCATTACACTTGGTGTTGGCAGAACCGCGGCTGCTAACTCCGAATAATATTCTTCAATGTCCTCTATTGCCATCTATTTGGCAAAAGCAGTACATGTGGAGTATTTTTACTCCGAGCTTTTCTTAATACTTGTTACGTTGACGTCTAGTGTATTGTACTATATGTCGTAGTTCTGTATTTGCTGCAGCTAATCGTAAGTAATCGGAACAGATAAAGCCAGGACTTGAAATGCATACGCCTCGTACGCTTTGTTTACGGGACCACCTGTTGGCGGGGCAACACATCAGCTGTCGCCTCCCCTCCTCTCTTCAGCGCTGTCCCTTCTCCTCGCCAAGAACTGGCCAGCGGCCATCATTTTTTCTCAGCCAGTAACAGCGCTCCGCGCGATGACGTATCTTATCACCACGTGCGCTGCTGCCGCCAGCGTCTCAACACGCGGCGCGTCCTAGTAGTTACAAAAACAAACCGCAAATTACTGCCCTATCCTCCGTGTATGACAGACTACAATGTATTTACCATCATTTTATATAACTAACAGCCTTTTTTAAAAAAAACTCTTATTCTAGATAATTAGCAATTTCTAATTCATCGTTATTTCTGGTACACACTAAGCGCGTGATATTTGTCGCTGCAGTAGCGGCCGGTCTCTCGCGGCTACACGCCGTCTCACATAACCGCTGACGTGCCGGTGCCTACTCCGCACCTACGCGTGCGCTGCGCGCTCGCTAACAGCTCCAGGCTGGTTTCTTTCATGGAGCCGGAAGACACGGCAAACAAAATTCATTCAAACATCCCAATAAATCTTAACATAAATATTAAGTAGATGTGATTCATTGTTTAAATCCTTTTCCTTGTTTTGTTTCAATTTAGCTGGATAAATCACACGAAGTTCTTAACGATTTACATTATTCTGCATACCTTACTCTGCCAATCCTATAAGTGAAGTTTCGCTACTGCTTTGATTCATTGTATAAGCTATAAACTACAGCCCTAACCCTCTTACACATCGAACTATGAGGACATTTAACGTTATCTTCCTTGGACAAGGCCAGATATGGGCAAACCAATGCAATGCCACGGGTTTTTCACGCTACTGACGAGGCACAAACGACCAATCGTCCGGGCTGCCATATATCGGTGGCGATTGTTCCTTGGTTGCTACGCAGTTATTTTTGCCCTCCCCATTTATTTTACTCTACCGCCGTGGTCATTGTTCTATCCTGTTTTCCTTCTTCTGTCGCTGAGGAGGCCCTCTTCCGACAGTACCGGTCTTTTAATCTTACCACCCATTTACACCGAGATATTGCTCTCCTTTGTTGCAGTCTTGCCCCAAAATATCGGCCGATGATCCATTGTGAGATACGTACTTTGCCTCTAATTAGCCGGTGATGTAAGCGCTACGGAAACTGTGCCTAGTTGTCCTTTCAGTTCAATTTGTTATCGTCAGTTTTAAAACTAACACACACGCAGCCTAGCAGCCAGCCCCAGGTAGCCAGTGTTACATGTTAACGTTGAGCGTTCCGACTACTTACAGCGTTATTATTATACATCATTGTGTTTTTATTTTCCTGTCAATATATGTCATTGTGTTTAATTATGTCATTATGCTAGCGCTAGTGATTTATAGTTCATGATTTTCATTTATGTAGTGTTACGTACTGCGCGCACAAAAAGTGACGCTATTTATGCATGTATGCTATTCTAGCTTCAGAGCTATTTTTATTGCTTGAACAGTCGACATTTTCCTAGTACAGCAGGTTGCTAATAACGCCGCTGATACTTTTATTACATGTATCACAGGAAACCCATGTGCCTACACTAATTCTTATTAAGTCAGACGGACGCCCTTAGGCCCGCTGAACCACGGTATCGCAGATAGCTCCAAGGCACTGCCTACCCCTCAATTATTAGACAGGTTGCCTTAGCACTGTCCGCAGGTTGCTCCATTGTCCTGCAAATTATATAATCATCAATCCAAGTCTGCAGATTGCACTAATGCACTGCTGAACTTAATAGTCGAGTCACTCGCAGGTAGCTCATACGCACCGCGAACTTGTACTTACACGTCACCGAATCCTAGGCTCCTCGGTTGACCACAAAACAATTCATACATCAATTACCGTGAGACAATTTGCACTCACACTACGCCTTTGGCACTCAACCACAAATGAACTGAGCCCCAGACGCTCTTTTATTACTGTGGTGTCACCGCCAGACACCACACTTGCTAGGTGCTAGCTTTAAATCGGCCGCAGTCCATTAGTACATGTCGGACCCGCGTGTCGCCACTGTGTGATCGCAGACCGAGCGCCACCACAAGGCAGGTCTCGAAATACGGACTAGCACTCGCCCCAGTTGTACGGACGACTTTGCTAGCGACTACATGGACGAAGCATTGCTCATTAGCCGAGCCGATAGTTAGAATAGCCTTCAGCTGAGTCAATGGCTACGACCTAGCAAGGCGCCATTAGTAACATTGCATGTATCTAAAGAGTCTCACTTGTATCGCCACAATCTCCAGATGTACCAAAAGGATGGATTAAAGTTAAGTATTCCAGAAGCTACGTATTTTTCTTTATAGCATTCATTACGTATCCTGTTTCAGACCTCACGCACCCTGCTTTGGCTTAGCGCGTGCCTTTCGGCTTCCTCTCATTGTGTCTAGGCTTTCTTGTCTAGACACAACAATTACATTTTATACAACGCCACTTTCTTCTAGATGGCAATTCCATTGCAAAATCATCGGATTCTGCCAAAGATTCAGATACCGTTCCCCAGATGGCAGCCTTTTCCGTTGCTGAACGGATTAGTTGCTTTTCACCATCTGACAGTGCAAACTCCACTTTTAAGAACAATGTTGTTATATACACACACTGTCGGATTCTAATGACGTAGTCCCTTATGCACTTCGTCAACCGACTAAAAAAACAACATCTGCTGACGGATTTCGTATCCGATTCGGAAGTTTATGTTCGGGAAATATTCTCTTTATTTTATTTCTTGTCAATTATTATTACTTCAATGTCATGTTTTATTGTTATCAATTTATAGTTATGATTAATGTTAGTACACTTTATGGTTATACGCTATTTTTGTGTCATATTCGGTATTCACTTTTAACTTTCATTGTTTCTGGACTGGAAGTATCTCTGATAGCACCTATTGGCCTTCAATTCGTATCCGCCATCAGCTACCATTAGTAACACATTTACACAGCACTTCATTCGCCCAATAACAACTTTCAACACACTCACACTGTTCATATCCACACTACTTTGGTGTACCTTGTTGATGTTACCAGACCTCTATTGTCATATACTAAGTACATGAACAAGGCTTTTATCGTTTATGCCCTCCGCTCTTCGGAAGGGGAAAGGGAAGTAAGTACGTACGTACGTACGTACGTACGTACGTACGTTAGGTTCAGTAGCAGTTTCTTTTAATCAACGACGTAATCAATTTACCTGTTGAACACTTAAGTTGCTCTGTTAAAATGGAATCAAACGTCTTTGTGACATCAGCTATTCGTTTATTATTGCTTTTCAATAAACTGTTACTTTTAAGTTGCACTTACAATGTCTTAGTCTCGGACGCAGAGCCACTAGCGCTCTCCGACGCTGTTATCTGAGCTCAGCCCTCTGCCGGCTCAGCGCTGATAAAGCTGCGCTGCGCCGCCTCCACTGCTTCACGCCCAGCCTCTGTATTTACGAGCAACAGACTCGCTCTCGCTAACATTCATTTCCGACTTCAGTACAGTTAATCACTCTATTGACCACTTCTGTAAGTAAAGATCCTATGATTATTGAGTTAACTTGAGTTGTCCTACCCTCATTCGGGTTTTCTACAGCTAAAAAACCACTCAGTATTATTTCTGAAATTTATGAAGTACTTCACCTGTCTCGCCGTGTCGAGCCTTAGCGGGGTGGGTGCCCCTGCGTAGTGGCCAATGCGTGGGAGGTGCCTAGGCTGTGCAGGTTTGCACCGCGATCACAGGATTCCTTCTCATTTTATTCATTAAAAAAATAAAAAAATAAAATATAAAAAACTTTTTTCGTACAAAATCTCAAATTAATTAACGACACTTGGCCTTCGTCCCATAGCAGGTTGAAAAATTTTTCCAGCGAGTTACGCTTGGTCTGCGCTGCGTAGTACTGCCTCCGCGTTCAGCGTCTTTTTTTGCTGACGCGTGATTGATCAGCGGATACTCAGTGTTGAATTACACCATTGTCTTGCCGCCTTGCTACCCCCACGGCTGCCAAACTGTTGGTTGCCTGCCGTGATTCTACTTCGTGGCCTTCTTCATCAGTAAGCGTGACTGAACGGGTCCATCGTCGCTACTTGCCAGGTAATTATTGCTACAACGTTGTACCCCCTCTGTCATCTCTGAATTATTCATCAAGTAAGCCAGGAAATTTTTACTTCTAGGGTCACTAATACTTTCTCTCGCAGTCGACCGTTATCAACATTGGAAGCTGAAAGCAACCTCCGTTCAAATGGCTGTCAATTTATCATCCGCAATGGGAAGCATGTTAATCTCAATGGTTGTCGTCGTCGCCGTTAAGGTGCCTCCATTTCACGTCTACCCTTCCACATCTGGCGTGCTTTTTGGACGTCGTCACAATCTGGTGCATACTCCACATTATGCTATTGTGTTAGCTGATGTCAACTTAACATTATTAGAAGAGGAAGACCGTGCTTTATATGATACAGCTCAGCAATTGTCAAAATATGAAACCTTCTTGACGCAGACGAAGGAACATGAGTTTCTCCGATCTTTGTGGGAAGTGACTAGAATTATTTCAACCCTTCGAAGTCAATTGAACAGTATTAGGGATGCAGTACCACTGCCTCGTTTCAAACGAGACTGGTTGCCCGTTGGAGGTACATTATTAAAATCTGTCTTTGGGACTCCTGACGAAACAGACGCAAAACGCTGGGATTTGGACACACATCAAGCGCTTTTGGAAACACAAGTTAATCACGAAGTGTTGGTACATCAACAGGTGCGCCTGACACATCTTGAGAATAACCTGTTAGCCACAACTAGACTAATACAAGTTGTAGCCGACAGACTAACACGACACTATAGTGCACTTGAACAATCCTTTAACCAAGAGTGGACTCATCTTCGCTCGGGATTACGTAATCTGACAATCACATTGGACATTATGAAGACCACGCAGATTCTTTTATTTAATATACACACAGCACAGTTACACGTGCACATGTTACACTCGGCCATTCAACTCGGACTGCAAGGAAAGCTCAGTCCACATCTGTTACCCTCAGAGCCCTTCTTGCTCATCCTACACAATGTGTCGTCACAAATTTTGGCCCCTAAACAAATGCTTTATGCCGTGCGGGAAAGCAACCTCCCCTTTTACTATGCTGCGTTGGAGGTCCGACTTACCCGTAATTCGGACGGTATTCGGATGCGAATGAGGTTGCCAATCACGTGCGCAAATTACGAATACGAGTCCTATCAAATATACACTTTTCCAGTCTCTTGGGCTACCCTTCACCACCATGTTGTTTGGCAGACTCAAGAATTTCTAATAGTTAGTCGGGATCGACAAACTCACGCCACTCTCTCTCGCGCTGAACTATCCAGTTGCTTCCATACAACACATTACTTATGCTCCACGCTAATTTTACACACTAACACTACTGAGTGCGAGATGTCACTGTTTTTAGCTGAAACTACTACACCTCCATGTCCTCGTGTTCTAGTCTCACTTCGTCAACCAATAATTCAGCCTGTTGGCAACAGTTTTCTGTTCGCTGTTCCACAGACCGTCACCGCCACCCTGGTGTGCCACCGTTCAATGTCAGAGACTGAATCATACCGGGTAACACAAAATAATAGTGGCCTAGTGTATAATAGTTCAAGATGTGACGTATGAGGATATCAGCTCAATTGCACTCCACCTTTCATGTCACCATTCCCACATTTACCTTATACCTTCCTAAACTCTCTTTTAAACTCCATCGCCATCATAAGCTAAAGAATTTACCGAATACCAATGATTCAGATCTACTCCAATCGATCAATCATCTCCTTACCCAGGAACACAACCAAGTTGCTCTTGACCGAGTGGCCTCACATATTGCTGATTGGCACCAAACCAAGCGATTAACCACCGTTGTATTACCCAGCGCTGGTTCGGTATTAATCATTGTAATGATTCTGATTATAGTATCCTGGATACTCTGTAAAAGAGGGTTTTGCAAATGTTTCACTTCCTTCCGAGAAGTAGTACCACCTCCACAACCTGAAGGTGAATATCACACCTGAAACTACCTGCCAACCTTGGTGCATGTGATGAGGCATGACCCCCCCCCCCCCCCTTAGAATTAAGTTGTAGTCTAGGTGTCAGGTCAATGAACTAATTTTGTAATGGATTTGTATTTCTATGTAAAGTCTATGGAATCATAATTTAACTGTCGAGTTTTAACCCTCATGTAAGTCATTTTGTTTTCTCTTTAAATTTTTGTCATTTTGTAATGTTCTCATTCACCCACTTGGGCAATTACGATTGAAATCCTAGATTTAAGAACTCAAAGTAATATTACGGGGAAAAACCCCCTTGTGACTGTTAGGCCTGGGAGCACTCTCTCACCCCCACGAGGGTGGAGTGTTTCAGTGTGCTGTGCTCCGGTGCCCCTCATCATCACCTGGGTACCCACCACCACTGATACCGCCGACACATACTCACAGCATGGTGCCGCCCCCACTGCCGTCGCACCAACTTCACAAGTTTGTTATTCAAGAGCCTTCCTTCAGGCCCTTCAGGCCACTTTGTAACTTTTGCACATATTGATATCACTATGTTATTTCTGAGACCCTTCATAATGATCATATATTTTTTAAATGGAATAATCAATTAGAATAAGCTCATTCATTTTCATCCAGAGAGCCTTCTTTGGAAGGGGAAAGGATGTGCAGGGAGGAGACCCCCCAAGAGGGATCATTGCCGACAAAATTTTATTAAATTAAATTTTTCCACGCATAATGTTCGGCCGTAGCCGGCTTGGGCATACTGTGGTGGAAGGTCCTGGCCAGAAGACCATGGTCAGCACATTCCTGCCACGTGCTCCTCGGTCAGACTCAAGTCCCACGGGTTGGTTGCGCTGACGGGGGTACGCTACTAGCAAGGCGCATTGGCGGAATCAATCCTCCAATCAGAGACTAATCGTGTGATCACGTGGGGACGCGGCCGGGAGCGGCAAGGGCGGCTTGGAAACAGCTCCGCGCTCTCTTAGCTTCTGACCTCGGCCCCGAGTAGTCGCTCCTCTAGCCTCTGCCTCTCTGATGAGCAGACGGCAACCCCTCTTGGGGCTGCTCGGCCCTACGTAGGCACCACTGTACCATCATTACAAGAATAAACTGGGTCCATTCCACTCAATTTTCTTTTTACAACGCCCTCCGCTCCTGACTTCTATCCTGACGAACAAAAGGGAAGCAGTGGTTGGGAAGGGAGTGAGACAGGGTCGTAACCTCTCCCTGATGTTAGTCAATCTGTATATTGAGCAAGCAGTAAAGGTAAAAAAAGAAAAGTTCGGAGTAGGTATTAAAATCCAGGGAGAAGAAATAAGAACTTTGATGTTCGCCGATGACATTGTAATTCTGTCAGTGACAGCAAAGGACTTGGAAGAGTTGTTGAACAGAATGGACAGTGTCTTGAAAGGAGGATATAAGATGAACATCAACAAAAGCAAAACGAGGATAATGGAATGTAGTCGAATTAAGTCGGGTGATGCTAAGGGAATTAGATTAGGAAATCAGACACTTAAAGTAGTAAAGTAGTTTTGCTATTTGGGGAGCAAAATAACTGATGATGGTCGAAGTAGAGAGGATATCAAATGTAGACTGGCAATGGCAAGGAAAGCGTTTCTGAAGAAGAGAAATTTTTTATCATCGAGTATTGATTTAAGTGTCAGGAAGTCGTTTCTGAATGTATTTGTATGGAGTGTAGCCATGTATGGAAGTGAAACATGGACGATAAATAGTTTGGACAAGAAGAGAATAGAAGCTTTCGAAATGTGGTGCTACAGAAGAATGCTGAAGATTAGATGGGTAGATCACATAACTAGTGAGGAGGTATTGAATAGAATTGGGGAGGAGTTCGTGGCACAACTTGACTAGAAGAAGGGATCGGTTGGTAGGACATGTTCTGAGGCATCAAGGGATCACCAATTTAGTACTGGAGGGCAGCATGGAGGGTAAAAATCGTAGAGGGAGACCAAGACATCAATACACTAAGCAGATTCAGAAGGATGTAGGCTGCAGTAGGTACTGGGAGATGAAGAAGCTTGCACAGGATAGATTAGCATGGAGAGCTGCATCAAACCAGTCTCAGGACTGAAGACCACCACAACAACAACAACAACAACAACAACAACATATAAAACTTACAGTATTGTATTACAATACTACACAGGGAATGCCAAAAGATGGATTGCTACCATTTTCCTACATCAGAATGACACCAGGATGTTTCCTAATGTAGTTACTTGTCACGACAGCTGTCCATCTAAATTTTGATACAGGCTGTCAATATTGTATATGTGCAACAATTAGTTATTGCTTTGCCTATGTTATTTTACTGAGACACAGTTAAATTCTAGCAGTTTCTTATTCCACTCACATTTTATTTATTTATTTATTTCGTGTTCCAGTGGTCCATGTGGTGGCAATACTGCAGGATACTTGTTAGAAATCTATGGTAGCCCATAAAAACAAACAAAATGATTTCATAATACAATAACCAGTAACTTAGGTTCTACTACAGAAAATCAGTTTTGAGAGATAAATACATATTATAAAAAAATAGTGTTACAGAAAATAAATATTGTGAAGCATGTGTTTACAATAAAGAATAGTCAAGATTGCAAATGTAGAGTTGGGCATATATTTTCAGTTAACAATACAAAAAATGCTAAACAGTGTAGTTCAGGTACTCTCCTATTGTATAAAATCATCCTTGTAGTAGGAACTGCCTTAAGGTTGTTTTTTTTTAACAAGACCTCATCTTCTATCAAACTGTTAATTCTTGAAGGAAGGGTGTTAAAAATCTTATATCCAGTGAAATGTACTCCTTTCTGTACCATACTTAGATTTGCCTGTTCATAATGGATATCATGATTTCTTCTCATCTTATTACTTTGATACTATTCAGCTTAAAAATGGATTTTTTTCCCTTCTCTTTGGAAAATATATATTACACAGTGGATGTAAGGATTCCAAGTTTCTTAAAAAGATTCCTGCATGTGGCTCTAGCATGGACTTCGCACATGCTCCTTATGGCTCTTTCTTGAGCGCACACTACTTTTTCAGCCAGTGACTGATTTCCCCAAAATATAATTCCATATGCCATAATGGCATGAAAAAAACAATAGTACGCTGACTTCATGATTTCGATACCTCTATAAGGAGAAACAGTGCATAATACGTACGTTGTTGAACTCAGTCTTTCGCATAGGTCCAGGATGTGGTTTGAACAGTTCATTTTGCTGTCAATATGCTCACGTATTTTTACTGCTGTAAATGTTGTGAGAACTGAAAATAGTTTTTTTAGGGTAATTTAAAGACAGGCCATTAATGTTATACTAGTTCACTGTTTCACTTAAAACTGTATTTGCTGTTTCTTCGAGTTTATCTACTGAATTATCAATAAGTAGTGTAGTGTCGTCAGCAAACATGGTGAATCTACATTATTCTGTACAGAGAGGCAGATCATTTATAAAGAGAATAAAAAATAGGAGGCGCAGA
Source organism: Schistocerca americana (assembly GCF_021461395.2). Classification (NCBI taxonomy): domain Eukaryota; kingdom Metazoa; phylum Arthropoda; class Insecta; order Orthoptera; family Acrididae; genus Schistocerca; species Schistocerca americana. Next base: position 595,380,483 of record NC_060122.1, on the reverse strand, counting down.
ACTGAGCCTTGAGGCACTCCACATGTGGTGGTACCCCTTTCAGAAGATAATGGGACCCCATTTTGACTATTCACTAGAACTTTTTTCCTGTTTCACAGGTACAAGTCAAGCCATTTCCCTGATGAAACACTTATACCGAGATGTACAGCTTTTTGTAAAAGAACCTGGTGACTGACGCGAACACTTTTGTTGGCTCACAAAAAGTCACAACCACCTTCAGCTTTTTATTGATAGATTCCAAGATTTTGTAAGCAAATACAAATACTGCATCTTCTGCTGACAAACCTTTCTGAAATCCAAACTGACTTTCACTGGGGATATTTTGATCCATGAGATACTTAATGCAGTAGCCACCAGAAAAATCACGGGAGGCACAACATTGGCACGGCATGGCGTGTCACGGACAGTAGTTGCCGCAAGTAAAGTCTCGTCCACCAGAGAGCATGCGAGAATTTGGCCGCGCCCTCTGCCGGCGGAACAACAACAACAACTCAGGCAGCACGGGCCGTGCCCAGTCAGTTTTACATCGGGCATGCCTAGCAGACAGTTCCCGGTCTACACTATGTGAAGTGCGACGGACAACGTGAATTGTGTTAATACACAATTGGCGACGAGTAGGATCGTTCTTTCGCATGTTGCGTCGTCGCTCCGGTTTAGCAGCTTATTCACGGCGTGGAGGATTTAGTGCGGGTTTTGGTTGAGCAGCAGACGGAGCTCATGGCAACAATGAAACAAACGCTTCTGGAGTTCCTCTCCACGCGGTCTGCTCCAGCGCCATTCCCTCCTCCCTTTCCCCTGTATGACAAGACAGCGGAGGGTTGGGATGCATATGAACATAGCCTTCGGCTGGGATGCATACGAACATAGCCTTCGGCAGCATTTCCAGGCTTTTCATGCTGCCGATGCGGAGGTATGTCGTGCTCTTTTCTTGTCTTGGATATCTCCCTCGCTGTATCAAGTTTTGCGGCAGCTAGCGCTGTTGTAGGAACCCTCGTTCTTGTCTTTTGACGCATTGTGTTCATCGCTGTCTTCATATTATCGCTGCCGCACGCATGTTGTGGCGGCTAGGGTGGAGTTCAATCAATGGAAGAAACAGCCCCATCAGTCTTACCGGGCAAGGGCCGCTACCCTGCGTGGTCTTTAGTCGCAAGTGTCATTTTGTCACGGAGCAGTCACGAGAGTCGTATGCCCACGTTATGGTGCGAGACGTCATTGTTCATTCGGCCCCCGATAGGGAGGTCCAGACCCTTCCCTTGAGGAAGTCCTGTCCATTGCTCAATCGTATGAAGTCTCTCACGCCGCAGGTCAACAGTTGGAAGCGTCGTGCGATGTCGCAGCGGTTCAGGATAGTGCGGCCGCAACCACTGCGTCCGGGGTGGACAATGTGCGAGCGGTACAATCCGGCCATTACGGCCGCTCCCGCACGGCGTGTAAACAGAGTTCCGGCTGCCGGTCCCCGTTACCGTCCTGTGCCTCAGCATTGGGCCGTTTGCCGCAAATGTAATAATAAAGGACACATTGCTAAAGTTTGCCACTCAGCCTCAAAAGAATCGAAGGAAGCAGGTACAGAGGACGTGAACATTGACATTCAAGAAGATTAATCGGGCCAGGCTCCCGATGCATCAGCACATAAACTCTTTATCAAGGTGTTGGTTCGGTCATGCTGATTACAACTGCAAGTAGATATGGGTGCAGCAGTTTCCTTGGTGAATGCACAAACTTACTCCGACCTTCGCTCGCCCCCGTTGGACCCGTTTACTGGTGTCTCCGCGGTTATCGTACACAGTTCATTCCCCTACTGGGTCAATTCACTACCAACGTTACTTACAAATCAGTCACTCGGCCTCTTACTTTTATCGTTGTCAGTGATGCGAGCTCCGCTAACCTTTTGGGATTGGATGCCTTTCAAGCTTTCGGTTTTTCTACCGCAGACACCATAGAGTTGGTCTCCGAAGACGTTCCCTATCAATCATCGGAATCTTTGAGCCCTGACTCTAAGGATATCTTTGAGGAGGGCCTGTGGCGTGTTTCAGACATTGAAGCTCACTTAACGTTGAAGGCGTCGGCTTGCCCGCGTTTTCTACGCACAAGGCAGATCCCCTTGGCTCTCCGCCCTCAGGTAAAAGCAGAGCTAGACTGGCTGACAGCCCTCACGGTCGTTCTTCCCATTTCTTCTAGTGAGTGGGCTTCACCCCTCGTTATTGTCAAGAAACCCTCAGGAAAATTACGTCTTTGTGGCGATTTCAAGGCTACCATTAATTCCCAATTGGTGGTGGACACCTATCCCTCGCCTCGTTCTGATGAATTGTTCTCCGATGTGGCGGGAGGCCAATATTTTTCGAAAATCGATCTTTCGGAGGCTTATCATCAGATACCACTTGATTACGACTCCAAACGGCTGGCGGTTGTCAACACCCCGTTTGGCCTTTACCAATACCAGCGGTTGGCCTTCGGAATATCCAGTGCCCCGGCGATATTTCAGCATTATCTTGAGCATGTCACGTCGACAATCCCTCATTGTATTAATTACCTGGACGACGTAATTGTCACAGGCCACAGTACGGAGGAACACTTGCACAACCTTCAAACCCTCTTTCTCAAATTCAGGTCTGTGGGCCTCTGTAAGTCAAACTTCTTCCAACCGTCCATTGAGTATGTGGGCTCACCATCTCTCGGCACGGCGTCCAGCCACTAGGAAGTTTGGTCCAAGGTATCGTCGACCTTCCGCGGCCCGCTTCACTGAAGGAGTTACAAGCTTTTTTAGGTAAGATTGCCTATTACCACCAGTTCATTCCCAGGGCTTCCGCCATAGCCCGCCCCCTGTACTGCCTTCTGCGCAAGGGTGTTCCTTTTGATTGGTCGCCTGCATGTGAGCGAGCGTTCACCTCGTTGAAGGGCCTCCTCACGTCAGCGCCTTGTTTGGCTACTTTTGACCCCAATAAGCCGTTGGTCCTGGCTACAGATGCTTCACAGTATGGAGTGGTGGTGGTCCTGGCCCATCGCAACGCGGATGGCTCCGAGCAGCCACTGGCATTTGCGTCTAAAACTCTTAGTCCTGCGCACACCCATTACTCCCAGGTGGAAAAAGAGGCTTTGCCCATTGTCTACGCTGTTACCAAGTTTCGCCCTTTCGTGTACGGCACGAAGTTTCAGTTAATCACTGACCATAAGCCATTAATATCGTTATTTGGCCCCGCCTCTCAGATTCCGGATAGGGTGGCCCACAGACTGCAGCACTGAGCCTTGTTCCTCTCCAAGTACCATTATGACATTCATTTTCACCCTACCGGACAGCATGCCAACGCCGACGCTCTTTACTGTCTTCCGGTGGGCCCAGATCCTAAGTTCGATCGGGAGGAGATTATGTGTTTTCATTTGGATGTGGCGTCCTGCCAAGCGGTTGATGGCTTCCCGATCACTAGTTCTAGAGTCGCCAGGGAAACGGCAGCTGACCCGGTTCTCCGGCAAGTAGTTCGCCTCGTTCAGCAGGGATGGTTGTCCCGACCTCCAGGCCGGGCCTCGGACCCTCTTCGTAATTATTTTGTTCTACGAGACGGCCTCTCAGTCTTGGAAGGAGTTCTCCTTCTGGCTACCGATAATACAGCTCCTCGCGTGGTTGTTCCTGCAAGTTTGCGAAGGGAGGCCCTCACGTTATTACATGGGGGGCACTGGGGTGTTTCCCGTACTAAAACTTTGGCTTGCAGACATGTGTACTGGCCCGGTATTGACAGAGAAATTGAGCACTTGGTGGCTGCTTTTTCCCAGTGTGCGAGCCAACAGGCGTCTCCCAGGTCAGCGTTCTCTTCATGGCCGCCTGCAACCGAGGCATGGGAACGTGCCCTCACAGGCCCGGTTTCTCAGGAGGCTGGTTCACCTGTGGTCGTGCCTTCCCCATCGTCCCCGCCACTGGGTCTTGCCCCTCCCGAGGTGGAACGGTGTCCGGAGTTCGATAGCTTGTCGCCCGTTCTGTCCCGGGCTCCGGTGTGGGACGACGGGGGCCTCTTTGTGTGGGTCACTTCTAACCGTATTCGAAGGTTCCGGCTCGAGGGTTGGCAGATGCCCCCCCGACTCCAGCATTCCAATGGACATGGAGGCAATCGCTACTGCACGACGTTCCACCTTCCGACGCAGTGGCTCACAGTGGCAAAGGACTTTACTTACATGACTGCAGCAGTATTTTAATAATTTGTTAGAAATATTGTCAATTCCAGTACAGTTTTTACTTTTCAGGGATTTAATAACTGAATTTCTTGAATGGTCATTGTTGTTACCTTCATGTGCTACACTGAGCTAGGTACTCTGGCTTTCAAAAGATTGATGGCTTGGTTCATGGAACCTTGTAAACCAATTTTTTCTGTTACTGTTAAATGTTTAATGTGTCTGCAAACTATTTGTGGATTGCTACCAAGATGGCTCTCACTTTTTATTTGGTTATTTTCACTACAAACTGCATCTTTCCTTGTTTCCTTTTCTATAAAATTCCAAATAGTTTTTACTTTAGTGCTCAAGTAATCAATTTCTGCCTTCAAGCAAATGTTCTTTGCTGCTTGTATGGTCTTATTCAGAATTTTATTGTTGAGTTTATAGTGCTTACTCCTACTGGGATCATTTGATATCTTCACTGCTGCATATAGGTCTCTTGTTTTACAGGAAATTTTAACGTCTGTAGTAATCCAGGGCTTGTTTCCAGATTTTAACAGGTTTTCCCTCATTGAGGTTTTTGGAATGCTTTCTTCGAAAAGACTTGTAACTTCATTGATAAATATATTAAATTTTGAATTAACATCACTTGCAGCATACACAGGAGACCAGTCCACTAGCTGTAATTGCTAGGACTAAAGCTGTCAATGGTGTATTTGTTTATAATACTAAAGTTTTTCCAAATGAAATTTTGTTTCCTTTGTAGATTTATTTGGTTTTGAGTGAGGAATTGCCCTTCATGATCAAAGAGACCATTTATAATATTTTCCACGGTTAAATTATTGTAAATATACTTATCTACAAATACATTATCTATGCTACCTGTGCTGTTACTGTAAAGTCCACATTGAAGTCACCCATAACAATGGTTGATTTAGTTTTCCTACATAGGTGGTACAGAAGTGATTCTGTTTGTCTCAGAGAAACATTCAGATTTCCAACAGATGCCCTGTAAACAGCCAGTACAGCAACTGTTGCATTGTCTGTTGTTAACTCAATGCCACACACCTCAAAATGTGCCCATCACAGTATTTGCTTAAATCAAGAGATTTATACACTAAGTTTTTTTTTATTTTTTTATTTTGTTTTTTTTTATATAAATATTGCAACTCCATCTTTTCTCATAGTAGATCTACAGTAATGTGCAGCTAAACTAAAGTTCTCAATTTGTAGCATGTGGATTCCACCCATAACGTGATGTTCAGAGAAACACAGTACATCAGGCTCACTTTCACACTCGTTTCTATTTTTATTAGCAACTGGTCTATTTTATTCTTGAGACTACATATATTTTGGTGGAATAATGACTAAGTTTGATTTTTTCTCACCCCTGCATTTGCATGGTTCGTACACTGCCCAAAAGGTGGGAGGAAGTAGTGGCCAGCAATGGAAAATACTTTGAATGCTACATGTGTAACCAATTTGTTTCATTAAAGCCTCAAATGTTGGGGAAGAAACGGCAGAAGCAAAGTTGTACACCTTGTAATATGTTTTCCATTAAAGCCAAATAAATACTTTAAGAATCCTAGCAGTTCTTCTTCCATATGTTTGTAATTAGTACACAATTTATATTTGTTTATAAGTCAACAATAGAATCTAAGTCACGAAACAATTACTGATTTCACCCTATAACAAGGGTATTAACCAGAAATAGTCAAAATAAATTACAAAATTAATTACATACACAAAACTAAGAACAAAATTAGACCTGGTGCTATGTTCCTTAAGACTGAGGATCAACCTTTATTTTATGGAAATACAGATTATACTCATGCATGTTAATGGTAATTAGGCAAAAATGAATAATTTTAATTTAAGGAGGCAGATGGCAAAAGAAGATCGGAAGTAAAGAGATCCCAGCTTGCTTCGTCACTAAGTGTTAAGTCCAGAAGGGCAGGTAAAATGTGATGTGGAGGTATAACAAGGTTTTGGTGACAGGTGAATCTTTTTGTAATTGGATTACTGAAGTGTTTGGTCCTTCAGTGAAAAAATATTTGCTTAAAATGAATCTGCCACTTCATGTCTTAATTATTATGAACAGTGCTCCTGTCCATTCTCCAGGCCTATAAAACCACCTCCTTGAAGAATTTCAGTTCATCAAGATCCAATTTATGCCTCCCAACACCACTCTGCCACTCCAGCCTATGGATTAGCAGGTTATTTCTAACTTTAAAAAGTTCTACACTAAAGCACTCTTTGAGCATTGCTTTCTTTGAGTTGATTGAAGCTACCAATCTCATACTCCTAGCGTTTTGGAAATACCACTTCAACATCATTGCCTGCATGAAGATGATCGAAAAGGCATGGGAGAGGGTTACTAAGACAACTCTCACTTCTGCTTGAGTGCGTTGTCGAACGCGACTGAGGCATTTGAGTCCGTACTTCTGGAGAGGGTAGTCAACAAGACTGTGTCTTGGGCAAGAGAAAGGGACTTGAAGTGGATAACAGTGATATTGATGAGCTTATGGAAGATCACAGCCATGAAACTACCACCGAAGAGCTTATTGAGTTGCAGTGTGTTTTACTGAAGTTGTGGAGAGTAGTTTCTTGGAGGAAGAGGCAGCGACGGTAACAGCATAGTAGCAATCCTCTGCTGCAGTAACGCAAATGCTGGAAGCATGGGAATCAGCCGCATCCTGTATTGAAAATAATCACCCCAAATGAAGCAGTGGCTATGCATGCTACAAATTTGACAATGCAGTGTCGCATTTTCGCAAAGTGTTGAAGGATCGGCAGAAACAAATTACTACAGATAGCTTCTTAACAAAACAGAATTAGTTATGTATCATGTATAATAAAGTACATAACACTGTATAATTTTCTTTGAATAAATGGCCTGAAGAGGATACAACTTTCAGTACTCTTCCTGCATGGAACGCTTCATCATATTTTACATTACTTTATATGGGATAAATGGTTTCAATTAACTAGTGTTTTGCACTCTGAATAAGATTCTGGAATCAATTATGTTGTTATCTGAGGTTCCACTGAATTTATGTCACAGCAAACTAAAAGTGGGAAAATAAACCAAAGAACTACAACTACGGTACGAGCACTGCTTTTGGCCAATAGCTGGTCAAAATAACTTACTTTCACTCAATTCCTGGTCTGCGTATAAAAATCTTAATCTTCAGAGCAAACTATTCCTTCTGATAAGTGTGTAACATTGAAATTCAAATGGGTTCAAATGGCTTTGAGCACTATGGGACTTAACTTCTAAGGTCATTAGTCCCTAGAACTTGGAATTACTTAAACCTAACTAACCTAAGGACAGCATACACATCCATGCCCGAGGCAGGATTCGAACCTGCGACAGTATCGGTCGCGCGGTTCCAGACGGTAGTGCCTTGAACCATTGGCCACCCTGGCCGGCTAATGTTTAAATTCATACCACCTGGAACCACTGGACAAATTCATCCTCTGCACGTTTTTTTTCTGTGTCTATAGATATATTGTTGCACTATTTGCAGCTACGCCTTAAAGGATAGCCGGTACCACGATAAGCTCCACAACAGACTCACATTAGGTTGCATGCCATCACATTCCAGCAGTTCTTGTCACGATGTTACTCCAATATGATTCTACACGCTTTCTTTAAGAGTGGATACCTAGCTGAACATCCTGCACAGTTTGTAACTCTCAAGGTCTTCACCTTCGATCTTGACAGTGTAGACCTTTGTGATCACTGGAGGACCATTTTTCATTCAGTGTTCATGGCGCAAGTTAATGGTTTGTTCTGAACATTTCTTGAATGTCAACGGTAGTGGTTTTGTGAAATAAATAGCTTCTGTTTTTCTGAAGGTCTCTCCAGTTTCCTTATGGGCTGCATCTATCTTTCTCCTAGTCATGCATGCTATTACAGCATTGCAATTTTTCTCTGACCATTCCTGCTTAACATTTTGCACTCTCCATCAATCCCCATTCGAGATCTGTATTCCCTTTTGCCTACTTCATTTGCTTTATTTTAGTTTTTCCAATTCAGAATCTTCAGTACTATCAAAGGATATTTTTAGGAGTACGTGAAAAGGTAGGCCAGAATCAGAAACCTGTATTTCACTGAAGAAAAAAATGGCCAACATGATATACAGATGTACTGAAGGCAACTCTGCATGATGGCCAAAAACTTTCTTTGGGTTTGATACTGTGATATACACTTGCAGAGTACAGATTTCGGTGAAAATTCTATCTTCCAAAACGACAGTGGTACTAATCATAACTGCTAAGAAAACAATGCGATTCTTGCATAGCACTTTAAATAGCTGAAACTATCCTCATCCCCTGATTTATATCTGTTGAAAATTTGTGAAACATCCTCGAATCCTATACTAAAAGCAGTGATGTTGCAAACAAAAGCACTATCATCAAGCCACTTCTGTAAGCATAGCAGAAAAATAGAGGCAATGGAGAAATCAAAACTGACAGAATCAAGTAATATAGGCTTCTAAAATATTCTTATGCAAATGAAACAATTTTATGCTCATACTTCAGATGCAGTGTATGCTGTGTGTTTCTGTTTTCTGTCCCAGCCTTGTAAAGATAAATCACAGTTTTGAATTTTTACTCTTCCCTATAAATTGATACTTTAGAGTTATCACTACTTTTTTGAGCATTAAAACAGTGAAATAAGCCATAAGCAGCCAGGGGGCACCAAGGCACTGGCCTGCATTTGCAGTAAGAGGGCTGTTTATGCATTTCAAGGTGGGACAAGCCAAGCACTGCAGTCCTACCAATGCAGCAGGAGACAGGCCTCTCGCAAGATGGACCAAGCAGTTTCTACACCATCAAGTCACAGATTACTTATTTGTACATGGGTGGAAGCATCACATCAAAAATAACAGAGCTTCAAACCAGTATAAATTATTGTTATGTCTAGACAAGACAGCCTAGACACAATGAGAGGAAGCCGAAAGGCACGCGCTAAGCTAAAGCCGGATGGCGTGAGGTCTGAAACAGGATACGTAATGAATGCTATAAAGAAAAGTACGTAGCTTCTGGAATACTTAACTTTAATCCACCCTTTTGGTACATCTGGAGATTGTGGCGATACAAGTGAGACTCTTTAGATACATGCAATGTTACTAATGGCGCCTTGCTAGGTCGTAGCCATTGACTTAGCTGAAGGCTAGTCTAACTATCTGCTCTGCAAATGAGCGAGGCTTCGTCAGTGTGCATCGCTAGCTACGTCGTCCGTGCAACTGGGGCGAGTGCTAGTCCGTATCTCGAGACCTGCCTTGTGGTGGCGCTCGGTCTGCGATCACACAGTGGCGACACTCGGGTCCGACATGTACTAATGGACCGCGGCCGATTTAAAACTACCACCTAGCAAGTGTGGTGTCTGGCGGTGACACCACAATTATCACCAATTCTAGCAGAGGTATTCACAGTACAGCAACACCTATCACAGCAAAGGACTCAGACTGGTGCCAGAACACTATAGGTCAGCAAGCAGGCACAGGCACCACAAGACTGGGCCTCTGCCATCAGCATACCACCTTTTAGCACAGAGTTGTCTTCCCTGGACTTGGCATTTCTACTGGCAGGATGGCTTGAGACTCACTTCAGCAGAAGTAGTGTAATGTCTTCTCAGTCTCCTGCCTTGAGGCAGCAGACTGTAAATGGGGCGGTACAGCTGCCACCCTCCTGGCTGGTGTGTGTGTGGGCGTGTGTGGGCGTGTGTGGGCGTGTGTGGGCGTGTGTGGGCGTGTGTGGGCGTGTGTGGGCGTGTGTGGGCGTGTGTGGGCGTGTGTGGGCGTGTGTGGGCGTGTGTGGGCGTGTGTGGGCGTGTGTGGGCGTGTGTGGGCGTGTGTGGGCGTGTGTGGGCGTGTGTGGGCGTGTGTGGGCGTGTGTGGGCGTGTGTGGGCGTGTGTGGGCGTGTGTGGGCGTGTGTGGGCGTGTGTGGGCGTGTGTGGGCGTGTGTGGGCGTGTGTGGGCGTGTGTGGGCGTGTGTGGGCGTGTGTGGGCGTGTGTGGGCGTGTGTGGGCGTGTGTGGGCGTGTGTGGGCGTGTGTGGGCGTGTGTGGGCGTGTGTGGGCGTGTGTGGGCGTGTGTGGGCGTGTGTGGGCGTGTGTGGGCGTGTGTGGGCGTGTGTGGGCGTGTGTGGGCGTGTGTGGGCGTGTGTGGGCGTGTGTGGGCGTGTGTGGGCGTGTGTGGGCGTGTGTGGGCGTGTGTGGGCGTGTGTGGGCGTGTGTGGGCGTGTGTGTGGAGGGGGTGACCTGGTGCCTTGCATCTGTCACAGGGACGAGTTCCACTCCCGAAGGCTGTCATCTCCTAACAGAGTTCCGAAATCTGCTGCAATGAGCTAGCTATATACGAAGGGCATCCACAAAGTAAGTTCCATTTCTATTTCTATCTGTGGCAGCACTACGATCGAAGTTCCAAGCATGCGCTGCACTTACTCTGACTCAAGGAGAAGACGTGTACGCCATTTTCAGATCTCTGCTGGTGATGTGTGCTTTGTAGTGCTTCTTTTTAATATCAGCTGTAATTTAAAATGCCACTGCGTGTGAAATAAGATTTGTGATTAGTTTTCTAAATGCTAAGAAAGTTAAAACAAAGGAAATTCATCGGCAAATCTGTGAGGTTTACGGACAAAATGCTATGAATGATTCAATGGTTAGAGGATGGGTCAGACTGTTCAATGAAGAACGTGATCAAGTGCATGATTAAGAACGAAGTGGACGCCCATCTGTGGGTAATTTCACTGGGACGCATTTGATCATCCTCCGTATAGCCTGGACCTCGCTGCTAGTGACTCATCTCTTATTACACCTAAAATCTGTCTTTGGTGGTCAACACTTCCACGATGACGATGAGCTGAAAGAACATTTTACCACATGGTCGAATACACAGGTGGCAACCTTCTATGAAGAAGGCATACCAAAACTTGTGCCACACTGTGACAAGTGCCTCCAAAATTTCAGAAGCTATGTAGAAAAGTAGTTTAACAGTTTTAGATTTTTGTACAATAAATATTTTTCTGTATCTGTACAAGTTTGTTTTATATAAACAAACGGAATTTACTTTGTTGACATACGTCTTATATTAAACAACATGTGGAGAGTACCATGGTGGCAAGACTAGTGAGAGGTGGAAGATGCTAGCCATCTTGCACTGTATTTTATGAGGAACAGTTAATTGGTAGTGGAAGTTTTCACATGTTGGTTGTAAGTTAAGGTTTCAGGGAAGTTATTGAGTAAATGTGAACAATGAACCAGAGGGCTAATGCTGCAGGACAAATTTATAGTGTTTAAACCTTGTAGTTCAAGCCCATAGCACTGAGGAAGGAAACTAAATATAGTACATTGTTGTACAAGTATGGCGAGTTTTGTTCATGTCCAGGGAGCCATGTCTCCTGGAGGAGGGAAATATTTACCACTACACCACTACTTTTTTGTAATTACTGTGGAAAATGCCAGCTCAGCCACAGCAGTTAAGGCCTTGAGAAGCTAGCAGGCACCAAGGCATCAGTATGGCAGTTGCAGCAACAGGAGTGTTTATGCATTCTGAGGTGAGCCAACCTGAGTACCACACTTGTCCATGCAGCAGAAAGATGGGGCTCTTGCAGCATGAGCCACAGATTTGTTACTCTGTATATAGCTGGAACCAGTAAACTAGTACAACTAATGAGGTAATAACCAGCAATAATAACCATCACTTCTAGCAAATGTATTTTCTGTCCCACAGCATGTACTAAGAAGAGAGGACTACAATGGATGCCAGAATGCTATGAGTCAGCGAGTAACTGCCATGGAGTTGGGAATTCACCACCACTGTGCCATCTTCTAGTACCAAGTCATCCTCCCTGTATTTGGTGCCTTTTAACTGGAGGGCCACCTTCAGGTCTACTTCAGCAGCAGCCATACTTCTGCCCAGGGAAGCACCAGATTGTGACCCGGGTGGTACAGCTACCGCCCTCCTATGCTGGTGGGAGTGTCCAGGCCCTCACACCTTCACTCATGGTACAAGTTCCACTCCTAGGGGCTTTCATCCCCTAAAGGAGTTCTGGCAGGCTTCCGTAGCACTAGTGCCACACCACACCCAACTGGAATATGTGCTGCTAAGTGGCCCTCCTGGGTGTCAGCATTCCCAGACAATGTGATGGCAGACTTCTTGACAAAGCTGGTCACAGCCGTGCACCCCAAGTCAACTGTGCCATGTGCTACAGGGGATGTGGCACAGCACTACAAGTGTAGTAGTAGTAGTAGTAGTAGTAGTAGTAGTAATCTCAATAAAACTAACTTTCTGATATTTTTCTGAGATACCAATGTCTTCCACACTCTACGATTCACTGCTGCAAACCACCCTTGCACCGAAGTGGCTCGTTACCCCAGGCCACTTCCATTGTATCGCAATATAATTTATCCTCATACGACCTTCAACATCAAATTACATTTGTGGCTGAATACTAAGTTTCACACACAGCCAACAGACTGTAGAATCAGAATTTGTGTATCTAAAATAGCTGACCGTTTAAAGTTTCTAATCACCCAAACAAGTTCAGGTTTGTATCATTTCATTAAATCATATTAGGAAATAACATGTTTGTTCCTTAGGAAGGACCATATCTGATCTCATCCACTGTCCAATCTGAGCTTTTACTCTAATGACATCAATAGGAAGTTTAACCTCAATGTTGTTTTCCTTCTTAGAAATGTACCTGGAATACAAATATTATTTTGGCATCCTTCGGCACGTATATACTGGATTATGGAAGGTTATTGGAAAGCATTTTTCTTCCAGTTTCGTGATCCAGTAGCAATGCTTTTGCTACTGTTACCTCAAATCTTTCATTTAAAGACTGGTCCACTAATTTTATTTGTAGTACTTGCAGGTTTTACTTCTGAAGCAAACCATGTTCCTATGCCTATATTTTTAGGCCACTGACTTAAAATGTGGGAAGCCTGATCCACCAATGCAACATCCATTTGTTAAGTACATTTGGATAAACATCTACATTAAATCTCAGAATTTTTCTTGGTGTTATTAATTGATGGTATATTAACAGTACTCAGAATTCTCACAGTTAATATTTCACTGGACCTGGTTACAATCATCAGGTTGAAACAGCACAAGCTAGAAACTTTCCATCTGCACTTTTTGCACTAATATCTATTTTTTCCACCTAAATTTAGTTACCCATGTCCTGTATGTCTAGTATGTTGTGTCCAAAAATTATTCAGATCATAATACCACGCAAATTTAGTATTCATAGGAAAACTTTCAACGTGTCTATTACAAGAAAGAATTTAGTTTTACTGTAAACCTTGTTAATTGAAAGTAGTGAGTAACAACCTTTTATAATGACATTAAATGATAGATTTTGAGTGAGCTAATGAGTAGTTTTGGCTGTACTGACACTACTATTAGAAAGCCAAGACTTCAGAATTTACAATAACACGTTTTAATTTTTTGGACACTAAATTAAAAGGTAATTGGTATTTATGTCTGGATTGTCAGCTTTTATGCTCTATACTTTTGTTGCCTGAATTTTTCTGGTCAAATGAACTACTTTGGTTCTTGCAAATAGTAACTGTTTACTCCATCTACAAGTAGTGGATGTGGACTGAGAAGCAGTGCCACACAAAATGTTTGTGACAACTTTAATAATGAATTGTGGGCAACTGCGTTTTTATAAAGTGTGATTTATGAGATGAGGAGATTCATAAGAAGTATTGCCACTGAAGCTGACTGGGTGGTGTAGCCTGGTTGTTATGACATGTGAATAGAAGTGTTAGACTTAATCATCCAACAAGTGAATTATTTATAATTCAGCATTAAAAATAACATTTAGCATATACTGCTCACAGAAATTCTTCTTCAACAAAAAATATTGTAAAATCTTTTGGAAATCCTCAAGCAATACAAGGATGATTACACGTAACCCATACCTATTATGCAACAGTAGAACTGCTGTCTGAAAAGAAAACACACCCATTTCCTGAATAAATGCACCAGATCCACAAAAAATTTGATGAATGTTGAAAGTCTCAATATATTTATTTTTAAATAAATTTTTAAAAAGTGTTACTACAAATGGAGAAAATTAATGAACACATGTAACAAATAAATAGCCTTAAAAACACAAGAAAGAATAATACCTACATAATAATATGTATATTCCTTACAAGCTAAATTTAGATCTATATTCACATACTAAGGTATTTCGGAACACATGTGATAAAGTGTTTGTATAATTAACAATTCCTTTAGTAGATTTACTTCGTTGAGCAAAGAAATGCTTACTTTTAAGAAAAATATTATCAAAAATATCAACATACAAAATAAGTTGCATAATTCCATTTTTTCACAATTAAATCCTTTTCATTAAGAACATGAGAGTTACTATTCCAACAACGCATGTTGTTAAAGTAATAATGTAGGACGATTTTTTCGGAGAAACCGCAACCTGCAAAAAAAATAAATAAATAAATAAAAATAAAAAAAATAAATAAAGATGGTTGTAAATTTGAGGGAAGAAAACCATCACTGCCAGCACTTTTACACAGATCTGCTCATGGGTCACAAGAAACCCAGTTCTCATTTGCCATTTCTAAATAATACTACACTAAATGCTGAGCCCAATGACAAAATTAGGATCTATAATTTAGGTGAGAGATTCATTCTAGATAGCACAGAGTTTAATTGAATCTTAAATGGATTAACACACACTTCCACCACCACAAAGCCAGTGAATGACCCAACAGCTCATTAAACAAAGCTCTGAAAATACAACAGTTCAAAAAACTTATCAACTGATCAATAAATTAATGCAGTGATGTCAGGTCAACAGGGGCTGTGGCACAGTTTTTGGTGTACTTACAAAAATGTAACATATTAAATGGTTTAGCATTTCCATACACACAGACAAAACATGACAACCTTGAGAATCTTTTTTCAGAACTGAAATAAAATAACATCCAAGCAGTGCAGTGCAGCAACTACCTTTCGCCCCGTGCAGCGCAGCAACTACCTTTCGCCCCGTGCAGCGCAGCAACTACCTTTCGCCCCGTGCAGCGCAGCAACTACCTTTCGCCCCGTGCAGCGCAGCAACTACCTTTCGCCCCGTGCAGCGCAGCAACTACCTTTCGCCCCGTGCAGCGCAGCAACTACCTTTCGCCCCGTGCAGCGCAGCAACTACCTTTCGCCCCGTGCAGCGCAGCAACTACCTTTCGCCCCGTGCAGCGCAGCAACTACCTTTCGCCCCGTGCAGCGCAGCAACTACCTTTCGCCCCGTGCAGCGCAGCAACTACCTTTCGCCCCGTGCAGCGCAGCAACTACCTTTCGCCCCGTGCAGCGCAGCAACTACCTTTCGCCACGTGCAGTGCAGCAACTACCTTTCGCCACGTGCAGTGCAGCAACTACCTTTCGCCACGTGCAGTGCAGCAATTATGTGGCATGGATTCATTAAGTTCCTGCGATTCCCCTGCAGAAATACTTATGCAGGATTTGTGCACAAACTGAACTTTCAATTATGTTCCCTATATGTTTGATGAGATTCGTGTCAGACAATCTGAGTGGCCAAATTATTTCCTACTATCGTCCACAATGTTTCTCAATGTAACTGAACAATTGTGGCCCGAGACATAGTGCACTGTTATCCATAAAAATTTCATTGTTTGGGAATGTGAAGCCCATGACTGGCTGCAAAGAGTCTCCAAGTAACTGAACATAACCATTTCCAGTCAAAAATCTGCTTCACTTGGAGCAGAGGACCCTGTCCACTCCAGGTAAACACAGCCCATGACAGCACCACCACCTTGCACATTGCCTTGAGAACTTGGATCCATGGCTTCGTGGGGGGCTGTGCCCAACACTTCCTCTACCATCTGCTCTTACCAACTGAAATCTGGACTCATCTGACCAGGCCACAGTCGTCTACAATCCAACCAATATAGTCAATGACACAGAACAGGCGCTGCAGGTGACACTGTACGTTACCAAAGGCAGTGGCAGTGGTAATCTGCTGCCATAGCGTATTATGCCAAATTTTGCCACACGGTCCTGATAAGATACGTTCATTGTTCATCCTACATTGATTTCTGTTATTTCATGCAGTATTGCTGGTCTGTTAGAACTGAACTCTACACATTAGCCACTGCTCTTGGTCGTGAAGTGAAGTCCAAAGGCCACTGTTGTCCATGGTGAAAGGTACTGCCTGAAATTTGATTTTCTCAGCACACTCGTGACAATGTGGATCCCTGAACACAATTCCATAATTATTTCTGAAATGGAACTGCCATGCATTTAACTCCAACTAGCACTCCACACTGAAAGTCTTAATTCCTGTCGTGTGGCCACAATCACGTCTGAATCCTTTCCACATGAATCACTTTAGCTCAAATGACAGCTCCACAACTGCACTGACCTTTTATACCTTGTGTACACAATACTACCACTATCTTTGTATGTGCACATCACTATCCCATGAATTTATTACCTCAGTGTATTTAAAATGTAACTGGCATAACAGTTAATACACTTACCACTGTGAGAAATACCTACATGGATAAATGTTATCAAGTTATCCATTAAACCACGACCGTACCTAGGAATGCGCCTCTGCCTGAAGAAGACAGGAGAAATCATGACTGCATGGAGAATTTGTAAGGGCTCCCCATCAAAACTTTTGCAGCATAGCTGAAAACCTAGGCAACATGTGGGGCCACCCATTGTTTCGAGTAGATAGCAGAAATTTTACTGGGAAGCCCTTGCACATCTTTCATACGGTAATGTCTCTCACCATGTGATTTCCATATTTTTGGAGCCCTGAAGAAAAACATCTGTGGCTGTCGATTTGCTCTGGAAGAAGTGCACACTATGTCACTATCTTCATGCAAAATTGTTTATAGTTGCTTACAGAACCATCTTGTCTAACAAGGATATCAGTGTATTAACATTTATGGGTTTCCTTTTGAAATATATGGTTTCATTTTCTTCTTCTCATTTGACTGCCCCTTATAGCTATCTTAACTAAGAATCTGAGTTACTTCCATAACCCTTCACACAGTCCATAAGTACCCTTCACTAAGCCGCAACTGAAACATCTGTTTTGTTTGTCAGGTCTGATGCTAATGGTGAGAGGCATGCAGTTTTACAGGCAATGTCTGATTTATCAGTGGAATTGTGGAAAGGAGTAGCAGAACTCCAAGTATATTTTAGATCAAAGTTATTCCACCTTTTCTCTCAGTTGCTCGTCACAAAGAGTGAATTTACTCCAATGCTTCACAAACCTTGTTTTTCTCTAACCTTTACCACAACACAAGTTCCACAGTGTCAGCAGAAGAACGCAACATTTTTTATTGTATTGGACATTTGAGTCATTGTGTGTTAGTGAAATTTTGGTGCAGCTTGAAAGATGAATATCCTCTATTGCTGCAAAATGTCTATTTGGTACTTTCACCATTTTCAAGTACATAATATATATGTACAACAGATTTCCCAGCATGTGTGTCAACAGCAGTAAGTACTACAACCTGAAGAACTTGTCATGAGAATTCAATATTCATCTTTAAACCTAGTATTGAGTACATCTGCGAAAGTAAGAACCAGTGCCACTCTAATTAAACTTTCAATCCCCGTTTGTGCTATTTTATATACAAATTTTAACAACTTACAAGTTAATTTTGAAATTACTTTTTGAAACTCATATGTATAAATTATTTGTGTTGCAAATAATCTATTTACAGAAAGTTGCATTTGTAACACTACCGAAACGAACTAGAGGTTCCAAAACGAAATGAGCTTTAAAAACGGTTCCTCATATAAAAAAGAAGTAACTCTGCCCTACAGTGATCTCTAGTATAACCAAAGAATCGAGCTATAATTTTCTTGGAAGAGCTTTGCAAATGAACCAGTTTTAGTGGTTTTGGCTCCTCTTTGAATACCCACACAGTGTAGTGCTGCCGGGTTTGTAGCTCGTACAAATATGCCTAATAGTTAAGTTTCATCTCTTAATATGGTAGATATACAATTTGCATTTTCTCAGACAAATTTTTTTTAGCATTTTCTTGCGCCAACTAACATGAGCATGCTTTTGAGTTTCAGTGAAATTGGGCAGAATCCACTGGAAAAATACTATATTCATAGCTAAATGTTCAAGGAAAATCAAATGTACTGCAATCAACAATATGGCTATCTCGCCCACAAGGCAGAAACCTATCACTTCAGTCAAGTTGTGCAAAGAATCAGTATTATTTGGAACAACAACCTACTTTGGAGCTACACAAAACTTGTCACTGACAGTTGCTCAACCATGACTGAATTCGGCAAACCAGATGTAAACAACTTGCAGTTCTCTCACGATATCCTATTCCTAGATTTCTGAAAAAGCATTTGACACAGTGCCCCACTGTGTACATAATGAAAGTGAGCATATGGGATAGGTTCCCACATATGTGAGTGGCACACAGACTTCTTAAGTAAGAGATCCCTTTATGTTGTCTTCCACGTTGATTGTTCAATGGAGACAAAGGTGCTATCAGTAGTGGTCCAGGGAAGTGTGATAGTGCCACTATTATTTTCTATATACAGAACATAAATTATGTAGCAGATACAGTGAGCAGCACTCTTCAGTCGTTTACTGATGATGCTGTTGTGTACGGCAATGTGTCATTGTAGTCACTGCAGGAGGATACATGATGACTGACAAAATTTCTTGTTTGTCACGAATGGCACCTGGCTCTAAAAGCAGAAAAAGGTAAGCTAATGCAAATGAGTATATAAAATAATCCTGTAGTCCAATAATATTCAAATACAGCATTAGTAGGGTGCTAGCCAACACAGTCACATTGATTAAATATCTAGGCTTGACGCAGGGTGGTCCATTGATAGTGACCCGACCAAATACCTCGCGAAATAAGCATCAAACGAAGAAACTACAACGAACGAAACTCTTCTAGCTTGAAGGGGGAAACCAGATGGCGCTATGGTTGGCCTGCTACATGGCACTGCCATACGTCAAACGGATATCAACTGCATTTTTTAAAATAGGAACCCCCATTTTTTAATACATATTCGTGTAGTACGTAAAAAAATATGAATGTTTTAGTTGGACCACTTTTTCGCTTTGTGATAGATGGCACTGTAATAGAAAGTATAAGTACGTGGTATCACCTAACATTCCACCAATGCGGACGGTATTTGCTTCGTGATACATTACCCGTGTTAAAATGGACCATTTACCAATTGCAGAAAGGGTCGATACCGTGTTGATGTATGGCTATTGTGATCAAAATTTTCAACGGGCCTGTGCTATGTATGCTGCTCAGTGTTCTCGACGATACCATTCAAATGTCCGGACCATTCGCCGGATAGTTACTTTATTTAAGGAAACAGGAAGTGTTCAGCCACATGTGAAACGTCAACCACGACCTGCAACTAATGATGATGCCGAAGTAGGTGTTCTAGCTGCTGTCGCGGCTAATCCGCACAGCAGCAGCAGACAAAATGCGCGAGAATCGGGAATCTCAGAAACGTCCGTGTTGAGAATGATACATCAACATCGACTGCACCTGTACCATATTTCTATGCACCAGGAATTGCATGGCGACGACTTTGAATGTCGTCTACAGTCCTGCCACTGGGCAGAAGGGAAATTATGGGACGATGACAGACTTTTACACGCATTCTATTTAGCGACGAAGCATCATTCACCAACAGCGGCATAATATGCACATTTGGGCAATGGAAAGTCCACAATGGCTGCAACAAGTGGAACATCAGCGACCTTAGTGGCAATCTAAATGGTGCAATGTATGCCGATTTCCTACGTAATGTTCTACCAACAAGATATTTCACTGCATGACAGAATAGCGATGTACTTCCAACATGATGGATGTCTGGCACATAGCTCACGTGTGGTTGAAGCGGTACTGAATAGCGTATTTCATGACAGGTTGGTTGGTTGGTTGGTTGTCTAAGCAACCTACCGTGGCCCACACGTTCACCGTATCTGACGTCCCTGAATTTCTTTCTGTGGGGAAAGTTGAAGGATATATGCTATCGTGATCCACCGATAATGCCAGACAACATGCATCAGCACATTGTCAATGCATGTGCGAACATTATGGAAGGTGAACTACTCACTGTTGAGAGGAATGTCGTTACACGTATTGACAAACGTATTGAGGTTGGTGGACAACATTTTGAGAATTTATTGCATTAATGTGGCATTTCCAGGTGATCACACTGTAACAACATGCGTTCTCAGAAATGATAAGTTCACAAAGGTACATGTATCACATTGGAACAACCGAAATAAAATGTTCAAAATGTTCAAACATACCTACGCTCTGTATTTTAATTTAAAAATCCTATCTGTTACCAACTGTTAGTCTAAAATTGTGAGCCATATGTTTGTCACTATTACAGCACTATCACAAAGCGAAAAAAGTGGTCCAATTAAAACATATTTCTTTATGTACTACTCTAATATGTAATAAAACATAGATTGGCACCTGACCGTTTTACAGTTGCAAAAGCAGAACTTGAGGAAATGATACATACATGTATAACGTGCAGATCCGACAGCCTCCGACCATCACCATTATATCTAGTGAGAAAGAAGGATTGCACGTAGAGGCCGTGCAGATAATATTGTGCTTCATATATCATCCCCAATTGCTACCCACTCCCTGGTATAAGGGATTTCGCAAAATTGTTAGCCAGAGCTACAATTTTAGCGCACCTGACCGACAGTAATAAAGCTTATACCAGATTCCTAAAGCAAAAGGATTTTCCCCATGACCGTAGTGGTAACACCTTTTGGTCTTTTAGAGTATCTATGGATGATATTTGGGATAAAAAATCCTGTCCAGCCATGGTACATTTTGTAAATGAAGTGCTATGGAGATTCAATTCCTATGATTTGAGTGAACCAGGTCCTGCAACTGCTAGAATTCTTTACTGGAGAATACGACCTGTTTCGCAAATTAAATTTGCATCTTCAGGTGCTTCATGTCAAAAAATTAAAGGCTGTATTTGAACCGTATAAAGCCATTGCCTATTCCAGGTTTTTAAATCTGACTCACGAATGTGCAAGCATCTCTGATAAAATGTATCGGGGGCTAGGACCAACCCCAACCTCTTGTAGACAGCCTGAGGAGAAAGCGTTGCTGTTGCCACCATAAAGTAGTGTGACAATTTGTTTTATCTCTTTACAATATTTTTGTATTTCCTCAAACAGTAGTATTACATGGCAAACATATCAGTGTGGTGTTCAACAGGATGTGGAAATAGTGTGATAGTAAATTAAATAGAATGTGTTCTGTGCAAGAAACAAGTAACAATCCCCAGCCACACAGTTTCTGCAGCTAATACTTGTCCATTCAAAGAATAGATAGAGGTTCTTAAAAACATCCTGCACTGAAAGGATTTACGCAGCTAAGAAGATTCCTAGGAATTGTTAACATCAACCACCAACACCTGCCAGGAGCAGCAGATAAACACACGCCACTGATAGCGGCACTGGCAAGTTAACACCACCATGGACCGATGCCCCTTGCATGGATGGTAAGAGATTCAACACCTGTGAAAAGGTGAGCAGTTCTCTTTTCTCACCTGCTCTGTAATGTGCCATTAGCATTAGTGGTAGATGTTAGTGTTCATGCTATCACCACAGCTCTCCATTAATACATGGAGAAGTGTTGGAAACTAAGATTTTTTTTCTGCCCAGAAATTGACAGGAGCACAAACCAATTGAGTGCATACAACCACAAGCTGCTGGCCATCTATGAAGCAGTACGGGATGTACTCCCTCATGCTAGACTATTTGTAATCTGTACGGACCACAAACCAATCACGTACACTTTCAAGAAACTCAAAGAGGGGTGGTTCTCCCCAACAATTTCACTAACTACAGTTCATTAGTCAATTTACAATGTACATAAAACATTTGCTGACTTTTCTTCTAGTTGCCGATTTTTCTGCAGGCTTGGTGTCCCATCTTGTATGACAAATTAGTCAGCTCAGTGCAGCACAAGCCACAGACAGACATCTAGAGGAGTAGTTACCAAGCAATTGAACTGTTCTCTAGTTCAAACAAACACCAATACATGATTTGTCTCTAATCACCATTTGTGCCTGAAATGCTATGTAAAACTATTTGACCGTATTCAAAACCTCTTCCACCCCAGCACAAAAGCCACCATTAAGCTGATGACACAAACTTGTGTGGCCCAGCATTAAAAAAGATTGTCATTTGAGAACGAGTTGCATGTCAGAAGTGCAATGTGATGCTGAGGACAGATGCAGTGTACCCACAGTTACAACCAGGAAACCATCATCATCTGCTTCTTTCCAAATACTCTAACACAATAAACGTATGGTGAAAATAATGGAACAGCAAACCACTACTAGAATCACTGGAACTGGTCAAACCATCATATTTGCTGACACCAAATGCCCCTTTCCACAAGCAGGAAACTTGGGACTTAACATCAGCTACTTCAAACCAACCAAGCAGTTGGCATAATCACAACCTCAGGGTTACCCTCACCTATGTAAACAAGTCCACAGAAATAACTCTACACACCAGTAGTTTCCACTATAGTAGGCTAAGGGATGCATAACAAATACCCACACATTCCTGGAGTTGCACTCTACCATGGTGCGCAGCAGCGGCTGTGTGGAAAGCGACGTCTGGACAATGATTAAAAGTGTAAACACTGTTCTTTGGGCTAGCAACTAAACTTTGCCAACATTATGTTCTCTCTGTTTTCCTTTTTGATGGTTGGTTTGTTTTCTGTTGCCAAGGTGTATTTTTGTAATCATCTGACTAAAATAATTTTACTTTATTACATGCATATTACAGGATTATTGCCCCTTGTATTATGGAAGGCTCCTGTAAGATCACCAGTACAATTAACTCTATTCTCTCAGTCATATCAAGAGTCCATGCAGAGGAGAAAAACTGATCTATGTACACAATGAACACTGGGTGACATTCAGCTTGATGTTGCAATTGCATTAGGTACTATGCTGTGCCCTATCAGCCAAAATCAGATGAAGTCCAAGGAAGTCAACCTGCTGATTTTTAATAAGATTTAGATGTAATATCACAGTCAAGGCCCGTGTAAGAGTAGCAATTATGTTTCGAACCCATAAGCCAGTGAAGGCTTAACTGAGCAGAGAACCGATCTTAAATGTTCAAGTTCACCACAAAAATGGTAGGTATCCTAGAATCTATAAATGTTGTTAGTAGTTTCTGATGTGCGTTTAGAATTATGATGTACTCCCACAGCAAGAGCGCATACTTCAATCATTCATACATCATTAACCTGAGATTTATTAGCTCTCTAGAGAGCATATTATATTACTTTAAGATAAAACAGTACTAATAATTGACAATATTATTGTTTTAACTTTTTACTTTCCCATACTGTCAACACAGTTATAGTGAGGAATACACTTGCAGATACCTCTAACCCAGAGAATGATATTGGTGTTTACAAAATTACTTTGTTCAGAGTTCAACAGCTTATTTTACACAGTGAGGTATCCTTGACAATGCAACTATCATTGGGGTCAGAAATGTGGATTTACTTCAGCTTACCGTCTCCAGTTTAAACAACTGTGAAATAAAGTAATGTGACTTCACTTCCTTCCCTCTTTCACAGTTAAGGTTACTTCCACTACAATCGAAACCTCTCTGTTGTTTGTAATGACAACAGTCACATACAACTTGGGTTGTATGTAACAGGACTGTGTACAAAGTTCATTTCATTGCTAATAGAAACCATTCTTGTTTTATTACACCCACTAATCTACTGTAATTACTGAATGTTGTAATTTTTAAGTCTTTTTCTAATGCTAACGCAAATCTTTTTTACTATGCAACTACGTTCAGTATTTCTAGGTTTTCAGTTCTACAGTACTTTTCAATGAGGAGGAACAACAGATAGCGGATCTGAAGTTTGGAAGTAGCAGAAGTTTTGGAATAATCTGATGATAAAAGTAACATAGCAGAACTTGATGCATCAGAATACAAACACTATCTTGTTCATCTAAAGCTGCAGCAAGTGTAGAAATGTGTTTCCTATATAGGAACCAACCAGCCATTGACTTTTGCCACTTTACAGTTGCCATATTTACCTGATTATAAGACAAGATTTTATCCCAAATTTGCAATTAAAAAAAATTGCAGGGTCATCATATTCACATATGAAACTATTGTTGCTGAGGTCAACATTTTTACATTGTTTAGTTGAATATATCAGTCTAACATTTATAGCAGTTATCTTACATTTAGAGATGAAGCTTTGGTTGTTGTGGCTATTAGAAGAATTCAGAACGGCAGGGCTCAGCAAACAATATTCGCATTCCAACAGGCTCGAGATTTCCTGATACAAAGAAGTGCTGATACAATATCTAAGTTACTCGAATTCTCATGTGCCAAAACACTAGCACAAGAGATACACGAGGAACTATAAACGAGCCACTACAACAATGTATTATAATTTGACAACTTCGTGAAACACAGGAGGAAATAGCTTTCAAAAACAGAAATGTGTTGCCAGCATTTAATCAGCTTTAGAACATAACAGTGACATTCAGTTGAAACAAGAACGAAAAAAATCCAGAATGAAATGTTTAACAGAGGAAGTAAATCGTATTAAAGTAACTTTTATCATGAGAATACGTTAAAGCAGCAAGACCCGTCATGGAGATAGTACCAAGAGATGTCACTAGATCACAGAACAAGGAACATGTAGATACTGGGACTGAATTTGGAATTGTGAGCTTTCACTTGTTGGTGTTGTTACAAATGACCTGCACACTAGAAGATATTGTGATCCGTTTTTCAGTTGCTCAAGCTCAGCACTACAAAAGGATTGGAAGGGGAACAGTGACACCAGCTTGGCTGAGAGCCATGGAGATTGCAGGGAGGGGATCGGTAATCAAGCAGTAAATTTCATTGTGTTACCAACCATGAGAATCTATACCACATATCTTTGCCTTTTTATGAATTTCTACCACCTTTTAACTGCAGTTTGTCTGAATCTTTTTGTAGTCAGAATCAAACTGAAATGAAAATTTAGCTAATACTATGGTTGAGTATTCATTTCTGCAGGAGATGGTCCATGTCCAGATAGGGTCCAGTGGCATACATGTGTGTCTTCTGCTACAATCTTGTCAACACTCACCAAGATTTATGATGAGAATGGAAGGGCTTGGGCCAGCTGGTTCTACACAGCCAATGAGAGACAGGCAGGTGGACGATACGATCGGGATCAATGTAGATTGTAATATTCTCATATCAGTACAGAAGTAAAATCAGATATGTATTTAAAAGAAACATGTGTGCTCTCAGGTCCCACCACAACAACCTCAGAAATTCCAACATATTTGGAAGGAACAGCCAAATATTTATTACAAAGACAAATATCACATTTGTTCTAGCAGGATGATAATGATTAAGAACAGTGATACCACTGGCAACACTGCTATTAAGCAAAAATGGCAGAAAAGAAAACGGTCCAAAACTTAATGTAAACCATTTCTTTTGTTTATTTTATTTCTTAGTATTATCAAAAGGTAGACAATTAAACCATAAGTTTGTTAACTATTTAGCAGATACTTTTTGTCAGTGAAACAGTTTATAATTTTCATTAGTCACAACATGGTAAAAAATTTTGCTCGTGGGACCTCTTAAAAAAAAAAAGGGTAATTTTATATTCAGGGTTGTCTTACATTTGTGTAGATACAATAATTATAGTAAGTCTGACACTAATTACATTACAGTCTCTCTTCAAAACTTTAGTATTAATAGATCGTTTTATAAAATATATAAGCCAAAGAGTGTAATACCTGCACAAAGTAGCAAAACTTATGGTAAATAATCTGTAAATGAGTAAAAATGCTAAAAATGAGAGTTTTAAAAAATTAAATGCTTGCCATACTAATAACAAATTCTTCAGTAAGGTTGTGAAGTTTCCATCTATTGCAGACAAAATATTGCCAAGCACATATCACCCCCATCTAAAAATTCAGTCCCTATTCTTTGACATGATACCACGAACTGACCTTTACAATTAGCTGAATAAACCTTGAAGGTTAAGTAGAATTGTTCAGAACACTTCACAGCTGGAAGCCTAAAGAATATGTAGAGTAAACAATAAATATAACAAATTGACTATAATAATGGTGATGTCAATGGCAGCAGCTGTAGCAGCACCACAAATGAAGGATAAAAAATGCACAAAACTGTATGGTTGCTTGCCTGCATTAAAAATAACTTACCAGAGAATCACTCCTTCGCAAATAAAATACAGTCCACGAGACTATTTCATGAAAGAGAGCAACATTGCCCTCACAAAGAGCTCTTATTGCCAAATCAGCACAAAAAAAGAACAATGTGACTATTCTTTCGAGGCCTGGAGTTCCCTGTAAATAAGTTCAATATGTCACCTAAAATCTTTTACGTGATGTTCACATTGAGAAAATCAAAATTTCAGTCAACTAGAAGTAAAAAGTAGTAACAGGTATTTAAAATTTAACAATTTACTGATATCTATCTGTGCATTTTTAAGCAAAATAAAGCCAGGGAAACCTTCTCTTACATATCACTTATTGCCAAAAAAAATTTACAAATGTTGTGACAGTATCATTTGCAATTAAAGGACTATTAGACAATGATTATTAATATTAGGGTATTAACAACTTTGAAAATATGAATGTAACAGCAGGAACTCACGAAATGGTGATAAAGTGGTAGCAAAAGGAAAAGGGTAGTGTCAAAGATTTGCAGATGCTTTATTTTAATAGCAATAATAACAAGAAAGTTTAGTTTATCTAAATGGGAGTTTGCTAATGGATATTAATTGCATTCTGGATAGTAAAGCAGTGCCCAAAATGCTACCAAGGAAATATTTGTCTACAATGCAATTGCGTGTGACAGTACTCACATCCAGGAAAACTGTGACTGCACACAACAACACTGTTCAACACAAAATGTTATGGAAATTAAATGAGCTCAAGTTCTTTTTTTTTTTGCGCAGTTTAAATCAAAACTGATGTTGACATTCTCACACACACATTACCTCCATATGAATTTTAACCGTTAAGTGACTGACTGACTGGTTGAGGTGGAGTATGGGACTAAATGGTGAGGTCATCAGCCGCCAGATTCAAAAATTACTTGCATAAGACAGTGGTATCTGATGAAAGTGGGCAAATCCTGTCTGAGGGATCATACCATAAAGAGAGGAAGCTAAAGAATACACAGTAGAGGGCATAACAGGGTAGGCCAAATCTAAAAACTAGAAAAACAGAGGGCTAAAAGCAGTCTTTGCAAGGGGAGTGGTCATGGGTCCTAGACACAGGAAACTAAGAGACCCCAACCACAACCACCCTGCTGCTCCAAGACAAACAAAATCTCTTAACTGAAAATAAAATCCACTTTCACATAGGAAACTCAGGACCAGGGCAACCATCTGTGAACCGTCTGTCAATATTAAAGGCAAGGAATCTGGAAGGCTATACTTAGTATGAAGGACAAAAAGACTGGGGGTGTTCTACCAATATGTGGGATACTGTCAGTCTGTCTCCACAGCCACACTGTGGGGGTGGCTTGTTACACAAGAGAAAACAGTGTATGAGCCTAGTACGACCATTATGCAGCGGTATAAGACAGTGGACTTCTTCCCAAAAGAGTGGAAGGAAGAGTTTATTACTGAGAGCAGTAGAGCACCAGAGGTCATTCCACTATTGAGCAAAGAGAAGTTTGATGTGTATCCATATATTTGCACCTGGAATCATGAAAGGAAACAGCAGGTAAGTGTCTGCCTCTCTAACCAAATTGTCAGTCAGTCCATTCCCTGGGATGCCCACATGACTCAAGACCCAGAAAAAGACAACTGAGCAGGCAGTGTAGAGAGAAGTTCATGGATAGCAGAGATCAAAGTGAGGAGAGTAGCATCAATCTATAACCTACAGGCTTGCTCCCTGAGTCTATACACATTAAAACACTGGAGGGAGGCCTGAGTAACAAAATGGAGGATCCTGCTAATGGCTAGCAGCTCTACAGTGAACACACTACATGATCCCAGCAGGAAATTGCGTACCATGCCAGTAGGAGACAAAATAATATCCCATTTTATCCATCATTTTAGAACCATCTGTGTAAAAAATGGTAGCATCCCAGAACTCTTCAAGGATGGAGCATAGCAGATGCTGGAATACTGTAGGAGCGACAGAAACCTTAGGATCCTGGGATAGGTCGGTCCTAATCAATGGAGCATACACCACCTGAGGAGAAGAGAGGTAGGGGTGTGTGTGTGTGTGTGTGTGTGTGTGTGTGTGTGTGTGTGTGTGTGTGTGTGTGTGTGTGTTTGGGAGGGGGGGGGGGGGGGGAGGGAGTGAGACGTATTCCAAGCGGCAATCCCACCCTAGGATGGTATCAGCAGAGACACCCATCATTTGCAATAAGGACGGGGTACAGGGTATCATCGCACGGCAATTGCATAAGAAACCAGGAGTGGGCTCCACCATATTTGTAGAAAAACTGTCGATATGTAATGCCAGGGTACCCAGAGGCCCATTGATGGTGACGAGGAACAGTATTACACCTAACAGAACCATGTGGGATACCGTTCTCCTGGACTCGAGAGGTGCTGAGAGAAGTGCCAACTCTTTTGGGTTAGAGCTGGTGGGGTAAAAAATCATGGATAAAAACCTGAAGAGGGCAGCAAAAGACAGTCACGGGAGGGGGGGCTGTAACTAAAATGTGACGGTACCAAGCCGTGTCGTATGCCTTGGTCAAAGAAGAGTTGAGTAACCAACATAATTTGAAGCTAACCATCCTCTCAAGCAGTTTATAAAGTAAGTTGGTCAGGCTAATCGGTTGGTAGCTGTCTAGAGACATTGGGTTCTTCTCGGGCTTAAGTATGGGGATAACTATGCTGTCTCACCATTGCAAGTGGAAGACACCTATGAGCCAAATGTGGCTGAAAACCCTGAGTCAATGTTTTGTTTTGTTTTGTTATGTTATGTTATGCTTTAAGGCAAAAAAGCAACTGGGGTCATACATGCCCAAGTCAAAACTATAGAACACAAAGACAGAGAGGAGTTTAAAGATGACTATACATCAGTCTCAACTGATGTAATAGAAAACAGCTAAAAACAGACTTGTGGAAAAAAGGCTAAGAAAGACACCATACAGAAATCGAGGTCCAAAAATAAAAATTAAATGGCCATCACCATATTGCTTTGGCAGATAAAAAGTAAAATGCGGTCAATAGCCTGTGCTTTATTTGCTAAAACAGGCGATAACTCTGAAGGCAAACCCAAACAGGAATGTAAGAGGTTAAAAAATGGATGTTCCATCAGGAAGTGGCAGACAGTTAAAACTTGGGTGCAATGTGTACAAAGTGGTGGGGCAGCTCCACTTAGCAAATGACAATGGCTAAAAAGGCACTGCCCAATACATACAGTTAAAATAACCACCTGCCAGGAGGGCCGAGAGGAGGTCGTCCAAGCTACTGGGAGAGGCTTGATAAGCTGGAGCTTATTCTGGTGAAGGGAGGACCATTGGTGATGCCAAAAGGACACCACCACCTGACAGACGGGACACAGATCATCTGAGTGAACATAGGTACTTGTGGGCTGAGGTACTAGTACTGCAGCTTTGGAAGCAGCATCAGCAGCCTCATTTCCTGGCAGACCAACATGACCAGGAACCCACACAAACATCACACTGGCTCAACCAAAAGTGAGCAATTGACAGTTTTCCTAGACCTACTCCACTAAGGGATGGGCCGTGTACAGCACCCACACTTTGAAGGGCACTCAGGGAGTCGGAGAAGAGGACAATTGAAATGGCTATGTCACAGGATGTACTCCGTGGCCTGATACAAGGGAAGAGCTCGGCTGTGAATACTAAGGAGTGTGCCGGAAGCCGGTATCTAAAGACACGGGCGCCAATGAAAGGCACACCTGACCACACAGTCAGTCCGAGAGTCATCAGTGTATACAAAGATACTATCGTGAAGTACCATGCGAAGATCATGAAACTGCAGGTGATAGACCAAGGCTGGGAGTAGGGTCCTTAGGAAGTGAATGAAGGCCAAGGTTAACATGGGCCACTTTATGATGCCAAGGTGGTGAAGGGCTCACACCCACAGAGGGAGTTCCAGGTAGCGTGAAGTTAAATCACCATAGTAAGCGCTGAAAGCGAACTCCAGGAGGTAACAGAACAAGGCCAACCCCCATACTGATGATCAAAGGGATCATCGAAGGAGGAGGCATAGGATGGGTGGCCACACATGGCAAATGGCATGCATGCCTGTTGAGGAGAAAAGCACAGCAGTAGGACAAGGGTAGTTCAGCAGCTTCAGCATGCAGACACTCAACCAGGCTGGTGTAAAATGCACACACGGCCAAATGAATGGCCAATGGTAGATAGTGTTGAGATGGCATAAGAGGGAAGGGCACGCAGATGCATAAACAAAGCATCCATAGCTGAGTTTCAAACAGACATGGTACTGGTACAAACTGAGGAGGGTGGTTCGATCGGCACCCCAGGAAGTGCAATAGAGGACACATAGGACACTGAGGAACCACATACAGCGGGCTGCCAGTTAAGATACATGGGAGGACTAAGGGAGTTTCCTATTGAGCATGAGCCAAGAAATTTTGTAGTTTCAACAAACGAAAGAGCAGCAGGCCCAAGATTTAAAGATTGTGGGAGAAACCACTTGTGTCACCAGAAATTCATACAGATGCTTTTGTCAGTGGAAAAGCAAAAGCCATTGCTGATGCTCCAGGGGTAAAGACACCACTGAAGAAGCAACTCACTGAGACAGGTCCGTGGAGAACTGCAGTAGATGGCAAACTTTTCAACAAAAAGGGAGCTGGAGACGCCCAGTGGGAGACAAGCCATTATAGGGTTAATGGCAATAGCAAAGAGGACGACACTCAGGACAGAACCCTGCGGCATACGGTTTTCCTGGATAAAGGGGTCCAACAAGGCAGAACCCACATGCACCCTGAAAACTATCTTTTAAAAATGCCTGAAAGAAACAGGGCAGGAGACCACAGAAGCCCCACACGTAAAGAGTACGGAGGATACCAGTTCTCCAGCATGTGTCGTAGGCTTTCTCCAAATTTAAAAAACAGTGCTACAGTCTGGGATTTCAACAGAAAACCGTTCATAACATGGGTGGACAAAGTAACGAGATGGTCAACTGAAGAACTCCGCACACTCAATCCACAAGGGACGATTTCACAACCTCAGATCTGCATGTAGGTAGCCTGTCTGCATGGCCATGTCCTTCACGGAGCGAGGGGTAACAAGAACAGAACTATAGGTACCAGACAGGAGAACACAGGGTATGCGACTAGCCAGTAACTTGCAAGTGACTGGGTAAGGCGCCTTTTCCTTTACCCAGATCTCTTTAACAGTCTGCTCATCAACATACATGGGACAACCCCAAGAGGAGGTGGCATAGCTGCCATTGCAATTGATACAGCAGTGAGGAAGTGGACACACACTCGTGTGCATCCCTACCACAGGTGACATTTGGCTGGGTGTCGACAAGACGTCTTAGTGTGGTTGAAATGATGACACTGTTGGCAGCGCATCAGGTTTGGACTGTACAGCCAGACAATGATTATTTCATAGCCTGCTTTGAGCTTGAAGGGAAGCACCAACATCAAAGGTGAGGAAAAGAGTGCGGGTGAGCACAACGTAGGAATCAACCTTTTTCATTACACGATGGATGCCAATGACACCCTGATCAGAGAGGTAAGATCAGATTTCGGCCTCAGACCGTCTAGCAGCCTGGTGTAAATTACACCACAGAAAGAATTCCAAGTTCTATGGGCCTCGACACAAGCGGGTAGCCATGGAGAAGCGAGGCAGCAAGCAATTGTGCTTAAGAATCAGAAGTGGTCTCCAAAAGAAAAAGTGCCATTTCATAAACAAGAGCACGATTTCACAGGGCCAGCAATTGCTTCAACACCTTTCTGAATAATAAACAAATTTACTGTGTGGAAGGACTGACCATCTTCAGTATGTGAGACCATGAGGAACCGTGGTGCAGTGGGGTCTGTGACTCATCAGCCTCATTACATTACGTTTAGTAGCTGTTGAGTGGGAAGATGATTGACTCACCGTGAGGAAATCCCCATGATTGCCAGCGTCTCCAATGGTGCGCTCCTTCCATCTGGATGCCCCTTTCACAAGAGTGCACACCCGCCTTACGTGATTGTTCACACCTCAGGTCACACCCCCCGAACACCTGACAGGGACCAATCGGCAATTTGGGAAGGTTGCAGCTCAGGCAGTCATCCTCCTTGGGCCTGGCCTGTACCAGGGGGTATGTGCGAACCCTACCTGTCGACGCAGGGCTGGGAATTACGCATTAGCCAGTCACCCGTTACGCGTCACACACATGGGCCGGCCTTCAGGAGCACACTGGGAGGAAGAAGAAAAAAAAGAGGATCCTCAAATGCCGAAGCAGAGGAACGAGAGAAGAGAAACAAAGAAAGGAAAAGGGAGTGAAAAACCAAAGGTGAGATTGTTCACACATAAGTGAAAGAACGCAGAACATTCCTAATAATACCCCTGACATGTTCCCCAAGGGAGAGGGAAAAGAATAGCAAGAGGATAGACATTCAGCATGCAAGGGAAAAATGCTGCAAAGTCTTGGCGGTGGTAGCCAAGCACAAACCCACCAACGAGTGGCATGCCCCATGGGGGGCTGAGTAGATGTCTCTGGGTAATGTCCAAAGTGTGGATTGTCTGGTTGCAGATGTAAATAGGGTCTGGGGCCAAGACACGTGAGAGGTAAGAGCCTCCAAGAATTCCTGTTCACTTAAGTGTTCATTATAGGCTTCATCTTGGCAGGGGTTTAAACAGAGGGTGGTTTCTTCAACTCATTGTTGGTTGGTTTAGAAGAGGGAGAGGGGGGAGGGGGGAACAAACTGTGTGGTCATCTGTCCCTTGTACCAATAAAATAATTACATAAGGGGGTGGGGAGAGAAAAGAAGAGACACAGCAAAACATGAGAAAGGGAGAACCAGAAGAATAACGGAATGACAACCAACACTACTATGGACAAAACGGGGAAAGAAAACCACACAGAGAAGCAAGAAACAAGTAGAAGAGGTAAAAACAAGAGCGCAGATGACTGTGGCTGGCCGACCACGAGAATAAAAGGCAAAGCCAGCAATTCTGCAACAACACATTAAAAACATCCAAAAAGCATTAAGAGTGGAGAACACAAAGGGACAGAGGACATGCGCTACAACTTACATAGAATGATAAAACCCACCGTCACATATAAAACGTAAAACTAAATTAGCTGATGAGGTGGTGTCAGCTAAAATAAATGGCAACAAGTCCAGTAACTGAAGAGTGTCTCAGGGCAGCCAAAGGAGGGCAGATCACCAAGATACGGGCCACTGTCAGCCGGGCACCGCACCGACACTGAAGCAGGTCATTCGAGCACAGGAGGTAGCCTAAGTCACAAAAAGCAGAGAACCCACAGATTCCAGGCGAGAGGTCTGCATGGAGGTCTTCCACACATTCGTTGTCTCCTTACTGGCATGCAGTCTGTTGTGTGTACTGAGATTATGCCATTCCGTCTCCCAAAACCACAAAACCTTGCAGTGTAGTACTGAAGACAGGTCAGTTGCAAACAAGCCAATCTCCATAAGCGGTTTCCGCGTAGCCTGTTGCTAAGTTTGTTGCCTGGGGTTCCAACATAACCTAGGGTCCAGACAACCACCACTGAACGACTGGACTGTTTGAGAATACAGGATGACTCCTGGATGGTTGTTACCAAAGAATGACAAGGGTAGCACTGGTTGATAGCTTGTAGGCTGCTCAAGGAGTCAGTACACAGAAGAAATGACGCCCCAGGGCATGAACAGATGTGCTGAAGAGCACGAGTGTAACCCCCAGCTCAGCAGTGAAAGCACTGCAGCCAATGGGCAAGGAATGCTGTTCAATATGTCCTCCACGGACATACATGAAGCCGAAGTGATCATCAGCCATTGAGCTGTCTGTGTAAACTACTTCGTGGCCTCGGTACACGTCAAGAATCTAGAGAAAGTGGCAGCAGAGAGCTGCGGGGTTAACAGACCTTAGGTTCACGTGACAGGTCCAGGCGAAGCCATGGCCTAAGTGCACACTATTGAGGTGTATGTGAATGGACCTCAAGTATAGGTGATAAAGGCAAGGACTCCAGTTAGGAAAGAAGGGATCGGACACAAACTGCAATTGGAAGCCCACACCTGGGCCACCGATGCAGGAGATGAACTGCCGTGGGTGGGAACAGAAGACTGATTCGGATATGCAGAACTACATACATGTGCAACATAACTCGCCAGCAGTTGTGCACTTCTAACCTGCAATAGAGGGACTCCAGCCTCCACAAGGACACTGGTCACCGGACTCATCCTAGAAGCTCCTGTCGCTAGGCGAATGCCACAGTGGTGCACTGGGTCGAATAAACACAATGCAGAGGGCACCTTTGAACCATAAACCAGACTTCCATAGTAAAGGTGGGATTGAACAAGATCTCTGTAGAGTTGCAACAGATAGAGAGATCTGCACCCCAGTTGGTGTTGCTCCGGCAGTGGAGGGCATTGAGGTGCTGCCAGCACTTCCGCTTCTGATGAAGGTGAGGTAGCCATGTCAACCGGGCACTGAAATCCAGTTCTAAGAATCAATATGTCTCCACTACAAGGAGTGGATGGTAATGAAGGCAAAGTACTGGTTCCGGATTAACAGTACAATGCCGACAGAAGTGTGTAACACACGACTTTGCAGCCGAAAACTGGAATCCGTGGGCTACAGCCAATGACTGCACCATGTGGATGGCTTCCTGTAGGCGGTGCTCAGCAACACCAGTACTGGTGAAGCAGTACGAGAAGCTGAAGTCATCTGCATACAGGGATGCTGCTAGACCATTAATGGTCACTAGAAATAGAGAGAGACTCAATACAGAGCCCTGCGGGACCCCATTCTCCTGGATATGGGGGAACTATGGGAGGCACCAACTTTGACACAAAGTATGAGAGACGAAATTTTGGATAAAAATCAGGAGCGGGCCTCTGAGACTCCACTCCTATAATGTGACAAGGACATTATGTCGCAAGGTGGTGTCACATGCTTTTCGTAAATCAAAAAGACAGTAACCATGCGGTGGCATCTGGAAAATGCTGTTCAGATGGCAGACTCGAGGGACTAAATTGATCCCCAGCCACACAGTTTCTGCAGCTAATACTTGTCCATTCAAAAAGATAGAGGTTCTTAAAAACAAAATTAGCAGTGGTACAGCAACCCTGGCAGAAGTGGCCGTGACATGGAGCCAGTAGGCCACCTGACTCCAGGACCCAGCCCAACTGCCAACACACCATACGTTCCAGCAGCTTACAAAGAACATTGGTGACGCTGAGGGGCCAATAACTATCCACATCAAGCAGGTTTTGACTAGGTTTGAGCACCGAAATGATGATACTCTCCCACCATTGCGATGGAAAGAAGCCATCCCACTAGATCCGGTTGAAGATGACAAGGTGTTGCTTGTAGTCAGATGAGAGATGTTTAATCATCTGACTGTGGATCCGATCTGGCCCAGGAGCTGTATTGGGGCAATGTGCAAGGGCACTGAGGAGCTCCCACTCTGTAAATGGGGCTTTATAGGATTCAGTGTGGAGTCTAGTGAATGAGAGGACATTCCAAGGCCAAGATGAAGGCACCGGTGGCAACCTGATTATCCCTCATATCCTGATGGACATGCCGGATAAAATTAACACCTCGCCACTCTAAATTGGCACGCAGCTCATCGTCAGACTGCAAAAGAAGATCCCTGTGGAATACAATACCCTGTACCATATTTAATCTCTTCTGGGACATGATGGTAACAGAAAAATCCCCCAACTTGTCACAAGTGAGTAATGTCTGACTGGGCAGAGGATGCTGTCTTTATCAAGACCGATCCAGAGCACATTTTGGACAAGCCCTCCAGCTCCCCAAACTTGTCCTCCAAACGCTCCGCAAAAAACTGAGGTTTCGTGGACATTAAAGATTCTCCATCAACTCTCGTACATACGAGGTACCAGGGCGAGTAAGCTTCACTGCCATCCTTAGCCTGACATTCCTCCCATGGTGTGGCCAGAGGGGGAACAAATTGGGGTCATTTTTTGGCATTGAAGTTAGACTTTGCCCATTTAGAGACTGCTGGCAGTGGACCATCAGCAAGAGATGATGTACTACGCTTCATGGTCTGTCATCCACCCTGATGCCACCCACTACGACCAGGAGCCCTTCCCACAGACACCACCCAGCTTCAGCAAGGGCCACCTGGCAGGATGGCCATTGCCCAGGGCGATGGGCATCTACTCCATGGCATATATGGGGAGTTAACAGTGGAGACATCAGCAGAGTGATCCCTGTGTTGTCAGGGGGCTACAACCAACAGGGTACATGGTGGCACCACCACAACGGACTGGCTACCGTTTGGGTATAAGGTGCTAAGAACTCCATGGTCATCGTTGGTGCAGAAAGTAATAGTGCATGGTGGCAAACACACCCAGGAAGATGTCCTCGCCCAACAGATGGAGAATTAGCAGGACTGCAATGCAACGACGACAAAGTGGACTAAAGATCTCAATGCACAATGGACACGATGCACCATGTAAGGCACCCTTACCCAATTGGCCCTCTCTCTGCGAAAATTTAGAAAGATGGAAGTCAAACCCAACACAGGACCATCACAAAGGCCGAAACGTGTGTAACTCCTTTTAGTTGCCTCTTATTACAGACAGGAATACCTTAGGCCTATTCTAACTCCAGACCTGCAGGGGGACAACTCCATGTTTCTGCCAGAGAAATGATGTAGGATAGGAAGAGGACACCGACTGTCACAAAGCATGTTGCGAGGCTTTGTTGCAAAGACCAATGGATTAGTACGCAGAGCACCCTGTAGGCTAATATCCTGAACAGTTGATTGTTGCTGGTGGCCCGGAAGGCTACAGAGCTTTGACAAAACCTGCAATGAGATGGCATACATCCCCCAGGGAGTAAACATAGTGCCCCAGCATTCATTTTTACTCTACTTAGCAAGGTTGCAACCCTTAGCATGGAGACAAGCGGTAAGGTTAGTCCGTGAAGGCTGTCTTTTACATCGTTGCAACACTCATCAGTGGTCCTGGATAGCAACTGCTATGTCCTTGGTCCATCACAGCACCAGTCAATGGTGAGTGGGACCTGTGAATAGTAGCATAGCAGTGCCAGTAGCATTAAGAATAGTGTGACATCTCAGAAGACCACATCAATGCAATCCAAGAGAGATGTTGAGGTACACAGCAGACCTATATAATAGCCAACTGGTTCTGCAGAATACCCAATGTGAGAGCCTATCTGCCTGGCGGTGGCAGGCAAATGATACAATCACCGGAAAGTGGTCACTGTCACAAAGACCATCATGGGGTGACCAGTGTAGTGGATTCATGAGAGCAGGGGAGAAGATCATGAGATTGATGGCAGAGAATGTGCCATGAGCGGCATTGAAGTGTGTAGGAGAACCGTCATTGAACGGACACAAAACATATGTAGTAAGTTGGAAGCCCCCTACCTGACTAAGTGGCACTCCCCTCACCAACAGAGGGTGGTGTGCATTGCAGTCCCCAAAGGGAAGGTACAGGGCAAGAGTTTCCATTTTAGGTTGGCAGTTCAGTATAAGATGAACATCAACAAAAGCTAAACGAAGATAATGGAATGTAGTCGAATTAAGTCGGGTGATGTTGAGGGAATTAGATTAGGAAATGAGAGACTTAAAGCAGTAAAGGAGTTTTGCTATTTGGGGAGCAAAATAACTGATGATGGTCGAAGTAGAGAGGATATAAAATGTAGACTGGCAATGGCAAGGAAAGCGTTTCTCAAGAAGAGAAATTTGTTAACATCGAGTATAGATTTAAGTGTCAGGAAGTCGTTTCTGAAAGTATTTGCATGGAGTGTAGCCACGTATGGAAGTGAAACATGGACAATAAATAGTTTGGACAAGAAGAGAATAGCAGCTTTCGAAATGTGGTGCTACAGAAGAATGTTGAAGATTAGATGGATAGATCACATAACTAATGAGGAGGTATTGAATAGAATTGGGAAGAAGAGGAGCTTGTGGCACAACTTGACTAGGAGAAGCGATCGGTTGGTATGACATGTTCTGAGGCATCATGGAATCACCAATTTAGTATTGGGGGGCAGCATGGAGGGTAAAAATCATAGAGGGAGACCAAGAGATGAATACACTAAGCAGATTCAGAAGGATGTAGGCTGCAGTAGGTACTGGGAGATGATGAAGCTTGCACAGGATAGAGTAGCATGGAGAGCTGCATCAAACCAGTCTCAGGACTGAAGACCACAACAACAACAACAACAACAACAACAACACCACAGTTCAAAATAAGGATGTGGCCTACCTGGATGGAGGTAGACATAGCAAATGGTTATGGCTGG
Source organism: Schistocerca americana (assembly GCF_021461395.2). Classification (NCBI taxonomy): domain Eukaryota; kingdom Metazoa; phylum Arthropoda; class Insecta; order Orthoptera; family Acrididae; genus Schistocerca; species Schistocerca americana. The sequence goes on along the minus strand of NC_060122.1, from coordinate 595,341,822 downwards.
GGTCATTCACACTCTTACTGCTGTTGCTTACTGGTTGGAATAAAGAGGGATCCTGTCACTAACGGCGTCAGTGCGAATCAAAGCGCAGACCCCTCCAGATGCTATCTCTGGGCAGGCACAATTCTGACAGACACCCAATAACCACAAAACATTAGGGAGTGGTCATCACAGAAGTGAGTTTCTTGATGAGAAAGTCAAAATGCAGAACAAGAGAAAACAAGTTTATTTCCACTGCAATTCCACTGGATTATCATGTGATGAGAGTCCAGGATGGACATGAAGCAGCCACGAGGTGGTCATATCATCAGGTCAGTAGTCGTCGTCAATAAGGATGGGGCGATTTATGAGATAGGTCATGTTTGTGACGTGACTGGAGTAGGTGTTGCTGGTAGGATGTATGTGACATGTCTTCCATCTACGTCTATTACAGGGGTATGAGCCATGAGGTAAGGGGTTGGGAGCAGGGTTGTGTCGAGATGGACGAGTATATTGTGTAGGTTCAGTGGATTTGTCATGCTGAGTTACGAGGGGAATGCTACTCTGGCTGGACGGTGGTACTTTTGGGGTTGGTTGATGACTGAAGGTAAGGCACTAGAGATTTGTTTTTGTACAAGGTTGGGAGGATAATTACCGTCTGTGAAGGCTTTCGTGAGATCCTCTGTATATTACAAGGAGGACCACTCATCACTGCAGATGTGACAACCACAGGTGGATAGGCTGTATGGAAGGAACTTCTTGGTACAGAATGGGTGGCAGCTGTCACAGTGGAGGTATTGCTGGTGGTTACTATATGTTTGATATGGACAGAGGTGGTGATGTAGGCATCTTTGAGGTGGAGGTCAACATATAGAATGGCGGCTCGTTGGGCTGAATAGGACCAGGTCAAGCAAATGGGGGGAGAAGTAGTTGAGGTTCTGGAGGGATGTGGATAGGGTATCCTCACCATTGATCCACAGATCCACATTGTGAGTAAGTCATCAGTGAATCTGAACCACCAGGTAAGGGGTTTAGCATTCTGGGTGTATAAGAAGGCCTCTAGATGGCCCATGAATAGGTTGGCATAGGATGGTGCCATGAAAGTGCCAACAGCTATACCTCTGATTTGTTTGTGGGTAATGTCTTCAAAGGAGAAGTACGCAGTGTGTACGCGTACAAGGAAAAAAATTCTGATTTCCCAAGTGAAAATACATTTTTTTGGTGTTAAGTGACTGTATACTTTCCCTTGGGACTGGGAAACTTATCAATCCTTTGAATGGTTAGGGTTTTATACAGCAATGTAAAACTCTTAACATTTTACAAAATGAAAAATGGCAAAAAAAATAAAGTTTTGAAAGATGTTTATGTGCAGCAACATGTACCCTGCATATTTTCGTATTATGAACATATAAACTCAATTCCACCAAAAACAGCATGTTAGTTTCCGAAGCATTGAAACCAAGATTGCGATGTGCTTTTGTAAGTCCACCACAGCTGATGTCACGTCATTTCGCCAGGCGATGACAGCAGATATTCAGAGCATACAACATGACGTAGTAAGCCAGTAGCAACACCACTGTTTAGTAGTGGAAATGCAAAAATAGGAAAAGTTAATGATTTAAATTAATAAACATAGTGTCGCTACAAGCAAAGTTATTCTTTCACATTTTTTTTTTTTTTTTTTTGCATCTGTTACACTTAAAGATAGATCACACAAAAGTGGCAGTAAAATTTAAATAAGGACATAAATGTATGGTCTTCTGGGCTCAGAATTCTTTTAAGTAGCTGGTTCTGTAAGTACTAAATTGTAAATGAAAATCAAATGCTCTGATTTAAGAAATTCATCACTCATGCTCACACATAACTTAATTCATCTTGCATGAAAGGAAGTTTACCTTCAAAATAATGCTTTTCAAACCACCATTCACAAAATTTTCCTGCAACATGTCAGAAATAATTTTGTTTCAACCGTTGCCAGTGCATGCCAGGAAACGAGCGTTACTGCGCGTGCACAGCTACAATCACATAGGAAACACTTATGTTTGAATATATAAAGCATTAAAATTGTACATTATGCCATAAAAGAAACAGGACGTTAGAGGATACTGCAGGAGCATCGCAATTTTGTGATGCATACTTAAATGCATAATTCAGCTTAAAGTGTACATTCATATGTTAAGATTCACAATCAAGTAGGACCCAACATGATAAGCTTTTCAGTGTGGTTTTCGGGACTTACATTTTCTTGGAGTCCAGTACTGTATTAGCTCATGTTTGGTTCTTTATCTTGGCATAATGCCATACATGCCAGAATATCAAAACATGTATTTGAAATTCAGCAAACAGTTGAAACTAGCCAATACTGTGCAATGAAACACTTTCAAATAAATTTGACTGCCTCAACAAGAGAGATTAGTAAAAGCCAATTTTCTTTAGCAAACCAACAAAGTAACTTCCATGTCCTGCAAGGCAATTCATGCTCTACTGCCAAAAACATGGAAATAACAAAATCAGAAAACTGATTAACATATTTTAGCCTTCCCTAATTATGTGAATATTTTAATTCACGTGATAGTTCCCGGCCTTAGAAATCTGTTTTGTTTTCATTTTATGTTAGAGCTGTAAACAAAGCGGGCAACAAAATCACAAACATGGATCACATGGAGACTACCCCCCCTCCCTTCCTCTCCCCACTACAACACAGATGGCTCTGCCTAAGCGTGAATATGATAGCTAGAGCATGCCAGGAAAAATTTTCCTGAGTATCATCTGGCTTGCATGAGCCCACTGGCAAATGCTAGTGTGAAGTTGTGACATCACACTCATCGCAAACAGCTGGTTGTTATGAAGTATTGCATAGTCTTTGTCCTAAAGCCTTTGACATATTTTATGTTGGCAGACGTTTGTGTGTGCACTGTGTTTTGTTGTTGTAAATGGCACATTTCCTTCGCAATTTAAGTTTTTTTCTCTTGTTTTACTGCTGCAGTATCACTCTGCAGTAGCAGGATACAGTTACATTCTTTCTTGCAGTATCAGTTCTTACCAGTCAAAATTACAAAAATTTATATGAAAACTAAAACAATGAAAAATTATAGGAATTTAATAAATTCCCAGGTTTTTCCCAGATTTCCCAGGGCGTATACACCCTGAAGTAATTGTGGGTGAAATAGTTGGTCATAACGACTAAGAAGGAGGTGGTTGGTTTGGAATCCGTTGGGCATTAGGAAGGCTAGTGTTCAGTATCAGCAATGCCATGGGCATTAAGGACATTAGTGTAAAGGGAGATGGCATCAACAGCAACAAGCAAGGCACTGTGTGGTAAAGGGACAGGAACTGTGGGGAGTCAGTGGAGGAAATGGTTGTTGCCCTTTATATAGGAGGGTAGGATCTGGGTAGTAGCTTGAAGCTGTTTGTCTAAGAATGCAGAGATTTTCTCGGTGGGGGCACAGTAATGCCACAATGGGGTATCTTGCATGATGGGTTTATGGAATTTAGGAAGCATGTAGAAGGTAGGAGTGTGGGAAGTGGTAGGGGTGAGCAGAGACTGACTCTGGGGAGAGGCGAGGATTTGAGAGTGAGCGGAGATCCTGCCGGATTTCTGGAATGGGGTCACTGTGCCAAGGTTTGCAGGTGGATGTTTGACAGCTGGTGGAGTTGTCCTACCAGGTAATCCTTGTGGTTCAAAAGAACAGTGGTGGAGCCTTTGTCTGCAGGTAGGATTACAAGGTTGGGATCAGTTTTTAGATGGTGGACTGCGTTTTTCTCTGGATGGAAGGTTAGTTTGCATGTTGAAGGATTTGGAGAATGATGGTGACAAGGTTTCAGGCTAAGAAATTCTGGGAAGTTAATGGAGTGATTCGTAGGCAGTGGGGGTGGATCACGGTTGGATGCAGGAGCGAATTGAGTTAGACATGGTTCAACATTGGTCTTTGGTTGTCTGACTGGTAGGACTGGTGGTGAAAAAAATTGTCCATTGTAGGGACTTGGAGGAGGATAGAAGGTTTCTAACAAAATCCTGCATGATTGAATTTGGGAGTGGGATAGAAGGTGAGGTCTTTGAGAAAGACTGATATTTCTGTGGGGCTAAGGCTACTGGAAGAAAGGTACACGACTGTGTATCAGGTTTGTTTAGGTTCTGGATTCTGGGTGGTGGTGGGGAAGTTTTGGTGGGTTGGATAAATGTAGTAGGTCTGAGAGACAGGGTTTGTCAGCTACGTGGGGACAAGGTGGACAGTGGTACTTCAAGGTGAGAGTAGGAAGTGAGCAGGGTAAAGAGCTTTTTGAGGTGGCATTGTGAATGTTGCTCTAGTTCTTGGAGAGCAAGAAATGCAATGTATGTTATGGGTTCCAGGAATTTGGGATTGCATAGCAAGGGAATTTTGGGGATGGAGAGAAGCTACTGCAGCAGCTGGCACCCATTGCCACATTTTCGGTCAAGGGTTACCTATTGGCTAATAATAATAATAATAATAATAATAATAATAATAACAACAAGACAAAACAAGACAAAAGCTATAAATACCTATGCCATACCAATATTGACCTACTCATTTGGAGTAGTGAAATGGAGTAACACAGACCTAGAAGCACTCAATACACTAACACGATCACAATGCCACAAATATAGAATACATCACATACATTCAGCAACAGAAAGATTCACATTAAGCAGAAAGGAAGGAGGAAGGGGATTTATCGACATAAAAAACCTACATTATGGACAGGTAGACAATTTAAGAAAATTCTTTCTAGAACGAGCAGAAACTAGCAAAATACATAAGGCAATCACTCATATAAATACATCGGCTACACCACTGCAATTTCATAACCACTTCTACAACCCTTTAGATCACATAACATCAACAGACATGAAGAAAGTAAATTGGAAAATGAAAACACTACATGGCAAGCACCCGTATCATCTAACACAGCCACACATCGATCAAGACGCATCCAACACATGGCTAAGAAAAGCCAATATATATACAGTGAGACGGAAGTATTCATGATTGCAATACGGGATCAAACAATAAACACCAGATATTGCAGCAAACATATTATTAAAGATCCCAATACCACAACAGATAAATGCAGACTCTGCAAACAACAAATAGAAACAGTAGATCACATCACAAGCGGATGTACAATATTAGCAAATACAGAATACCCCAGAAGACATGACAATGTCGCAAAAATAATACATCAACAGCTTGCCTTACAACAAACTTTTAAAACAACACATTCCTACATACAAGTATACACCACAAAATGTACTGGAGAATGATGAATACAAATTATACTGGAACAGAACCATTATAACAGATAAAACAACGCCACATAACAAACCTGACATCATACTCACCAATAAAAAGAAGAAATTAACACAACTAATCGAAATATCCATACCCAATACAACAAATATACAAAAGAAAGCAGGAGAAAAAATTGAAAAATACATCCAACTGGCTGAGGAAGTCAAAGACATGTGGCATCAGGATAAAGTTGACATCATACCAATTATACTATCAACTACAGGAGTCATACCACACAATATCCACCAGTACATCAATGCAATACAGCTACATCCAAACATATATATACAGCTACAGAAATCCGTAATTATTGATACATGTTCAATTACCCGAAAGTTCCTAAATGCAATATAACACATACCGTACAGTTAAAAGTAAGTGACGCTTGATCAAGGTCCGCGTCACTCCATTTTTAACCGGACTTAATGTCTGAGAAAGTGAAGATATTATTATTATTATTATTATTATTCCCGTGGAGGCCCGGGAAAAGAATAGGCCTCCTGTAAGTTCTGCCAGTCGTAAAAGGCGACGAAAAGAACAAACCACTAATAGTGCTAACCCCCCTTTTAGTGTGATTAGTTGGTTCAGGACAGAACCAAAGAAGCCTCGGACAAGCGCCGTCATGATCGGGGACGATGCTTTAACCCTATGCCCGCCCACAAAGGTAATGACACTGCTAGCCAACTGGAAAATGATTTAAATTCAAATAGAGGTGTTTTGCAGGATATGCTTCCTGCAACCACCCTAGAAGGAAAACAAAGACAGAGGATGAGATGGTCAGATGAAGTTAATCGACACCTCATGTTCTGTTATTACCAAGCAACAAACCTAGGAACCAACACAACTGGATACAGATCACAAGTATACACAACATTTATTACCAGATACCCAGAATTAAAATTTTTAACAGAACAACGACTAGCTGATCAGATCCGTGTAATAATCAAAAATAACAGGATACCCCAGTCAGAATTAGAAAACATCGAACAACAAGTACAACAAATACTGGAACAAAATAATGTGCAATTAGAAGAAGAAGAAAATACAGTAATGGACTCAAACATCCCAGAGCAAACAAACAAACAACGAACAACACGCATCAATTAAACAATCAGAGGAAAACGAAATCTTAAGACAGCCACCAGAACAAGCACAAATAGAACACGGAGTGACACACACGTTAGATATAGAAGAAAAATTTCAGCTGACATATATAGAATACAAAGACACAAATACAGACATTAGACCATTCTTGCATAGACCGCCAAATAACCCACAAGTCGAAACAACAATAAAAACTATCAACACAATCATACACAACAAAATAAATGAAAACACAACTATGGAAGAGTTACAACTACTGGTTTATATAGGAGCACTCACTACACTAAATATACACACTAGGCAGAACCAACCAACACACAGAAGAAACCCACAAAACCAGCATGGCAACACAGGCTACAGATCAGAATAGAAAAACTGAGAAACGACATCGGACAGCTAACACAATTTATAAGAAATGAAATGTCAGAAAAAAAAAACGAAAAAGGTTAGGTAAAATCTCACAACAAGAAGTGAGAGCAATTAGATGAAAAGAAGCAGAAATTACAAGCATTGGACAAACGACTTAGAAGATACAAAAAGAGTGAAAATAGAAGGAAACAAAACCAAACATTCAACAGAAACCAAAAGAGATTTTACCAAACAAAAGATAACACACACATTAAAATAGACAATCCACCAAACATAACAGACATGGAACACTTCTGTAGCAACATATGGTCAAACCCGGTACAACATAACAGGCATGCACGGTGGATACAAGCAGAAACAGACATATACAAGATGATACCACAAATGCCTGAAGTGATAATTTTGCTACATGAAGTCACCCAAGCAATTAATTCTACTCACAATTGGAAAGCTCCTGGAAAAGAAAATAGCAAATTTCTGGCTAAAGAAATTCACCTCAACACATTCACATCTAACTAAATTATTTAACAGTTACATTGCAGACCCATACACATTCCCTGATACACTTACACATGGAATAACTTATCTGAAACCTAAAGATAAAGCAGACACAGCAAACCCAGTTAAATATCACCCCATAACATGCCTACAAACAATATACCAAATATTAACTTCAGTCATTACACAGAAATTAATGACACATACAACACAGAACAAAATTATAAATGAAGAACAAAAAGGCTTTGCAAAGGAGCACGAGGATGTAAAGAGCAACTGATAATAGATGCAGAGGTGATATATCAAGCTAAAACTAAACAAAGGTCACTGCACTATGCATACATTGATTACCAAAAAGCTTTTGATAGTGTACTCCACTCATGGTTACTACAAATATTAGAAATATACAAAGTAGAGCCTAAATTGATACAGTTCCTAAACATAGTAATGAAAAATTGGAAAATCACACTTAATATCCAAACAAGTTCAAATAATATCACATCACAGCCAATACAGATTAAGCGTGGAATATACCAAGGAGACCCATTAAGTCCTTTGTGGTTCTGCCTTGCTCTGAACCCACTATCCAACATGCTAAATAATACAAATTATGGATACAATATTACTGGAACATACCCACACAAAATCACACATCTGCTATACATGGATGATCTAAAACTACTGGCAGCAACAAATCAACAACTCAACCAATTGCTAAAGATAACAGAAGTATTCAGCAATGATATAAATATGGCTTTTGGAACACACAAATGTAAGAAAAATAGCATAGTCAATGGGAAACACACAAAACAAGAAGATTATTTATTGGATAACCACAGCGACTGCATAGAAGTGCTGGAAATAACAGATGCCTATAAATATCTAGGATACAGACAAAAAAGAGGAATAGATAATACAAATATTAAAGAACTAAAAGAAAAATATAGACAAAGACTAACAAAAATACTGAAAACAGAATTGACAGCAAGAAACAAGACAAAAGCTATAAATACTTATGCTATACCAATATTGACCTACTCATTCGGAGTAGTGAAATGGAGTAACACAGACCTAGAAGCACTCAATACACTTACACGATCACAATGCCACAAATATAGAATACATCACATACATTCAGCAACTGAAAGATTCACATTAAGCAGAAAGGCAGGAGGAAGGGGATTTATCGACATAAAAAACCTACATTATGGACAGGTAGACAATTTAAGAAAATTCTTTATAGAACGAGCAGAAACTAGCAAAATACACAAAGCAATCACTCATATAAATACATCGGCTACACCACCACAATTTCATAACCACTTCTACAACCCTTTGGATCACATAACATCAACGGCTACGAAGAAAATAAATTGGAAGGGGAAGGCACTACATGGCAAGCACCCATATCATCTAACACAGCCACACATCGATCAAGACGCATCCAACACATGGCTAAGAAAAGCCAATATATACAGTGAGACAGAAGGATTCATGATTGCAATACAGGATCAAACAATAAACACCAGATATTACAGCAAGCATATTATTAAAGATCCCAATACCACAACAGATAAATGCAGTCTTTGCAAACAACAAATAGAAACAGTAGATCACATCACAAGTGGATGTACAATACAAGCAAATACAGAATACCCCAGAAGACATGACAATGTAGCAAAAATAATACATCAACAGCTTGCGTTACAACAAACTTATAAAACAACACGTTCCCACATACAAGTATGCACCACAAAGTGTACTGGAGAATGATGAATTCACATTATACTGGAACAGAACCATTATAACAGATAAAACAACACCACATAACAAACCTGGCATCATACTCACCAATAAAAGAAGAAATTAACACAACTAATTGAAATATCCATACCCAATACAACAAATATACAGAAGAAAACAGGAGAAAAAATTGAAACATACATCCAACTGGCTGAGGAAGTCAAGGACATGTGGCATCAGGATAAAGTTGACATTATACCAATTATACCATCAACTACAGAAGTCATACCACACAATATCCACCAGTACATCAATGCAATACAGCTACATCCAAACTTATATATACAACTACAGAAATCTGTAATTGACACTTGTTCAATTACTCGAAAGTTCCTAAATGCAATGTAACATATACCGTACAGTTAAAAGGAAGTCACGCTTGATCAAGGTCCGCGTCACCTTCCATTTTTAACCTGACATAACGTCTGAGACAAGAAAGAAATAATAATAATAATAATAATAAACCAACAACAACAGCAACAACAGCAACAACAACCTCCTATGAAGTCGATATTTTACATTTCATTAACAAACCTAGCATTTTACGTTAATGCATCATCATCATCATCATCATCATCATCATCATCATCATCGAACTGGAAAACAGAGGCCCTTAAATTTACAAAGTATCAGACAATAATTAGGGATTGTATCGAAAGGTTTATTCCCTTGAGAAAACTAAAATTACGAAGACGCAATGTGGTTGACATGTACTTACTTATAGGCGTTGGAAAGTTTCCCCTCACCCTTAAAGTAAGTTGGTTCCACACATCCTGGAGTCTGAATAACCTGACCCTCCTTTCTGACCTTCCCAACTGACCCTTCTTTCCTCCCTGGAGAAGAAAATAAGATTTCTTCTTTATTTTTAGGGTTTCATATCTCTCTCAGTAAAAACTGAACACTTATAGGGTCATTTTGTTGCTCATCTGTATGTGTTTCCCATACAGATTTCGGGGAAAGGCAAAAACCATAAAGATTCTCGATTCCCAGAATGGATGAACTATCTATAAACACAATTAAATTTGAAATAAATGTTGTAGCCCCGTCTTAAGTTCTACTGAAAAGAATCCTTTTTTCACAGTGGTGCCTAGTTTCGGAAACCTGTGTGTATTTTTAAACCATCCATATTGTAAGTGTAATAAATACAGGTGACAGTCTACAATCGAAAACTGTCCCATAGTGCCACTTTCATCATTACTGCAGGGGCAGTTTTTGTACATAGGCAGTCTCCTATTATCGCATGTACAATACAGATGGTTTGAAAATGAACACATGTCCAAAAGTAGTCGCCATCAGAAACTAAAAAAGTGCACTTTTCAGTGCAACTTATGACAGAGCTACAGCCATGTATTTCAATTATAAGATAAGTTGCAGACATTTTTCCACCTGCAGCACACAATAAGTTAATAATATGAATGGTGAAGTCCATATCAATTCAGGCAGGTTAGGAGAAAACCTTACCTTCATAGTCTCGTATGTTACTGAATGTAGCATATGTTAAAATGAAGGACTAAGTAAGGAACATGTATTTTAAAAAAAATTGTGCTCCGAGATACAGCTCTCCAAAGATGACACTGCGCATACAATTTTGAAGATGCGAATTTTGGAAAAATTTTAAAATGCTGTATCTCTGGAACAGTGTTAGATATTTTGTTCGGATTTTTTTTTTATTTGCAAGATAATTGCTTTATGATTACAAAGACATCCTCCATTTGGATTTATCTGTCAAAATTCTTTTACTATAGTGTTCTGAACTTCGATTTGTACTATTGATTAGTCCCTACAGGTCCACATTCCCTAAAAACTAGAGCTTCCACTTTTAGGTTGAACAGGTTTTATAAACAATTGACATTTTTGCATACATAAAACCTGTTTTATTACTACATTATCACATAACAGGCTCATAAAAATCAAACCCTAGCCCTATTTAACATAATTTTATGTTTTGAAAGACAGGAGACTCATTTTTGACGTATTTTAAATGGTTACAAAATGAATGTGAAAGGTCCAAAGACTTTAAGGTTTCAATTTACACAACTTCTGTGCACACTGTTTTGTACTGAAATTAGCCAGTCAATGAACTAAAAATGTGTTACACTGCTTCAGTTTCTTCCTTTGACATAGATTGATGCCTTTGTGTTGAACCAATACGCACTGGAGCACTTACAATTTTCAGAACATTATGATCAGGAAGTGAGCACTGATGGCATTGTTGCTGTCCTTCAGCTGGAAACCTATACCCACCAGCTGCTCCATGTAGTAGCATAAAGTTCATTAGAATTGTGTAACTCTTAACTGGTGTCACTTCAGCAGGCCTCCTGCACCATCACGAGGTCCCTTCCCGTGACCAGTAGCACTGTACATCCAGTCAACTGGTGCAAGCGACTTAATTCAAACAGCTGCTAATGATTTTTAAAATGATTAGGAGCACCATCTGAAATATTGATCTACTCTGTCCCTGTTTGCAGTTGAATTTTGCGCACTGTTAGCAAATCATGTGCCAAGTCATGTCCTGTGTCATCATTTATAACTGCAACACTTGTGGTCTTATTTTGAAAATATGTCACTCCTGTAAAAACAAACCTGGTCATTACTCCAATAATAACCTTGTATCTCTTGTGGGAGAATTACAGACCAGTTCTCAATAAAATCACAGTGCAGACCCAAATAGTTCTTCAGCCTGTACACACCCTTTCACTTCTGAAATGTGGCGGTGTTGCAATTTCTTCAGAGGCTGGTGTGTTACTGCTTTCACTGACCACTTCCGAAGTCCATCAATGGAACTGTCAAAGGCAACAGTTTTCTTTATCAGTTTATTTGCCTCCCTTGTCGCATATGTAATTTCTGCAGTTATCTGCTTCATCTTCCAGGCCAAGACAGTCCTCACTTTCCAGGGCAGTCACCACATTCTTAAAACAAACAAGTCTCACTTTACATAACAGACTACTAATGACTCCACACACCCAACAAAGGTGCCATGTGTCACATGCTCCAGTAAGTTCTTCAGAGTTACCATACAAAGTCAAAATTCGCACAGTACACACAGACATCTCTAGGTGGGTGTGGAACTACCCACTTAGGTCGTAGTGCATAAAATTTTGAGCTTCCAATATTTAAAGTTGTATAGTTGCTCTTATTAATGCAACAGTTTCTTTAATACTGCGAGCTATGTGCCTCTTCACTTTCACAACTTTTTGACCTTAAATTGTTACAGTTATAGTGTATTTTTTGTTGGCACTCTGGTGGCAACAGTCCCACTTATCTTCCAGATAAAATGACTGCTCTATTTGAACTTTAGCTGCTTCTACAGGATGACCATAAGAGGGCTCTGGTCTACCAAAGACTCCATTTACAGACCTCACATTTCTTGATTTGTCTACCATGTACTTCAATACTGGAGAGAATGTGGTTCAAAATTGTTTTCTTTGAAAATGTCTCTGGAATAATAGTTAAAACTTGCACCTTTTCACTGTAGGATGCACAATATTCAACAGCTGAATTGATATTTCTGATAAATTTCTGTCAAGAGGCGCTTTAGTTCATTTTCTTCTGAAGGTGGAATTTCTACATTCAAGAGTGTGGTCAGTTTTGCTGTAGTGTATTTATCCATAGCTTTAGTAATTTCTCTGCACTTTCTTGATGCATAGAGCTTATAACTCTACTTCACTGACCACAGTTTCTTAACAGGACTAACACCTACCTCTGTAGGTGACTGATTCAGGGTATTTAATTCTTCCTCTATCGATGCAAAATCTGCACTATTGAAGGCTTCACCTTGTCCAGATACTATCTGTTGTTATTCTGTCAAAACATTTAGAACACAAAACGTCATCACTGGAAACATCTCAACTTTGAAACAGTCTTCAAATGAGATCACTTATTCCCAACTGAACAAGTCTTTTGTTTGTCTTATATATCACTGTTATGGATTTGCAAATAGTCAGCCACTTCACACTTCTTTGGCCTCAGTCAGAAGACATTTCAAACAATCCTTTTCACAAAACACACTGCAACTGTGTAATTAGCAAATTCCTCAAGAACACAGAACTCACTGGAAGGTCTCAGATTTCATAGAAGTCTCTTCAGTAAACAAATTAGCACTGAACAACTACAATACAGAAACCTGCAATCAACCACAACAAAGAAACTGACAAGAAACAACAAAGTTTATAAAATATCTGCAATAATGAAAGTGGAAAGAAAACTGCAACAAAGAGAATAGAAATAAACACTGTAACAAAGGAATTAGAAAGAAACAGCTTCATTTAAGACATACATTACCCCTGAAAGTTAAAAAATAATTTAAAATAAAACCTGTCGAACTTCAAAGTGGAAGCTCTCCTTAACAGAGGATATAGTACATGGTACTAATCAACAGATAAAGTCTTAACGTTTCTGGATTGGCATCTTTGAAAAAAAAAAAAAAAAAAAAAAAATCAGTAAATTATAAAAAATTTACAAGGCAGCAGTAAAAGAAGTGACATGTCCAAACAGAGAATAGCATTCTAATCATAAAGCAATTATCTTTCAAATCACAAAACTAGCAAAATATCTACAACTTTTACAGAAATACAGCATTTTAAAAAACTTTCCGTAATTCCGATCTTCAAAATGGTGTTCGCAGTGTCATGTTTGGAGGCCTGTATCTCTAGGCACGAATTTTTTTGGAGAGAAAAAAAAAAAATAGATGTCTCTTCCTTACTCCTGGATTTTAACATATGCTAAATTCAATAACATCTGATACGAAGAAGGTTACCCCCCTGCCCAAAGTTATACAGACTATGCTGAATGAAGTGTGCACGAGACCCTTGATGTGCAGCTCCCACTTGCACTTATCTGGATTTTAAATGCACATGACAGTATTGGAATTTTACCTCCTGAAGATACGTACTATCCACACATTATGTCTCTGAAAATAAGAAACCAATTAGAATAGTCTGTTTATCAAGTCTATTTCTTTCTTACTGGCAATCTGGACGTCTAATTTCTTCTCCCTTTATTTTTGACTAAACAGAGGTTCCTTACATCTGTCTGCATTTTATTTCCTTCACCTTTTATCTTTTTTATGTTTCCTCTTTGTTCTGCCTCTTGCCTTTATCTCCCATTCTAATTTGAATCACATGATTTTGTATCATATTTTGTTGGTATCACTGAAGTATAATGCAAGTTAGGAAAGCTAAAAATTCAATGTGTTTTCCATTGAAAACTGTGCAGTTCATTTGAATTATGTTCCAGGTGTCCTGTTATCTAATTTGTTAAAAGGTAATCTTTCTATTTAGTCACTAGAACTTATAATTATGAAGAATTTTCATAGAAAATCAAATATAGACATAATGGACACAATATGAAATAAAAGTTACGGATCTAGACTAGCATACAAAGATCACAAAATGCTGCCCTCTAACTGCTGCTCTGATGAAGGCTACAGTTCAATACCAATGTGAGACACACATTGGTAACGTGTGTAACCCGATTTTGGTGACTAACTTTTTACTATAATTGAAGTTCTGAAACTTACTTTATTCCATCCATCAACAATTGCGAAAAAAGACCTCCAATCAAGTGGAAACTGAACCCTCAGCACTAGATACGAAATCATGTCTCGTTCCAGCGATGATGAAAACCGTTCAATTAAGTATATGAGTGATGGCGGCATGTCACCACTTTGGTCTATGTCCCTGTACCTGTGAAGTATAAAAATGGATCATTAATGCATATATTCTGCGTAATTGCTATGTTAACTGATCATGATAGGTGGGAATTTGTATGAAGTAAAAGGAGGAAGGAGGCGGAGCTGAATTTATTGTATTCTGAAATTCACGCGAATATATGTGCATTGTGTATTTTTTTATTTATCATCTGCTTCACAAAAAAACTTATCACAGAATGCCTCACATAGTACAATGTCGCCAATAAAGTTCACAATATTGAATGTATCAATTTTTCAGTTAGCATTTATTTTATGGAATGGGTTCTTTACAAAAAAAATTAATTTTCTTTCATATGCAATTTTCCTACCTCAAATACCTTTTTTTCTTAAATAAATGAAGACATAGGAGCACACTTGATTAACATTTGTGAAACTGGTATAATATGCACCTGTCTACAACAACATCTATAATGAACAGACATCATGCAGGGCCTGTTACCTTTGGTAAACACATGTAGAGATTTCCTTATCCAACAAGACTTGCATAAAACTGTGACAATGTGTACAGCTGGTTTGTTACACTCTCAGTCACTAAACATTTTACAACAGCCAACAGTAGTCTACGGTATTCTTTACCTGGATAACAAACGACTGGTGGCTACTGTTTTGGAGTACAGATGCTACTTTGATTAATGAAATGCACCTGAAGGGTACAGGAAAAACTTCAGGAAGGCACTAATCAGGAAAAATTGCAAAACAAAAGTACTATAGAATGTTTGAGGTTGGAGGTTAGAGGTTC
The DNA here is from genome assembly GCF_021461395.2 of Schistocerca americana. Lineage (NCBI taxonomy): Eukaryota > Metazoa > Arthropoda > Insecta > Orthoptera > Acrididae > Schistocerca > Schistocerca americana. The sequence goes on along the minus strand of NC_060122.1, from coordinate 595,326,311 downwards.
AGCGATAATGTATGTTTATTCCTAAATTAAGCCACTCAAGAAGCTATGACAAAGTCATTAATTCATGTTGTGCTAAACAGTAAAGTAGGCATGAATAAATGAGAAATGGAAAGCTTGGCCAAAGGAGTTGATACAACACAACCTGATGCATCAAGGAACTGTCACTTTGGAAATGAAGGGAAGCCCGAGAGGTAAAACGTGTAGAGACGGTCCAAGTTCTGACTATTGGAAGCAGATTCAATTGGGTGTACTCTGCCAACAGTAATGCATAGCTGAAGAGGTTTGTTTGTTGGTTTAAAAGAGCGAGTGTGTGTGTGTGTGTGTGTGTGTGTGTGTGGAGGGAGGGGGAAATGCGAGGTCATCGGTCCCTTGTTCCCGGTAACATTACACAAGAGAAAGAAGGAAAGAAAGGACATGTACAGCACAACAGAGGAAAGGAAGAACCAGAAGAATGACAGAAGGGCAACCAACACCACTATAGACAAAACAGGAAAAGAGAACCACAGGGAGAAGCAAGAAACAGGTAGTAGGGATAAAAACAAAAGAGCAGATGACCATGGCTGGCTGACCACAAGAATAAAAGGAAAAGCCAGCCACTCTGCAACACATTAAATCATCCACCCTAAAAGCATTAAGAGTGGAGAACACAAAGGGACAAACGACACATGCTAAAACTGATATAGAATGATAAAACCCACTCTCAAGTACAAAACATAAAACTAAATTAACCGATAAGGTGTTGTCAGCTAAAATAAATGGCAACAAGTCCACTAACTGAGAAGTACATCCCTGGACAGCCAAAGAAGTACAGATCACCAAGATACGAGCCATTGTCAGCCGGGCACTGCACCAACACTGAGGAGAGTCATCCGAGCACAGGAGGTAGCTCTGTGTCACCCAAACATGGCCAATGCGAAGCCGACACAGAACCCACAGATTCCTGGCGAGGCACCTGCATGGAGGTCTTCCATACATTCGTTGTCTCCTTAATGACATGCAGTTTGTTGTGTGTACTGAGATTATGCCATTTCGTCTCCCAAAACCACAAAACCTTGCAGCGTAGTACTGAACACTGGTCAGTTGCAGAGAAGCCAATCTCCATCAGCAGTTTCCGTGTAGCCTGTTGGCAAGTTCATTTCCTGGGATGCCAACATGACCTGGGTCTCACAAACACCACTCAACAACTGGACTGTTCCAGGGCATAGATGGACTCCTGGATGGTCGCTACTAAAGGATGACAAGATTAGCACTGGCCAATAGCCTGCAGGCTGCTCAAGGAGTCCGTCCACAGAAGAAACGACTCCCCAGTGCATGAACAGATGTGCCCAAGAGCACGGGATTTAGCCACCAGCCAACTTGGACACGGGAAGTACGAAGCAACAAGAAATGTTGGACAAAAATCTGGAGTGGGCCTTGGAGACCCCACTCGTATAATGTGGCAAGGATATGATGTCACCAGGTCTTGTCATACGCTTTTAGTGAATCAAAGAAGACGGCAACCAGATGTTAGCATCTGGAAATTGCTGTTTGGATGGCAGACTCCATGGACATAAGATTATCAGTGGCAGAGCAACCATGGCGGAAGCCACACCGACTTGGAACCAATGGGCCATGTCATTCCAGAACCCAACCCAATCGCAGACACACTATGTTCCAGCAGCTTACAAAGAAAGTTCGTGAGGCTGATGGGCCAGTAGCTGTCCACATCAAGCGGGTTGTGAGCGAGTTTGAGCACTGGAATGATGGCGCCCTCCCACCATTACGATGGAAAGACGCCATCACACCAGACCCAGTTGAAGATGGCGATGAGATGACGCTTTTAGTCAGATGAGAGGTGTTTAATCATCTGATTATGGATCTGATCTGGCCCAGGAGCTGTGTCGGGGCAACGTGCTAGGGCACTGAGGAAGTCCCACTCTGTAAATGGGGCATTATAGGATTCACTGTGGTGTATAGTGAATGATAGCTGAAGAGGCTTGTACAAGACAGTGTCAGAGCTGCACAAAATTAGTCCTCATGCTGAAAATAATTACACAGATTCAAATCACAAATTTTTGACTGTCCTTAATGGATAACATTTACTGATAACTATATGGACTACTAAGAGAACATAGATATCCAATAGGTGTACATGAGTATGGGACGAGTGATTTCATCCTTGTTCACAGATTGTGGTAATAGGATCATGTCTTTCCAAAAAATGTTCCATTTTAAATGGATCGCACATTTAGATTGGGTAGTTTGGGGGAGGAGACCACACAGAGGTCATCCGTCTCATCGGATTAGGGGAGGACAGGGAAGAAAATCGACCGTGCCCTTTCAAAGGAACCATCCCGGCATTTGCCTGGAGCGATTTAGGGAAATCATGGAAAATCTAAATCAGGATGGCCAGACATGGGTTTGAACCATCATCCTCCCGAATGAGAGTCCAGTGTGCTAACCACTGCGCCACCTCTCGGTCATACATTTAGACTTCTATATTGCAATCTGCAGACTGCAGTCATGATACAATTGCACCACAGGTTCACAACATTAGCAGGAAGTCTGGTTTTTCAGAAAGCCAATAAATAATTTTTCTGCCTATTCAAGAAAAAGATAAAAAGTACTTTGTACAACCTATGTTACCAATATCTGACATTTCGGTATGTCCTCCACAAAAATAAAAATACTTAAGTTAGGTGCCATAAAACATTTTGGACATTTCACAGAAATAAAAGGGTTCATATTATTTGTTAGGTAGTGCAGTATGCATTAAGTTTCATGCACAAATAGTACTCAGCTTTCCAGTTATCAAAAATCAACTGTCTCTTAATATATCAAATGAGCAACTTACATGTCATCAGGAAATTGCAGGCCTTGGCGATCGATCTCAGATGCCAAAAATCTCATGAAAAATTCAGGTCCCGCAGCAGATACAGCTTGTTGCAAGTACCTATCTGCCCGGAAATTTTCATTCCAAAACAGAAACAAATGGCTAAAACTTAAGGACGTTGGACGAGCATTGGTGTAACCAAATGTGCCGCTCTCTGGGTTATGATAGTCACGAATATAGTTCTGAGGAAACGAATTTCTTCTGTTTATATTCAAATTTTGGAGTGAAAGGCGTCTATTAAGATGGAAGCAACAACTATGCCTCACATTAGGATTAATGTGACAGCATGGCACAGAATGCCTTTGAGCAATGTTGTTATTGTTAATTCCAGATGATTGTTGAGCGTTACTTGGATTACAGTCACTTATTGAATGCCTACGACCATTCCTTATCCTGTTGATATATGGATTTGAAATCCTTAGGTCCCTCATATCAACCTGGCTTAGTCTTCTTTCATTTGAGGGCACAAAGCCTACAGCGCCTCGTGCATAATTTTGTAAGCCATATGGTAGTTCATTTAAGTGACCTGTGCTGCTAGTCACATTTCCATCTAGAGACTCTGGTGAGTCGGTTTCTGCACCTGACTCAACAGGCCATGCCATTTTTCTGTAGATTAAGAATTTCCTTTCACCTGAAAACAAAAAAGGAAAAGTTCAGAAAGAATCTTTTATAATGTTAGCAATGGGAAACATGTTTCTACATTACACACAATATATTTCACAACTCTTCACTGAACTTTCTATCTTTAATCACTCTTATTTCTAATTTATCTAGAAACTGTCATACATAGATAAATATTAGTGATGAAGGTGTTAATGCAGTTTTGTAAGGAACGTTCCTTGTTGGCGTCCCTCATGCTGCTGTGGGTGGTAACTCCCTAGACAAACCTTTACTGACAACAAGAACTCTGACAGGCAGATAATCTAGTACCATGCCATATAGTCTGCTAATGATATGCTTCCCCCAGCAAGACTGAACTCATTATCAGTCCACTTAGAACAGTTCGCTGGTACAACTATTTTGTTATGTCTTATGTATCCTTAATTCTTATTTGTTTATCCTCTTACATATTTTATATTACAGCCCTTTATTCAAGAAACTTTTACACAAACTGTCAGCCACACTTTATGGCCTACTGAAATCTGTTGAGCTAAACATTTTAAACTAATGCTTTAACTTTATCTACATATTTAGTCTCAAAGGTGTGACGAAATCTGGAACGAAACACCAAATTACAGAAACAAAAATCTGGAAACTGCTTCTCCAGGAGTCATGCACGATGTCTGCACTAAATCCAAAGTACTTTCGTATCTAACATAACATTCAACTATTTGAAAACTGTTTTGTGAACCAACACATTATCTATGACAGGATCTTTCATCGCTCCTACAATGTAACTTGGTTAACCACCATCCACAAGGACAGTAGCTAGCTTTCCATCAGGACTGGTAAACCAAAATTTAGTTCGTACGTACATTCTGAAGGATGCAATCCCTCTACATCTGGGGAACCAGTTTGAGATTGTTGTGCGATCTGTCAAAATAGGTTCGATGCCATCTGGATAACTTCCTGCAGGGATGAATACAAAGACACCTTGAAGGTAACACAGACACCAGTCTCCTCTGCATGTAATGTGCTACCAAGTGTTATTTAACTATTTATTTATTTATTTATTTTACTCACACCCATTCACAACTAACTGGAAACTTTGCCAATTTAATAACCGGCATTCCACATAATGTGCCCTACCATATGAGAACTCCAGTACATTATTCAGTGTAAACAGAAAAATCTTATTTCATTGCAACAAATTATTAATCACCTCAACGTTCACTCAAAAGGATCAATTATAAAATTCTACAAATTATTTCCTTTATTCACTAGCATATATGTTCCTGTGCGAAACTACCTTTGAATGCGATTTCAAGAGGGGAATGTGGTATCAAAAGTAGGTATCTTACTATTTGAATAACGTATTTTGGTGCTTAGTGAAGAGTGTCACTGGGGAGTGACTTACTGTAAGCTTTTTTTTTAATCAAAGTTTTGTAGAGTACAAAATTATTAGGAGTCTCAATAACATTTTATCATGTCTCTTAGAGCTTATCCATGTCTCGTGTTCATAAGCACTTTACACTATGAATCACATATTTCTGAATCTTTCAAATTCTTACAACGAACAGTCTATTACAAACGTTATGTCATGAAAAGAAGCTAAGCCGAAAAACTCGTTTACTAGTCAGTCCAATCAGAGACCTATTGGTGACAGCAAAACTCTCGAAAGGTGAATTCTGGCTTGGGCACAGTCTAGTCAAATGTTTTTAGGTAAAATTAGCATATATCGGACGTACTCACTAGCAAGGGCCTACGGTAACAAATACTAAGTGGATCTTTTAGAGAACTGTTTACATAGGAACCACGCAGATACACGGGCCATCCAGACATTAGGCCAAAGAAAACTAATTTTGCAGGATTTTGGAATCCACGTAAATGTAGCGACGGGTGGTCTTAGAACAGTCACACTATTTAAGTATATTAGAAGCACACAGCGGTGGCGAAATGATTTCTCCGTTACTGACGCCAATTCGTAACCTTACCAAACCAACAGCTTAGATTCGACGACCATGTCAAATACGGATTCGCCTAACAAATAAGGTCAGTTCATTTTACAACTAACGTCATCGTAAAATTGATAATTACAGCAAAATATGAAAAGTTTTATACACAGCTTAAAGGGAGTTTGAAGTTCACGACTAACAACAGATAATATGTCTTTAACGACACCCGTGCCAGCACACGAATGCAACGTCTGGGTAAAACAGTCACCTCCCCCTTTTGGCAAACAACTCCAAACTTTCATCACAAAAATATTCGAAATGTTGTACCGTAATAATTTACAATACTGTACCCCTATCCACTTACTGTTTTCAAGTGATGTTGCTCTCCACACACGAGAGATTTCGTATACTATTTCTATAAACCTGTTGCGCGCTGTGACATACGACCAAACACACTACACAGACAACTGCGTCCCACCGAACTAAATGTATCATTCCTAATGATTCTTGTCACAACCCGCCAATCCAAAATCCGCACTTTGGATGTTCGAAGATTTACCAAATATCGATGTTGGGAATCTAAATATCGATGTTTCATTTATCGATACCGAAGTATGAAACATCGTAAAGCCGCCTACCCCACCCCCCCTTCCCACCTCCGCCCCCAGGAAACGAATATTTTTGTCAAATATTTGACCGTGTGCGGCTTTGTTTGACACATTTGTCCAGCATACAGTATATTAGACACTTTTTACAGAAGTTTTGATTGACGGCAGACTTGATAAAATAGCGGATGTTGTCCCATCCTTGACATAAAGTATGAAAATGCCTGTATGTATGAATTACATTATTTTGTTGTTATTAAAAGAATAATACCTAGACATGCATAGCATCCATGCAAAAATGATGTTCCGCTGAATAAAGCTACTATAGTGCATTTAAAATTAGTTGCTACAGCAGACGTTTGGTTCACCGGCGGAGAGCGATGCCGTTGCCGAGGTAACATCAATGGCGAACTGGCTTTTCCTACTGCGCCGCTAGCTGTTCGGTTGGTAAAGCACTACTATTGCCACTCCGTGGATAAACAGTACAACGTGGTGTCACCCAACAGATGCGTCGACTTTCAGCTCTCGTTGTAAAATAGTATTTTCTGGTGTTGATGTAAGCTGCTGTTATCAGGTATTGTGAACAAATATTTTGTGTTGGCGCTGCATTAACCCTAGGATGCAGATACAGGGCCTCCGAGGCCCTTGTATGTCTTTATTTTTAAAAACATTTTGTAATTTTTTTTATTTCAAACTGCTTTCCAGTACTCTTTCACTAACACTGTGACATTCCTCCTATCAAGTCTGATCGAGATACCTTTTTAAGTTTTTTGTATAATTCAATACGCTTACCCGTACACCGTGAATGCATAAGCAGGGCTTCAGAAGCCCTCACACATTTATAAATGTTCTGTAGCCTATATTGTCTTCAACATTTGTTTGGGAGCACTTATTAATTCAACTATAACTGTAGTGGTATTTCCAGCAACAGGAGTGCCAACAGCAGCAGTAGCTGTAGTAGTAATAGTATAACTAAAAAATAATACACACTACTTTCGGTGTATTATTGATGTTTTTGCTATCAAATGTTTTATTATTGCATAGTATTGTTATCCTGTGCTGCTCTTGTCAGCCTCATTGTTAGTGTAGTTTGTTTGTTGCTGCAAGGCCCATATTGTTACGAGTATGACTCGTTTAGTGCTGCACAAGCTGCTGTTCGAGAGACACGCCTTTTGCTATGGCTTCGAGACGCAAATCAGTACGCGCAAATGCAGCTAATTTTGAAAGTTTTGTGCCTCAGTGGTTTGAAGAAGATGATTCTTGCGAGGAAGGAAATATTTTTGAAGATGCAAGTAGTGAAGAATCAGCCAATGAACCCGCAGATGTGAATATTGAGGCAGATGACAGTCTTTGCGATAATATTACTTCATCAGAGTCTGAAAATGAAGAACTACCACAAAAAGGTATAGAAGACCACATATACATTAATCGGAATGGAACGATTTGGAAATTAGATCCTCCTGCAACTTTTCGTTCTCCTGTCCATAATATCGTAAAGAAGGCACCTGGTCCAGCCCATGGTTTGAAAACCTGTAAACCTAAGGATGCCTGCGACTATTTCATCTCCAAGGAAATACTAGAGGAAATCATCAACTGCACAAATATTGAAGGCAGAAGCGTGGCTGCTTTACGTGGTAAAACGTGGAAAAACGTTTCACTTGCTGAAATGGAGGGTTTCCTTGGTCTTTACTGCTTTCTGGTGTTGAGAAGAGTTGGGATGTCCCAATTAGAGGATTATTCTTGGATGAAAAGGCAAATCCTACATATAAGCCACCATGTCAGTAAATAGATTCGAGGATATAAGGAGAATGATTAGATTTTATGACAGGCGTACCCGTGAGGCTCGATCTGCAGATGACAAACTTGCAGCTCTTCACTATGTATGGGAACTATTTATTGACAAGTGTAGAAACAGAATGATTCCCTCACAGTTGACGAACAGCTAGTCCCATTCCGTGGAAGATGCAGCTTCACCCAGTATATGCCCTGTAAACCAGCCAAGTAGGGCATAAAAATATTTTGGTTATGTGATGCTACATCTGCACATGCTTTAGACGGAATTTTTTACACGGGAAGGAAGCCCCATGAACCTATTCAGAAAAATCTTGGATTGAATGTTGTGAAAGATCTTGCTAAAAGCATTGAGGGATCATCAAAAAATATTACTGTTGACAACTTCTTTACTAGTGTGCAGCTGGCAGAAGAGATGCTTCAGAAGCAAATTACAGTGGTGGGAACAATCAAACAAAATAAACCAGAAATTCCTAATGAGATGAAACCATCTGCCTCAAGAGCTATTCATTCCTCTTTGTTTGCATTTGGAGGTGACATTACAATGGTGAGTTATGTTCCCAAAAAGAAAAAGGCTGTAGTTCTCATTAGCACAATGCATCACAACAAACATTGATGAAACTCATGCAAAAAAGAAACCAGATATAATAAAGTTCTATAACTCCATGAAGGGTGGAGTAGATGAAATGGGCCAGAAAATACGTTATTACACCTGCAAGAGACAAACAAGAAGATGGCCGTTTGCATTATGGATGAATATGATAGACGTCGCAGCAATGCACAGTGAAATTCTATTTTCCACCCAACATCTAACATACCATAGTTGAAGAAGTGATAAAAGGCGTTTGTTCCTAAGAGATTTAGCGGAGGAAATGGTAAGACCACTAATGGAACTTTGTATTCAGATCCCTAATCTTCCAAAGAAAATCGTTGATGGCATGCAAAGATGTGGTGTTCAAAAAGATGTCATATTGCCAAACCAACTACCTGTTCCAGGAAAAAGAAGAAGATGCTATTATTGTCCATATAATAAACACAGGGAAAGTGCTATGACATCCATTAAGTGTAAAACCAACATTTGTAAGGAACATAGTGGCGTTCTTTGTGCTTTTTGTTTGTCACATGTTAAAAACTAAGAAAAATGCAATTTTATGTGAACAATGAATAATAATTTTTTGTCAAAATATTGCCTATATACATAATACTGTGAATAATAAGTATGTTTTAATTGAAGAAATTGGTTGTAATAAATGTTATAAAATGTAAACTGCAACTTATAAGTGAATTAATAAAATTATTTGTATACGTTGTATGTAAATGGGTGTAACTAATAAAAATTCACTCTTAGAGTTTTTCTAAAAAAAAAATCATAAAATGTTAATCAGGCCCACCAGATCCTCTTACTGTATCTTAGGAATCTTTCAATATGACAATAAATTTGACAGATATAAATTTAACTCCAAAGAATGATTAAATGAGAGGAGGAAAATTTTAAATTAGGGCAGGGCCTTGGAGGCCCTGCATATGCATTCATCTGTGTTTTCGGCACCATGCATCCTAGGGTCAATAACAACAGTGCAGCACACCTGTACACGAGATTCGAATATTTTTTTTTATGGCTGCAAGGAGATGTTCCACTGAATAATGTTCAACCTAGTACAGCGATGTTAATCGAACTTGTAGTGCTCTACAACCCAAAAACTCCAAGCTAAGAGGTCGACAAACTGTCTGACGCTAAAGAGCATAATTTTAAATCAGGATTCCTCCATACAACACTCATTTAAATCCGACTGAAGTATAAGGGGCCTAGGCGAAAACTAATGTGGCAAAAACTAGTAGTAGTTTTCGCTCAGTGAGGTTGAAATGCTGACAATAGAAAATTTGCAAGTGTTACACCATAAGTCAGGTCTCGAGATGTCAACCATACCAAGAAGGTAGCTGAGGAGACGTGGATTCAAGGACTGTGGCGAGTTTTGAGTAATATGTAACTTCTCTTGTAGGTATGTTAAAGGTTACAATTTTGGTAAACATTTTTGGAAAACAGTGATCAATTAATTATTATATTTTGACTAAAGTTCAGTCTTGATCACACCATTTATGTTTTAATGATATAGGTAACCGGTTTCGGTTCTTTTTACAAAACCATCATCTGATGATGGTTTTGTAAAAAGAACCGAAACCGGTTACCTATATCATTAAAACATAAATGGTGTGATCAAAACTGAACTTTAGTCAAAATATAATGTTAAAGGTTGTTTCTTTCGCCAAAATACAGCATGCTTTACAATCATCTCACTAATATTCTAATGCAATTCAAATGCAGTATAGTATTACTAGGTCGACAACGATGCTTCCGCTGTTTTTCCTCGGAGTTCGAGACTTTATTGTGAAAAACTAGCAAAAAATTTAAGATTCAAAGTATTGGCCATCGTTAACCACTGCTTTCTTCTAGCTTCAGGGCAGCATATGAATGCCATAGTGTATAAACTGGGCATCTTTTGAGGAGAGCCATGAATCGGTTCAATTTTGCCCTTGTTCTTACGACTGCAAGCGCTAGTCAGCAGATCGTGTGTCACAGATCGAGGAAAGTGGTTGTTAGAGGGAGGAATATCTGGAGAACACAGCAGGTGCGGAAGGAATTACCATTTCAACGTTTCCAAGTATGTTTTGACGGGATTTTCGACATGGGGTCGTACACGGTCATGCTGCAAAATCATTTTTTACCTCTGTCGCTGTAGTGTGGCCGTTTATCTTTCGGTGCTTGGCTCACACACATCAATTGCTTTCGATAACGATCTCCTGCGATTGTTCCCGTCTGTTGCAGTATCATCGAAGGCTTTCTCTCTTTCACAATCATGCCAGACTTCAACGTCAAAATCACCATTCTTGAAGCATGGAAACCATTTTCTGCGAAGTTCTGTCACTAACAGGCGTCTCACCATTGGTCTTACCCAGCTTTTTATGAGCCTCAGCCGCAGATTTCTTCATATCAAAGCAGAAAATGAAAACATCCCGCAGATGACAAGAATTGGGCTCATAAGTTGACGTATTCAGTCGGGAATTCCTTTGATTCAATCAAAAATCGACTGATATTTTGATGGTGTTATGTTCTCAAATGCCTAAGCATACTGTATGACACGACAAACGACTTGCCTCACTGCTTTCCACTACTGCCGTTCATTGCAAAACGGCGGAAGCAAAGTTTTAGACCTAATGTATTAGCAACTGAGGCCAAAAAGCTCAACAGTTTGTGAAAAACTCCATTCTCAGAATAAAAATAAACATGCAACTTCGGTTATGTTGTTGCAAAACCCACAGCATTTATCGTTTCACCAGCTATCGATGGTCCTTGAAAATTACATTATTTCTCTGAAAAGAATATTTAGTTGCCTGACTATTGCAGTAGATATGGAAGTTTCGCTTATTAATCATATGGCAAAACAGCTTCCCTTTGTGTGCTGTCATTTGGCAAAATTTTGTTTAAATATCTCAAACCATTTGTGAGATATGAGGGATTTGTGAATATTTCATTCTGGCTGTTTTCGCTGGCGCATCAGTTTGTGGTGGAACAGTTCACATACTTTCTGAAGTGAGACAGCGATATCGTTCCAAGTTTAGTCATTTAATATGTTGCGTACATTTTACACACAGCAACATATGACCTAACATGCACCAAACGTTATTCATAGCGACTCCTATTTTTTACTGCAAACTTTAAGAATATATTGCAGTAGTTTGCCGAATACCGAAGTATTACAATAACTATGAGCGTTAATGAAATGATGGGCAGTTCATCAGTAATCTAATGAATTAAGCTATAATACGTTCAAGAATCACTGTTTATTAGTAATTTCTTTAAAATCGTTTGAAAATGATTGGAGATCGGCCAGCTTGCGCAACTTGCATTACACAGCCAAGATAGCCTGACAGATGGGCCTGGTACTATCTTCTGCTGACACGCTCAGCACGCACTGGCAACTACGCTTCCTTCCACTCACTCCATACTGAACCGCCAAAAGTGGCAACTAATTTTAAACGCACTATAACACCAACACTTCAGTTGATATCGGAGAAGCTACCATACTTTAAATCACGTTCTTATGCTGAACATGTTTAGCAGAAAATAGCTGCATTACAATTTATCTTACTGTATCGCGAGTTTGCACAGGTGGAGCTTCGATGTTAGTAAATAATACAGACTACTTGTAGTTATGGACAATAATTCTTTCGGTATATCAATGAATCCTCCCTCTAAAATATCTCATAAGATTCGTTTGAGCATTTGTCAGCAGGCTCACATGCATATTCAGAGCTTAAGTCATGCATGAGCAGTGCTTTCTCCTGCATCAGACAGCTTTAATTGTGAGCTGTAACAGCAAGCAGACAGATGTCTGGGGCGTCCCAGGTGCTATATTTACACATACGCAGAGTATGACGTCCTATGGCCCACATTAGGCAAACTATTAATCCTTTACTTTTTCACGATATTAAGCAATTACATTTGTCATATGCAAAAAAAACTATACTGAAAATCAAGGAATAATGCTATTGCAAAGAAAAACTATTATCTGTAATACAAGTATTATTATTATCTTTGTTCTTATTGGTAACGACGTGAAACAAAAAACTCCACTCACTCTTCCTTGTTCTTGTTCGTCTAGGACGCCATTGTGTGCAAGCTTAATAAGGTGTGTACATGTTTTATTTGAGCAGTGATCTCCAATACACGTATAAAATATCTCCGTTGTAAATTTTAACTGTAACCTGCGCCACATATCCTGTTTGCTTGTGCCATCATTTCTAAAAGAATTTCGGACGCTGCGCTGGCAGCAAGCTGAACATCGCTGGACTGCGACAATTGACCGCCATTAAGCGGCAATTTCAAATTATCGTAATTATTAGCCAGTTCTTTCCACAGGCGACGCTAGAGATCGGCGATTTTATTTATTTCATTCATCATATATAGGAAACTGACATTTTCAAAGTACTTATCGAATAAGTCAGACGATTTATGTTACGTGCAATAGGATACAGATTTGGCCTGCACTAAGACGTAATTAAATCACATGTAGGTCCTTACATAAGTGGCAATTTCAAATTATCATAATTATTAGCCAGTTCTTTCCACAGTCGACGCTGGAGATCGGTGATTTTACTTATTTCATTCCTCATATATAGGAAACTGACATTTTCAAAGTACTTATCGAATAAGTGAGACGATTTATGTTATGTGCAATAGGATACAGATTTGGCCTGCACTAAGACGTAATTAAATCACATGTAGGTCCTTATGTATTGAAAATGATGAAATACTTTTTTGTATGTGTATATAGCTAATAATGATGAACTGTTTTTGAGCATGGATTCGTCTAAGTAATTTCAGTAATTATACGGCATCCCAAGCTACATTTTTGTCAGTAAAATCTAAAAACGATTCTTGCCTTGCATATCTTTGCAGTGGAACCATCATCATCATCATCATTTAAGACTGATTATGCCTTTCAGCGTTCAGTCTGGAGCATAGTCCCCCTTATAAAATTCCTCCATGATCCCCTATTCAGTGCTAACATTGGTGCCTCTTCTGATGTTAAGCCTATTATTTCAAAATCATTCTTAACCGAATCCAGGTACCTTCTGCTTGGTCTGCCCCGACTCCTCCTACCCTCTGCTGCTGAACCCATGAGTCTCTTGGGTAACCTTGCTTCTCCCATGCGTGTAACATGACCCCACCATCTAAGCCTGTTCGCCCTGACTACTACATCTTTGCCGGCCAAAGTGGCCGTGCGGTTAAAGGCGCTGCAATCTGGAACCGTGAGACCGCTACGGTCGCAGGTTCGAATCCTGCCTCGGGCATGGATGTTTGTGATGTCCTTAGGTTAGTTAGGTTTAACTAGTTCTAAGTTCTAGGGGACTAATGACCTCAGCAGTTGAGTCCCATAGTGCTCAGAGCCATTTGAACCATTTTGAACTACATCTTTAGAGTTCATTCCCAGTTTTTCTTTGATTTCCTCATTGTGGACACCCTCCTGCCATTGTTCCCATCTACTAGTACCTGCAATCATCCTAGCTACTTTCATATCCGTAACCTCAACCTTGTTGATAAGGTAACCTGAATCCACCCAGCTTTCGCTCCCATACAACAAAGTTGGTCGAAAGATTGAACGGTGCACAGATAACTTAGTTTTGGTACTGACTTCCTTCTTGCAGAAGAGAGTAGATCGTAGCTGAGCACTCACTGCATTAGCTTTGCTACACCTCGCTTCCAGTTCTTTCACTATGTTGCCATCCTGTGAGAATATGCATCCTATGTATTTGAAACCGTCCACCTGTTCTAACTTTGTTCCTCACATTTGGCACTCAATCTGTTTATATCTCTTTCCCACTGACATTACTTTTGTTTTTAAGATGCTAATCTTCATGCCATAGTCCTTACATTTCTGATCTAGCTCTGAAATATTACTTTGCAAACTTTCAATCTAATCTGCCATCACAATTAAGTCATCCGCATATGCAAGACTGCTTATTTTGTGTACACATATCTTAATCTCACCCAGCCAGTCTATTGTTTTCAACATATGATCCATAAATAATATGAACAACAGTGGAGACAGGTTGCAGCCTTGTCTTACCCCTGAAACTACTTTGAACCATGAACTCAATTTACCGTCAACTCTAACTGCTGCCTGACTATCCATGTAAAGACCTTTAATTGCTTGCAAAATTTTGCCTCCTATTCCATAATCTTGTAGAACAGACAATAACTTCCTCCTAGGAACCCGGTCATATGCCTTTTCTAGATCTATAAAGCATAGATACAATTCCCTGTTCCATTCATAACTCTTCTCCATTATTTGCCATACCATAAGCTAAAGATCTGGTCCTGACATCCTCTAAGAGGCCTAAACCCACACTGATTTTCATCCAATTGGTTCTCAACTAATACTCGCACTTTCCTTTCAACAATACCTGAGAAGATTTTACCCACAACGCTGATAAAAGAGATACCTCTGTAGTTGTTACACTCTTTTATATTTCCATGTTTAAAGATTGGTGTGATTACTGTTTTTGTCCAGTTTGATGGAACCTGTCGCGACTCCCAGGCCATTTCAATTATCCTGTGTAGCCATTTAAGACCTGACATTCCACTGTATTTGATGAGTTCCGACTTAATTTCATCCACCCCAACTGCTTTATTGCACTGCAATCTATTGACCATTTTCTCCACTTCCCCAAATGTGATCCTATTTCCATCATCATTCCTATCCCATTGTGCCTCGAAATCTGAAACATTACTGATCGTATTTTCACCTACATTGAGCAACTCTTCAAAATATTCCCTCCATCTGCCCAAGGAATCCACAGGATTCACCAACAGTTTTCCTGACCTGTCCAAAATACTTGTCATTTCCTTCTTACCTCCCTTTCGAAGACTGCTAATTACACTCCAGAATGGTTTTCCAGCAGCTTGACCCAAAGTCTCCAACCTGTTTCCAAAGTCTTCCCAAGATTTCTTCTTGGATGCTGCAGTTATCTATTTGGCTTTGTTTCTTCTTCAACATAACTTTCTCTGTCTACCTGAGTTCTAGTATGTAGCCATTTTTGATACGCCTTCTTTTTCCTTTTACAGGCTGCCTTGACTGTGTCATTCCACCGAGCTGTTTGCTTCATCGTACCTTTACACACTACTATACCAAGACATTCTTTAGCCACTTCTAGTACTGTATCCCTGTACCTTGTCCATTCCTTTTCCAATGACTGTAATTGACTACATTCAAGTAACTGGTACCTTTCTGAGATCACTGTTATGTACTTGTGCCTGATTTCCTTATCCTGAAGTTAGTCCACTCTTATCCTCCTACATATGAACTAAAGTCAAATTAATAATATAAAATATATATTAAATTAAAATAACACCACACACATTAGTAGGTTATATAGATAAGCTACAAGAGCTCTCTGATTTGGAGTGGGAAGAAGCATAGCCCACTTTACACAACACTGGGGTGAACTCGTATAAGGACTTCTGGTAATACGACCTTGATTCGCTGCCAGGCCACTTGGCAATTAATAGTAAAATATGAAATATAAAGTAAATTAAATAAAATAATAAAACATGCACATTAGGCAGATACACAACTACTAGCGTCCTTTGTCTGTGGGGCCAGAATAATAGAAAATAGACATAATTTCAAATAAAATTTCTTAGTGATATTTGTATTTTTTGGATTTTATGTGTGTATTTGTGTACATAATTTGCATACTAACCAGAGCCCAGATTTCTTTCACGTGAAAATTACGAGTATCTAATTAATGTTTTATGGAGGTGAAGAAAACCGATCCTGAGGTGAGAGAGAGAGAGAGAGAGAGAGAGAGAGAGAGAGAGAGAGAGAGAGAGCTGCCAAGCTGAAAATGCAGACAAAATAAACCAATACCGAATACACTAATAAAGATAAGGACTACCATAAATACTATCCTGTTGTTGCGCTGAAGTTTAACATGCACTGTTAAACTGTGACTCATGGTAAGGCAGAAATTCATTTCAAGTTACAATTTTCGAACAATTACTGATATAAAGACCATGTAATACTATTGAGTTTAACTTTCACTTAGCCACAACAATGAAGGTTAACATTGTGCATTTATAATACTACTTGCTTTTAACTTGAGTGATAGTAAGTGTATATGTACTGCGTCTAAGTGTGTGCAGACGTGTTACAATTGCAAAATCAAACTAAGATTTTCTTCAGCATGATAACGTGCTGGGCATGAGTAGATTTGTTGATGATAATACAGCAACTGCCTCAGTAGGTGAGATGCTGGGGGCAGCTGGCAGTAGTCAGGTGGAACACCTGACACCAACAAAAATGTTGGATGTAGCGGATGTCAGAACATTTAATAGAAAATGTTTTGACACTGAACAGGTTAGTGGAGAGAATTTCTATGTCACCTGTGTGCTCTCCACTGCCCCATCCATTTGCTGCTTCACTAAGCAAATTGGAAGAACGTGATAAGGAACGGGGTTGGTTACAAGCGGAGAGAGATTGTTGGAAAGAGGTGAGAAGTTAAAACGAAAATTAGAACGTGATCGAGTAAAAGCTGAGAGGGATAGGCAACTGTTATCACAGTTACCTGAGCGAGATGACGAGGTCTCATACTCCAAGGAGTGTAAGGGACGATGCGGGAGACCTGCACCTCTGTACTAGGCGAGGTCCTAGTGGAGGTGGTGTGCCATTGCCTTCCCCCGACCGTAATGGGGACGAAAGTTGATGATGCAGACGACGCAACACCCAGTCATCTCGAGGCAGGAAAATCCCTGACCTCTCCGGGAACTGAACCAGGAATCCCCTGTGCGGGAAGCGAGAATGCTACCACAAGACCACGAGCTGCGGACAACTGAGCGAGAACAGACTAATGAAAACATTTTATCAGATAACCTTGAGAAAATTTCCTCAGAGGTAAATGAATTAAAGAATTCCTATCAGGGGCTGCCTGATTTAGTCAGCAACTTAGCTTTGGAGTTAGAGGAGGTAGTTTGTCACCACTCGCATGGAGCAACTAAAAGTTTCATAGCAAGAGTTTATTGAAAATAACATAGCCGATCAGGCTAACAAATCCAGAAAGAATTCCAGGAATGAGTGGAATCGAAAGAACAAACAATAGTACAACAGGTAGGCGAAAAAGTAAACAGTACGATACAGCGTGTGACTAGGGGCATTGACCTTGCTAACAACAGAGTAACGGAAGCGCCGCTAACGGAAGTCGCACAGGCGCAAATTGAGACTCGTATAGCACGTGTGATGTGACACGACTCTAGAGCGCGACATGCACGTGCCGCACGAGTCGTGCGGGTGCAGCGCATATTGCGACGCGTACACCATACTTCGCACGCGCCGTCTGGCGACGCTCTGCGCTGACAGAACCGAAGCCCGTGAAACCTGTTATCCTCCTCAAACGATTTTACAGAAACTATTCACTGAAAACATATGATTTTTGCCTTACTTGCAGCGTCGTATGTCAGCTTCGTGGCGAAGTGCCCATCACCTCGCTAATGACCATTATTATTGTGATGTACACATTTCAGTAAGACACTACTCAAAACTCAAAAAGTTTGCAACGAAAATTAGGGGTCGCTATGATTTTGCGTTTGGTGCGTATTACACCATATGCTGCCGCGTATGAAATTCAGCTAACATGCTGAATTTTTTATTAGACTTGGGAGGAGGTCTCTGTCTGCCTCCGCTCTCGAGAAAATGGATCCCATGTAGCGCGCTCACTTCCGATCTCACGCCTGCAAGAATGAATACTCGCAACATCTCTTATATCTCCTAAACCACTCGAGACATCGAAACGAAAGTTTGGCGAATGATAGTACACAAGGAGGAGAGTGTTTTGCCAATTCTTAAACATACGGAACTTTCTTATATATGGCGATATATCAGTACTTACACTTCAAAACGTTCAAATGTGTGTGAAATCTAATGGGACTTAACTGCTAAGGTCATCAGTCCCTAAGCTTACACACTACTTAACCTAAATTATTCTAAGGACAAACACACACACCCATGCCCGAGGGAGGATTTGAACCTCCGCCGCGACCAGCCGCAACTTACACTTCCCTTTTTATTTATTTCACTCCAGTGACTGCAATTTTTTAAGAGTTATCGACAGCTAGCAAAACAAGATCTTCCTAGTATGAAAATAAACATGAAATTTCTTCTTTTATGATACTGCAAACCGACACTACGAGGTTTTTCGTAAGCTATTGAGCTCTGTGATTGCCAATTACTTGTTTAATGTCCGCAGCTCATGGTCTTGCGGTAGTGTTGTTGCTTCCCGCGCACGGGGTCCCGGGTTCGTCTCCCGGCGGGTCAGGGATTTTTCTCTGGCTCGTGATGACTGGGTGTTGTGTGTTCTTCATGATCATTGACTCGCAAGTCGCCGAAGTGGCGTTAACTAAAAGGGACTTGCAATACGGCGGCCGAACTTCCCCGCATGGGGCCTCCCGGCCAACAATGCCATTCAATCATTTCATTTCACTTGTTTAATGAGGCTCTCCGTTTCGGAATTCTGTCTCAATAGCTGCTGTGAGATGAGTTTGAAAATTACACTGTGACAAAGGAAGTACAATTAAAGAGAATGTGGCCGTTACTGAAAAACGGTGATGTTTCTTCGAATGACAAAAGGTTAATAACTCGCACAAAAATAGATTGCCAATTCTGTTGAAATTTTGGTGGAATCCCCATAAACCATCGTATTTTTAACACTGAGCGACTGGAACGGAAACTTACCAAATGATTTCATTCCTTCTTTTGATTTGAGCAGTATTAAAATAATGACAAGCGTTCCTTCAGGCGGAATGAAAGGCACATACCAGATACTGGTTACTCACCTACGGCTTGCCAAACAGACAATGTGTGATCACGAATAAAATAGTTGTTATTGAGAAAAATAAACAATTGCTCTGTCGCACAACACAATGGTCATTGTATTTTCAGCAGCGGAGGATAATGCGCGTGACAGGAATGCACAAGCTAGCCATGTGTGCCTTGTGAGGTGGAGTTCGAGAAACATTGTCATGAAAGTAGATCGGCCTTTGTCAGCAGTACATTTCATCAAATTAAATATATCTAATCATAACACTCTTTTAGGATATTCCTACTTTCGTAATAATACCGACCATTTTCTTCATTTGTGTAGCCTGTTGTATAATTAGTTTATTAATGCTGATAATATGCATGCAACAATTGAAATGCTTTTTCTCATCACAGCGAACCAATTAAAACATTGTTATATGTGACTGCTTTTCGAATGTTTCTAGCTTGCAGTGGAAATGTGATGTTCACATGCATGTAGTTCAGTGTGTAGTATTACATTATTACATCCATATCAGAGTATCACAGTGAGACTTCTATAGTTCAGACTCAGACTCTTTTTACCAGGAGCACAAAGAGATCACACCTGTGATTATCCCTTTCTAAATTTTTGTAACAGGTCGTACAGATACGCCAGCGTACTAGGCAGCGAGAAGATAACCTTGTTTTACTTTCCTACCTTGATTCTTAATTACATGATTTTGTAATATTCCTTGCTTCCTTATTCACTACCGTCTGTCAGTTCTTGTGATCTGAAAACATCGCGGAGGCATATGACGCAATTCCAGCGGCCAATGCATGATCAATTACTGAAGCATGCATTTTTCTTGGCAGAAGAAAAACAAAACAAAACTATACAGATATTAATAACAGAAAAGTATAATGTACTAACGAAGAAAGCTGGAACGTTTAAATGGCAATAACGAAACACTACCCAAAGGCAATAAAATTTAGTACACAGTAAGGCAAAAGTTATCGCTTGGGCAATACTACCACTGCTCATATGCGTCGTTCCGATGTGAGCATATGGCCGGGCTACTTTTCCGCCCCCTGCCTCAAATTTCCCACGGTGCTAGAGAGGCACGAGCGACGCGCGGCGCGAGAAACTGTGCCTCAACCACAACGCCGCGCGACCTGGTGCAGGCGCGTTCGCGTCCCAGTCGCGTCGCGTCGCAATTTTGCGCGGCCCCATATGAACTTGCGATGTTACAAAAACGCGCGCTGCGCTGCGTCGCGCCGCACGCGCTATACGCGTCTCAATTTGCGCCTAGCCTAGGCTAGGCCAGGCCGCGCGGCGCGGCGTTGTGGTTGAGGCACAGTTTCTCGCGCCGCGCGTCGCGCGTGCCTCGCTAGCACCGTGGGAGATTTGAGGCGAGGGGCGGAAAAGTAGCCCGGCCATATTCTCACATCGGAACGGCGCATGTGAGCAATGGTAGTATTGCCCAAACGATAAATTTTGCCTTACTGTGTACTAAATGTTATTGCCTTTGGGTAGTGTTTAGTGTTTCGCCATTTAAGCGCTCCAGCTCTCTTCGTTAGTACATTATACTTTTCTGTTATTAATATCTGTATAGTTTTGTTTTGTTTTTTCTTCTGTCAAGAAAAATGCATACTTCAGTAACTGATGATCCATTGGCCGCTGGAATTGCATCATATGCCTCCACGATGTTTTCAGATCGCAAGAACTGACAGACAGTAGTGATAAGGAAGCAAGAAACAGTATAAAATCATGTGATTAAGAATCAAGGTAGGAAAGTAAAACAAGGTTATCTTCTCGCTGCCTAGTACGACCTGTTACAAAAATTTATAAAGGGATAATCACAGGTGTGATCTCTTTGTACTCCTGGTAAAAAGAGTCAGAGTCTGAAGTATAGAAGTCTCACTGTGATTACTCTGATATGGATGTAATAATGTAATACGACACACTGTACTACATGCATGTGAACATCACATTTCCACTGCAAGCTAGAAACAGTCGAAAAGCAGTCACAAATAACAATGCTTTAATTGGTTCGCTGTGATGAGAAAAAGCATTTCAATTGTTGTATGCAGATTATCAGCATTAATAAACTAATTATACAACAGGCTACACAAATGAAGAAAATGGTCGGTATTATTACGAAAGTAGGAATATCCTAAAAGAGTGTTATGATTAGATATATTTAATTTGTTGAAATGTACTGCGGATCTACTTTCATGACAATGTTTTTCGAACTGCACCCCAGAGGGTACACATGGTTAGCTTGTGCATTGCTGTCGCGTGCATTATCCTCCACTACTGTTAATACACTGACCATTGTGTTGTGCGACAGATCAATTGTTTATTTTTCTCAATAACAACTATTTTATTCGTGATCACACATTGTCAGTTTGGCAAGCTGTAGGTGAGTAACCAGTATCTGGCATGTGCCTATCATTCCACCTGAAGGAACGCTTGTCATTATTTTAATACTGCTCAGATCAAGAGAAGGAATAAAATCCTTTGGTAAGTTTCCATTCCAGTCGCTCAGTGTTAAAAATACGATGGGTTACAGGGATTCCACCAAAATTCCAACAGAATTGGCAATCTATTTTTGTGTGAGTTGTTAACCTTTTCTCATTCGAAGAACCATCACCGTTTGTGAGTAGCGGCCACATTTCTCTTGGTGACTGGTTTAGTTGTACTTTCTTTCTCACAGTGTAATTTGCCAAACTCATATCACAGCAGCTATTGAGACAGGATTCCGAAACAGAGTGCCTTATTAAACAAGTTATTGGCAATCACCGAGCTCAACAGCTTATGACAAACCTCATAGTGTCGGTTTGCAGTAACATAAAATAAGAAATTTCATGTTTATTTTCATACGCGGAAGCTCTTGTTTCGCTAGCTGTCGATAACTCTTAAAAAATTAGTCACTGGAGTGAAATAAATAAAAAGCGAAGTATAAGTACTGATATATCGCCATAGAAAAGAAAGTTCCGTGTGATTAATAATTGGCAAAAGACTCTCCTCCTTGTGTACTATCATTCGACAAACTTTCGTTTCGATGTCTCGAGCGGTTTAGGATATACAGGTATGAGATAAGTTACGAGTATTACATTCTCGCGGGCGTGAGATCGGAAGTGAGCGCGCTACGTGGGATCCATTTTCTCGATATCGGACGCAGAGACCTCCTCCCAAGTCTAAACAAAAATTCAGCATGTTAGCTAAATTTCACACGCAGCAACATATGGAGTAATACGCACCAAACGCAAAATCATAGTGACCCCTAATTTTCGTTGCCAACTTTTTGAGTTTTGCGTAGTGTCTTACTAAAATGTGTACATCACAATAAGAATGGTCATTATCGAGGTATGAGCACTTCGCCACGAAGCTGACATACGCTACAAGTAAGGCAAAAATCGTATATTTTCAGTGAATAGTTTCTGTAAATTCGTTTGAGAAAGATAACAGGTTGCGCGCGCTTCGGTTCTGTCAGCGCAGAGCGTCGCCTGTCGGTGCGTGCGAAGTTAAGTTAGGCTAGGCGCAAATTGAGAAGCATATAGCACGTGTGACGTGACACACTACAGCGCGACACGCACGTGCCGCACTGGTCGTGCGGGTCCAGCGCATATTGCGACGCGTACACCATACTTCGCACGCGCCGACTGGCGAAGCTCTGCGCTGACTGAACCGAAGCACGAACAACCTATTATCTTTCTCAAACCATTTTACAGAAAGTATTCTCTGAAAATATATGATTTTGCCTTACTTGTAGCGATATATGTCAGCTTCGTGGCGAAGTGCCCATCACCTCGCTAATGACCATTTTAGTAAGACACTACGCAAAACTCAAAAAGTTTGCAACGAAAATTACGGGTCGCTATGATTTTGCGTTTGGTGCGTATTACTCCATATGTTGCTGCATATGAAATTTAGCTAACATGCTGAATTCTTGATTAGACTTGGGAGGAGATATCTATCTGCCTCCAATCTCAAGAAAATGGGTCCCATGTAGCGCACTCACTTCCGAACTTACGCCCGCGAGAATGACATACTCGCAACATCTCTCGTATCTCCTAAACCGCTCGAGACATCGAAACGAAAGTTTGGCGAATGGAGGAGAGTGTTTTGCCAATTATTAATCACACGGAACTTTCTTTTCTATGGCGATATATCACTACTTATATGGCGATATATCACTACTTATACATCTTTTTTTATTTATTTCACTCCAGTGACTAATTTTTTAAGAGTCATCGACAGCTAGCGAAACAAGAGCTTTCTAGTATGAAAATAAATATGAAATTTCTTCCTTTATGTTACTGCAAACCGACACTATGAGGTTTTTCGTAAGCTATTGAGCTCTGTGGTTGCCAATTACTTGTTTAATGAGGCTCTCCGTTTCGGAATTCTGTCTCAATAGCTGCTGCGAGATGAGTTTCACAAATTACATTGTGACAAAGGAAGTGCAGTTAAACCAGTCACCAAGAGAAATGTGGCCTTTACTCGCAAACGGTGATGGTTCTTCGAATGAGAAAAGGTTAACAACTCACACAAAAATAGATTGCCAATTCTGTTGGAATTTTGGTGGAATCCCTGTAACCCATCGTATTTTTAACGTTGAGCGACTAGAATGGAAAATTACCAAATGACAAGATTTTAAACATGGCTGCAGCAGCAACTGTTAAAATTCTTCACAATAAAGGATGGCAGCCAAAAACAGTTGCAGGGTAGAATTTTTTTATTAAAATTCTTGACCAAGACTCGTGTCTCAACAGTTCATAGGCGAAGTAACATTGTTAAACTGTTCGCTTTGATCCTGTACCCATTACACATGTTGTACAAATGGAGATGATATTTTAATTACTGACGACGCCTTTTGGCATAATTGTTTCATTATTCTCCAGTGCATGATGTAATTTTAGAAATGTACTTCTGATGAAGGTATATTTATATGTACCGAAACCTTGGTCAAGAATTTTAATAAAAAAATTCTACCCTGCAACTGTTTTTGGCTGCCATCCTTTATTGTGAAGAATTACCAAATGATTTTATTCCTTCTCTTGATCTGAACAGTATTAAAATAAAGACGAGCATTCCTTCAGGCGGAATGATAGGCACATGCCAGATACTGGTTACTCACCTAGGGCTTGCCAAACTGACAATGCGTGATCGCGAATAAAATAGTTGTTATTGCGAAAAATAAACAATTGATCTGTCGCACAACACAATGGTCAGTGTATTGTCAGCAGCGAAGGATAATGCGCACGACAGGAATGCACAAGCTAGCCATGTGTGCCTTGTGAGATGGAGTTCGAAAAACATTGTCATGAAAGTAGATCTGCCTTTGTCAGCAGCACATTTCAACAAATTAAATATATCTAATCATAACACTCTTTTAGGATATTCCTACTTTCGTAATAATACCGACCATTTTCTTCATTTGTGTAGCCTGTTGTTGTATAATTAGTTTATTAGTGCTGATAATGTCCATGCAACAATTGAAATGCTTTTTCTCATCACGGCGAACGAATTAAAACACTGTTATTTGTGACTGCTTTTCGACTGTTTCTAGCTGGCAGTGGAAATATGTTGTTCACATGCATGTAGTACAGTGTGTAGTATTACATTATTACATCCATATCAGAGTAATCACAGTGAAACTTCTATACTTCAGATCTTGGACGCTTTTTACCACAAGAACAAAGGGATCACACCTGTGGAGATTATCCCTTTCTAAATTTTTGTAACTGATCATACAGATACACTAGCTTACTAGGCAGTGAGAATATAACCTTGCTTTACTTTCCTGCCTTGATTCTTAATCACATGATTTTATAATATTCCTTGCTTCCTTATTCACTACCCTCTGTCCCTTCTTGCTATCTGAAAACATCGCAAAGGCATATGGTGCAATTCCAGTGGCCAATGGCTCATCAGTTGCTGAAGCATACATTTTTCTTGACAGAAGAAAAACAAAACAAAACTATGCAGATATAAATAACAGAAAAGTATAACGTGCTAACGAAGAAAGCTGGAGCGTTTAAATGGCGAAAAACGAAACACTACCCAATGGCATTAAAATTCAGTACAGAGTATAAGGCAATATTTATCGTATGGGCAGTGTTTTCACTGCTCATATGCGCCGTGCCGAAGTGAGCATATGGTCGGGCTACTTTCTCGCTCCCCGCCTCAAATTTCCCACGGTGCTAGCGAGGCAAGCGTGACGCGCGGCGCGAGAAACTGTGCCTCAACCACAACGCCGCGCGACCTGTCGCAGGCGCGTGTCGAGTCCCAGTCGCGTCGCGTCGCAATTTGCGCGGTCCCATTTGAACCTGTGATGTTACAAAAACGCGCGCTGCGCTGCGTCGCGCCACATGCGCTATACGCGTCTCAATTTGCGCCTAGCCTTACACCCAGATCTGCCACACTGGCAGCGCGAAGTGATAGCGTATTGCCAACGTAGAGCGCGAGGCGTTTGGCTGTCAAAACATTGGAGAAAGTATTATGCCTACTCGTAAAGTGTATGCTAATGCACCGAGTATGGTTACTAATTATGATGAGCCATATGATAATGGCCGTAACAGCCACAGTCCTAATAGTGTACCGACATTGCTACATTTCGGGGCGGCGGTATTGGCAATGAACCTGATGGTAGAAGACAGCCAACTTAAACATAGGCAATTCCAAATTTTTAATAATGAAATGAAATCGGTTCACCCAATCATTTTCATTAAAAATTTTAGGAATATCTTGCCCAGCATGTGGACAGAAAAGCAAAAAGTTCAGTTTATTATATATCATATACTGGACTTTGGGCAAATGAGACAATCGATAGGTGTCACAATACTGAGCAGTTTGAAAAAGCTTTCTTAGGCAAGTACTGGTCACCGAATGTTCAGAAGAGATTAAGAAATGAAGTCTACTGCCCAGAAATGTACAATCCCAGACACGGTAGTCTAAGGAAATATTTTGAGACATACATTAATAAGACCAGTATAACGATATGTTTACGTAATGTGTATACATAAACATACAGTTATAAATGTCCCCGTTCGTAGCCGCTAGTTATAACAATATGTTTACTTTTGTGCTGTAACATATAGCTATAATCAGCGGTGGAAACATATTTGCGAACGCCGACCGTGTGCGGCTGTTTCTTGTTGGATCGTCTGATCAGTCGGAAGTTGCATTGCGGAAGAGAGTAAATGACTATTCAAAATATAATTATTTTTTGATAGCTCAACATGAATTTCCTAAGGGACCGTAGTTTATCATGCATTTACCAATAGAACATGGCGCGGTGAAAATATTTCGCCGCATACAACTTCCGTCCGATTTCGACGAAAGAATTCGTGACTGTGAACTCTCTATTTGGCAGAAACATAAAGAAAATTAAATAACTTCATGAAGGAGTGAGACATAGATTCTATATTAAATAAATAGTCCATACACCAGTTCCATTTAAATCTGAATTTATGGCAATTAATAGACGAACTTACACTGCAATGAAGGATTTAACATGGATGCCGTTTTGACTGGCACTTCTCGTAATGAAAACAATTCCTTCGACGTTTTCACATACACGTCGCACAATAAATCTACTGCTAGGCACTTTTAGTATTACACATTTACTTTACACTAGAACAATATTATTTTTAACAATAATAATACGGCGGCAAGACACGCGCGTCCGACACACGTTACAGGAGACAAGAGAAGAATGAGTAGCTGTTCATCGAGAATATCTCGTACATAAAAAAAAAAAAAAATGTGTAAAAAAGTGTTCTTCTTCTGTCCGTTTTTCGCGCCGCGGTTTTCAAAGTCAATAACTCACAGCATCTCTGACGGCGCTTCCACAATAAACGTCACAGGTCGTTCACCTTTTACATTCTCGCAACATTATTTGCTAACTGTAGCTGTTGCCGAGCGACTGCTCGATTAGTGAATGATTTAAAATGATAAGGCAATCACATAATGTTACACCATTTACTGGGATGAGCCAATGGCTAGTAAAGATGTGATCTGGCTACTTAAGTTATGGCTGCCCAGACATATCAAAGAGAAGTTAATTAATGTTGATGAGGAAGATTTAGACAAATACCTATCAGTATTAGACAAGAATGATTTGGCATTAGAGGAGACGAAGGCAGAAAAAAGTGATACAAATCATTCGCCTTCTCAGAAAATGACAATAGAAGAAACAAACAAGACCACAATAATAACAATGGTAAAGGGTATGATCAGCCAGCCAGTAATGGAAGGCAAGCGAATGGCGAAGATTATCCGCAACTGAATAGAAAAAGAAAGTGGGATAACAAACCCACCACTGGATACCTAAGCAATTCGAAGCGGCGAATAGCAACAGTCACAACCAACATCAGTGGTAGGGTAATTTCTCGTCACAGTGGAATCAAAACAGAGGTCCCCCACCAGGACCGAACAGTCAACAAAGAAATGAAATTCGTGGAGAAAACGTGAATCAACAACATTGGGCAGCACAGCAATCCAATGTTAGGATAGTAGAGGTGTCAGACCTCTCAGAGACAGCAAATTAGTTCCGACCGCAATAAGCTCCCCATTGTTGGTCGACGGGCGAAGTGCGGCACACCAAAACAGACTCGAGCAAACGTTGACCTGCTGCGGTATAATGTCGATATCGCAGTGCAGGATGAATTATTAAATGAACCTAGTAAGTGCAAAAGTAACAATCTACAACAGATACAAGCTGTGATTAAAACACAGATAGAAGACATTCCAGTCGATGCGTACATTGATACTGGCGCGACTAATAGTGCTCAGAGTTTGGAACTGTATAATGCATTATGTAAGACAAATAAAATACCGACTTATCCAGTACAAAACTGTCAGATGTCTGAAGCTATTGGGGCACAGGCACAAATAGTTAAAATCCATGTACAGGTTGACCTGAAATTTAGGGAAGGAGAGATCAAATGCACTTTCCTAGTAGTAAAAGTTTTGTCAGTAGCTTGTATCAAATGGTTCAAATGGCTCTGAGCACTACGGCACTCAACTGCCGTGGTCATCAGTCCCCTAGAACTTAGAATTAATTAAAACTAACCAACCTAAGGACATCACACACATCCATGCCCGAGGCAGGATTCGAACCTGCGACCGTAGCAGCAGCGCGGCTCCGGACTGGAGCGCCTAGAACTGCACGACCACCGCAGCCGGCTACCTTGTATCCTGGGTTGTGAGTTCCTGAGGAGCAGGAAGGTAAATACTGACCTTTCCACAAGGGAAATTAATTTACTGTATGGTGGGAGGAGAATTGTACTGGATATGGTCAGAAAGAAGTAAGTACATGGCAAGTATTGCCAGAGTTTTCAAATCACATGCTGCAGTTTAAAGATTGTAGAAGTTAACTGTGATTTAAAAGGGAAGGAATACCATTATCCTGAACAGGGAATAGAGAACACTACGGAAACACAGGAAATGGTTTACAACAAGGTTTGTTTGAACAGTAGCCAGCAACATAAGCTCACTTGTTTGCTGTCAAATCATTTAAATGTTTTTTCGGAGAAACCTGGAGTAATAAAGGGTTACAAACACAACATAGTGTTGCCCCATGAAACCTTCTGTCACACCAGATCATCAAACTATATAAAATGATTCATAATGACAATGTAGATATAAGAATTTCTTTAGGTTTTTGATGTATTTTTCATGTGTATAGTAGTGTAGAAATGTTTTCCATACTATATTTTTCTGTATTTAGGAAATAGAAAATTTCATCCATGTCAGTGTACTTGACAAAAGAACAATATTACCTGCTTTTCAAAGAGTCATAGGAAAGACATTAGTTACAGAACAGTGTTATGAAGGAACACAAGTTTCTGAAATTGAAGTAGAGTAGTGGATATAAAGTGATACCTGTTTTAATGAACATTTGATTTAATCCCACACTGTAGTGTAAAGGTAAGAGTATCATATCATTGGAAGATTCAGCTTGTGAAAGATTTAGTAGAGATGTAAGTTTAATTTTCTCAAATATATAATACCCATTTATTTGGTAACATTTAAACTACTAGAGTAAGAAGAAAGATGACCATAAATAAAACCCATGTCAAAGAGAAACATCATTGGTTATCAGCAAAGCAGATTTCGAAGAAACAATTTTAGAATCAGCTGAGCAAGAATGTCATGCAATTTTACCGCATGACTTTGCTAGATTTCTGGATCCATAGCTAAGCTTAGATGCGGCTTGAGAAACGCTTAGTAGACACCATGTAACACAGGAAAATGCACGGCAGTCCTGCGGAAATATAAAAATATAACCAGTTTGTTGAGTATAATATGGTAAAACCATTATTATTGTAAAGTCAGGCCAGAGTCCGAGTACAAGCCTTGATGATCTATTGGTCAGACAAACGTGACATGGGGTGCAGGTACCCTAAGGAATGAATTGTGTAATTCACAAATTGTAATAACTGCCTCAAAACGAAAGAATAGATAATGTGACAGTATCTGTGATTAAGTTATTCTGTGGAGAAAATTAGTGTAGTCACAGAGACGATGAAAACCGTAACTTGAACTATATGAAACTGTGTAAGACGCAATCTGTATTATGTGAAAGTGTTAAGTGAACGATCGCCGTACTTTGTACAGACTTTGGCGGACGTCCATAATGAACAAATGTTATTACGTGCACACAGTGTGATGAGTATGGAAAAACTGTAATTTCATCTCGTGCGAACGATGTATTTGGAATAGACAGCGTTTCACGCACGACAACGATCAACATTCCAAAGCGAAACGGACACTTGGTCGGCGAGTGACATGCTGCGCTTGGAGTGATGTTTTTAGAACAGGTTATAAACAGTGAACAGTCATCGTTTCTAACACATGGTGAACTGTAGAACCAAGACCACCTACAATAAATCAGACCTTAAGGCAGGTGTGTGTGTGTGTGTGTGTGCGTGTGTGTGTGTGTGTGTGTGTGTGTGTAAAATTGTGTATGTGACGTTCAAGAGAAGCGAAAGCACTTATTACTAGCTGTTATTTATGCTATGTGCTGTGAATGTGCTATCTAGTATTTATTTTGTAGATTCTGTAGGAAGTTCGGCATAATTTAAAGTGTCAACTGTTCTTGCGATGTCGTAGCTGTTGTGTACCAGGATGTAAATCCAATTACAGCAAAACATACGATACCTCAACATTTAAGTTTCCCAAAGAAACAGCATTGAGGAGCAAATGGATTAAACTAATTCATAGAGATAATTTTGAAGTGAACGATAAAGCTGTGGTATGCATTAAGTATTTTGAACCTAAGTTTGTGGTTAGGGGAGACACTTTTCCTGTGGAAAATAGTGAACGAATACGTATGCCACGAAAAATACCGTAACTAACAAATGATGCAATTCCGACTATCTTTCCTAATCAACCTTCTTATCACACAGTACCAGTTCCTAAGGAAAGGAAGAATCCTGAAGATGGTGTTCAACAGCTACTGGAACGTGATGAATGTAGTTTCAGTAAGTGTTGCGAAATTGACAATATACCCGACTTTTAGCATTTTAAAAGCGAAGTGCAGAAAAGGAATGTTTGTCTGTATACACTTTTAGCAAAGGATGATTACGTATCTTTCATTAAATTAAAGGATAATTCAGTCAGTGATGTGCCATTAGTTTCAGTGTGCTTCAAGATATCAAGTTCCTTGGAAGTAAAAGTGTTTCACAAGAATGTGTGTTTGCCTACAGAAACCTTGAAATGGATGTTACGGTCTGGGCTGGAAGAGAACTTGAAATGTGACAAGTGAACGAAATATGACACTCTAGTGAGTCACCTAAATGGTTTCACCCGATAACTCTATTGGCGCCATTGAAAAGATTGTAATTTTAGTCAATATTCTCAAACAAGCACGGAAAGCTGGTAGTGATTTTGACGCTGAAATAACACATAAAATAGAATTTGTTTTGGAGCAATGTAGATACTCTCCTGAGCTTTTGATATGGGCAGCAACCATTTGCTATTAATTTCCTGGTGCCTACCATCACTTGAGAAAAACAAATGTGTTAACATTACCTCATCCTGTCTATTTAAGGCAGTTTATATGGAAAATGGGTCCAAATAAACCTTGTATCGCCCATCACAGGTAGCTTTTTTGAGGGAAAAAAATAAATTTCTTCAGGAAAGTGACAAAGTAATTTCAGTGATGCTAGATGAAGCTCATGTTAACTCAAAATTCTCGTATAAGGCAGGAAAGATACTTGGTGTTGCTGAGAATACTTCAGGTACAACAACATCAGGTACAATGCAGGTTTTCATGGCATCATCCTTACATTCTGATTATAAAGAAGTAATAGCTCTCTTTCCTGTAAAAAATGTTAATTCTGATACACTGCTGAAAATGGCAATTGATCTATTAAAGTTAATGCATGAGCTTGGATTTGATGTTATATGCCCGGTAACAGATAACCATGGCACTAATAGGAAAATGTATCAGCTTATGTGTGGTGGAACTTCACAGCCGTGTAATACATATCCAGTCGCCCCATCCAAATTTCTCTTTTTCTGTTTGACAGTGTGCGCTTGCTTAAGTGTATCAGAAATATCTGGTTGAATGGAAAAAACGAATCCTTCATAATGCAAAATATTGAGGATACATTTGCTTTCATCAATACCTTTCTACGCAATGATAAGGGAATGCTGCATGTGAATATACTGTCAGTGAAGCAAAGTTTTCAGATTTGAGGAACCTGTTTCATTCTGAGAAAAATAAACTGTTTAAACTTGCCCCAAAGTTAGTCAGAAAGGCAGTATATCCAACTTCTATTGAGAGACAGAATGTTACTCTTTGCCTCAGTGTTTTTGATTCTAAAAATGTGGCAGCACTAGAAATTTTGAAAAGTCAGGGGATTGAGATTTCTTATGGCACTATTCAGTTTTTAAAATTAATCAGTAAATGGTGGACAGTTTCTAATGTGCAGCATCCCGTGAAAGGCAAATACACATCAGATACTTCCTGGCAGAGTAAAACATCTGTAAAGTTTGGAAGGTAGGAGACGAGGTACTGACAGAAGTAAAGCTGCGAGTACCAGGCGTGAGTCGTGCTTCAGTAGCTCAGTTGGTAGAGCACTTGCCCGTGAAAGACAAAGGTCCCGAGTTCGAGTCTCGGTCGGGCACACAGTTTTAATCTGCCAGGAAGTTTCATATCAGCGCACACTCCACTGCAGAGTGAAAATCTCATTCTGGAAACATCCCCCAGGCTGTGGCTAAGCCATGTCTCCGCAATATCCTTTCTTTCAGGAGTGCTAGTTCTGCATGGTTCGCAGGAGAGCTTCTGTAAAGTTTGGAAGGTAGGAGATGAGGTACTGGCAGAAGTAAAGCTGTGAGTACCGGGCGTGAGTCGTGCTTCAGTAGCTCACTTGGTAGAGCACTTGCCCGTGAAAGGCAAAGGTCCCGAGTTCGAGTCTCGGTCGGGCACACAGTTTTATTCTGCCATGAAGTTTAATATCAGTGCACACTCGCTGCAGAGTGAAAATCTCAATCTGGACACATCAGATGATAATTCTAGCCTTATCACTGGACCTACTGACTCCAAACTTCTGTTTCTTGAAAATTTGAAAACATGTCTTGATATGTGCATTGCCTACTCATGGAAAATTAACCAATGAAACATGTACTGCTTTCTCTCACACAATTGCAACAACAGTTCAGTTATGCAGACACATTTTTAACACTTACAACTGGTCCTACATTCTTATAGCAAAATTACACACTGATGCTTTAGAAGCAAGATTTGGAGCTTATACAAGGCTAAGTGGCTGCACATATAATGTTTCAGTCGAGCAAATCTGGGAATCTGAGAGGAAACTCAAAGTAATAAGTCTACTAAGGGTAAGATCTACTAAACATGGTGAATTTACATTAAACGATTTTGCAGCAAAAGTAAATTACAGCGTAAAACACCAAGCGTATGAAAATTTAGATAAATTAGAACCTGCTTAGAGGAACTAGCAAACACTCCAATGATGGATGAAGATTTGAAAGTCTTGGTTTGTATTGCTAGCTTCACCAGCAAAACAGTGCTTGAAAAGCTGAGAAAAGGTGGAAAATGTTCAGGCTGTGAAGAAATGTTACAGACAGAGGATGAAATGTTGTTGCAGTTGAAACCAAAGAACTCCTTTCCTATTTCAACCAACTTAATCTTGGGGGATTGGTGTCTTTCTTCTATAATTTCCTTGTGTTGTAATATGTATAAACTTTTTCAAGTTCCAATTAGCAGCACATATGAACCAGAACTTCTCAAACTTGAAAATCAAAGAGATGCAGTACTTGCCTCATGAACTGAATTGTGTAAAAATGCCGTTAGTAACCTCAGTGATGTGTGCAAATGTGGCATTCCTTTAAAGACAATAATCAAGAAAAGTATTAAAGTGCTTTCAAATATTTTTATTAATAATTACATAAAACTGCCGAATGAAAAGTGTGTTTCAAAGGAAATTGTTCGAACATGAGTCAAACAAAAAAGGGGAACACTCATGAAGACATTGCAGCAAAAATAACAAAACGAAAAGTGGCCAAACTGAGCAGCAAATAAATCCAATAGGTACTCAAAATCAAACCACTTCTAGCATATTACATAATGACAGTGACTAGAATCAACTGCATATTGTTTAATACAATTTTGAGCTTTAGTTACACGCTTCTCTTATTATTGCTATGTAGCTTCTATTTTGCAAATTATTATTAGTGTCCAAATATGACATTTACATGTGTTGTGTAGTAGTTGTTTGGATTTGATTTTGAGTTGCATCTCCAAATTTTACTTCGTCATAGTACTTATTACGTAGTTTGTGACTTTAGTGACAACTTTTTATTTAAGTTTGAATATAGAAAAATACATAACAATACGATATTACTTGCGCAATTTAGAATCTAGTTTCCATGTATGAAGGTTGTAAATAATTCGTATTACGGTACCACTGAAATACTTGGCCTAAGACTGCCGCCATCTTGGTTTCTGTATTGTGGTTTGATGTATTGTAGGTGGTCTTGGTAGAGGGTGTGACGACTTTAGGACGCTTATATACCGCGAAACATTAAGAATATCATAAAGTGAAAAAGGCAGCCATGTTTGCTGGACTATGCAATTACTGGAATTATGCACGTGAGGTGTAATAGATAGTTACAGAGCTGGCCCTGACATATACAATAGCAGTGACTAATAATGTGTGCATTTTTTCCCATAGCGAATTCCCATCTGCGTGTTAAACAAATAATCCTGCATAATCGAACTTGTTTCATGGTCACCCCTTGACATTATGAGCAGTTTGGTGAGACAACGCAGGAGGCGACGCCGATGCAGCCTTTGTGGACGGTAGCGTGATTAAATGTCAACGTGGGGAGTAGTGCCTGCCTCCACGCTGGCGCTACGTACGTTCCCACCGGGTGTATCCATGCTGACTCAGCATCGAGTACGCAACGCCGTACCTGCAACGTCCCACGAACATCGGACGGCCGACGAAGGCTCCTACCAGCTGGCGACACCACCGACCAGCGGCATCGACATACAACTGTCAAATTATCTAAACAGAGAAAGATGGATAGTCTGTTTCGCTCCACCCAGGTTTTCTCCGGCTTCCCTTAGGGCCCTCGGCCGAATGGAGAGCGATAAGTAAATGTCCTCAGCTTCAGTTAATAAGACTCTTTCTGATAAAATATATTGCTTAAATACATGAATATGAACCAAAGATGTTGAAATTTTGTAACCTTATTGAACGATGTAAAGTGTATTGATGTGAAATAAAGGTCTCAGTCATAGAAATCTGACTGGAATTATGTTAAATATTGCGATGCGACGTGAAAACTTTAGTGAAAGTGCTTCATGTGATGTAATGTGGAATGCCATGCCCGGACATCAGAACATGTGACCATGGCATTCCAAGGGGCCTTATGACGTCCCTTGCCCCAGATTAGGCAAACTATAAATCATTAAATATTTTTTCATGATATTGAGCAATTATATTTGTCATGCGTAAAAGAAATTATACTGAAATTCAAGGAATAATGCGATTACAAACATAAACTATTATCTGTAACGTAAGTATTATCTTTCTTGTTAGTATCGGCGTGAAACAAAAAGCGCCACACACTCTTGCTTGTTCTTGTTCGTATAGGACGCCATTGTGCGCAATCTCAATAAGGTGTGTACATGTTTTATTATTTGAGCAGTGAGCTCCAATATACGCATAAAATATCGCACCACATATTCCGTTTGCTCGTGCCATCATTTTTAAAAGAATTTCAGAGGTCGCGCTGGTAGCAAATTGAACATCGCTGGACGGCGACAATTGGCCGCCATTAAGAGGCAGTTTCAATTTATCGTAATTATTATCCCATTCTTTCCACAGCTGACGCTAGAGATCGGCGATTTTATTTCGTTCATGATATATAGGAAACTGACATATCAGAGTACTTATTGAATAATTCAGACGATTTTTGTTACGTGCAATAGGACACAGATTGGCCTGCACTAAGACTTAGATAAATCACATGTAGGTCCTTACGTATTGAAAATGGTGAAACGCACACAAAAAAGTATATAGCCTATAATTAACTGTTTTTGGGCATGGATTCGTCCAAGTAATTTCAATAATTGTACAGGATCCAACGCTACATTTTTGTCAGTAAAATCTAAGAACAATCCGTGCCTTGCATATCTCTGAAGTGGAACCAAAATCAAATTAATAATAAAATATAAATTAAATCAAAATAATAAAACACACATTAATAGGTTATATAGATACGCTACAAGAGCTCTCTGATTTGGAGTGGGAAGTAGCATAGCCCACTACACAGAGTGGGGTGAAACTCATATAAGGACTTCCGGTAACACAACGTTGATTTGCTGCCAGGCCACTTGGCAGTGCAAGTTTAGCAATCAATCATCTCGCTTTCTTATTGGCTGTGTTTTCAGCCTTGAATGCTTGTTTTCTCTCGTAGTTAACGTTGGTGCTACCACATTGTGCTTCCAATTACCTCTCGTGTATATTTCACCCTTTAAATTGTGTTGTATAGGTGTTGCTCGTATTCTGGTTGTGTTCTGCTCAAATATGTAATATTGGGTGGGGTAAATAATTCCATATTTGCTTTTTCCCCCCATATAAAACAGAAGCTGCTTTCATTGTGTGGTGTTCTGTGGACTTACGTATATTTGTTGTTGCTTACGAATATGTCTCTCAACTGCTCAGTGTAAACCCATTGTTATTATATTGCCTTTATTCTGCTTTATTTTTGTATGCATCTGTTTTCCATAGTTCGTCGCATTTAAGGGAGAATTGCACATTAGCAGGTTTTGTCAGTATTGCTATTCAACTTGATTACATCTTTTCACGGAATGAGTATGTAATTCTGCTTTGAATAGTATTGCGTTTTCCTACAGGCTGGGAGTGCCATGCATTTGACAGTGGCTTGCAGAGTATGGATGTATATCAGGAATCGAGCATCAAGATCTAAATGAGTACGCTTTGTAATTTTGGTGACTAGAGCATTCTTCCTTGCAATCCCCCTGCGGGTCCGGGGTAAGAATAGGCCCGAGGTATTCCTGCCTGTCGTAAGATGCGACTAAAAGGAGTTTCAACCATTTCGGCCTCCAATGTGATGGTGCCCATTTGGGTTTGACCTACATTTTTCAAAATTTTACAGAAGTAAGAGACTTTTGGGGAAGGACACCTTATGTGGTGTATCACCGGTCCTCAGTGCACTAAGACCTTGGTACTCATCATCGTAACAGCGTCGTAACTGCACCCACTGTTCATCAATTTGGGCCTAAACACCTGATGGGTTGCACAAGTTCCGCCCATAGTGCGTCCCCATCTGCACCTACGATCATGATGGACTGTCCATGGCACCCGAAATCCAGCACTGTAGCCAGCCCGTTGTGGTGGGGTTGTCATGTACCCTCTAGGTTGTAGGCCCCTGACAACACAGGGAGCGTACTGATGATACCTGAGCTGCACCCTCCCCACGTCAGCCAAGGAGTAGATACCCATCTACCTGGGGCATCAAGACTCCTGGCAACGGTCATCCTGCCAGGTGGCCCTTGCTGAGACTGGGTGGCGCCCATGGGGAGAGCCTTGGTTGGAAAGGGTGGTATCGGGGTGGACGTTTGGCAGATGAAACATCAACATACATCAGGTCGCTCTGCGGCCGCATCTTCTAAGAGGAAAGGTCCTGTCTCTGTCTCTGGTACTTCTGCCATCTCACCCTTGGCCACTCCCTGGGAGGACGGACAGGCCCGCTGGCTTTGGGCGAGATACTTCCCCCATTATTTAGTCTGTTCTCAGACCGATGGGGGGACGTTCGCCACCTCCAAGCCCATGTTTTTTATACAGCATATCGAGGATATCTTCAGAGAAATTGAGGCTCTCAGTAAAATGGGTTCGGGGTCGATTCTCATAAAGACCACCTCCGCTAGACAGTTGGCGACGCTCCAGGCATGCAACCGGCTAGGGGACATCCCAGTGTCCATTGTCCCACATCTGGCGCTCAATAGGATGCAGGTGATTATTTTCCATCTGGACCTCCTGCTGCAATCTGATGAGGAGCTCAGGGCCAACCTGGAGCGCCGTGGCGTGCATTTCGTCCGGCGAGTCCAGCGCAGCCCCAAAGACTGTCGCGTCGACACTGGGGCCTTTATCCTCGCCTTCGAGGGGGATGTTCTCCCAGAGAAGGTAAAGGTGATGTGCTACAGTTGCGACGTGCGACCTTACGTCCCGCCTCCTATGCGATGCTTTCGATGTTTGCACTTCGGGCACATGTTGTCACGGTGTGAAGCTGAGCCCCTTTGTGGCGATTGTGGACGTCCTCTTTGTGAGGGACTTACATGCACCCCACCACCTCAGTGTGTCAATTGTCCTGGCCTCCACTCGCCTAGATCTTTCGACTACCTTGCATACCAGGAGGAGAAGAAGATACAACAAATGAAAACCTTGGACCGTCTGTCTTATTCTGAGGCTAGGAAGAAATATGACCGCCTCCATTCCGTGATGTTGACAATGTCGTTTGCTTCGGTCGTGTCCACTGCTTCTGCAGTATCCTCAACCCTGTCCTGTCCCCTCTCCACCTCCTCACCCCATCCGGGATCTATGCCTCCGCCTCCCAAATCCCTCCCTTCCAAATCCTCCTCCCTCGCGGCCCATGCCCCCTCTGCCCCAGGGGCCACCCTTGCTCCTCCTCCGCTGCCACCTGAGAAGCGATCCTCTTCTCAGGCGTCCATCGGGGAAACGTTATGGACCCCGGCTTCAGAGGTCCGGCGTTCCAAAAAGGACCCCGAGCGTGAGGACTTTCTTCAGGTCCAGCCCCCACAGCCCACCATCCCTGTGACTCATCGGTCTTCCAAGAAGGCCTCAAAGAAGGAATCTTTATTCCCCTCTCCACCCCAGCGCGTTTTGTCTGATGCTCCATCTGACAGTCGCTGCTCCCGGCCATCCTCAGTTTTGCCAGGACGCTCTGCTGCCAGGCGCTCAGCTGACCTGTCGTCGGCGGACGATGCTGCCCCTCCTGGGCAACCCAGGAATGTGGCCACAGCTGGCGACGACTCGATGGAACAGGATCCGCCTCCCGACGGTTGTAGCGATGTTCCCTCAAAACCTGGCCCTCTGCGGCCATCGAGGTGACCAGCTCTTCACCTGTTTCGTTCCCCCTTTCTCTGATTCGCGATGGCTCTGTTACATTGGAACATAAGAGGTATTCGATCTAATCGGGAGGAATTAAAACTGCTCCTCCACCTGCACTGTCAACTTGTCATTGGTCTCCAGGAAACGAAGTTACGCCCAACTGACTGTATTGCTTTTACCCACTATACCTCCAAGCGATCTGACCTAACCCCTGTGGACGGTATTCCAGCTCATGGTGGGGTCATGTTGCTCGTTCAGGACGATGTCTATTACCATCCCATCCCATTGCTCACCCCACTCCAAGCAAGAGCTGTCCGTATTAGTCTTTCTGCCTTTACTTTTTCTGTTTGTACTGTCTACACTCCGTCATCCACAGTTAGTTGAGCTGACATGATGCACCTCATTGCTCAGCTTCCTCCGCCGTTTTTATTGTTTGGCGCCCATCATCCCTTTGGGGTTCTCCTGCATCCTGTCAGAGAGGCTCCCTCTTGGTGGATGTTTTCAACCATCTCAATCTTGTCTGACTCAATACTGGCGCCCTGACTTTCCTCTCAGACTCTACTCGTATCATACCTACTCCCACTTGGACCTCTCGATCTTTTCTACCACTCGTGCCCGTCGGTTCGAGTGGTATGTCCTTTTTGACACCTATTCGAGCGACTATTTCCCCTGTGTCGTTCGTCTCCTGCACCACACCCCATCCCCACGTCCCTCGAGCTGGAACATACCGAAAGCTGACTAGGGACTTTACTCCTCCCTGGCGACCTTTCCGGACCAAGATTTTCTCAGCTGTGACAGTCAGGTCGGATAACCCACGGCTGTTATCATCAATGCTGCCAAACGTTCCATTCCTCATACTACCTCTTCTTCACATCGCGTTTCAGTCCCCTGGTGGGATGAGGTTTGCAGAGACGCTATCAGTGCTCGACGACGCGCTTTACACACCTTTCGCCGCCATCCTACACTGGCGAATCGTATTGATTACAAACGACTCCGAACGCAATGTCGTCGAGTCATCAAAGACAGCAAAAAAGCTTGTTGGGCCTCTTTCACAAGCTCCTTTAACAGTTTTACTCCCTCTTGTGTCGTGGGGTGGCCTGCGCTGGCTGTTGGGCATTAAGGCCCACTCCTTGATACCTGGCCTGACTTCAGGTAATGAGGTACTTGTGGATCCTGTGGATGTCTCCAACGCCTTCGGCCGCTTTTTCGCGGAGGTTTCAAGCTCCGCCCATTACCACCGTGCCTTCCTTCCCAGAAAAGAGGCAGAAGAGGCTCGGCGACCTTCCTTCCACTCGCTGAATCTGGAAGATTATAATGCCCCCTTTACCACGCAGGAACTGGAACGTGCACTTGCACTGTCCCGGTCCTCTGCTCCAGGGCCAGATGTCATTCACGTTCAGATGCTGACACACCTTTCTCCGGCAGGCAAATGCTTTCTTCTTTGTACCTATAATCATGCCTGGACCGAAGGTCAGGTCCCCATGCGTTGGCGTGAGGCAGTCGTTGTTCTCATACCCAAACCCAGGAAGGATAGACACCTTCCTTCTAGTTAATGCCCAATTTCTCTTACAATCTGTGTCTGTAAGGTGATGGAACGCATGGTTAACACTTGGTTGGTTTGGATTCTTGAATCTCGACAGTTACTTACCAATGTTCAATGCGGCTTTCGTCGACGCCGCTCCGCTGTTGACCACCTTGTGACCTTCTCGACATTCATCATGAACAACTTTTTGCGAAAGCGCCAAACAGTAGCTGTGTTCTTTGATTTGGAGAAGGCTTAAGATACCTGTTGGAGAGGAGGTATCCTCCGCACTATGCATAGGTGGGGCCTACGTGGTCGCCTGCCCCTTTTTATTGATTCATTTTTAAGAGATCGAATGTTCAGGGTAGGTGTGGGTTCCATATTGTCAGACGTCTTCCCCCAGGAGAACGGAGTGCCTCAGGGCTCCATTTTGAGCGTAGCCCTTTTTGCCATAGCGATCAATCCAATTATGGATTGCATTCCACCTAACGTCTCAGGCTCTCTTTTCGTCGATGACTTCGCAATCTACTGCAGTGCCCAGAGAATACGCCTCCTGGAGCGGTGCCTTCAGCGTTGTCTTGACAGCCTACACTCATGGAGTGTGGCTAATGGCTTCCGGTTCTCTGAAGAGAAGACGGTTTGCATCAACTTTTGGTGATTAAAGCATTCCTTCCACCATCCTTACATCTCGGTCCCGTTGTTCTCCCATTCATGGAGACAACGAAGTTTCTAGGGCTCACACTGGACAGGAAACTTTGTGGGTCTTCACATGTCTCTTATTTGGTGGCCCGTTGTATACGTTCCCTTAATGTCCTCCGTGTTCTTAGCGGTTAATCTTGGGGAGTGTATCGCACTGTCCTGCTTCGCTTATATCGGTCCATAGTCCAATCAAAGCTGGATTATGGGAGCCTCGTGTGCTCGGCCGTCCCTCTTACGCCGTCTCAACTCCATCCATCATCGGGGGTTACGTCTTGCGACTGGAGCATTCTATACTAGTCCCGTCGAGAGTCTTTATGCTGAAGCTTCCGAATTACCATTGACCTACCGGCGCGATGTACTGCTTTGTTGGTATGCCTGCCGGCTGTTGTAAATGTCTGACCACCCCTCTTATCAGTCCTTCTTCGCCGATTCTCTCGACCATCAGTATGGGTTGTGTGTGTCTGCCCTGCTGCCCCCTGGAGTCCGCTTTCGTCGCCTGCTTCTACAATTGGATTTTGCCCTCCCTACCACCTTCAGAGATGGTGAGATCCCGACACCACCTTGGCTCCAGGCTCTGGTTCACATTCATCTTTACCTCAGCTCGCTCCCGTAGGAGGGTACTCCGGATGCAGTGTATTGCTCACGATTTGTCGAACTTCGTGCGCGACTTGCCAGTAACACCTTTATTTACACTGATGGCTCCAAAACTGACGATGGTGTCGGCTGTGCCTTTGTCGTTGGGGATGTCACCTTTAAATACTGGCTCCTCGACCAGTGTTCATCTTTACCTCAGCTCGCTCCCGTAGGAGGGTACTCCGGATGCAGTGTATTGCTCACGATTTGTCGAACTTCGTGCGCGACTTGCCAGTAACACCTTTATTTACACTGATGGCTCCAAAACTGACGATGGTGTCGGCTGTGCCTTTGTCGTTGGGGATGTCACCTTTAAATACTGGCTCCTCGACCAGTGTTCCAGCTTTATGGCCGAGCTTTTTCCTCTCAATCAGGCCGTTCAGTATGTCCGCCGCCACCGCCATTCTCTGTATGTACTCTGCTCTGATTCACTCAGTGATCTCCAGAGCCTTGGAGCTCCATATCCGGTCCATCCCTTGGTGTAACGAATCCAGCAATCCCCCCATTCTTTTGCTGATGATGGCTCTCCTGTTAGCTTTATGTGGGTTCCAGGCCATGTAGGAGTGCCTGGGAATGATGCTGCTGATGCTGTGGCCAAGGCTGCAGTCCTCCTGCCTCAGCCAGCCTCCCTTTGTGTCCCATCATCTGACATTAGTGGGGTTCTTTGTAAGAGGCTTGTGTCATTATGGTGGGTCACTTCAAGAAAATGAGCTCCAGGCCATAAAACCGTTCCCAACAGCTTAGACAACCTCCTCTCGACCATCTCGGTGAGAGGAGGTCCTTTTGGCCAGGTTGCGGATTGGGCATTGCCAGTTTAGCCACTGCTACCTGCTATCCGGTGACCCCACACCGCAGTTCCCTTGTGGTCAGTGTTGACAGTGCGCCATGTTTTACTGTCGTTGTTGTTGTTGTTGTGGTCTTCAGTCCTGAGACTGGTTTGATGCAGCTCTCCATGCTACTCTACCCTGTGCAAGCTTCTTCATCTGCCAGTACCTACTGCAACCTACATCCTTCTGAATCTGCTTAGTGTATTGATCTCTTGATCTCCCTCTACTATTTTTACCCTCCACGCTGCCCTCCAATGCCAAATTTGTGATCCCTTGATGCCTCAAAACATGTCCTACCAACCGATCCCTTCTTCTAGTCAAGTTGTGCCACAAACCTCTCTTCTCCCCAATCCTATTCAATACCTCCTCATTAGTTACGTGATCTACCCACCTTATCTTCACCATTCTTCTGTAGCACCACATTTCGAAAGCTTTGTTGTCGTGTCCCCGTTTTAATCAATCTCGTGTTGTCCTGTCTCTGCCATCTGTTTTCCAGGAAATTTTAGCTGATGACGCTCGAGCAGCTGCTCGTGTTCTTCGTTTTATTACTTCGCAGGTTACTTTCTGGTGGCGATTCCAACACAGCCACCTGTGGTAGAACAGAGCTC
Source organism: Schistocerca americana (assembly GCF_021461395.2). Lineage (NCBI taxonomy): Eukaryota > Metazoa > Arthropoda > Insecta > Orthoptera > Acrididae > Schistocerca > Schistocerca americana. The sequence goes on along the minus strand of NC_060122.1, from coordinate 595,283,222 downwards.
CCAGAATGCCTAGGCATTTGAAACATACTCGTTGCCATGCTCTGAAGTGAGTTAGTAGAGTCTTTGATGTTATCCGTTGGCTTGTCCGGAGCAGTGGTAGCTGTGTTACCACTGTTTGCTACTCTTCTTCTTCAGCCTGTGGGCATAGTAGTGCTGGTTCTGTCCGGTCCTCTTGAACTATTTCATTGTCTCGTGTTGGGATAAAAACAGGTTTTATTCATTCGATGGATACCATCTGCTGCTTGCCATTACATTGTATGCACATGGTTTTTTCATTCTGTTGTAACACTTTGTATGGTCCAATGTACAGTGCTTGCAAAGGGGGACGTATCACTTTGGCCCTTGACATTGTGTGTCAGCATGTTCACAAGTTCTTGCATATGAAAATATTGTGATCCCCATACCATCATGCTGGAGTTGGTCATAGCTTCACAACTCCCAATTGCTGAATCAGTCTGGGTCATGTCAAATAGCTCTGATGGTAGGCATAAATTGTGTCCATATACCACTTGTGCTATGAAAACCCTGATGTTTGGTTTGTAGATGGTTCAGAGGCCCAATAAAAGCAACAGCACACTTCCAGGTCCAACTGTTTAAATGGCACGTGAACATGGCCTCTAATGTTCTGTCCCAACACTTCACATGATGGGTGGTAGCTAGTGGTATGCTTGGGTCGAAACCTGCACAGATTGGCAACTCAGGGAATGAGACTGAGACAAAATGCCAGCCTTGATCTGTGGCGCTGAACGATGGGCAGTGGAACTGTGCTAACAAAATTGACAAAAAGGTTATTGCTGCTATTTCCGCTGATATGTCTGCAATCAGAGAGCGGGTATGTCTGTTGGTGGCAGTTATTACAATATAAAAACTAAACAGTAACTCATATGACTCCATTAAAAAGCAACAGAATATAACATGCATAAAAACAAAGAGAAAACGTAAGTCACTGACTGTACCAAAGATAATAATTAAAAATGGTTCTAACTTTCAACTAGCATTACACAACACGTGACACTGCACTTCACCGCTACCCCCTTATTGTCACATTATTTTCTGTTGAATCGGACTTGTCATGTGGACCAGGTAACAATGGACTGTGCACAGGCTGCTGATGACACATTATAGGTTGCCTCCGATTTCGAGTGTGGGCTGATCCGTAATCGGCAGCAGAGTGGCTGGAGTATTTTTCGAGTTCTTGGTGTATGAAGGTGAGTCATACCAATATAGGGTGTGCAGAAAGCTGGTTTAAGCCAGTCAACAGTGAAGGTGATTAGCATATCCATCACATCAACTTTGAATGTCTCATCTTCCCTATTGATGGCACAGTGAGGTCAATCGTAGGATGGCTGCAGTGGCTTGCATATTGTGTCATGCCATATGAAGACATGATGGTACTTCCATAGCTCATAAAAAATAAAACGGCAATGACTCTGCTGCTCATTTGGAGCAATGGCGCAGAGTTACCAGATTTGTGACCATAACGTCTGCACAAAATCTAATGGATCTGGCACATTGGCAAAGAACTTGTCAGGTAATCATATTGGCGGGCCATAAACAAGTTCTGCAGTCATGGCTTTCAGGTCTTCTGTCAGTGACACACAGAGACTCATGATGCCGATGGGCAATGTCTCTGTCCACTGCTCTGAGTCGTGACATCAAAGCAACACTTCCAGTTGGCAGTGCATGCGTTCAACTAAATCATTCGCTGTCAGGTGGTACGCTGTAGTTCTAATCCGCCTTGTGCCTATTAAGATGGTGAGTGCTTTGAACAAATACGACTCAAATTGTCTTTGCAGGTGCCTGGAAGAACGCAGTCACAACAGTTTCGGAGGTAATGTCTCCAATCGGGAACACCTCGTGCCAGCGTGTAAAATAAGATGGCTATAAGGCGGTTGGTGTACCCTTCTGTTGGTGAGAGGTCGTACGAGGTCAAGGTGGACATGTTTAAATAGATGGTTCAGAGGAAGAAACATGCCAAGAGTGACCTAATGTGCCAGCTGCATTTATTTCGGCGACAGGCCACACAGTGTCGCACGTATTGCTTGCAATCTTTGCCCATGTGTAGCCAAACAAAAGCTCACTTCACCGTGTTGGTAGTGGTTCACACTCCTTGATGCGACATGTTGGCGAAAGTCACATTGTCGAAGTTTGTTAGTGGCAATGTCACAATGTATGCAGCGTGGTTGACGTTGGCAGCGTAATAGAACGGAGTTGTAGGCTTTATGGGCTAACAAATCTCGTCAACTCACTATCTGATTGTTGCTCTGCGTCGAGAACTTCAAACTCGACTACACCAGTGATCGCTTCAATCCAAGAGAGAGCGTCAGTTGGCACATTTAGTTATCTAATAACGTGAATATCATGGGTAGTGAACTGACTGGTATAGTCGAGATGTCACATCTGACCAAGTGACGCTTTCTTAGGATGCTGGCAGAAAGCATATGGTAGTAGCGGAAAAGCATCCGGACCAGACGAGATACCCTTAAGATTCTACAGTGATTATGCTAAAGAACTTGCCCCCTTTCTATCAGCAATTTATCGTAGATCGCTGGAAGAACGTAAAGTACCTAGCGACTGGAAGAAAGCGCAGGTCGTTCCCATTTTCAAGAAGGGTCATAAATCAGATGCGAATAATTATAGGCCTATTTCGCTTACGTCAATCTGTTGTAGAATAATGGAACAAGTTTTGTGTTCTCGTATTATGACGTTCTTAGATAATACAAATCTCCTTCAACATAACCAACATGGATTCCGCAAACAGAGATCATGTGAAACTCAGCTCGCCCTATTTGCCCAAGAAATTCACAGTGCCGTAGACACTGGCGAGCAGATTGATGCCGTATTCCTGGACTTCAGGAAGGCATTTGATACGGTTCCGCACTTACGTTTAGTGAAAAAAATACGAGCTTACGGAATATCGGACCAGGTTTGTGACTGGATTCAGGATTTCCTAGAAAAAAGAACACAACATGTCATTCTTAACGGTTCAAAATCTGCAGATGTAGAGGTAATTTCGGGAGTACCGCAGGGAAGCGTGATAGGACCTTTATTGTTTACAATATACATAAATGACTTAGTTGACAACATCGGTAGCTCCGTGGGGCTATTTGCAGATGACACGGTTGTCTACAAGAAAGTAGCAACATCAGAAGACTCGTACGTACTCCAGGAGGACCTGCAGAGGATTAATGCATGGTGCGACAGCTGGCAGCTTTCCCTAAACGTAGATAAATGTAATATAATACGCATACATAGGGGCAGAAATCCATTCCAGTACGATTATGCCATAGGTGGTAAATCATTGGAAGCGGTAACGACCGTAAAATACTTAGGAGTTACTATCCGGAGCGATCTGAAGTGGAATGATCACATAAAACAAATAGTGGGAAAAGCAGGCGCCAGGTTGAGATTCATAGGAAGAATTCTAAGAAAATGTGACTCATCGACGAAAGAAGTAGCTTACAAAACGCTTGTTCGTCCGATTCTTGAGTATTGCTCATCAGTATGGGACCCTTACCAGGTTGGATTAATAGAAGAGATAGACATGATCCAGCGAAAAGCAGCGCGATTCGTCATGGGGACATTTAGTCAGCGCGAGAGCGTTACGGAGATGCTGAACAAGCTCCAGTGGCGGACACTTCAAGAAAGGCGTTACGCAATACGGAGAGGTTTATTATCGAAATTACGAGAGAGCACATTCCGGGAAGAGATGGGCAACATATTACTACCGCCCACATATATCTCGCGTAATGATCACAACGAAAAGATCCGAGAAATTAGAGCAAATACGGAGACTTACAAGCAGTCGTTCTTTCCACGCACAATTCGTGAATGGAACAGGGAAGGGGGGATCAGATAGTGGTACAATAAGTACCCTCCGCCACACACCGTAAGGTGGCTCGCGGAGTATAGATGTAGATGTAGTGGCTTGTGATCTGTGGTGAGTGAATTGCTGTCCCTCCAACATGTGACGAAATTTCTTGATAGCAACATAGGCAGCATGTAGTTCACAATCGTATGTGGACTACCTCTGTTGATATGGCAATAACATTTCACTGGAAAAGGCTAAGGGATGCCAGTGCTCATCTATTTGCTGTTGCAGTGCAGCACCAATTGCAGTGACACACACATCATCCATCTGGGCGAGATGTGCCTGTGGAACTGCGTGTGCTAACAGTGTAGCTGTTGCGATGGCAGTTTATAGCTTGGTAAATGCCATCTCGGTCTCATTATTCCACTGGAGTTTGTCCTTTGGCTTTGGTGAACGATACAAGAATTTATTCATTGGTGCATCTAGGAGGGCGCGAACAAACCGACGGTAAAAATTAGTTACACCAAGAAATCGTCGTAATTCTTTAACTGTCATAAGCTGTGGAAATTAGTTATAGCTTCTATTTTCCATTGCGTTGTTTGTATTCCTTGCATGTTTATAGTGTAGCCTAGGAAATGTACTTCAGCTGTCCCACAGACACACTTCCATATGATGAGTAGGTCAAATGCACATAGACGAGTGAATATCTGTTGTAAGTCTGACATGTTTTGCCTCTGAGTTTGACTTGATCAGGACATCGATATATACATAACAAATATCTAAGATACGTCTGACTTCATCCATGAACGTTGAAATGTTTGGGCAACATTACTAAGTCCGAAAGGTATCCAGGTAAACTCAAATAGTCTGAGCAGAGTGCAGATGGCGATCTTACCAACGTCGTCCGGTGCCATAGGTATCTGGTAGTATGCACGAACTAAGTCCAACATAGAAAAGATATGCTTGCCATGGACATTGGACACAAAATCTTCGATATGTGGTGCTGGATATTGATCTGGAATGGTTCTAGCATTCAGCTGTCTATAACCGCCACATGCACCCAATCCACTGTTCTTTTATGTGACCATGTGAAGTGAAGATGACCAACTACTGCTTGATGGCCAACAGATTCCTTGTGTAAGTATTGACGAGAATTCCTGTTAGACTGTCTTCAGTTTCTGGGTGTCAAGCGGCGCGCTCGAGCATAAGGTGGTGGTCCAGATGTAGTCAACATATAGTGCACCGTCTGCCACACAGGTTCCAGTATGGGAGTCTGGCATGTGATCACCAGTTCCTGTCTGAGGGCATCTATTAATGGAGAATCACCAGTAATCATCCGTACAGCTGTGTGTTCCACACGACACACTCTACCTTGGCTAAATAGGTTGGTAGTAGTGTCGAGGAGAAGTCAGTGACTGAGGTGTAGGAGGAGTCCATTGAATGATAAAAAGTCCACTCCAAGTATGGTGTGCGTCACATCTGCTGCAACTAACTGTCGTTCAAATTTGCTCCATGGGTCTAAGTTCAACACTAATCTGACACAACCATGTGTTGCGATTGTAGAACCATTGACGGTGAAAAGGTGGCAGTCATCACAGCTGCGACGTGTTAGACAGGCAGATGGATAGACTAACCTGACCTGTGTCTACCAAAAACCATACCTTTGTGCCATGTTCCATTGCAAACAGCTGCCATCAGGAGAGCCAATGATCATCTTCACTGACTTCCTGCTGAGATTCCCTATTCGCAGAGTGGGCTACACTTCTGTGCCTCACAACTATACCATCAGTGGTTCCAACAAACTCTTTCTGACGAAGATGAGTGGCTGCACTTTCCCGGTGAGTGGTGGTCATGAGATCGGCGAATGGCTGCAGAAACTTGCATGGTGAGCACAGCGTTTGTGTTACCTACCTGAGGCTGTAGGCAAACAGTTGCTACACATGTGGATGGATTCATTTCTGCTCCAAACCGAGGTTTGTGCAAATGCATCTAAAGTCTATTCACAGAGAGCTGGGACGAAACATAGTGTCACATGAGCGACTACGCTCGTTTCCAGAGAAAGCATTCGGTGTTCACGTGATACGTAGGGGTGTGGAAAAACCTTGGCGCACGCTTTGCAACTGGGGGTGTTCGGCTGGCTACCGAGCTGTCACAGCGGACCGTGAGAAAACTGGGCAACAATGTACGAAATAAATTTAACAATGTTAAACTGAGTGGATTCTGTAGAAGCAGATTTATTTTCATTCCGGCTGCTAACAAAACGCTCCATTCAAACACAATTGTTAATTTTAATAACAATACCAGTAATAATAATGATAAAGGACGAAACAAGGTTCACTCTGTTGAACTTGAACTGTTTTCATTGAGGTTTATAACAAACCGCTCCTCTCTCTCCTCTATAATGCAGTCTAATTTCCACATTTGAATTTCCACTTTTTCTTCGACATGGAAGACGCAGTCACTGTTGTTACTGCTTCTTCTAGCAGTACTTTAAGTTCCGGCATTTTGTATGTTTTGTTTTTCGCTGTAACATAGCCTTTGATTCTGGCCCACACTAACTCTATGGCGTTTAATTCAGTGGTACGGAGGAATTCTGAGAACAGTTTTCTCTGCATTCTTCGCCATTTCGTCTATTGCGTATTCGTTATGCGCTTTTCTGTGATTTTTAACTATATCTTAAAGTTCTTTCTTCAATATACTGTCTTCGAAATCGATGTTTTTTGATTTTAGCCACTCTGATATTTCGTGCTTATTGGAATTCGCATTGGGAACTTTTCTTTTCTCCGAGAATGGTGCGGCTCGTTATCAAGAACAATAACTGCATTTTCCTGAAGCCGAGGAAGAACATCTTGAAACCACTTCTCGAAGGTTTTGGCGTACATTTCACGATAATCTCCACTTGTCTTGGATTCGAAAGTCCATAAGCATCCTTCAATGAACCCTGCTTTGCTGCCAATGTGTGCGATAATCAGACGTTTCCCTTTACCCGATGGGCCCTTGCTTCCGGTGGATAATCCGGACAGAAACGCTTGTTTTGAGGAATTTAGAGTGTCATCTACCCAGACGTAACTTCAGGTATGTCCTGCGTTCACCCACGTCTCGTCGAAATAGTAAATGGGTCTGCCTTCATCTCTCAACCATTTAATGGTTCGAAGATAACGCTGCCTCCATAAAATGTCATCCCTGTCTATTAGCATGCTATCGCGCCCACGCCGGACATATTTGAAATTCATTTCCGTCAATAACTTATAAAATGTAGTTCTCCGAAAACTGCCCAGATCTGCATCTTGGTTCACGACTGTAAGCACTTTGTCAATCGTTGGCAATTCGTTACGAAAAAAAAAATCGTGTACTTTCCTTCGTATCGCATTTCTATCGAAGTCATCAACACTTTCAGAAAGTTTCTGACGTAATTTTCCTTTCTTGGGAGACTTCAAAGAGTGTGTGGCCTTGTACTCACTTATCACACAATACACTGAAGAACGTCTAACACCTGTAGCTGCAGCTGTTTTCGAAACAATGTCACTCATCGACTGCTCTGGATGTAACAGTTCCGTTTTATACACATTAAGCACCATGTGCTTCTCAGAAGAACTTAATGATTTCTTCTTTGCTCACTTCTTTGGTGGACTCAGAACTGACACGTTGACTTCGCTTGCTGAATCTGTGGATGACATAATGAGGACAGCCGTATGTGATGCTAATGAAATAAGTGAATATATAAAATAAGGAACCATGCGATGCTATTGGATGTGCACATAAAAAGTGAATGCTCATCGTGACTACAAACACATATACTTACTCTATAAATCAACAACGAGTCTTTCAAGCGTCTTTACAGACGAACTTAAGATATCCTGAAATCGCCGCTGTACAACACCCACTAACGAGCTCACACCTGCAACTGAGAAGGCCACACTGACTGAGAGCCACGCCTGCGAACCACACAATGCATCGCTCATAAAGGACAAACGGTTGCACTCATCGCATTCGAACAAACTACAAAATTAAATTCAAACCTTTCTGAAACGTTTCTCGCTTACACTCCCACAAAAAAATTTAAAGGGGAAAAGTTTGTCTCTTACTATATTTCGGACGATGATTTGGTAAAAGTTCTGCATCAGACGTGAGATTTTAATTTATTACTCACTATTATGACTCTATTGGGCAGAAAATTTGCAGACGTCATCAACATATAGTACTGAAGGCAATTATAAAATTATTTTGCTGTGTGACACACAGTTTAGGAGATATGGCGTGATAAACATAGAGTAACGCGAAAAAACAACTTTTCCTGAAAGCTTACATATTTCTCTTTTTCACTGACAATAAATTTTAATGTAATGTAAATAAAGGTGTCGGAATGTAGTTCTCGGATCACTTTATCATGTTCAGGTGCCAAATTATAAAAAGCATGACTTTCATTTTCAATTTCTGACGCCCCTGCCTTGTACACCCCTCGACGGCAGCGCTGTGGTCACGCGCCTTGCCGTGTTTACAGTACGCCTCTTGTTCCGGTGAATGGCTTATAGATCCATGGAGGAGTTGTCATGACGTCTCAAACTTGAAGCTGATCCAAGTGAAGATCCGCCATGTTAGCTACCCCAAAACATTCGCTTCTGGTCGTTTGATTCCGTGTAGTCGTGAAGTGTTTTGATAAAAAGTGCTGGCTTCCATCGCTTACGGGTGCACTAATCATTCTGATTGTAGTCTAAAGTTTAAAAAAATCACATTTCATTCGTAAGTGGACTTATTTAAGCGCTATTTTCTTATATATAATTGAAATTCTGATGCACTGTAAAGTTTTACAGTATGGTTTTATTTCTGTGATTTGACGTTAGATTTCCTATCAATCCAATGCGAAGAGCTATCTGGAGGTGAGCAATACACTTGGTTTTCCTTGTTTGGTTATTCACAAGTAACTGAAACGTCCTGGCAAGAAATATCCTGGAAATGGGGACTAATGTTCTAAGATGCAATAATTTAGTATAAAAGTAAGGTAACTACTTGTAGTTAATTAAATCTTCAATAAAATGTGTGGAACACTTCTTATAGTGGCTAAATTATAAGTACTTAAAGGGTTACATATTTGTTAAAGCAAAGTTCTGTATCTAAGTAAAGGCTATTTAGATCATTACATTAATCACTGTGTTCTCGTGTTACCCTGTAAATTGCTGTTATCTCCCACACTGAATGTCACTTGGTAGGTACAATTTAAAAACAAAGCAGATGTGTAAACTACAATGGGTCTGACAATCTTAAATTCACTTCTTTTCCTTCGTAATTTAAAGAATCTTTCACTTTGTTGACGTGACAGTTGACTTGTTTATATCATCCCTGCATACATCTATGGGACACCAAAGGAAATCAGGTAAGTTTCTTGCAAACTTGAACATTTAAAATTTACATTTGACTTGAAAATGCAACGAATACAAATCAGTGCCTCTAAACTATGTATCATTGCTCTTGGAGTTCTGGCTTTATCAATTATCGACACAAACACAGTGAAAGTGAATAGAAATGGATTACGAAAGCACGCTTTTCATAGCACATACTTCTGTTCTCGATTATTCGAAGTGTATAAAGAAAAAAGCGTTACAGTACTGAGGCCAGAAGCGTCATATTTTCGTGTCGTATTACTGTATCGAATATGCATTTAAGACCAGAAAAACGTTTGAAGTTGCGTTCCTTATGCTGTGTTTTTCACTAAAACAGTGTAACATTTACTATATAAAACAAATATCGCATGCACGCGACAGAAGTAACGAACAAGAAGCAATTTTTAACACTTGTCTCCTAATGTTTTCGGGAATCCAAGATGGCGGCAGGCCCCGCCCACTAGCTTCAAAACAACGTACAGCGGAAGTCTGTAGCTCCATCTCCCCTTATTCTACCTCCATGTATAGATCGCAGGCCCACACTGTCAATATCTTCTGGACATCGGGTGGCAGGCGGAGTAACCAAATATTCCGCACAATGTCGTCATTGATTGTCTTACTCGATAACGTTCAGTCAGCGTAAAGGCTGTGATGGATGCAATCGCGTAGCTCTTTGGTGCGAAGTAGTTTCTCCAATCTCTTCGCCCTAGACTGCGAGAGCTGGATAATCAGGACGTTCTCGATGTTTAAGTAACGATCACTATTCGGTGGTGGCGGCAGAAGGTCTTGCACATCTGTGACCACATTGTCACTGAGCTCAGCAACTACACAACTGTACTTTGTGTCGTCTGCAGTTACATGTGCTAGCACAAACTGACGTTCTAGTTCCGCAAACTGCAGCAAGGGATTCTTTTGCCAAAACAGTGGTGGATTTACTGTCACGTGATTGATTTCTGCACCAGTAGACATGTGTACAGTTGGTAGTGGGTCTGACATAGTGGAGTTACAGTGAACTAGGCGGCAGAAGTTGAGCGACGTGGGTGACGCAGATGATCGTACTTAGCACGGTGTGCCAGGATGCGAAGCATTAGTGATTATCGAATTTCGCGTCAGTGACCGTCAGAGAACGGGTCACCAACTATTGCAGAACTGGGTAATTAGCTTTATTGCAACATAAAAACTAAGCCATAACTCATGTGACTAGTTAAAAAGCACATGCAACAACAGAATAGAACACATACCAAACCAAGAGAAAATGTTAATCAATGACCACATCAAAAATAATCATTAAAAACGATTACTACTCGTGCAACGCATTACACAGAACATAGCGATGCCCTTAAGATCCAAACGAAAGCAAAGTCAATATCTTGGTAAAAGAAATGAAGAGTGGCTTACAGAAGGTTTTATTAAAAGTTTTACAGACTTGTGAGAAAACGAAATGTGTGAAGTGACATGTAGCGCTATACTGTAATCAACAATTTTCTGTGTTTCTATAGAATATCAGTGGAAGGCATTCTGAAAATTCAAAGTAGTGTAAAGATTGACAGTTGTATGTGTGTTGAAGTATGTGTTGGCAATAATATTGTTAAGTACTCATGATATGCAACGGATAGAGCCTCTAAACTTGAAAATAACTATGTCACATCTAGAGAACATTCTGCAATAGAAGTTGTGCATTATTGTGTCACAAAACTAAAAATCTGTGTTGCATATTTGGAGGAAACTTTTACTGAAGACAATGGAAATAGCACTTGTGTCAGTCTCTTGTATGAACAGATTGTGTTATGTAGAATGAAAAAGAAAAGGTATTTCATCAATATGTTGCTATATTTTTTTCTTAATATTTCAACAGTATGGTGCAGTATACACTGCTCTTCGTTCAAAGTGTCTTCGATATGTACCACAACCAAAGGAAATACGAAAACTTATTGCTTCCTTAAACATTTCAGTACAAAATAAGTCAAGTAAATGTCATTTTATTATTACTGTGGTAGTCATATTGTCTTAAGAGGAAATAATATGTATTTTACAGTAGGATGAGATTTGTATTAATTCAAAATATCAGTTCAAAGGAAGTGTTGGTGAGAATTCATTAAGAACTTAAGTCACAGCAGTACAGCTTTTTTATATCATCTGCATTTTCCAGCCATGAAGGGAACTGTTTCATTACATCCAATGAAAAACATCCTATTGCAGGAATCACATGAAAAAACACTAAGTTTTACAACTTACAATGTCTTGTGGACTTAAAGTCAAAACTATAATTTGTGACAATCGTACAGTAAATAGAAACTTGTTTATAAAATTGACAGAAAACTGTGAAAGCAGTGATTACTTCTATTTTTCATGTAAAGGTAACAAGACATTTACATTCCCTTCATTTGACAGGAATTGTGATAAGGTTTTAAAAACTATGTTTTGTGATGTGGTGAAATTATACAGGGCAGAATGTAGATACACCCCTATTATAAAAGGAGCTCACAAACTCAATTACAAAAGTGTATATCCCATTGTCATTCAGCATCAAAATGTAAACTTGTCAAACAATGTTCTTCATAACAGCTGTTCCTGATCTGATATGTTTCAAAGTGCACAGTGAGATACATCTCAGCTTGTACAAATAATTATAGGTTGGAGGAAGACGGTGAATTCGAGAAAACCAGTTCACACATCTGTTTGTAATGATTCTAGGCTACAGTTTCTGGAAAGTTCTAAATATTTGTTAAACAGGTCGCAGTTGTTAAATGTAAAGAGTATTATCCCTTTCAAAAGAAATACACAAAGTTTTGTGCAAACAGACCCCTCATGCAGCACATGAGGCATGCCAGCACACCAGCTGACACAGCTACAATAATGCAATACACATACTCGATATTGTAAAGTACACCTTAGCTCTAGCAGATTAGGGACTCTTGATGTCTACTTCATGTTCAGCCCTGGTCACGATTCATTTGATCCGTAGACTTATATGACAATTTTAATTTCATAAAGCAGATTTATTGTTGATTAGGAAGAGTAAACTCTATCATGAATGAACAGTAAGAAAACTGTTAGGTCACTCCATTCCTTTTCCCTTGCTTTAAAAACATTTGTCAACCAATTAAATTCATTTTTGTTCTTTAATAATTCTTCCATATATTTATCATCAGTCAGCAGTGCCACTGAAACGTGTTCAATGCACCCCTTTTTGGTTTGTTCAAAATAAATGAAATTCATTAAATATAGTACCTTCCCTTCAAGTAACTATTGCCAGCCATCATTTATATCTGTATGTGATTCTTAAGGGTGAGAGAGTCATTAATTCAATTTCATGTAATTATTTTGGTTAGTTGCATAATTTTTTAGTAAGTATGAAGGAAGAGATTATTCATATTTCAAAATTCCCAACCGTCAGGGGTAATTTATTTCCCTTGTTATCCAGTATCCTTTGTATAATTTTGTTAGGCATTTAACTTGTTGTAGTGTGGTATTTCACATACACTCATAGAATCCGAAAAAAACTCGAATAAAGTACACTCATGGGATCATGCATAAAAATGACGACCCAGTCAGGATTCGAAATCTCATAGATCTCCTGAAAAACCGTCTCCAAAATTAGCTTTGAATATGCATTCAGATTTGAAATATAAATCTTCAAAATTAACTTCAGTTTCACAACCTTAGTAATGGAGTTATTGCGCATTTGCTTATCATTTGTGTTCTTTTCAGCTTGGTTTTGTAGATTCTGTCCTAGATCCTCTTGTATGTAATTCTTCATTGTAAACTGTTGGTGACAAATATTTGTATAACATGTAAGATAGAAGGGATTTCGGTACAATATGAAATAGTTGTAACCTCCCCACCGTAATTTTTAAAGAAATGAAAGTGACAATACTTAATACAAATGGGAGCCAAGTGTAACCTCCCCACAAAATTTTTAAAGAAAAAGGACGATACTAATTAGAAATGCTGATGGACATGGCTCTATGCGTAACCTGCCCACAATGAAATGTACTGACAATGGCAACAAAAATGTGAAATTCGCAATCTGACTCAAATATAAATCCTTCAAAAAATTAAAGTCCATTCAGTGACAAGAAAATTCAATAAAACCGAAATATCGGTCTTTGGCCCTGTGTAAAACAATCAGAATTAAAGTCTTACCTCAGAATAAATGGATGTCACATATCTGCTCTTGTTGTTGCGCACCGCTTGGAGGAACTGCATTGCAAATAATAATATTCTCTTTTTTTTGTGATTTTAGTGGAATTTTTCTTCAAAAGAAGTGGAATGAAATGGGAAGTGCAACGAAATCTTGAGTTCAATAAAAATTAAATTTTTGAGAAAATGCTTTTGAAATAAAAAAATTATTATTGGGAGACTTGTTGGAGAATAATTACAATAAATAAAATTTTTCATTATCTAATGATTATATTAATTAACAGTATACCTTATTCCTCATCTTGACCATTGTTGCCGACCGCCTACATCACACAACCGCACTGGGCTGCTACTACTGACCGACCGCTCTGCATGACGACTACAGACTGAGTACTGCTCTCAACTAAACAGAGCTACAGACTCGCAACGACAGACTGACTGCTACTCTGCATAGCGACAACTAACTCGCAAAGACCACTACTGACTGAGAACCGCTCGCAACACTCGCGCGGTCAAGCGCATAGTCTCTGGTCACAGATGCTACAATGCCTCGCCATCGCTGCTGCGTTACATACGTGTTTCATAACCCTCCACTCGGGGGGCAAAAATTTGGCAGCGATGGTGAGTCATTTGGACTTGCCAAGCGCGGCAAAATTTTTCTTTAATTAACAAAATCCTACAACTTACAGAATATTTAAATGTTGTGCACACGCACTAAGTACAAAATATATCAGACAAGGACAAAATGTGAATACTAAACATAGTAGCAAATCGGAAAAAAGTATATACAAACTTTTTGACAGATAAAGTGCACAGGCACTGAAAATTCTTTAGCATATGCAGAACAAATAAACAGACTGGCAAGAATAATTAGATGTAGTACATAAAGTAAATGTTGTGCACACGCACTAAGTACAAAATATATCAGACAAAGACAAAATGTGAATACTAAACATAGTAGCAAATCAGAAAAAAGTATATACAAACTTTTTGACAGATAAAGTGCACAGGCACTGAAAATTCTTTAGCATATGCAGAACAAATAAACAGACTGGCAAGAATAATTAGATGTAGTACATAAAGTAAATGTTGTGCACACGCACTAAGTACAAAATATATCAGACAAAGACAAAATGTGAGTACAAAACATAGTAGCAAATCAGAAAAGTATATACAAACTTTTTGACAGATAAAGTGCACAGGCACTGAAAAAATTCTTTAGCATATGCAGAACAAATAAACAGACTGGCAAGAATAATTAGATGTAGTACATAAAGTAAATGTTGTGCACACGCACTAAGTACAAAATATATCAGACAAAGACAAAATGTGAGTACAAAACATAGTAGCAAATCAGAAAAGTATATACAAATTATTTGACAGATAACAAAGTGCACAGGCACTGAAAAAATTCTTTAGCATATTCAGAACAAATAAACAGACTGGCAAAAAATATTATGTTGACAAGTGTACATGTACTGAAAAATGTCTTTAGCATTTTCACAACAAATAAACATAATGGCAAAAAAAAAATTCATGTCCAAAGTGCACATGCACTGAAAAATGTCTTTAGTATTTTCACAACAAATAAACATAATGGCAAACATCATGTCGACCAGTGACATAAGTGTACTCACACTGGAGTTTAGCGAATCGAAAAATGTATAACCTATGAACATAAATGATGTTACCAAAAAAATTTTTTCTTTATGTGACAAGAATCAGGATAGGAAAGGGAAGGATTGCATCATGGTTGTAGCACTTTAGATTGCACACAGCTGCTCTGAAAGTCCATATCTTTCCACAGTAGTACAACACCAAGTGACACAACTTGAAGTTCTTTTCCCATCAGAATTTATCAGTGTAGCCAAGACACTGAACTGTCGTAGTAATGTTCCATGTTTTCATTTTGGCAGTACATTAGGTACACCAAACAGTGGGACCATAATAATGTCTTCATCGCTCATGGTGGTGGACAGCATGTCGTGTCAACACCACACTCTTACAAGGCACACCAACGTAGAATTAGTGCAAAACCAAATATAGTGCTCCATGATCACTGGGATAAACAGGACAAATGGACATTGCAGTAATTCAGGGTAGTCAGCTTATGAGGTGAAGGACATCAAGTCACATAATATTGACAATTACAGTCTTCATTGATAGTTCGTGGCATTCATAGCCCAGTTATTGAACATTTCTGTACCAAGTATGTAGTATTACAGAAAAATGTTCATTAATTGTTTTACATAGAATCAGTAGCCTTCTTTTCCTGGTTACAAAATATTATGAAATAATCGCATTCTTTTCAGTTACAGAGTATAATCAAGAATCATTAACCTTCTCCTAATTACAGTTAATTAATCATTTGTCTTTAATTAATCATTTGTCTAATTACAGTTAATTAATCATTTGTATAATTACAGTTAATTAATCATTTGTCGTTAATTAATCATTTGTCTAATTACAGTTAATTAATTAATCATTTGTCATTTCAATATACTAAGAATTATTAGCCTTAATTAATTACAAAGCATTATTAAACAGTACCATAGTTAACTAATTATGTGTCATTCCAATCTATTAAGAATCATTAGTCTTTTCCTAATTACAAAGCATTATGAAACAGTCACATTCATTTCCAACAACAAAGTATCAACATTGGAAACAAGAGCTAATCAATGGCATAATTAATAACAATTCGTGGAGTGACATTAATTATTGGCACTCAGTGGCCATCAAGTATTGAATAGAATAAAACATAGTTCATCATTCAGTATTATTCAGATCATTACAAAGTCATTATTAAAAATCAGTTAATTACAGTCAAATCATTAGTAATCACAGGCATTACAATAAACAGTGGCAGTTATTAGCTAGTGACAAAGCATTATTTTGAATATAGTCTCATTAAGAGGTCATTACTCGAGTGACATGCTATTCAGAGTTGATCAGTATTATTCAGAATTATCATAAACTAGTGACATTATGTGGGACTGGTAATACATTTTTTTGGTAGCAATGCATTGCGTTGGGATCGATAATTAATTGCCGAGGCATAATACTTTTTGCTTTTGACCTATTGCTGCAAATGAGGATAGGTAACGTCATTCGTCATGAGTCAGCTGTAGCAAGATTATGTAACAAGGCAGTACATGTGATCACATTTATAAATGATAAACACAAATGGGTAAAAAATATAAAAATGCAAGTACTAGAACAGGTATAATAAGTAACAGGTTTAGTAAGTGTCATGAAAAACTTCTCCTGGAAAAAATACAAAAACGGATTATTGACCTGAAAGAAGAAACTCACACTATGCTGAAAAGTAGTGAACGTCGAATTAACAAGTAGTGAAATGTGTATAAAATGTGTTCCATAGCTGTCCTTTCCAAAACTTTCCGTCATCCTACTATGCAATGTAACACCTGCTGTCAAAGCAAACCGCAACAAATACTTAAATAACTACGTAGCATAAAGAAAAAAAAAAACTTCATTATCCATATCATCATAACTTCACCATTATCATCACCTGTAGAGAAAAACTTCATTATTCATAATACCATTTCCTTCATCATTATTCATCAGTATTCACTATCATCTGCAAAAAATCACTTCATTACTCATTACCTAACTATTCCTTATCTCTAGCATATTTCATCACTAAAATAAGATGTGTAGTTCTCTCTGACAGCCTGCATCAATCACCTTGTATTCTGAAAGAAAAAATTAGTTAAGACTGCTATTCTTCGATGAGTATAGTATATTCTTGTTAATGTTTGTTAATCCTGATCCCTTTACTCTTCCTCATAAAGTTATTGCATCTCCTTTCATTTATTCCGTAGGTGAAATTCCCATTTATGTTAAATTTATTTCTTAGAATCATCATTCCTTTCTGAAATTGATGAACAAAGATTAATGTCTTGCATTTAAATCCTATACCCACTAAATAATGACTGGTTTATGGTGACACAATTAACCATACAGCATAACATGACAGAAAACGTAATATGTCCAAGACATTGACAGTGTTCGGATGCGAAAAAATGTACACAGAATAATACAATGCAGTAGCAAAAAAAAATGTGAAACAGTCACGATGTTGAGATGTCATAAGGCAAAAAAAAAATGTCAAAGTCGACTGGTGTGTGTTATATCTTAACTATTTCATAGTGCATACAAACAAAACTGGAGTACAGTCATATACACAAAAAAAATGGAAAATGTGCACGGTCTGATGTGTAACGACAAGAAAAGCGACCTGCTAACCTTACCTTGCCGGGCACTTGCCAAGAAAAAAATACGATAATCATCAATAAGTAGTCACATAAATATAATTGCAGAAATAGTCGTAAATGTGTAAATTCATCTGGAAAAATATGCACGGTCTGATGTGTGACGACAAGAAAAGCGACCTGCTAACCTTACCTTGCCGGGCACTTGCCAAGAAAAAAAAATACGATAATCATCAATAATTAGTCAGGTGAATTAATTGCATTAGTAAATGGCATCATAGTGTGTTGAATCATACAGTGGTTTCACTCAATAAACGGTTTAATGTTTGAGATATGGTGATTGCCTTTCGATTTTCTGGTTCTCAAAGTTTCGACGTGTACAACATTGGGGTGAGGGATGCTGCGAATCCGATACGGACCTGCGTATAGAAGTTCAAATTTACTGCACTTACCTTTTAATTTGCTGGATAAATAGTGTGTACGTACTAATATCTTCTGTCCAACGTGAAAGTCGCGGCGTGTACAAACCTGTTTTTGCTGTCTTCTCCGGCGCTCTGCGGCACGTTTGATGTTGTTCAGCGCAATGTCAATTATTTCGTGGTGTCGTAGGCGACGATTTTTGGGGAATTCTATTAATTCTTTAATTTTGTTCGGTGGTTCAACGTTTTTCAGTATAACAGTCGGAGATAGCATAGTGGATTCATTTGGAATGGAATTAATTACATCTTGGAATGAGAGTATGTGTGTATCCCAATCAATATGTCTTTTGTGGCAGTATATTCTGCACAGCTTACCAATTTCCTTCATTAATCTTTCACAAGGGTTCGAAGAAGCGTGGTACTTGGATATATAGATCGGAGAAATGTTTCTAGCTCGTAACATGCGTGTCCATACACTACTACGAAATTGAGATCCATTATCAGAAATTACTTTCATTACATGCCCTACATGAAATAGAAAATGTTTTACAAATGCTTTCGAAACAGTTTTAGCAGTAGCTTTGCGTAACGGAGTGAAAGTAACAAATTTTGAAGTGAGCTCAACAGCGACAAAAATGTAGCAAAAACCTCTGTTAGTTCTCGGAATCGGACCAAAAATATCTACTGCGGCCATGTGTCTTAATTTAACAGGTATAATGGGATATAAAGGAGGAATATGTGAAGTGGTGTCTGATTTAGCTTTCTGGCAAATTTTACAAGACGCTAAAACTCGTCGTATACGTTTTTCCATGTTGGTAAAATAACAGTTCTGTCTCAGTATAAGAAAACATTTTCGTGCTCCGTAATGTGCGTAACTTAAATGAGTGTACCAAATTAGTTTGTTAACCAGTTCGTCAGGAATGCATAATAACCAATTGTTGCTGTCAGGATGAGAGCGGCGAAACAGAATGTCATTGCGTACAGTGTAGTGGTTTCTAATCGTAACATTTTTCCTATCTTGCCAAAGGTGTTTAATTTCTTTCCACACATTGTCCTTATTTTGTTCTTGTGCTATGTCCTGTAATGACGATGAAATAAAATTTTCAAATGCAACCTGCTGAATGTACATGACACTGAAATTTGCTTTGCAGAAGTTGGTTGCTACGTCTTGCTGATTGTTACTGAGAGAACGCGATAGTGCGTCTGCTATAACATTTTGCGTACTGGGAATGTGAACTATTGTAAAATTAAATTCCTGTAAATATAGTTTCCATCTGCTTAACCTGTCGTGAGTGAATTTAGCTGAAAGTAAAAATTGTATCGCTCTATGGTCTGTGTAGACGGTGGTATGTCTGCCGTAAAGAAAGTGCCTAAATCTCGTGAAAGCCCATACAACACATAATGTTTCAAGTTCTGTGACGGAATAATTTCGTTCAGCAGGTGACAAAATGCGACTTGCAAATGCGATGTTTTTAATTACTATAGAGCCATCTTCTTCTATTTCCTGGAAAACGTGTACGCCTAAAGCGGTGTTAGAACTGTCGGTGGCAATGGAAAAATTTTTAGTAAGATCTGGGTGCGATAAAAGTGGTGCATTCAACAAAGCATTTTTCAAATAACATTCTCGTGAGCAAAATTCTGCGTGTCAAAAGTAATGTTTGCGTTACTGTAATATGCAATCTGTGCTCTATCTGGTTAAAATTTATCGTACGTGTTATTATTTACGGGAGAATGTTGAGGCATATCCACTATATGAACTGTTCTGTTATTTCTTACTGACATGTTACGCTATGGATGACACCTATTGTCTGTTTCATTCCTGATTATTTGTTGTTGCTGATGTTGTTGCTGCTCATAAGATCGACTGTTATTAAAATGTACGCTGAAAATTGTGCTCGTTATTTTTACGTCTGTCATGATAGTAATTTCTATACGGCGCATTGCGATAGGAATTGAAATGGTGTGTCGTCTGTACGTAGTTATTTCTTTGCTGCCATGCGTTACTATTTGTTGGAGCTGGGACTATACGTGCACGCGGCGGAACATTAAAGTTTGGTTGACCTTGTAGACTGCATTGTTGGTTAGGTATGCTAAGCGGCTGACTTTCATGCTGTTGTGGTGGAAAACGTCTATTGTTACCAAAAAATGCGTTTGCTGTTAATTTTACACATACTGATGATTACGATTTTATCTGTAATTAAAATTACGGCGGTAGTTGTCATTACGGGAGTGCCTACTGAAAATTGTCACATTCGGTAAAAGTTTGTCACGTCGGATATTCATTACATGTTTCTTAATACTACAAAGAGCAATAGTTAAAGAGCAGTTTGGATAGATATAAAGGATAGTAGAAGAGAAGGCAGCAGTGCAGAAAACTAAAGATGAAACAGCACTACTACAGCTCGGGGCCCTATGCTCGCTACGGCACATATTCATTAAAGCGTAATGAATCCCCTGAGGTCATTTACGCACTGCAAATAAACTTTAGCTTTTGTGTTACAGGCAATAGCGGTAAAATTTCAAAGGCAAATTGTTGTATTCGTGCTAATTCAAATTTCTTCATTACAGGCAATGCTGTTGTAAATACAAAAATAAATTGTCGCATCTGGTTCAAAGCTAGTTTCTCCATTACCGATAATAGCGGTGAATGTACAAAGATAAATTGTCGTATACAGTGCAAATCGTGTATCTGTGTTCTGTCATTATTAAATTCCTTACATTTTCTTACAAATGCAAACTGCTTATTATCAACGTTCTCGTCACTGAATTTGAGAACACGTTCAGGTTTGTGTGAAAGTCTATTCGTCTGTGTCGTTTCGTACTTCAAGTTACGTAGCTTTTCAGATTTTAAGTCGCGTGGCTTTTCGGATTTTACGTCTCGTAGTCTCTGTAAATTACTCACATTATACGCGCTGCGTGACTCTGACACATGTTCATAAAGTGGCGTCTGTTGTGGTATGTTATTAACTGACATGTTTTTCATCTCTGTTACTTCTTGTTGTAAATTTGATAACTTCCGACGTAACGTGTTGTTAGATGAATCGATTTCATTAATTGTCAGCTGTAAATTTTGAAATTCAGGTGTTTGGATAAAAGAAACCGGTGCAGTATCGTCTGATTTATTGTCATTAGTATTTTCGATAACATCAATACGACTGGCCAATTCATCACATTTTTCAGTCAGTATTTTAACCTGATCATCGGTTTTAGAATCAGACGCATTAATCTGTTTTTGCAACTTGCGCGTAGTTTCGCTCAGTTTTTTAACATCAGCTTTGATGACATCGCAATCCTGTGTTAGATCTAGTTGTTCGAATCTATCTGTCACTGTTTGAATATTTACTGTGTGTGTATCCGTTTTTGCTTTAAGATCAGAAATTTCATCCCGTAATTCCGCGTTCAATTGTTCTATGGTATTAATTTTGTCGGACACTGTAGTAATATTATTGTCTACATACGTCTTCGCTTTCGCGAACATTTTACGTTTGTCCTCTTGTCTTTGTGCAGTGATTGTTTCCATAACCTGACGTTTGACTTTATTTTGATCTTGAATAAATTTGCGGAAACGCGTATCACTGTTCTGTATGTGCTGACTAAAGCGCTCGTTAATCTGAGTGTTCTGCTGTTCGAATTTCGCGTCTATCTTTGCGTCCATAGTGCGCGACAGTTCTACCGTCATTGTTCTAAACTCGTCCCGTAGTTGTGCAGCTTTTTCAGAGCATTGTTTAGCGACTCTGCTAATTTCGTCTCTGAGTGTATCTGTCGCGGCTGTTTGCATTTCCCTTAATTCTTGCGCAACAGACTTTATTTCTTCGCTATTTTTTTGTGAACAAGCCTCAATTTCCACGCGCAACTGTTCCTTAGTGTCATGGCACTGCGCGGCAACGGCTGTAATTTGTTCACTAAGTTGTTTGAAATTTTCGTCATTATTGTCAAGTTTTTCATTAATTTTATTAAATTTTTTATCCTGTTCACTAAATTGTTGATTGGAATGTGCAGTAAGGTCGTTCTTAAACTGTAGCATTATTGCCATAAATTGATTCACATCACAAGTAGCAGTTGCATTCTCAGTGCTCTGTGATGGAGTACATGCAATTGTCACGTTCTGTGTGACCATTTGGTCATTCCGTAACTTACAAAAAGGATTATCAGTCGGACCTACACTGTCACTCACTATTTCGGAATTAAATAAATCCGTCGTACTTTGTGTATCCTGTTCATTTTCATTAGACAAATTTGTCTGTACATTACTTGGATTTTCTGAATCGGGTGTGTTAAGCTCGACAGCGCTCATTACTATAGACCGCTCTGCGTCATCAATTGTCGTCAAGTTAATAGACGAGACAATTGAGTTCGTTTGTTCATCATTAAGGTGAAAGTCATCATTAGTGGTTGTAATGCACTGATTGTTAGTGGACGCAGGATTGTCATCATTACACTGCGTGTCACATGTCCTATCGATAAAGTTGTTTGAGTCGGTAATTTCATTCAAAATACCTCGCGATACACTATTCACAGTCTTTCGCGGCATATTTACAATAGTCACAATTTTTCAGAAAAATAAATAAGCACAATGCAAAAGCAACACACAAATACAACAAAGCAACAAATTGCCGTTGACCTGTAGAGAGAAAGTCACAATATTATTAAAAGCGTTGCGCTAAATCCTAATTATATCTAAGCAAACAAGAGCAGATGTCTGACTGTTGCTCAAAAGACTCTCAACGAAATACGATCCTGGACTGGGTGTCGCCAAGTGTAACCTCCCCACCGTAATTTTTAAAGAAATGAAAGTGACAATACTTAATACAAATGGGAGCCAAGTGTAACCTCCCCACAAAATTTTTAAAGAAAAAGGACGATACTAATTAGAAATGCTGATGGACATGGCTCTATGCGTAACCTGCCCACAATGAAATGTACTGACAATGGCAACAAAAATGTGAAATTCGCAATCTGACTCAAATATAAATCCTTCAAAAAATTAAAGTCCATTCAGTGACAAGAAAATTCAATAAAACCGAAATATCGGTCTTTGGCCCTGTGTAAAACAATCAGAATTAAAGTCTTACCTCAGAATAAATGGATGTCACATATCTGCTCTTGTTGTTGCGCACCGCTTGGAGGAACTGCATTGCAAATAATAATATTCTCTTTTTTTTGTGATTTTAGTGGAATTTTTCTTCAAAAGAAGTGGAATGAAATGGGAAGTGCAACGAAATCTTGAGTTCAATAAAAATTAAATTTTTGAGAAAATGCTTTTGAAATAAAAAAATTATTATTGGGAGACTTGTTGGAGAATAATTACAATAAATAAAATTTTTCATTATCTAATGATTATATTAATTAACAGTATACCTTATTCCTCATCTTGACCATTGTTGCCGACCGCCTACATCACACAACCGCACTGGGCTGCTACTACTGACCGACCGCTCTGCATGACGACTACAGACTGAGTACTGCTCTCAACTAAACAGAGCTACAGACTCGCAACGACAGACTGACTGCTACTCTGCATAGCGACAACTAACTCGCAAAGACCACTACTGACTGAGAACCGCTCGCAACACTCGCGCGGTCAAGCGCATACTCTCTGGTCACAGATGCTACAATGCCTCGCCATCGCTGCTGCGTTACATACGTGTTTCATAGTCATAACAGTTTTTGTGTCAATGCAGAGTGAAATACTGAACAGCTATTTTTACATTTTTAAGTTTGTCATAAATTGATTGTTAACTCGAAGTAAGACAAGGCTCCAGAAAGCTAAATGAGTTGATAGTTCAGAAAACGTCTTGGAACAATCTCTAGACAATGCAGAAATTTAAATGAGAGAGCAGAAATTACTTGTCCCAGCAGACCAGCCAAATTCTAGGGCTTTAGAAATGGGAACATCTCATGTCAAAATGTTGGAAGTAGAAAATGCGAATTGTGTGGACAGTTCTAAATCCATGAATACAATTCCACCACTTGATGATGCGATAGTAACAATCCAAAATTTCAGGGGTGATGAAGCTAAAAGGGTAGCCACATAAATGTTCATAAAGGGTGACAATTATTGAACTATATGAGAACAACATAAATTAGTTACAAACTATGGCGTGCACACACTTCATTCAACATATAAACAAATGCCACTACAGATATTCAGATTTATGTTATGAGATGTTCGATATGCCTGCCATCATTGGCGATTATGTAGCGCAGACGAATAGTGAAATTCTGCATGACCCGGTAAAGTGTCGGGATGTCGATGACTTCCTGAATTGCTGTTTTCAGCTCGTCAATGGTTTTGGGCTTATTGTTGTACACCTTGTCTTTAATATATCCTCACCAAAAAGGAGTCGCATGTGTTCAGATTGGGAGAATATGGCGGCCAGTCAAGGCTCATGTCAAACCTGCACGCACCGTTTGGTACTCACTCTGCCATCAAGGAATATTCCGTGACTGAACATTGCACACCGCCCAGTCACCCGTTAAGAGACTTCTCGATCGCGAAACACGGATTCTCAGTCCCCCAAAGGGCACCAATTTTTGTTTATTGAGGAACCCATCCAAATGAAAGTGGACTTCGTCACTAAACCAAACCATAAATGTGCATACTAATTCCAATCGTGCTTTGCGGCCCAGCATGCAGTTTGAACGTCCTAACGCAAACCGTTCGGAAGTTATGACGATTTTATTTCATATACGAGTAGTTCAATAATTGTCACCCTGTATGACCTCATATGGCTTTTCACCAGTCAAGAGGACTGGTAGTGCACTAAATGAGAACAATATATTCCAAACGTTTTTTGATTTCATGAAACACTCCATTAAGGACCTCAGTGAACAGAACAAATATGTAACCAGTCAAATCGAATGCATAAACACGAAAATAGTAAAGGATCTAGGAGAGCAGATAAAAGATGTAAAGGAGATACGCAGGAATGGGTGAAAAGTATTTCGATGAACAAAAAAGAAAAGCAGTAATAAATGTGGTACAAATAGTAAGAACATCAGACATTTAACCAACACAATGTCTGCAGTGGAATTACAGACAGATTGGATTCCAGCGGTCAAGAAGGCCGGTAGTCAGTTACAGGAAGGGCAGCCATGTCACGAACAACACATTAACGCAAAGGAAAATAAAATTTACCAGACTGAAGAACACACTGAAACCAGAATATGTGGGGCAACAGAACAGTCAACATTAAACAATCGTTGTATTTTGGAGCGAGGGTTTTGCAAGGTGCCAGAAGGCTCAGATATCACTAATCCACTACCGGTAGGCGAAACAGAAGAAGACCAAGATCTGAGGGCATTTAAAATATTAGGGAAAGTGCATAGTAAATGACAAGAAGAATTTATAAAATGTTTCGAGGAACGCATAGCAAACTTGCAGGCCAGGAGTCCTCAAGTGAGGGGCAAGAGTGTAGAAGAATGCATGGCAAACAACTGTACACCATTGCAAAGGTCTGCTGGCGGAATACAAACAGCTTTTGAATTAAATGAGTCATGGAGTTCTGATTCTGTAGTACGACTAGGCGCAAATAATTAAAGACGCAGCGCTGCAACGAAACAAACAGGGGACTTCGACTTAAGACATTTCGTGCCAGTGCAAAACATCCAAAATTACAAAGGCTGTGGAAATGCACTGCATCCGAAGGTTTGTTCTATAATGAACATACCAAGCTCAACGAATATCACTGTTTATGCCTTATTCAGATCCCCTGTTGGATTGATAGGTACAATGCGTGAAGATGTGGAAGAAAACAACTTCTTCTACCCGCGAGAGGTGGCATTTGAAAACTTTATAACAGGCTCTATCCGAGCCGTAGCAAAGGAAGACCGAGATCCAGTCTTATGCTCACACAAGCAAAAGTGGAATGACGGAAGTGAAGTGATGACTCAGCAATTTTTATCCTGTACGAAGAAAAATTTTATTTTACAACAGGAATGCAGAAGACTCTGTATGGGTCTTCTACATCCATGAAGATCTGATAAACTCATATGATACATTAATTTGAGTTAGGCACATTTTGACCCACGAAAGCGTTTCTTAAAATAAAAACGTTATACCAGTTTAAAAATATGTAAAGGAGCATCACGAACGTCCTTTCCATCTGTACGACTTGCCAAAAGACGAAACACAACAATCAAAACTATCACGGGCCTCTTTTCTGAGCATCCCACTTAAATTGAAACAGCTAGGAGATCCCATTTCCAGGACAAGGAGAGGGTACAGCAATGTTCTCAAAGCTATCGAACAAACACCTAAATTTGTGACATCAACAACGTTGTGGAAAGATATAGCACTGTCAGTATCCATGCACCCTGCAAGGACTTTTTGGTGCAAGTAGAGCGCGTTGAGAGTATATTTACTGACAATGGTCTGCACTTCCTCTCTCAGAGATTGGTAGCTACTTCGAAGAGACCTAAGGTTAAACCTATCTTCGTTTCTTCAGTTAATCTTGCGTCGAATCCCGCAGCATGGGCTATGAAGGATCTAGGCAACTTAAGCAGAGTGTATTGTGCAAACCAGCACTTGAACTGGGACATCTTTCTGTCTGATTACCAGCAATCAATGAATGAGTTGTCATATGGCGCAACCAAGCTTCCACCAATTACAGTGTTAAGAAATAGACCACATAAGGATGAGATCAGGGGTGAATCACCATTCTTGACCAGAAATTCTTTAGGTATCATCTCTGCTCTTTTGCTTATATAGTCTTAATGAAATAATGTTCCTAAGCCCAAGAACTTCCCTTGATTTTGGATTGAGTAAGTGATATGCATTAGGATATTCCACAGTCTTGAAAGGGCCGGAGAATATATCAAAGAACTTTTTTAGTTTACTAGATAATAGTTCTGACTTTTCATGTGATTTGATCAGAGTGTACTCTCTGATTTTAAATTTTGTTGTTTTGAACATAGTATTATGCCTCATCTTCCTCAGTCCCCCTGTTGCTTCATCGTATCTTTGACACTTGTTTCACATTCTTGTGCTAGCTTTCCATAGTGGAAATTCTGCTAGTTCAGATATTAAATTTTCTGGTCTTTGGTGAAAACCAATCTCGAAAGGTGAAAACCCTGTAGGGCTGTGTTGCAGACTGTTCATCATGTCTTCAAAATTCTGTATCCTGACATGCCATGTAAGATGCTTATGACTAGAATATATGTGACATAAACGACGAATTTCACGCAGTATCTTTGTGCCAGATTTGATAATGGATTGTATACAGATATTTCTGTGAATAATTTCCAGTTTTTAGACAGAAACTGTGAGCCATTGTCTGATAAAGATAGCTTTTGGTTTCCCAACATGCTTCAAATAATCCTTTTAAATTTTTGAAATAATTTCTTTACTTGTGGCTTTCCTGAGTGGATACAATTTAATCAATTAAGAGAAAACGTCAATCATGAGAAAAATAAAGCAGTGTCCACCTCTACTTTTCGGCAAAGAACCACAAAAATCAACAGTGACCAAGTCCATAGGTTGCTCAAGAATAATGTTTTGCATTTCATCTTGATATGATCTGTTATTTAGCTTGACTTTCTGACATTTATCATAGGCTGACAACTTTTTCTTACTTCCTTGGTCATATCGCAAAGACAGACATATTCCTGTAATTTAGAATGCTTTTTTGGATACAACAATTACCATAACTCTTGTGTATGTACGTAAAACGGAGCAAGTCATTTAGACTTGATTTTGTTTCACTTTAAGATCATAATCAGGTTATCGCACGCTATTATGGGATAAGTTAATACAGTAATTAATTGTGCTACACCATTAAGTGCATATCTTCAACGTTAATGACGATGGTTGATTTGTGGATTTGATTGTGAATGAAGATGAAATCGTTTGCTGGGATTAGCAGTGGGACAAATATAGGTATTTTGCCTCAACAGGGCGAGAAAAGCATTTACAACCCCTAATGGCGCTACTGTAGCCAGGTACCAGAATGCCACCGGCTGCACACATTCTAAAAGCAACAGGGGTTCACTGGACGGAGGGGTGCGAGCAGGCGTTGCGTCTAGCACATTATGAGGTTTGCAATAATGTGGCGCCTTTCAGGCAGGTACTGCAATGCGAAGTTATTCTGTTGTGTTGGGCGGATTTTATCAAACGTAGCCTGGGACACCGGTAGAGAGCCGCCAGCAAAATTTTAAGCGGTTAATACAGGGCTATTACAAATGATTGAAGCGATTTCATAAATTCACTGTAGCTCCATTCATTGACATATGGTCACGACACACTACAGATACGTAGAAAAACTCATAAAGTTTTGTTCGGCTGAAGCCGCACTTCAGGTTTCTGCCCCCAGAGCGCTCGAGAGTGCAGTGAGACAAAATGGCGACAGGAGCCGAGAAAGCGTATGTCGTGCTTGAAATGCACTCACATCAGTCAGTCATAACAGTGCAACGACACTTCAGGACGAAGTTCAACAAAGATCCACCAACTGCTAACTCCATTCGGCGATGGTATGCGCAGTTTAAAGCTTCTGGATGCCTCTGTAAGGGGAAATCAACAGGTCGGCCTGCAGTGAGCGAAGAAACGGTTGAATGCGTGCGGGCAAGTTTCACGCGTAGCTCGCGGAAGTCGACGAATAAAGCAAGCAGGGAGCTAAACATACCACAGGATGGTGCTCCACCGCACTTCCATTATGATGTTTGGCATTTCTTAAACAGGAGATTGGAAAACCGATGGATCGGTCGTGGTGGAGATCATGATCAGCAATTCATGTCATGGCCTCCACGCTCTCCCGACTTAACCCCATGCGATTTCTTTCTGTGGGGTTATGTGAAAGATTCAGTGTTTAAACCTCCTCTACCAAGAAACGTGCCAGAACTGCGAGCTCGCATCAACGATGCGGGATGGGGACATGCTGCGCCGAGTGTGGGAGGAACTTGATTATCGGCTTGATGTCTGCCGAATCACTAAAGGGGCACATATCGAACATTTGTGAATGCCTAAAAAAACTTTTTGAGTTTTTGTATGTGTGTGCAAAGCATTGTGAAAATATCTCAAATAATAAAGTTATTGCAGAGCTGTGAAATCGCTTCAATCATTTGTAATAACCCTGTACATGACGATCCGCTGCAGCAGTAGAACGGGTGAAACTATGAAAATTGGCAGAATAGAGCGGTTCTAAACTGTCGTCAATCCACGCTTGCGCAATAGGCAGCGATAACTTGCGCATGCGTAGAAGGGTGTACTACAGTGCTTTTTGCTTGTTGTTTGGGTGGGTATTGTTAGACGTTTAACCTAACCTAACCAGTGGCTAATTTCATATTTTCGTGTTGAGGATTTTTCGCGTTGGGGATCTTCTGCATTTTTTTTTCAGTAAGCAGATCTCATAAATGCAGCAAAGAAACTTTTTTGTAGTAGACTCTTTTATACTAGCTGTTTGTGAAAGGATTTTTTTTCTGTTGATAGCTTCATATTCTAGAAACGAAATGGAGCAATGAGGCGTTAAGCGTCTTAATTCAGGCATAGAGCAGGGAAAGGCGTACATGTGACTCGCTGTATCATAATCGTCGGCAATCGTTTCTTTCTGAGTGATATGCATATAACGCCACACGGTGATTTTCGATATGTATCGTAATGCCTTAGCTTACGAAAGTTCATGTTTGTTTTGATTGCATCTCTCATTTATTTCAGGATGCCAGAAAAGAGAAACTGGCAGTGATTGGCGACAAAGTCCGTACAGTTTCACCTACTGCGGTAGTCTATATTCAAAACTTGGAGAAATAACACAAGTACACCTTTAAGTATTGGTCCTTTCAAGTGCTGCAAATGGTAGTGCATACTTACACAACAACTTTTGAAATGGTGGGCTGTGCTATCCTGTGGCTAAAAGCCAGACTCTGAAAAATTTCCCCATTCGCCAGGAAACGTAATGTTAACAACCAGCCTGCAACATAACAGGGCGTTCATCAGTGATCTTCGCTGGTATGGTCACAAAACGTGTGAACACAAAATTCTTACTTTCGCGAAGGTTAGATAGCCTCCCTCATGACTGTGTCACACTTGCCGATTCCATCTTCTTATCATAGACAGCAGCTTCTCGAAACAGGCCATGTCCATCCTAACAAAGTTCCGAAATTCTTGCGGATCTACGGGCCTCAGTTCTTTCATTGACAGTGATTATATTCCTCTGCCTTCGCCCCTTCTTTTCAGCCACGGTTGAACCCAACAACGTCTGACTTTTGCTTTTCGTCGCCGTACTGTCCTAATCCGAAGATATACTGTCACTGCCAGGGCAATAGCTACGAAAGAAGTGGATTCTCCATGTGCAATATGCTGTGTAAATGTAAATTTCGATATACATGTACCTGTGTAACCAAGTGTCGTAATATAAAATTGTTGAGTCTGTAATTCAGAACAGTACTAACCTATATACGAGAAAAAGAGTTACTTAATAAATAATGGTAAAAAACTATTTCTTATTAAATAGGAAACTTGAGCTCACAGAAATAATTTGAACGTATGACGTTTAGTATATCATACAGTCGCCCTTGAGTTGTGTACGGTAGAATGAACGACTTTACAAGACATCAGACATGTTTTTTCTGTTTTTTGGTTTTTTTTCCTGCCCGTATCGTATGCTGCTGCGCATGTGCGCTAGGTATATCCTGCGTGGGTGGTGTAATAGGTCGGAAGTGAACCAGTCTGTAGTTACAGGTATGCACGTTAGGGGCGCTGGAGCATAGGTGTACGGGCTTTATGGTCTGAACAGAGGGTGAACATTCCTAAAGTGAAACGACGACGCCACATCCTGTTCCGTTAGCTGCGCAACTGCTCACGACAAGAAACACTGTTAAAAGGGAAGTGAATGCAGGTTAGAGAGGTGTGAGGCGCTCTGTGGCGTCCGCCGCGCGAATTGCCGGCTAGAAGAATTTTTATGACAGTGTCGGCTCTCGCCAGCGTTCCTCTCGGACTATGCTATGTTAGAAGACATGCTTCTGAATTGTACACTTGGGGATTTTCTGATGCTAGAACGCATGCAATTTGAGCAGAGACGCGGAACAACATTCGCATTGGTGTTCTAACATATTCTTCAGACTGCTCCACATGCAGTAGTGTCGAAATTTTATGGAGCGAACATAGAGTCGTCGTTACTCGGTCGTACACACTCTCTCATTCATTGTCCACCTATCTCAGTATGGCTTCCTTGACTCTGCAGTAGTAGATACTCACTAGGCCGCGTAAAGCAGCGTTGATGAAACCACGACCTAATACCTACCACACTGGGGCCGCGTAAATCAAGTTGCGAATCAGTTCCTGTAAGTTAATTTTAACAGATTCCGGGTGGTGGGTAAATGCAGTTTCCCTGCAGTAAGCCTTCGGAAATTTTAGTAAACTGGTTTTTATTCTTAAGGAAGCACATAAAATTGTTATAAAATCAGAATTTACTAGTTTTAACTGCTGTACTATTCTCATCGCACAGTCAGTACAAAATGTTCTCGCACGAAAAAAAGCAGCCAGAATATCTACCAGTCCGACCCGATTAATGTTCGATCCGACAGTTACTGACCCACTACCATAGCGAGTTGAAATTTCTGTCGTATCAGTGGTCTTCAAAGTTAGAAATGCTCGCCCAAGTATTCCATAAAGTATACGGAATATGCCACGCGGAATTTCACTAAGGACGAAATATCACACGCTCATAAAACATCAATTAATCAATCAAATTGTCCTCACACTGTTCGTAACTTAAACTGCCTAAGTCACGACACATCCTCAACAGCAATGAACTGAACAGTTCTTCATTTTACGAGTAATTTTCTCGGGGACATTTAGCATGATGTTACACGTACGAAGGTTGACTAGCGACTCTCTTGATGCCACCCCAATCTAAGCCTATCTTAACTTTCTGCGCGCGGGAACAGCTTAATTCTGATTGGCTAATGGTCTGAATGACCAATCAGAATGATCCTTCTAGATCGTTCTCGCGGCAAAACTTGCTTGAGCCAATCACTAATCAGAAAATCATTTACGTCATTTACCCTTCCAATTTCTAATACAATATTTAATAAAGTAGACCGAAATGTAAAGTAATCTTTAAATTAATTTAGAAACTTATTCCACTTCCGACATCTATTCGAGCTGCTCTCTTACAAAAGCAAGCACACATCGGCATACATCAGCTTCGTGGTTGCAAATGGAAATTTGTGGTAAGGACTATGGGACCAAACTGCTGAGGTCATCGGTCCGACACTACTTAATGTAACTTAAACTAACTTACGCTAAGGACAACACACACACCCATGCCCGAGGGAGGACTCGAAACTCCGATGGGGGGAGCCACGCGAACCATGACAAGACGCCATAGACCGCACGGCTACCTCGCGCGGCTTTCGTAGTTGCACCACAATTTTCCCACGATTCAATTTCATAAGTTTTTACATAAAATAGTATTAAGTTTTTATGTATGTCCCCCAGACACTCTCTCATTCACTCCTATGTATACACACAACAAAATAATAAGCAAATAATAATTTTAAATGATTTTTACACTACGAAATTGCAGCGTAATTAAAGTTTTGAAAAGACAATTCCAATTAAATGATTTTATACACTGAGAAATCTGTTTAGGACTTTAGATGATGATAAAAGACAAACTGCTGTTGTTCCTAACTGAGTTTTGAAACACAAGTGTCGGTTTTTGGACTAAGTAATTTTCTCAGTCTCCGGAACTATATAAGATAAAAATCTGAAATTTTGACAGGATTCTTTTCTTAACATCAAAAGATGGTATACCAAGTTTGAACAAAATCGGTAGATAATTACTATGGTTTATTTAGATTCGTAGGAGGCATGAATTTACGTTCCTACTAGATGGCACTTGAGACCGTTCTCACGGCTAGAAGTGTCAGCTGTGCTGTGAGTCATACCGAAGAGACAACCCTGCAGGCACCGGGTTACACGGCTTCATGTTTTACTGCAATGAACATTATCCCATAATAACTTGCTACTTTACAACTTCATCTGTGGACGACATGCAGTGAACATACTACGGCGATGGGAGTCAGAGAGTAAGGACTTCGCCTGTGGACGCTGTAGAAATGGAGACTTCAGCCAGTAGAGCTGTTCATCAAAGACACTGGCTATAGGAGCCTATTTGGACAAGTTCCAGAGCAGACGAGAATCTATTCAAGGTTACTTCTGAACCAACGCACTGAACATTGTATCAACTATCTTACAGCTTGTGTTGGGTGCAGGTAAAAATGGTTCAAATGGCTCTGAGCACTATGGGACTTAACTTCTGAGGTCATCAGTCCCCTAGAACTTAGAACTACTTAAACCTAACTAACCTAAGGACATCACACACATCCACGCCCGAGACGGGATTCGAACCTGCGACCGTAGCGTCGCGCGGTTCCGGACTGACGCCCCTAGAACCGGTCGGCCACCCCGGCCGGCGGGTGCGGGTAATATCGTCACTCCATAGGCACAGTAATTTCACACTGGAGTTTGTTTACACATAAAGTTGAGCCGTTTTTAACAGCGAGAGTCATGGTACTTGCAAGTTTAGTGGGCCACCAACCAGTGAGGTTCAGCCATTTACTTTTGTATTGATTTGTTAGATTCCATTAATCTTTCATTTCATCACGAGGAAAGTCGTGGATATCTTTCCTCCACTTCGCCAATCCTAATTAATTATACTCAGTGTATGCTAGTTAAGTTTATCAATCAATGTACTTATCAATTTCCAAACTTGTCTTTGATTGGAAATAAACATTTTCATGATCCTTAGTATGTTTTATAAATCAAGTAGATGATATCCTGATATCATTGTTTTTGTGATGTAATGTTATTGTGGGAAATAATTTGATCAATTTGATAATCAGACAGAGAGATATGAAGAACTCCAATCAGTGAGCCTGGTCATATAACAATTTGCATGCACATAGATTATATGTCGTTGTTTGGTGGGTGTTTTTCTGTGCCTATGCAAATTTTGGGACAGAAATTTATGGTAGGCACTCCTCACGCCACTTCATAAACACCGCACTTCCTATAAATTGACGACACTGCTACGATTTAGAGCCTTAGAATCTTTCAAGGCGACGCCAGACATTATTTTTAATCTATTCTAGAATTTTGTGTCGCATTTCTTAACATGTGTAAATTTGTTTTCAGCTTTAGTTGAAAGTGTTTGGGTCTGTGGTTACTGTGACACTCTTGATTAATGTGTTCACTTCATTGCTAATAGCACTGATCATTTTGGTTGGGCTACTGATATTTTGTGTTGTTATTGAAGTTTTAGAATGTTTTGTATAGATTAACAAGTGATTACTGTATGATTTTAGTTGTTGCATGTATTTGAATGAATATTAACAGGGAGTCAGGCACGCTTCGCATGGGAACGGCGTGACAATAGAGTCGTTCTCGAAATAAATCAAGATTCGATTAGCAAGTTTAACATGACTGACAACGAAATTAATTTGCGACGAAAACGGTCAAGGAGTCTGATTCAGAGGAAGAAGAACCAGCGAGGCAGATGGTTACGAGTACTGATGATAAAGCGCCAGCTTCCAAACATGTAGATGCTGTAGTTCACGTCAGAAATATTTCCGACGAAGACAATGACAAGTTCCACAACACCAAAGATGCAGTATGCAAAGTTCTCGTGCTGGGACACAGCTGGGGATACAGTTAATAACAGAAGGATACATACAGGTTCGAAGTAGTAGTTGTTAGCTGGGGATGAGAAAAGGGAGATATAGGAAAAAAGGAATGCTAAATGTGAAAAAGAAAGGAAGAAATTTGAAGAATCGATAATAGAAAATATTAACAAGATTATGGATGAGATCGCAAAATGATTTCGTGCGACCCGGAAGTTGTAGCGAAAGAGGCGAGTAAAGAGGCAAGATTAGCTAGAAAGGAAGCGGCAAGTGCAATAAAGGAGAGGAACTTGTAGCGAAGAGGCAGGCTAAAATAGCCAGGTGTGCCGTGACACAAACAAAAAAGGTTTTAGTGACTCCATGAGCATGGAAAGAAGATCCTACTGGAAATGGAGAAAAAAATTTCGCGAATTCAGAAAGGATAGTGTTTGGAAGAGGAACGGGAAAACCAGACACAATTAACCGGAGACCAGACGTGCATTATTGCTCAAAACTTAGAGAATCTCAAAGATATCAGATCGACAGAAGAACGTATCAAGAGCATTAAAATCCAATATGGTAGACCGAAACATACGGATGAGGAAGTACAAACTAGAGGAGTATATTTGGACGTGATGGAGCCTTTAAAGACACATTTGCAGGATGGGTATTGATATATTACAAAAAACGTAGATATAAGTAAAGAATATAAATAAAAAACTACTTAAGATATTAAGTACTAGAAGCAGTTGTATCGATTGTGGTGTGCAACTGCTGAAACATTAGAATAATTAGGCGTTTAGTTGTCTTGTCCAGAATACGGCACCTTTTCTGTTCCTTCAGCGGCCCAGATTGGACGCATATCTGCCATCGCTGCAGATTATTATTTGGCACACCGCCATTATTCTATTTCATTGAGACGCAGTCTCACTAGACGTACACGTAGATACACATAGCAACAGAATTAATGTAAGTATCTATGTAATTTAATGTAGTGTAATATTTTGTGAATACAGTGACATTATTTAATCTTTTGTTTCATTTACGAGGGGCGTTTGAAAAGTCCTTGCAAAAACAAAAACAACTTACGTGTGTGTGGGTAAACTTTTTTTATTTTCAGACATAGTCTCCTTTTATACTTATACAGTTCGTCCAAAGCTGTTCTAATTTGTTGATCCCTTCCCAATAACAGGAATTGTCCAAGTCTGCAAAATAGCTATTAGTTGCTGCAATCACCTCCGCGTTTGAAGAAAATCTTTGTCCCATCAGCCACTTCTTCAAATTGGGGAACAAATAGCAGTCCAAGGGAGCCAACTCTGGAGAATAGGGGGGATGTGAAACGAGCTGGAATCCTATTTCCATTAATTTTGCGACCGCAACTGCTGAGGTGTGTGCTGCTGTATTGTCGTGATGGAAAAGGACTTTTTGCGGTCCAATCGACGGCGTTTTTCTTGCAGCTCGGTTTTCAAACGGTCCATCAAAGATGAATAATATGCACCTGTAATAGCTTTACCCTTTTCCAGATAGTCGATTAGGATTATCTCTTGCGAAGAGGTGGAATGGTCTTCGCCTTTTTTGGTGCAGATTCTCCCTCGGTAACCCATTGCGTTAGATTGTTCTTTGGTCTCAGGAGTATAGTGATGTATCCATGTTTCTCCACAGTGATGAAACGATGCTTAAAGTCATGCAGATTCTTCCTGAACAGCTGCAAACCATCCTTGCAACACTTCACACGATTCTGTTTTTGGTCAAGCGTGGGCAATTGCGGAACCCATCTTGCGGATAGTGCTCTCATGTCCAAATGTTTATGCAAAATATTATGTACCCATTCATTTGAGATGCCCACAGCACTAGCAATCTCACTCACCTTAATTCTTCCGTCAGCCATCACCGTATCATGGATTTTATCAATGATTTCTGGAGTCATTACCTCCACAGGGCGTCCAGAACGTTCAGCATCATTTGTGCCCATATGTGCACTCCGAAAATTTTGAAACCACATATAAACTGTTCTAATCGAAAGTGCAGAGTCACCGTAATGTTTATCAAGCTTCTCTTTAGTCTCCTGAGGCGTTTTGCCTTTCATAAAATAATGCTTAATCACCACACGAAATTCTTTTTCGTCCATTTTTAGACAATCACTCGACTTTCTTGATTCACACGAATGTCAAACACAAAGAAATTGACCAATATGGCTGAAACTTGGTGTGTGTTCATTCCAAAGATGCCACTAACTAAACATGAACTTGATATGTGCCGGTGGTGCCATCTCTCAGACTTTTCAAATGGCCCTCGTATGTTTCAGGCTGTTGTTCCAATTAAACGGCGTTCTGGCGTGGCTAAAGGTTCCATATTAAATACCTTATGAGCGGTCCAGCACAAGCCAAAACTCTGGATTCATTCAATCTACGAAGTCCGATAAAGTAATATTTTGAGCCCCTCACTGTTAAACTTAAAATGAACAGACCTTACGCAAAAATCCACTGTCAAGGGCCCAAAGTTTATATTACCCACCATTAGAAATCTATACTCTGATCACATACTATTATCATTATTTATTATTATTTGTTTGTTGTCTGATATACTCAAACCAGATCGGAAATGTCGATAAATCAAACTGGCTACTTTGTGTCTGGACTTTTTATTTTGTTCCCTACAATGTTTTCTTTGTTGCACGGATAATGGAATCATGTCTGATGAGCCATTGCCATTGAATATTTGTAATGACCAAAAAAAAAGAGGAACCACTGGAATTGTTAATGAAAGCTGGAATATACGCTGCATACTTGGATCGAAGGTAAGACATCGCATTTTTACATTAGCACGCTAGTTCAAGCGCTTTCAGTAATTTTAGCTTGCTTCCCAGCTTTGTCAAAATTTTTCGTAACCGAGGCAGTCATTTTTGCGCAAAATCGCGTGTTCCAAATTATTTATAACATACAATTTATTACAACAATACAGTCATACCATTCCACAAAATGGCCGAATTGCGTCATGTGTGACGTAAATTGGGAAGCAGCCATTAATGTTAATTATTTCACCATTAATTGGAATTCTTACTCAGTTAAGCCAACATTGTTGCCAGTCGAAATGAATTTCATGAATTCATTCTCAAACAAGTTTCAAGATTTTTCTTACAATACACATTACATGTAGCATGGTGGTAACACATAAACAATTAGCAAAAATGGAACACGACAGACAACAAATGCAATCTGAATTTGACATTGAACAAAACATTGACAATGACTTCAGAGTTGACTCCAATAGTAACGATCAGTCAGCAGTTAACAAGCGTAGTGACGGAAATTTCGTAAATAGTCCGATCACTAGTCAAATAGCTAAATCCAGCTCAGAGCCCATTCTTGTCCGTGATGTCATGTCAAACGACGTGGTGGGGGCAGAGCAGTTTCAGTTGGCAAATCCTGCCAGAACATTTGACGCTATTATGAATCAAATGACTGAAAACAAAAATTACATGTCATCAATACAAAAATCAGATGATTGAAAACAAAAAAGACATTGACGAACACATGACAGTTTTAAAACGTGACATGACGAGATTAAGGATGAATTAAGAGCACTAAAAACTTGTAAATACACTTTGTGTGAAAGATTATACGAGATTAACACGAGACTGAGCGGCCAAGTGTCCAAACTTGACTCAAAATTTCCGGAATTGAACTTACAGCAGGAAAAAACCACAAAAGACGTAAAAGATATTCAAATTTAAGTCATACATTTAAACGGCACATGCGAAGCTGTTGCCACTCAAGTCAAATCTTATCCGTCAGTTCATGACTCAATAAAAACACGCGTTACTTTAATTGAAGGCAAAGTTAACACTACGCATAAACAACTTACAAACTGCAATTACATACTGACAACCATTTAGCCTACATAAATAACAATTTTATGACTGGGTTGATCAGAAAAATAAATCTTTTGACCAATGTATAGAGGAAAAATTACCGACGGTTATGCACGACACCGAAGCCGAATTTGTCAAAAATAATAAACATGCCATAGCTGAGGCAGCTCAATGCAACACAGCACAACAGAAACAGCTAAACGATGGCATACGACTGAAGTGTTGTTGTTGTTGTTGTTGTTGTGGTCTTCAGTCCTGAGACTGGTTTGATGCAGCTCTCCATGCTACTCTATCCTGTGCAAGCTTCTTCATCTCCCAGTACCTACTGCAACCTACATCCTTCTGAATCTGCTTAGTGTATTCATCTCTTGGTCTCCCCCTATGATTTTTACCCTCCACACTGCCCTCCAATACTAAATTGGTGATCCCTTGATGCCTCAGAACATGTCCTACCAACCGATCCCTTCTTCTGGTCAAGTTGTGCCACAAACTTCTCTTCTCCCCAATCCTATTCAATACTTTCTCATTAGTTATGTGATCTACCCATTTAATCTTCAGCATTCTTCTGTAGCACCACATTTCGAAAGCTTCTATTCTCTTCTTGTCCAAACTATTTACCGTCCATGTTTCACTTCCATACATGGCTACACTCCATACAAATACTTTCAGAAATAACTTCCTGACACTTAAATCTATACTCGATGTTAACAAATTTCTCTTCTTCAGAAACGCTTTCCTTGCCATTGCCAGTCTACATTTTATATCCTCTCTACTTCGTCCATCATCAGTTATTTTGCTCCCCAAATAGCAAAACTCCTTAACTACTTTAAGTGTCTCATTTCCTAATCTAATACCCTCAGCATCACCCGACTTAACTCGAATACATTCCATTATCCTCGTTTTGCTTTTGTTGATGTTCATCTTATATCCTCCCTTCAAGACACCATCCATTCCGTTCAACTACTCTTCCAAGTCCTTTGCTGTCTCTGACAGAATCACAATGTCATCGGCGAACCTCAAAGTTTTTATTTCTTCTCCATGGATTTTAATACCTACTCCAAATTTTTCTTTTGTTTCCTTTACTGCTTGCTCAATATAGAGATTGAATAACATCGGAGAGAGGCTACAACCCTGCCTTACTCCCTTCCCAACCACTGCTTGCCTTTCATGTCCCTCAACTCTTATAACTGCCATCTGGTTTCTGTACAAGTTGTAAATAGCCTTTCGCTCCCTGTATTTTACCCCTGCCACCTTTAGAATTTGAAAGAGAGTATTCCAGTCAACAACGTCAAAAGCTTTCTCTAGGTCTACAAATGCTAGAAACTTAGGTTTGCCTTTCCTTAATCTTTCTTCTAAGATAAGTCGTAAGGTCAGTATTGCCTCACGTGTTCCAGTATTTCTACGGAATCCAAACTGATCTTCCCCGAGGTCGGCTTCTACTAGTTTTTCCATTCGTCTGTAAAGAATTCGTGTTAGTACTTTGCAGCTGTGGCTTATTAAACTGATTGTTCAGTAATTTTCACATCTGTCAGCACCTGCTTTCTTTGGGATTGGAATTATTATATTCTTCTTGAAGTCTGAGGGTATTTCGCCTGTTTCATACATCTTGCTCACCAGATGGTAGAGTTTTGTCAGGACTGGCTCTCCCAAGGCCGTCAGTAGTTCCAATGGAATGTTGTCTACTCCGGGGGCCTTGTTTCGACTCAGGTCTTTCAGTGCTCTGTCAAACTCTTCACGCAGTATCGTATCTCCCATTTCATCTTCATCTACATCCTCTTCCATTTCCATAATATTGTCCTCAAGTGCATCGCCCTTGTATAGACTCTCTATATACTCCTTCCACCTTTCTGCTTTCCCTTCTTTGCTTAGAACTGGGTTTCCATCTGAGCTCTTGGTGTTCATACATGTGGTTCTCTTATCTCCAAAGGTCTCTTTAATTTTCCTGTAGGCAGTATCTATCTTACCCCTAGTGAGATAAGCCTCTACATCCTTACATTTGTCCTCTAGCCATCCCTGCTTAGCCATTTTGCACTTCCTGTCGATTTCATTTTTGAGACGTTTGTATTCCTTTTTGCCTGCTTCATTTACTGCATTTTTATATTTTCTCCTTTCATCAATTAAATTCAATATTTCTTCTGTTACCCAAGGATTTCTACTAACCCTCTTCTTTTTACCTACTTGATCGTCTGCTGCCTTCACTACTTCATCCCTCAGAGCTACCCATTCTTCTTCTACTGTATTTCTTTCCCCCATTCCTTTCAATTGTTCCCTTATGCTCTCCCTGAAACTCTGTACAACCTCTGGTTCTTTCAGTTTATCCAGGTCCCATCTCCTTAAATTCCCACCTTTTTGCAGTTTCTTCAGTTTTAATCTACAGGTCATAACCAATAGATTGTGGTCAGAGTCCACATCTGCCCCTGGAAATGTCTTACAATTTAAAACCTGGTTCCTAAATCTCTGTCTTACCATTATATAATCTATCTGATACCTTTTAGTATCTGTAGTGTAGTAATGCTAATAATCAAAATGCTCGCTTTGGTAATGAAAACAGATACATTCATGGTACGTACCCTCAATACACAACACACACCTCACAACATAACAGTACACACCCGTACACATGACACCTCATTACAATCGTGACATTTATGGGCAGTACATTCCCTTCCATTCACCAGCCGCTCACTACAATAATTACAGTAAAAGTAACAGACATTACAGTGCCAAAGACGAAGGAAGTCTGAATAAACGACGGCAATTTCAATCTTTCGTCCCAGAAAAACGTACTGTACATCCTGTGATTTTTCTGAAAGCGTTTAGAAATGTGTTCCCAAGAGCACGGAGTGACCAAAAGATAATTTCGTACATTGTAGGTTACATCCAAAGTGACGCCGCTGTCTGAGCATATAATGAAGTCGACAGGTGCGTGACATATGAGCAATTCGAAAGAGCTTTCTTGGCCAAATTTTGGTAGCAGTCGGTACAAGAACGTCTTAGGAAACAGATTGCGGACCACAACCTTTCAACGCTAAAAATGGCAATTTGCGCCAGTATTTTCAGAAAATTTTGTATATGGGACACCTTATTGATGAACCTGCAGCTCCGCGCGATATACTCCGCGCACTGAAAGCCCGATTGCCTTTTAATATTAAAGGGAAGTTACTACACATTCCAGACAATGATGCAGAATATTTTCTGACTGTGCTTGATTCCGTTGGTATGTTATATGAGGATCAACGTTCCACACGAAAAAAAAAAAAAACTACCACAATGTTTACGTCAGTGGCATGCAAAATGTGCAGGCTAGCCAACTTAATCTTGGCGTGCCAGCCGCTGTCGGTTAGTTAGTGCAACAGAATCAACAGCGTCCTTCTGCAAACCAATACACGTTGCAAAATCAGCAGACACACCCCAGTGCGAACAATAATCATATCATACAAAAAACTCAGAAACCAACACAAGAGGGCCGGCCGCGGTGGTCTAGCGGTTCTAGGCGCTCAGTCCGGAGCCGCGCGACTGCTACGGTCGCAGGTTCGAATCCTGCCTCGGACATGGATGTGTGTGATGTCCTTAGGTTAGTTAGGTTTAAGTAGTTCTAAGTTCTAGGGGACTGATGACCATAGATGTTAAGTCCCATAGTGCTCAGAGCCATTTGAACCAACACAAGAGGCGCCGCAACAACAATAATGGAAATAACAGAAACGGAAACAACAAGAACCGGAAGAAAAACAGAAACAATTATCAACTGTACAAAATAAACAGCAAAACTAGAACAATAACTACGGTAATGCGTGCCAAAATACTGGTCCACCACCTCAGTACATCATCAATACAGGTCCGTGGCAAATGCCGCCACAGCTTATACAAAATCAAAATTGGACTTTACCCACCAATCAGCAGGTAAATCAAGGTGCTCAAGCACAAAAGCCACAATAGACTGGAGAGTGGGATACACATTACCCCAATGTAAACATAACAGAAGTGTCAAGTGAAACTCCGCCTCCGCCTGCACCATTTACAGCAACGCCAAACTAAAGACAGCCACTTGTGTGCCCCAGGTCGTGGCTGAAGAAGGTTTATGGGGCGAGTTCAACATCAAATCACTGTTTGATACCCCCGCTGATGAAAAACACAATGATTTTGTAGCTAATAGTTTTAAGCAGTAACTACTGTTGTTTATACGCTACATTTATGATGAGAGCTTATCTAATGAGCTATTGCAGGCAACTACACAATTTCATTCATCTAGCAATGAAATAGGTTTAGCTACAACTATTGCTA
Source organism: Schistocerca americana (assembly GCF_021461395.2). NCBI lineage: Eukaryota > Metazoa > Arthropoda > Insecta > Orthoptera > Acrididae > Schistocerca > Schistocerca americana. The sequence goes on along the minus strand of NC_060122.1, from coordinate 595,240,488 downwards.
TAGTAGGAGGTATTCCAACCAGTATTGTTTTGGACATGGGAGCAGCTGTGAATGTTTTGTTGTATAATTTCTATAAGAAAATGACCGAATTTGAACCTGTACCAGAGTTTCCAGTTGAAAAGTGCAAGATTTTCACTGCCATAGGTAGTAAGTCTAGTAGAGTTACGAAACAGGCATTGTGACTATTACGATAGTAATGGATTGATGTAATGGCCATTCCTCGTGGTCCAGAATCTAGTTACTAATTGTATTATAGGTTTAGATATGTTGTGTGAGGACAGTATTATTGACTTCCCGAAAATTAAGATCAGATTAGATTAGTACTTGTTTCATACATAATGAATACTCCACTTCGTAATGATGTGGAACGTGTCAGGTTACTAAAAGGTGTCTATACAACTTATTACATTACATTACACTTAATTTCTTTTTGGGTGGGGGGTGGGGAAATTACCCACTTACTATATCCAAAAATTCATCTAATGAGTAGAAGGAGTTGCCATTCAGAAATTCTTTTGATTTCCTTTTAAATACTACATGGCTGTCTGTCACACTTTTGATGCTACTAGATTAGTGACCAAAGACTTTCGTGGCAGCATAATTTACCCCTTTTTGAGCCGAAGTTAGATTTAACTTTGAGTAGTGAAGATAACCGCCCCCCCCCCCATGAACCGCTACAGTCGCAGGTTCGAATCCTGCCTCGGGCATGGATGTGTGTGATGTCCTTAGGTTAGTTAGGTATAAGTAGTTCTAAGTTCTAGCGGACTGATGACCACAGCTGTTAAGTCCCATAGTGCTCAGAGCCATTTGAACCATTTGAACCCCCATGAACCATGGAACTTGCCGCTGGTGGGGAGGCTTGAGTGCCTCAGCGATACAGATAGCCACACCGTAGGTGCAACCACAATGAAGGGGTATCTGTTGAGAGGCTAGACAAACGTGTAATTCCTGAAGAGGGGCAGCAGCCTTTTCAGTAGTTGCAGAGGCAACAGTCTGGATGATTGACTGATATGGCCTTGTAACACTAACCAAAACAGCCTTGCTGTGCAAGGCTGAAAGCAAGGGAAAACTACAGCCGTAACTGTTCCCCAAGGGCATGCAGCTTTATTGTATGGTTAAATGATGATGGCGTCCTCTTGGGTTAAATATTCCGTAGGTAAAATAGTCCCCAATTCATATCACCGGGTGGGGACTACTCAGGAGAACGTTGTTATCAGGAAAAAGAAAACTGGTGTTCTACGGATTGGAGTGTGGAATGTCAGATCCCTTAATTGGGTAGGTAGGTTAGAAAAATAAAAAAGGGAATTGGATAGGTTAAAGTTAGATATAGTGGGAATTAGTGAAGTTCGGTGGCAGGAGGAACAATACTTCTGGTCAGGTGAATACAGGGTTATAAATACAAAATCAAATAGGGGTAATACAGGAGTAGGTTTAATAATGAATAGGAAAATAGGAATGTGGGTAAGCTACTACAAACAGATCAAAGAAATTACTCAGATAGTGAAGGGAGACGAAAATTTAATAGTCATGGGTGACTGGCACTCGATAGTAGGAAAAGGAAGAGAAGGAAGTGTAGTAGGTGAATATGGAATGGGAGTAAGGAATGAAAAAGGAAGTCCCCCAGGGGGTCCTCAACTCTTTTGTGGATACGTGCGTAGCGAGCACGGGACCACGAGCTAATGTGGCCCTCCTTCCTTTCGAGGCTGCATACCTTCCTTTTCCTCATCCTTCCCTATCCCCCATCTTCGCCCCCCCCCTCCCCTCACCTCTGGCTCTTTCCTTCCCTTTCTCCCCCTCTGGGAGTATGGTTTGTGCCTACATCCGGAGACGGACGCTCGTAAATGTAACACATTCTTCACATTCTCTGCTTGCACGTCTTCATCCTTCCTTTGTCCTTCTCTTTTCCTTACCTCTTCTCTTTACTTTTTTCTCCGCTACGGCGTTTGAGACCTCTCTTTTTTCCTTTCCCTTTCTTTGTTTTTTCCTTTCTCTTTTTTCCTCCCTGTGCGCGTCTGCAGGCCGACCCACGCATTTTCATGCGTAGCCGGTGACGGGGTAACGCGCAATTCCCCACCCTGGGTAGACAGGTAGGACACGTACGTACCCCCTGGTAACGGCCAGGCCCAGGGAGAGGTGATTACCCGAGCTCTTACCTTCCGAAAGTGCCGATTGGTCCCTCCGTCCGTTTCTCGGGAGGTGTGACCTGAGGTGTGAGCAATCACCTAAGGCGGGAGTGCCCTCAGAGAGGGCCCCCACAAGGGAGGAGCGCGCCATCGGAGACGCCGGTAATCATGGGGGATTCTTCCACAATGGTTTCCTCATTTTCCACTATGTCTGCTCACAAGCGTAAGTTCACTGAGTCTCAGCCACAGACAGTTCTTCCATCGTTGCCACAGTTCCTTGTTGTTTCTCGGTCTGACGAAGGTCACGACTTCTCCACGGTCAACCCTCTCATTATTTAGAAAGGTGTCGACGCGATTGCTGGTCCTGTAAAGTCTTGTTCCAGATTACGGAATGGCACCTTGTTGTTAGAAACAGTCAGTGCCCTCCAGGCACAAAAATTGCTGCGTACTTCCCTGCTCCACACCTTGACACGGAAATCGTTCCAACCCGTACTGTCTTCTTGACATTTGATAGAGTTGAACTCCCATCGAAAATAAAAGCAGGCTATGAGATAATTTCCATTCACCCTACATCCCAAACCCTACTCATTGCTATCGGTGCCAGCGGTTCAATCATACCAGCCAGTCCTGTTCCAACCCGGCCAAATGTGTTACGTGGGGCAAGGATGCCCATGAGGGTGCTTGTCCACCTCCATCCCCTCGTTGCATCAGCCGTATGGGTGACCACGCTGCCTCCTCTCGAGATTGCCCCATTTTTAAAGACTAAAAGCTCATTCAGGAAATCAGAGTGAAGGAAAAGGTGTCGACCTTCGCTGCTCGAAAATTATTCGCCAGTCGAAAGACCACTGTGCCTCAGACAGGAAAATACAGCACTGTCCTTGCCTCTCCTCGGCCAACAAAGGTTCACCTTTAGTGACACGGTCGTCAGATCGGCCAGCGCAAAGATCGCCCGTTCAACCTCCCCACTTTCACCTGCTCACTCTATGGCTCACCCTTCATCGGGTTCTGCTAAATCTCGATCCCAAAGTCAGACACCCGAACTTCCAAAAAAGAGCATACTCGTGAAGATTTTGTATGTACCCCAACTTCACAACCATCGGTTCCTCCTTCATCTAAACATCATGTTTCCAAGAAGGCTAATAAGAAATCCAGTTCCTCTCTTCTCCGCCACGGCGTGTCTCATCTACAGTACCACCTGGCGGTCACCGCCCTCGGCCGTCTTCTGTGTCGCCGAAGCGCACTGCTGGCGGCCGATCAACCGGCCGATCGCTGGTAGGAGGAGCTGCTCCTGAACAACCTATGGATCAGGATCTTCTGCCTTCGGCTGAGTGTCGTTCCACGCTGTCGGTCGCAAGCTCTGAATAGTCATTGAGTTGACGGCAACCTTGGTCACATTCTTCCATTTTCTGTACACCCTATGTCCATTATCCATTGGAATATCCGCGGCATTCGAGCCAATCGGGATGAATTGACGATCCTCTTACGATCCTACTCGCCGGTCATCTTCTGTCTTCAGGAAACAAAGCTGCATCCCCATGACCGCTTTGTTTTCCCCCATTTTCAGTCAGTCTGATTTGATCTCCCCTCTGTTGAAGGCACTCCAGCTCATGGAGGACTCATGATTCTTCTCCATAATACTCTCCATTATCACCCAATCCCCTTAAACACTTCCTTCCAAGCAGTCGCTGTCCGTCTTTCCCTTTCTGGATACACCTTCTCTCTTTGTACTGTATACATTCCATCATCCACATCAATGGCACGAGCTGATCTCCTTCATCTTCTTGGTCAGCTTCCACCCCCCTATTTGCTGGTTGGGGACTTCAATGACCACCACCCACTTTGGGGATCTCCACATCATTGTCCGCGTGGCTCACTATTGCTAGACGTCTTCCACCACGCCGATCTTGTTTGCCTCAACACTGGGGACCCTACATTTTTGTCTGCCTCCACGACAAATTTCTCTCATTTGAACCTTCCGGTCGGTACTGTTCCGCTAGTTCGGCGCTTCGAATGGTTCGCCCTTGCTGATACACACTCGAGTGACCACTTTCCATATGTCCTTCGATTGCAGCCACACCTGCCATATATGCGCCCGAGACGCTGGAAGTTTGCCCAAGCCGATTGGACACTTATTTCGTCTCTAGCGACATTCGATGACCGTCACTTTCCTAGCGTCGACGATGAGGTCACTCATATTACAGACGTTATTCTTACAGCTGCGGAACGTTCAATACCTCGCACCTCCGAATTGCCCCGGCGCCCCCCAGTTCCATGGTGGAACGAGGCATGCCGTGACGCAATACGTGAGCGGCGACGTGCTCTTCGCGTTTTCAGACACCACCCTACATTGGCCAACTGTATGCGCTATGAGCAGTTCCGTGCGCGATGCCGTCGCGTCATCCGCGATAGCAAGAAGGCAAGCTGGGACTCCTTTACTAGCTCATTTAACACCTTCACTCCCTCCTCGGAAGTTTGGAGTCGGATTCGACGGTTATCAGGCGCGCCTAGTTTCTCCCCGGTCTCTGGGCTCGCTGTCGCGCATGATACATTAGTGGACCCCGTCGCAATTTCTAACTCATTGGGTCAACACTTTGCTGAGATTTCGAGCTCTTCAAATTACCCGCCAGCGTTTCTCCCGAAGAAACGTGCAGCAGAAGTGCGACCTCTTGCTTTCTCCTCTCAAAATCGCGAAAGCTACTATACTGTTTTCTCCATGCGGGAACTCCAACATGCACTCTCTTCTTCTCGCTCCTCCGCCCCAGGACCGGATGGTATCCACTTTTCCCAGACGATGGCGGGAAGCTATCGTCGTTCCTGTTCCGAAACCTGGAAAGGACAAACATCTCCCCTCTAGCTATCGCCCCATTTCTCTCACAAGTAGTGTATGTAAGATTTTGGAGCGTATGGTGCATTGCCGTTTAGCTTGGTGGCTGGAGTCCCGCAGTCTTTTAACACCTGCCCAATGCGGTTTCCGGAAGCATCGTTCTGCAGTTGACCATCTTGTTGCTCTCTCCACTTACATCATGAACAATTTTCTCCGGAAACGCCAAACAGTAGCAATATTTTTTGATCTGGAGAGAGCATACGATACCTGTTGGAGGACAGGCATCCTCTGCACACTGTTCTCTTGGGGCTTTCGCGGTCGGTTGCCCCTTTTTCTTCGCGAATTTATGGCAGAGCGCACATTTAAAGTGCGGGCGAACACTACTCTCTCCCGTACTTTCTCCCAAGAAAACGGGGTACCTCAGGGCTCCGTGCTAAGTGTTGTACTGTTTGCCATTGCCATAAATCCAATTATGGATTCTCTCCTTCCTGATGTCTCGGGGTCCCTCTTTGTGGACGATTTTGCGATCTACTACAGCTCTCAACGGACCAGCCTTCTTGAACGACGTCTTCAAGGCTGTCTCGATCGCCTCCACTCTTGGAGCATCGAAACAGGCTTCCGCTTTTCTCCCAGTAAGACCGTTTGTGTTAATTTTTGGCGTCGTACGGAGTTTCTTCCACCTTACTTACATGTAGGACCTGTCAACCTTCCGTTTTCGGACGTCGCTAAATTATTGGGTCTTATGTTTGACAGAAAACTGTGCTGGTCCTCCCACGTTTCCTATCTGTCAGCTCACTGTCTGCGATCCCTCAACACCCTCCGTGTCCTGAACGGTACCTCCTGGGGAGCGGACCGAGTGGTCCTCTCCGCCTCTATCGCGCCTTAGTGCGCTCGAAATTGGACTATGGAAGCATAGTTTACTACTCTGCTCGGCCGTCTATTCTTCGGCGTCTCGACTCTATCCACCACCGTGGATTACGTTTAGTGTCTGGAGCTTTTTACACCAGCCCTGTGGAAAGCCTTTTTGCTGAGACTGCTGAACCTCCGCTGTCCAATCGGCGAGCTGTCCTTCTGAGTCGTTATGCTAGCCATTTGTCTTCCATGCTTGCTAATCCGGCCCATGACATTTTTTTCGACGCCTCCATGAATTTAGGGTATGCAGGCCGCCCTTCCTCCCTACTACCACCGGGAGTCCGCTTCCGTCAACTGCTCCATTCTCTTTCCTTCCGCTTTCCTAAAACTTTCTTGACAACTTGGGGTACAGCATCGCCTTGGCTCCGTCCCCGGACCTGCCTGCTCCGTGATCTTCGTCAGTTTCCCAAGGATGGTAGCCCTTCACTTGTTTATCGTCGGGCATTTTCTGCTCTATGCGCACAAATGAAGGATGCCACATTTATTTACACTGATGGCTCAAAAACATCTTTTGGTGTAGGGAGTACCTATATTGTTGGCGACACCCCAAATCGATTACGGCTTCCCGACCAGTGTTCGGTTTATACTGCGGAGCTTTACGCTGTTCTCCAGGCTGTCCAATACATCCGTCGCCATCAGCGGATACAGTATGTTATCTGTTCAGGTTCTCTCAGCTCTCTCCTCAGTCTCCAAGCTCTCTACCCTGTCCACCCTCTGGTCCACCGGATTCAGGACTGCCTACGCTTGCTCCACTTGGGGGGGGGCGTCTCGGCAGCGTTCCTTTGGATCCCAGGACACGTTGGTATCAGTGGAAACGAGACGGCCGATATAGCGGCCAAGGCTGCAGTCTCTCTTCTTCGGTCAGCTATTCGCACGATTCCCTTCGCCGATCTACGGAGTGTTTTATGTCGTCGTGCTGTTCTTTTATGGCATGCACATTGGTCGACACTTCCCCATAATAAATTGCGGGACGTGAAAGCTCTTCCCTGTGCTTGGACCTCTTCCTCCCGAAAGCGTCGTCGGGAGGAGGTAATTTTAACTAGACTCCGGATAGGGCACTGTCTTTTTAGCCATCGACATCTTTTAAGCGGCGATCCTCCCCCACTCTGTCCCCACTGCTCTCAGCTGTGGACGGTAAGACACCTTTTACTTGAGTGCCCCTATTTTACTCCGTTACGCGCCCGTCTACAGCTGTCGCCTGAAATATCGTCGATTTTAGCAAATGACACGCGCTCAGCCGATCGCGTTCTCGACTTTATTAGTGCCAGTGAGATGACGTCAGTCATTTGAAGATCTTTTTGGGGACAACCAACCCTTTTCTGTAGTGGTTTTTTTTAAGCTTTCCTTCTGCTTTTAGTTTCTCCAATTTTTTGAGTTTCGTTCCCAATGCTGCTGGTTTCCATTTTCGTTTTTTACCTTTTCCTAAGTCACAGACCGGGCGCTAATGACCATAGCAGTTTTGCGCCCTAAAACCAAAACAAAAAAAAAAAAAAAAAGAAAGAGGAAGCCACCTGGTACAATTTTGCACAGAGCACAACTTAATCATAGCTAACACTTGGTTCAAGAATCATAAAAGAAGGTTGCATACATAGAAGAAGCCTGAAGATACTAGAAGATCTCAAATAGATTATATAATGGTAAAACAGAGATTCAGGAACCAGGTTTTAAATTGTAAGACATTTCCAGGGGCAGATGTGGACTCTGACCACAATCAAATGGTTCAAATGGCTCTGAGCACTATGGGACTTAACTTCTGAGGTCATCAGTCCCCCAAGAACTTAGAACTACTTAAACCTAACTAACCTAAGGACATCACACACATCCATGCCCGAGGCAGGATTCGAACCTGCGACCGTAGCGTCACGCGGTTCCAGACTGTAGCGCCTGGAACCGCACGGCCACCCCCGCCGGCTGACCACAATCTGTTGGTTATGAACTGTAGATTAAAACTGAAGAAACTGCAAAATGGTGAGAATTTGAGTAGATGGGACCTAGATAAACTGAAAGAACCAGAGGTTGTAGAGAGCTTCAGGGAGAGCATTAGGGAACGATTGACAAGAATGAGGGGAAGAAATACAGTAGAAGAAGAATGGGTAGCTTTGAGAGATGAAATAGTGAAGGCAGCAGAGGATCATGTAGGCAAAAAGACGAGGGCTAGTAGAAATCCATGGGTAACAAAGGAGATATTAAATTTAATTGATGAAAGGAGAAAATACACTCCTGGAAATTGAAATAAGAACACCGTGAATTCATTGTCCCAGGAAGGGGAAACTTTATTGACACATTCCTGGGGTCAGATACATCACATGATCACACTGACAGAACCACAGGCACATAGGCACAGGCAACAGAGCATGCACAATGTCGGCACTAGTACAGTGTATATCCACCTTTCGCAGCAATGCAGGCTGCTATTCTCCCATGGAGACGATCGTAGAGATGCTGGATGTAGTCCTGTGGAACGGCTTGCCATGCCATTTCCACCTGGCGCCTCAGTTGGACCAGCGTTCGTGCTGGACGTGCAGACCGCGTGAGACGACGCTTCATCCAGTCCCAAACATGCTCAATGGGGGACAGATCCGAAGATCTTGCTGGCCAGGGTAGTTGACTTACACCTTCTAGAGCACGTTGGGTGGCACGGGATACATGCGGACGTGCATTGTCCTGTTGGAACAGCAAGTTCCCTTGCCGGTCTAGGAATGGTAGAACGATGGGTTCGATGACGGTTTGGATGTACCGTGCACTATTCAGTGTCCCCTCGACGATCACCAGTGGTGTACGGCCAGTGTAGGAGATCGCTCCCCACACCATGATGCCAGGTGTTGGCCCTGTGTGCCTCGGTCGTATGCAGTCCTGATTGTGGCGCTCACCTGCACGGCGCCAAACACGCATACGACCATCATTGGCACCAAGGCAGAAGCGACTCTCATCGCTGAAGACGACAGGTCTCCATTCGTCCCTCCATTCACGCCTGTCGCGACACCACTGGAGGCGGGCTGCACGATGTTGGGGCGTGAGCGGAAGACGGCCTAACGGTGTGAGGGACCGTAGCCCAGCTTCATGGAGACGATTGCGAATGGTCCTCGCCGATACCCCAGGAGCAACAGTGTCCCTAATTTGCTGGGAAGTGGCGGTGCGGTCCCCTACGGCACTGCGTAGGATCCTACGGTCTTGGCGTGCATCCGTGCGTCGCTGCGGTCCGGTCCCAGGTCGACGGGCACGTGCACCTTCCGCAGACCACTGGCGACAACATCGATGTACTGTGGAGACCTCACGCCCCACGTGTTCAGCAATTCGGCGGTACGTCCACCCGGCCTCCCGCATGCCCACTATACGCCCTCGCTCAAAGTCCGTCAACTGCACATACGGTTCACGTCCACGCTGTCGCGGCATGGTACCAGTGTTAAAGACTGCGATGGAGCTCCGTATGCCACGGCAAACTGGCTGACACTGACGGCGGCGGTGCACAAATGCTGCGCAGCTAGCGCCATTCGACGGCCAACACCGCGGTTCCTGGTGTGTCCGCTGTGCCGTGCGTGTGATCATTGCTTGTACAGCCCTCTCGCAGTGTCCGGAGCAAGTATGGTGGGTCTGACACACCGGTGTCAATGTGTTCTTTTTTCCATTTCCAGGAGTGTATAAAAAGTGTAGTAAATGAAGCAGGCAAAAAGGAACACAAACGTCTCAAAAATGAGATCCACAGGAAGTGCAAAATGGCTAAGCAGGGATGGCTAAAGGACAAATGTAAAGATGTTGAGGCGCATGTCACTAGGGGTAAGATAGGTACTGCCTACAGAAAAGTTAAAGAGACCTTTGGAGAAAAGAGAACCACTTGCATGTATATCAAGAGCTCTGATGGAACCCCAGTGCTAAGCAAAGAAGGGAAAGCAGAAAGGTGGAAGGAGTATATAGAGGGTCTGTACAAGGGCGATGTACTTCAGAACAATATTATAGAAATGGAAGAGAATATAGATGAAGATGAAATAGCAGATATGATACTGCGTGAAGCGTTTGACAGAGCACTGAAAGACCTAAGTCAAAACAAGGCCCCGGGAGTAGACAACATTCCATTAGAACTGTTGACAGCCTTGGGAGAGCCAGCCCTGACAGAACTCTACAGTCTGGTGAGCAAGGTGTAAAAGAGAGACAAAATACCCTCAGACTTCAAGAAGAATACAATAATTCCAATCCCAAAGAAAGCAGGTGTTGACAGATGTGAAAATTAACGAACTATCAGTTTAATAAGCCACGGCTGCAAAATACTGAAATGAATTCTTTGCAGACGAGAGGAAAAACTGGTAGAAGCCGACCTCAGGGAAGATCAGTTTTGATTCAGTAGAAATTTTGGAACACGTGAGGCAGTTCTGGCCCTAAGACTTACCTTAGACAATAGATCAAGGAAAGGCAAACCTATGTTTCTAGCATTTGTAGACTTAGAGAAGGCTTTTGACAATGTTGACTGGAATAAAATGGTTCAAATGGCTCAGAGCACTATGGGACTTAACATCTGAGGTCATCAGTCCCCTAGAACTTAGAACTACTTAACCCTAACCAACTACGGACATCACACACATCCATGCCCGAGGCAGGTTTCGAACCTGCGACCGTAGCGGTCGCGCGGTTCCAGACTGAATACTCTCTTTCAAATTCTGAAGGTGGCAGGGGTAAAATACAGGGAGTGAAAGGCTATTTACAATTTGCACAGAAACCAGATGGCAGTTATGAGTTGAGGGGCATGAAAGGGAAACAGTGGTTGGGAAGGGAGTGAGACAGGGTTGTAGCCTATCCCCAATGTTATTCAATCTGTATATTGAGCAAGCAATAAAGGAAACAAAAGAAAAGTTCGGAGTAGGTATTAAAATCCATGGAGAAGAAACAAAAGCTTTGAGGTTCACCGATGACATTGTAATTCTGTCAGAGGTAGCAAAGGACCTCGAAGAGCAGGTGAACGGAATGGACAGTGTCTCGAGAGGAGGATAAAGATGAACATCAACAAAAACAAAACGAGGATAATGGAATGTAGTCGCAGTAAATTCGGGTGATGCTGCGGGAATTAGATTAGGAGATGAGACGTTTAAAGTAGTAAATGAGTTTGGTATTTTGGGAGCCAAATAACTGATGATGTTCGAAGTAGGGAGGACATAAAATGTAGACTGGCAATGGCAACGAAAGCGTTTCTGAAGAAGAGAAATTTGGTAACATCGAGTATAGATTTAAGTGTCAGGAAGTCGTTTCTGAAAGTATTTGTATGGAGTGTAGCCATGTATGGAAGTGAAACGTGGACGATAGATAGTTTAGACAAGAAGAGAATAGAAGCTTTCGAAATGTGGTGCTACAGAAGAATGCTGAAGATTAGAGGGGTAGATCACATAACTAATGAGGAAGTATTGAATAGAATCGGAGAGAAGAGAAATTTGTGGCACAACTTGACTAGAAGAAGGGATCGGTTGGTAGGGCATATTCTGAGGCATCAAGGGATCACCGATTTAGTATTGGAGGGCAGTGTGGAGGGTAAAAACCGTAGAGGGAGACCAAGAGATGAATACACTTAACAGATTCAGAAGGATGTAGGTTCCAGTAGGTACTGGGAGATGATGAAGCTTGCACAGGATAGAGTAGTATGGAGAGCTGCATCAAACCAGTCTCTGGACTGAAGCCCACAACAACAACAATAACAATAACAACAGTGAAGATCATCCTTTCTCCTAGTGTTGTAGCTATGTACACTGCTATTAGTTTTGAATCCGTTCGAATTGTTAATAACAAATTTCATAAGTGAATATATATATTGTGAGGCTACAGTTTAGATCCCTATCTCTGTAAATAAGTGTCCACAGGATGATCTTGGATGAGCTCCAGCAATTACTCTGATTACACGCTTTTGTGCAATGAACACTCTTTTACTCAATGATAAGTTACCCCAGAATACGATGCCATACGAATGCAGAGAATGAAAATAGGCGTGGTAAGTTAATCTATTTAGATGTGTATGGCAAAAATTTGGAATGACCCTGAACTCAGTCGTTTCAGCAGATCCTCAGTGTCTTTTTTTTCAGTTCAACCCCTCATCAATGCATACACCTAGAAATTTTGAATATTCTATCTTAGCTACCGATTTTTGATCGAAGCCTATATTTATTAATGGTGTCATTCCATTTACTGTGTGGTTCTGTATATACTGTGTTTTGTCAGAGTTTAATGAGAGCCCATTTGCAGAGAACCACTTAATTATTTTCTGAAAAACATTATTTACAATTTCATCAGTTAATTCTTGTCTGTTGGGTGTAATAGCTATACTTTTATCGTCGGCAAAAGGCACAAGCTTTGCATTTTGATGAATATATAAAGGCAAATCATTAATATATATATATATATATATATATATATATATATATATATATATATATATATATCATGAACAGCAGAGGACCCAAGACTGAACCTTGCAGCACCCCATTCTTGATTGTTCCCCAGTTTGACAAATCACCAGTCTTTTGCATATTATGTGAACTGCTTATTTCAACTTCCTGCACTCTTCCAGTTAGATATGATTTAAACCATTTGAGCACTGTCTTATTCACACCACAGTACTTGAGCTTATCTGGAAGTATTCCATGATTTACACGGTCAAAATCCTTTGAGAGATCAGAAAAAATCCCAATGGGTGACTTCTGGTTACTCAGAGCATTTAATATGTCTTTAGTGAAAGTATATATAGCATTTTCCGTTGAAAAACCTTTCTGGAAACCAAACTGACATTTCCTTAAAACTTTATTTTTACAAAGGTGTGAAGCTACTGTACAATACGCTACTTTTTCAAGAATTCTGGATAAGGCAGTCAGAAGAGAGATTGGGCAGTAGTTGTTGACATCAGACGTTACCCTTTTTTATGCAGTGGTTTAACAATAGCATACTTCAATCTATCTGGGAAAATGCCCTGCTTCAGAGAGCTATTATATATGTGGCTAAGAATACCACTTATCTCTTGGGAACAAGCTTTTATTATCCTCCTGGAAGTGCCATCAAGTCCACGTGAGCTTGTGCTCTTGAGAGAGTTTATTATCTTCCTAATTTCAGAAGGAGAGGTGAGTGGAATTTCAATTGTATCAAATTGTGTGGGTAAGGTCTCTACCATTAACTGCCTTGCTTCTTCTACTGAACATTTAGATCCTGTTTTCTCTACAACATTTAAAAAATGATTATTCAAAATGTTTTCGACTTCCAGCTTGTTGATTGTCAGGTTTCCATTCGCTTTGATGGTAGTGCCATCGTCCTGTACTCCTGGTTGCCCTGTCTCTCTTGTAATAATATTGCAAATTGTTTTGATTTTGTTATCAGAGGTATTATCTCAGACATGATGCACATGCTTCTGGACTTTTTAATAACCTTTCTTAATGTAGCACAGTAGGTTTTATAATATTTGGCTGTTTCTGCGTCAATACTCTTTCTTGTTGTTAGATACAGTTCCCTTTTGCGGTTAAAAGATATTTTTATTTCTTTAGTACGCCAAGGTTTTTTGCAAGGTTTCTTATAATTTGATTTAACTACTTTCTTGGGGAAACAGTTTTCAAATTATCTTACAAGTGTATCATGAAATAAGTTATATTTTAAATTAGCATTGGTTCCTTGTACATCTCATCCCAGTCTAACTGCTTAAGATTTTCCCTGAACTTTCTAATTGTTGAGTCATTCATTGAACGCACCACTTTGGAGGGTAGTTTTGAATTACTGAATGGAAATATGTCATATACTGTAACTAGCTGAGCACCATGATCAGGAATTCCATTCTCAACAGGACAAGAATTTATGTTTTTAAACTTATCTTGGTCTATAAAAGTGTTATCTATCAATGTGCTGCTGTCCTTTACTACCCGAGTAGGAAAATCAGTGACAGATGTCAAACTGAAAGAACTGAAAAAGACTTCCAGGTCATTCTTCCTATTACACTCTTACAGTGAATCAACATTGAAGTCCCCACAAATAATAATTTGCTTTCCCCTATCTGACAGATAGCACAACAAGGCATCCAAATTTTCCAGGAAGAAATGAAAGTTTCCTGAAGGGGACCTATATACTGTTACAATTATAAAAGAGCGCTCCTTCAATTTAAGTTGACAGGCACATGCTTCTATATGTTGCTCTAGACAAAACTTTTTTGTATCTAAGCTTTTTACACAGTGATAACTTTTGACATATATGACAACTCCTCCTCTCGCCTTATTCTCTCTATTCATATGTGCAGCTAGTTTATAACCACTGATATTTACCTTCTCCATATCAGACACAATGTGATGCTCAGACAGGCATAGTATATCTATTACATTATCAGATTCAATGTCATCTAAACAAACCAGGAGCTCATCTACTTTATTCTTCAGTCCCAGAATATTTTGGTGAAAAATGGTAACAATATTTTTATTTTACTTTTGTGAGAGTTTGCTTTTTTCTTTAATCCAGCAATATTTTGGTTAAATATGGTAACATTATTATTTACTTTACTGTTGTGAGAGTAAGGGCAGTGAAATCACCATTGACTTGGATACCAGCACTCTCAAACATGACAAATATTGTACTGTCTACAAAATTCAATTTTTGCAAGAGGGCGAGGAAACAACATACACTCGCACCACAAGCAAAATATGATGATCTGAAAAAGTAGATGAGTCATAAGTTAAGTGAAACCACTTCTATTACTGGTGATGAACGCAACGAGCTAAGTATATACAGGTCTTTACTAAACGATGAAGTGTTATTAAGAGATGTGTTTATAAATTTGAGGTCAAGCCTCAACAAATTTAAATCACAAAACCTATAATGTACCACTATCTCAACGACATGCGGTGTGGCAAGAACTTAACCATACGTTACAGTGGAAGATCATCAAACCTTCCACATCTCCCGACTGTAGTCCATTACCTGTTGTCAAGAAACCTAACAGAAATATTAGAGTGGTGTTGGACGCACATGCCATAAATGAAATTATGCTACCAGGATGCACCAAACCAGAAAATTTAGAGAAATAATTACAGAAATTTTTAGATCTAGGTACTTTTTCATGACCGACTTGACAAATTCGTTTTGGCAAGTGGCAGTCACTACTGATTCCAGAAAATATATTGCTTTCATATTCGGGGGGCCAACATATCAATTCTGTTTTTTCCTTTCAGATTGAGCGTCAGTTCAGGCGTATTTATTACTGGTTTGGATACTGTTCTTGGTGACAAGTTAGTTGAGACTGTTGCACATTATGTTGATGATCTTTTGATAGCCGCTAAGACTTGGAATGAACATTTTGACACCCTTGAAAAGATTCTGGATAAATTTGCACAATCTGGGGTAGCAGCTAACCCAAAGAAATCAAAATTTGCTTGTAGTGAGATTAAAGTGTCTTGATACATAATTAATGTACAAGGTATACGCCCTGATCCAGTTAAGCTGGACGCTAAAAAACAACTGAAGTCATTTCAAGGACTCTGTTCTTTCTTTCGACGTTTCCTGTCACAACAACTATTGAGCAGTAAGCATCTTCTAGACTTACTCAAGAAGAATGAGGTATGTATCTGGTCTGAGCAGTGCCAGCAAGATTTTGATAACATTAAGCACACATTGGTGAATGCAAACATTTTAGACCATCCAGATTTTAGTTTAGACTTTTGTATGATGTGTGACGCATTGTGCAGTGGCTTGGGTTGTTGCCTATTTCAAGTAGTTAACAACAGAGAAGAGGAACAGGTAAAAATCATTGGATTTGCAAGTTGTACTTTAAGTGAATGTACTTATTCAACCGCTGAACTTTAAGCTGTTCCTATTGCCTGGGCTTTCAGAAAGTTTAATTACACACATCAAAAAAGTTTTACATCATCTCGGTTCCGAGAGTTCTGGAACCTGTACCGAAAACTGGAACAGAGATAAACATAAACATCATTCCTGCCCTTTTTGTTGCTCATGGAAACAACACATAGCATGTTGTACCACCATACAGCTAGACCTTCAGAGGAGGTGGTCCAGATTGCTGTACGCAACGATGCCTCTAATACCCAGTAACACGTCCTCTTGCATTGATGCGTGCCTGTATTCGTCGTGGACTACTATCCACAAGTCCATCAAGGCACTGTTGGTCCAGATTGTCCCACTTCTCAACGGCGATACGGCGTAGATCGCTCTGAGTAGTTGGTGGGTGACGTCATCCATAAGCAGCCCTTTTCAGTCTATCCCAGGCATGCTTGATAGCGTTCATGTCTGGAGAACATGCTGGACATTCTAGTCGAGAGATGTCGTTATCCTGAAGGAAGTCATTCACAAGATGTGCACGATGGGGGCGGGAACTGGCGTCCATGAAGACGAATGCCTCGCCATTATGCTGCTGATATGGTTGCACTTTCGGTCGGAGGATAGTATCCACGTATTGTACAGCCGTTACGGCGCCTCCCATGACCAGCAGCGGCTTACGTCGGCCCCACATAATGCCGCCCCAAAACAGCAGGGAACCTCCACCTTGCTGCACTCGTTGGACAGTGTGTTCACGGCGTTCTGCCTGACTGGATTGCCTCCAAACACATAACCGACGATTGTATGGTTGATGGCATATGCGACATTCATCAGTGAAGAGCACGTGATGCCAACCCTGAGCGGTCCATTCGGCATCTTGTTGGGCCCATCTGCACCGCACTGCTTGGTGTCGTAGCTGCAAAGATGGATTTCGCCATGGACATCGGGAGTGAAGTTGCGCATCATGCAGCCTATTGCGCACAGTTTGATTCGTAACATGACGTCCAGTGGCTGCACGAAATGCATTATTCAACATGGTGGCGTTGCTATCAGGGTTCCTCCGAGCCATAAGCGGTCATGCATTGCAGTAGTAGCTCTTGGGCAACCTGGGCCAGGCATGTCATACAGTTCTTGTCTCTCTGTATCTCCTCCATGCCCGAACAACATCTTTGGTTCACTCCCGGACGCCTGCACACTTCCCTTGTTGAGAGCCCTTCCTGGCACAAAGTAAGAATGCGGACGCAATCGAACCGCGGTATTGACCGTCTAGGCATGGCTGAACTACAGACAACACGAGCCGTGTTCCTCCTTCCTCGTGGAATGACTGGAACTGATCGGTTGTCGGACTCCCTCCGTCTAATAGGCGCTGCTCGTACATGGTTGCTTACATCTTTGGGTGGGTTTAGCGACATCTCTGAACAGTCAAAGGGACTGCGTCTGTGATACAATATCGACAATCAACGTTAATCTTCAGGTGTTCTGGAAACCAGGGTGATGCAAAACTTTTTTTGATGTGTGTGTTATTTGTATGGTAACCACACGAAATTTTATACAGATCACCAAGCTCTGACATTTTTGTTAACATGTAAGTTAGTTCATCCTACTTTATCCCGCTGGGCTTTATCTCTCCAGAATTACTCACATGAGATTTTATACATTAAGGGTAAAGACAACATCGTTGCTGATGCTTTGTCTCGTATTCCACAAGGTATTAACAATTGTAACACTGATCTTGATTATGTGAACGACTACAGAATACTCCTAATGCAGGATAAACAATATTACATCGATTTGTGTAGAAATATGGCGGCTTTACAAAAATCTGATCCGCACTGGAACAAGGTAACAACTTTAGTCGTACATCAACCTGACCATCCACTATCTAGCCGTTATCTGATACATAAGAATGTGTTATTCTATTGTCGTCATCCTGATGGCTCTAACTGGTGTATATGTATTCCCAAGGACTCTAAACACAACTTAATCTGGCACACACAGTTAGGTTCGGGACATTATGGAACGAAGAAGTGCCTTGGAAAACTTAGCACATGTTGTTATTTTGCTGATATGAGACTAAAGATTCACAATGTACTTAAAACATGCATATCTCGTCAGAAATGTAAACCTCAGAACCTATCTTCCATACTACCCAGAAAAACTCTGGAGACTGTAAGTACGGACATCAGTGGTCCAAATCCAAGAAGTAGTGGTGGTGTGAAGTATATTTTAGGGTTTCATGACATATTTTCTAGACATGTTAAGCTGTACACCATAAAACCTGCAACTGATAACGCAATCATCAGACGATTCTCACGTGACTACATTCCTCACATGGGAAAACCCAAGGCATATCTGACAACGCCACCTACTACACAGGGTACAGAGGGCGTAAATTCGTAAAGGACAATAGCATTAAGATCTTCTTTATCTCGAAGTTTAGCCCATAATCTAATCCTACTGAATAAATTTTCAGAGAACTGAACAGATTAATGAGGACATACAAACCTACACAGCATTCTAATCAGGTAAGTTATTTGTCGCTATTTGAAGTAGTTCACAACAACCTGAATATATATATATATATATGCAAGGTGTTGCAAAAAGGTACGGCGAAACTTTCAGGAAACATTCCTCACACACAAATAAAGAAAAGATGTTATGTGGACATGTGTCCGGAAACGCTTAATTTCCATGCTAGAGCTCATTTTACTTTGGTCCACCTACGCTCAATGGAGTACTTTATCATGATTTGATACGGGATACTCTACCTGTGCTGCTAGAACATGTGCCTTTACAAATACGACACAACATGTGGTTCATGCACGATGGAGCTCCTGCACATTTCAGTCGAAGTGTTCGTACGCTTCTCAACAACAGATTCGGTGACTGATAGATTGGTAGAGGTGGGCCAATTCCATGGCCTCCACGCTCTCCTGACCTCGACTTTCATTTATGGGGGCATTTGAAAGCTCTTGTCTATGCAACCCCGGTACCAAATGTAGAGACTCTTCGTGCTCGTATTGTGGACGGCTGTGATACAATACGCCATTCTCCAGGGCTGCATCAGCGCATCAGGGATTCCATGCGACGGAGGGTGGATGCGTGTATCCTCGCTAACGGAGGACATTTTGAACATTTCCTGTAACAAAGTGTTTGAAGACACGCTGGTACGTTCTGTTGCTGTGTGTATCCATTCCATGATTAATGTGATTTGAAGAGAAGTAATAAAATGAGCTTTAACATGGAAAGTAAGCGTTTCTGGACACATGTCCACATAACATATTTTCTTTCTTTGTGTGTGAGGAATGTTTCCTGAAAGTTTGGCCGTATCTTTTTGTAACACCGTATATATATATATATATATATATATATATATATATATATATATATATATATATATATATATATATATATATAATGGAAGGAAACATTCCACGTGGGAAAAATTATATATAAAAACAAAGATGAGGTGACTTACCGAACAAAAGCGCTGGCAGGTCGATAGACACACAAACAAACACAAACATACACACAAAATTCAAGCTTTCGCAACAAACTGTTGCCTCATCAGGAAAGAGGGAAGGAGAGGGGAAGACGAAAGGAAGTGGGTTTTAAGGGAGAGGGTAAGGAGTCATTCCAATCCCGGGAGCGGAAAGACTTACCTTAGGGGGAAAAAAGGACAGGTATACACTCGCACACACGCACATATCCATCCACACATACAGACACAAGCAGACATATTTAAATACCATATATACACCTAACGAACTAGTGTTCGACTGCAAAGAATCAAATGAGTGGAGTGATCCGTTGCCGAAGTTTTTATCTTAGCAACTGTCGAATGATGAAGTAAGAGAAGTACTAACCATGCTGATGCAGCATGCTAATGCAAGAAACAGATACTGCTCTAATACTATTAGGGGAAAGCAAGAATTCAAGGTAGGCAGGCAAGTAAGATTGCGTACTCAACACAATCTTCTGCACTAAAGCGGCGCAACGCGAAGTGGCGTCTGCTGTACGACGGTCCGTACGTAATTGTCAACATATCGCTTCTTCGTGCATACCTGTTGCAGAACCCAAAAACAAATAGAACCATTGGGCCTTACTCTCATCAAGACTTAAGAGTATTTCATTCTAAGCAGTAAACACATATCTCTAAGTAATGAGTAAGTGAACTGTATATTTATAAAACACACGCCCCTCTCAGTACTACTGCAAGGAAATTAGGTAGTATAAGAAATTTTGTTTCAGCTGAACCAGCCAGCAGCAGCAGCAGAAGAAGAAAGAAGAGATTTCGACTTCACCGAACGTACAAAAACATCAGCCTAAATTGTAATGCAAATGTTATGTTCATGCTAGTGTGATGAAAATATTTTTGAGACAAAATAATTGACTAACTGTAGCGTCAGTCAAAGACTATTCATGACTGACTGACGTGTACACAAAACCACGACAACCAAACACTATTACCTAGGAATGGATTAGATGCACTTCATGCTGCATAACACATGTTTATGTGAAGATAGGGCCACATACACACTCTACCCACACTCGTAAAGCGAAAGTTCTGTACGTTTGATTTTAATGTGTTGCTTTACACATTTGTCCATTAGTATAGGTGCACTTTGGCTTGTTTGCTGATGTATCCAGATATTATGTCTAATCTTTCCAATTTCAGGTGACAGCATTCGCGAATGCAAAATTTGCTTGAAAAATCTGTAATGTTATGAAGATTATGTAAATACTTGTATTCCAGACAAAGTCAAAATGTAATATACTTACGTGTAATAATCTAAACTGATGTAAAGCAAAATCTAATATGTTGGTACGTAAATGTGATCAGAATTTGTAATACGTATCAAAATGTGTAAAACCACGAGATTCATATGAAAGAGACTGCTTTAAAGACATTCTACATACATCTCAACGCCTGTAACCGCGATGAAGTATGTTGCAAGGTTGTTAAAAACTATTCTTCATATATCGCTATGAGAATGATCGCGATGAAATATTTATGTAAAAACTTGTTAACAAACGTTCTTGGTACATCCCCAGAAAAACTGTGAGCGCGATGAAACTGTGCATGCGAAGTGCTATAACATCTGTAGTGCACCGCCTAATGACATTTACCGCGATGAAACTGTACAAAACAAGGAATTGGTAAACCACTGGATCTACGGTCGCGACGCACAAAAGCATTGAGGACAACTCCAAGGGTGGAGGAATTTTGGATGGGACTTTAGGGAATGTAATGTTCTCGGAATAAGACGGCCACCTGCACAAATCGAGGATCGATGCCAACATTTTGCCGTCCGAAGTCTTGCAGCCATGCCTTCACGGAACTTGTGTTGCGGAATGGAAATCAACTGGTCGAAGAACAGCATTATCAGTGAAAATAAACAGTGCAACGAGTGAACATGCCCACATATTGGTTGTTAAATCTGTGAACAGTGACGTCGACATGCAACAACATTTACGTTGTGCAAATTACCAAAACAATGCTTATCTTTGCGTTATTATTGCATGCGTTACGAATATTAACTGCAAACGTCGACACGTCGTGCAAAACAGCCAACCTGAAATAGAAAGACATTAAAAATGGAATACTGTTCATGAGGGACAATGACCAATAATGAAATGTTTGTTGCTTTAACACACGTAGTAGTTTTAGTATTATTGTGCCCGTTTTAGATGTCAGTGCATATTTTGTATAAAAACTTCATGGAGTGTCCTGTCACATACGAACCGCATATAAATTGTGATCAGAGTCGCGAGGTCAGCTGACACTCTAACGGCTACTGCCACGCTGAAATGCGCGCGACTGCGCATGCGTGGCAGCTGCAGTACCACCGTTCACGCGCCTCATTCAAATATGAATTTTATTTGAATATGTATGTAAATGCTGTACTGATTGTCCTTTAGGGTGAACTGCTCTCCTGCAGGTGCGTCTTTTCGCCTCGCAATTAAGGGGGTAATTTAAAGGCACATTTGCAGGATGGGTATTGATACACTGCAAAAACGTAGATATAAGTTGAAAATATAGATAAAGAATTACTTAAGATATTAATTAGTATAAGCGGTTGTCGATTGTGGCGTGCAACCGATGAAACATTAGCATAATTACGCGTTCAATTGTCTTGCCCAGAAGACGGCACCTTTTTTGTTCTTGTAGTGGTCCGGATTGGATGCATTCTGCCATTATTTGGCACACCGACATTATTCTATGTTATTGAGACGCAATATTACTAAGCGTACTCATAGTTACACACAGTGACAGAATTAATGTAAGTGTCTATGTAATTTAATTTAGTATAATATTGTGTGAATAGAATGATATTGAATCGTGTTTTTCATTTATGTTGCATGCTATTGTTCCAATTAAATGGTGTCTTGACGTGGCTAAAGGTTCCGTGTTACAAACCTTATGAATGGTCCAGCATGAGCCAAAACTTTGGAGTTATTCAATCTACAACGTCCGATAAAGAAACTGGGAGCCACTCATGGTCAAACTTTCAATGAACGGACCTAACGCAAAAATCCATTGTCAAGCGCCCAAAGTTTGTATTACCAATTATTATTTGCCTGCCGTCTGATATACTGAAACCATACCGGAAACGCCGATAAATCAAAAGCCCGTGCATATGGCACACGCGCCGGCTTATAGATCAACTCCTGTGAGTTCCCTACCGAACAGTGAAGCACCCGTACAGCACAGAGACCGCGCCTGTGCGTAATTGCGTCCCACTGAGGAGACAGGGAGTGACAGGGTGTCACAAAAGGTGTACTCATAGTACAGAAGAAGTGTATATCTCGTAACATAGAGAACGAATAAATGCGAACCAAGACTTGATTTTAGTGCACTAACAATTTTTGTTACTCCAAAACTTGCAGACGTACCGAGACACGGGGAGCTATTACATGCCAATCCTTGGATAGGTCTGTTCGGCCAATCTTTGCTGCCGTCATTGTTGTTAGAGTACAAAGTAGAATTTGTCTGTGTTAACACGGAAGATTTGGTCGCAGAGAGGATGTGACAAACAAATCGTTGTATTGTACCAAACAAACAAATTGTAGTATGTACCAAGAATTTAGAAACGCTTTCCTCACTAATTATTGCTCTAAAGAGAAACATCAAAGGATAAAGCAAGAGAGAATGTTTTGTAGAGACTTGGAATCATCGAATTTCAAGAGCCCTTTGAAACTGTTTAAATCAGCCGTTTAGAAAAACCAGTTTCTCGATGCACACTGAAGTGCAAGTGAATTGATACTTTTCTGTTAGTTTAAACTAGCATTTCACTATCAGTAAGTATTGGCTGAGAGATGAGGCGATAACACTGAAGCGTTTAACAGTATTCTCAGATAGCTTAATTTCGCTTATGAAGCACATAATGCACGAAAAAGAAGAGGAAATGAAGAAATCATAGCGAACAGCCAAACAGAAATCACGACAGAAGAAACAGTTCTCAAAGTGAGAGTTCAGGATGACAGGTAACGTGGAGACGGTCCACGAGCTGATAGGAGACAGAAGTGGAATAAGTTTTCGGAAAACAACAACCAACAATGTTTCGAAAGAAACTTGCATGAACCAGATGTGAACCGACAGCTAGTTGAGATTACTGAAGTACGATCGCCAAATCCAACGGTAAAACACCATATTGCTAGCTTGATTCGAAATTGACTATTTGTCACTGCGGGTCCAGCTCGTAATAGATTTGTAGTCGTGACGTGTATATGGTTGTACATTTGAATATTACATAGGTAATAAGGTTTGGTCGACCAACTGCGAATCACTTAGGTATTAAGAGGAATCATGTCACCTACTAGAGCGTATGATAACTCTGTAAGTGTCGTGATATTCGAAAGTAGACGAATGAAATTTACTAATGAGACAACTACTATAATCGATACGTCACTATTGGGATTAAAATCAGTGTACTGCTATAAACCTCATCTCAAAAAGATTGGTTCAAATGGCTCTGAGCACTATGGGACTTAACTACTGAGGTCATCAGTCCCCTAGAACTTAGAACTACTTAAACCTAACTAACGTAAGGACATCACACACATCCATGCCCGAGGCAGGATTCGAACCTGCGACCGTAGCGGTCACGCGGTTCCAAACTGACGCGCTTAGAACCGCACGGCCACACCGGCCGGCTTCTTAAAAAGAGCTTATTTTAGTTTGGAAGAACTGTGTGTGGGTGAATTTCAAGTCTTGGTCCTCTATTTCGCCGGGGTAAGGTGTGTACTCCATTGATAGTATTGGTCATTCCAGTTCTGAGTCTCTTTCGTTGGAGTTTGGTAGCGTGCACCCTATAGGTGCGTACGACGCTTTATTGTGTCAGTAACGGAACCCGTTTACATTAGAGTAGCCCCGACGTCATAGTACGATCGGATGGCATTCGATTAGAGTCTTCTCTGGAATAAACCTGACGTCATAGTACAATCTTGTGGCATTCAATTGAAGTCTTCGTTGGTGTAGCCCGACGTCATCGGAACTGGAAGAGGCGTTCGATTTGCAATTATATTAGAAGTGCCACGTACATCGCACGCAGAGTGCACGTCGTGATCACATGGCGATCAGATAAACCAAAGGAGGCAGTTGACCAAGCTGCAGATTGAAAAACAACCACATAGTTTCTCGAGATTGAAATTTATTAACATCAGATAGAATATCACAAGGAAGTGCATAAAAAGGAGCTTATACAGTTACTTTAAAGTTTACCCTTAAGTTTCAGCAAGAAGCAGACGTAAGGAAGACGATCAGTACAGACGACCAAAATTACCAGAGGTAACACAACCAGCCAGACAATGCGGCGACTGGGCAACACATGTTAACCAAAGACATAACGACCTGCGTGGCAGGGTAGGTATGCTATAACAGCGGCAGCAGTAACATTGAAACAATATTTGAAAAGCGTCGAGTGCTAGGCCATTATTTTATAGCGTATTTTGTTATATATGAGAGTGTTTAAGATTTGTGAGTGGAAATTGTCAGCGCAGCGTGAATGTCGTTGGGTTCGCTGGCTGGGGGAGAGACAGTGTTTACGCCCGCATCTCGTGGTAGTGCGGTAGCGTTCTCGCTTCCCACGCCCGGGTTCCCGGGTTCGATTCCCGGCGGGGTCAGGGATTTTCTCTGCCTCGTGATGGCTGGGTGTTGTGTGCCTCGTGGTGGCTGGGTGTTGTGTGCTGTCCTTAGGTTAGTTAGGTTTAAGTAGTTCTAAGTTCTAGGGAACTGATGACCATAGATGTTAAGTCCCATAGTGCTCAGAGCCATCAGACAGTGTTTACATGTCGAGTTGGAGATGCAGGGCAGGATAGAGATCTGAGCTACTCAGGAATCCATTTCTGCAGTGTATGTGGTTAGACAATAGCTGGAGAGCAGGTATAGAGAGAGCCCACTTCGGCATGCTGGTCCTGGGGCTGAGTGGACGGCTGTTTAGATGGACAGATATGTGGCTTTGAAATGCCGCCGACGGCGCTTGCATTTCCGGCGAATGGTCACGGCAAGGTCCTGTTGCAGTAAATGAGGTCGTTCTGTTTCTAAACAGACTGCAGAAGGTAATGGATATGTCTTTCTCGGACTTAAATTACAAGTATCAGATGTGCAAAGATCTGGAAATGGGATCAGCTGAACGATGTGTAGGGTGTGACTAAAGCCAAGTTGGAATTTTACTGTAGCATACAGGTTTGGGAAAGGTGACACGTTTTGCACTGGGCGCAGCCATCTTGAATAACGGTAATTGCGTAATCAACTGACGTGATGATAGAGCGCTCTGGTGGTTGTGATAGGAGCTAAACACAGTTGAACTTGGAGCCATTTTTGTCAGGTAAACGAATTGTATGATCTTCCGCCAAAATTCAAACTCCCTACCAAAATCGGACATCTTGAATGAGGCCCTCTGCTGTTGGCGATGTGTACCAACCCAGTTGGACACCGGACCTCGTGG
Organism: Schistocerca americana; assembly: GCF_021461395.2. NCBI lineage: Eukaryota > Metazoa > Arthropoda > Insecta > Orthoptera > Acrididae > Schistocerca > Schistocerca americana. The sequence goes on along the minus strand of NC_060122.1, from coordinate 595,214,911 downwards.
CGAACACACACGCATGATATAAATAATAATACAGGGCTATTACAAATGACTGAAGCGATTTCATAAATTCACTGTAGCTCCATTCATTGACATATGGTCACGACACACTACAGATACGTAGAAAAACTCATAAAGTTTTGTTCGGCTGAAGCCGCACTTCAGGTTTCTGCCGCCAGAGCGCTCGAGAGCTCAGTGAGACAAAATGGCGACAGGAGCCGAGAAAGCGTATGTCGTGCTTGAAATGCACTCACATCAGTCAGTCATAACAGTGCAACGACACTTCAGGACGAAGTTCAACAAAGATCCACCAACTGCTAACTCCATTCGGCGATGGTATGCACAGTTTAAAGCTTCTGGATGCCTCTGCAAGGGGAAATCAACGGGTCGGCCTGCAGTGAGCGAAGAAACGGTTGAACGCGTGCGGGCAAGTTTCAGGCGTAGCTCGTGGAAGTCGACGAATAAAGCAAGCAGGGAGCTAAACGTACCACAGCCGACGGTTTGGAAAATCTTACGGAAAAGGCTAAAGCAGAAGCATTTCTTAAACAGGAGATTGGAAAACCGATGGATCGGTCGTGGTGGAGATCATGATCAACAATTCATGTCATGGCCTCCACACTCTCCCGACTTAACCCCATGCGATTTCTTTCTGTGGGGTTATGTGAAAGATTCAGTGTTTAAACCTCCTCTACCAAGAAACATGCCAGAACTGTGAGCTCGAATCAACGATGCTTTCGAACTCATTGATGGGGACATGCTGCGCCGAGTGTGGGAGGAACTTGATTATCAGCTTGATGTCTGCCGAATCACTAAAGGGGCACATATCGAACATTTGTGAATGCCTAAAAAAACTTTTTGAGTTTTTGTATGTGTGTGCAAAGCATTGTGAAAATATCTCAAATAATAAAGTTATTGTAGAGCTGTGAAATCGCTTCAATCATTTGTAATAACCCTGTAAATATTAATATATGATCATAAATGATAAATAATAGTAAATGACTGGAGCAGCTGTCCGAATGCAGAGACCTGTTGGAGTGTATCGATCTGTAAGAGTTGACTTTGATGTCCTCTAGACGACCGAATAGCGAAGTAATAGTATGTGTTGGTCGGCTTTGGTGATCAAGTCAGAATTTGGGTTGGAGTGTTATTCGATGGGATGTAGATTGTTCGGCTGACTACTTCTGCACATTTGCTTCCTTTATTTAGTTGAGTGAAGATCGATTATGGTGTGTTGGATACACACTTGTCGGTTCTATAGACCTGGGACAGACCTTAGTTGACGTGTAAATTATAGCCAAGATCTCGAATATGTTACATGACTGAGAGCAGTATTCGAGAGTGGAAATATCATTTTGCGTATATTTCTTTCTAGTTAGTCAGTGGTTTACAGCATGCTGCACATAGATGAAGTTCGGCGTTTATAGATAATTAATTTGAAGTCTATATCTTGTGAATTATGATGAACTAGTGATCGGTAGGGTGTAGCCTAGTGCATGATATTGAAAAGTACACCTAAAATCGTGTAATATTATGAAGAAAGTACATGTGTTCCTGCAGTCTATGAGTCTGAGGTTGTTTGTAGAAAAGCGAACAGGCAAGGAAGGAGAGACAGTAAAGCGTTTGTGCTGAGGAGGGGACGATAATGAATTTGTAAAAAGAGTTCTGAGGGTGACGTAGGTCTACTGATGTAAGAGGGAAGATTAGCTCTGAGTGTCGGATCTGTAGAGAAAAAGAGCAGGTTGACGGTGCTTTCCTAGGATTGGAGAGCATTGGGGTGTATAGACGCTGTAGGAATAGGAAATTTTTTTTCGCATGCTGTAGAGATGTACTGGATAAGTGCACTGTTTTGTGTCAAATGTGTATATACTGTATTGTAAAGTTAATGTGGTTTACATTGTGTAGCGTTTGTATATATTGCATTGTAAAGTTAATATTGTTTATGTTATGTGATGAGAAGAGGAAGTGGTAAGGATGGTAGAGATATTTCCAGAGTAACAGGGGTCAAGAGAGTATATTTCCAATACTTCGCTCATTGTCAAATGCCAATCAATTGAGACCGTGATCGTAACATTTAACTGTAAGTATAATGAGATCAACGACTTCGGTATTCGAGAGTGAGAATATCATTTTTTGGTCTGTTTGTTTCTAGTTACTCAGTGGTTTACAGGATGCTGTACTTCGAAAAATTTTGGTATGTTCTTGTAGTCCATGAGTCTGGAGATGTTTGTATAAAAAAAGCGAGAAGGCAAGGAAGAAGAGAAAGTAAGGCATTTGTGTTGAGGGGAAGCGATCGCCGAAATTGTGGGACAATTCTGAGAGGGACTTCTGTCCATTGATGTAGAAGGGCTGATTACCGCTGAGTGTCACACGCGCAGAAAGAAAGAAAGAACAGGTTCACAGCGCTTCCTTAGGAATGGAGAGCATTGGGGCATATATTCGGTATTGTAAAGTTACCGTGGCTTACATTGTATAGGGTTTGTATATAATGGATTGTAAAGTTAGTATTGCTTATGTTATGGGATGAGTAGAGAGGATGACTGTGTGTGTGTGTGTGTGTGTGTGTGTGTGTGTGTGTGTAAATTGAGGGGGCTGTGGAGGTAATTTAGCGATCTCTGTAAAAGTAAGCACAGAAAGCCTCAGAAAGAAAAGCAGGATGGTACTTCGATAACAGGTCCTTAGGAAATTAGGCCCGTAAATTCGATAAGAAGGAATAAGAATAATTAATCGGTTGTTCTGGGATATAGGAGGGTTGAGAACATTTGCGTATGTTGAGAGCTCGAAGCGTAGGATGTTAGGAGCGCATTCAGTATTATTTTCGTGAACAAGTTCGGTTAGGGAAACAATTTGAATTTACAAATAAGCTGAGAAAACACTAAAGCGAGCGTTAACTATTTCTGGGGGGCACTATACAATTTCGGAGAGGTTGACTGGGTTCTTATTTTTCTTTTTTTTTTTACGTAGTATGATGATCGTTTTAGATTGTGAGGGAAGGGCAGCACTGGGGTGTGTGCGGACGGTGTGTGTGAACTTGCTCTCGGCTATTCTGACAACAGACGTGAAGGTGGAGGTGTGTCGCAAATTGGCCGGCAAGCAATCGAATGCTTCCTTAACATGTGTGTTGGACCTCACTAAGTTGGGACGGTGACAGACGACGCGTGCGGCCTGACTTGGATAGTCATGTTCGGCGTCTAAGTGATATGAATTTCTCAGGTGTTAGGTGTGAATGTGGCTGTCATCAAGTCATGTTTGACGGGTCGAACAGAGACCTTTGCGTGAATTGAGAGCTGTCGGACGTGTGACTAAGTGTGGGACAGGTTCATTGCGCGCGTCTGTTTAGTTATTTTGCTATGTGTTATTTGGACAGATTACGAGTACTGATGGTGTTTACAGTTATGTGTACTGCATGATTTAGGAGCAGTTTGATGTTGTGCACTGAAATTAGGAGCTGTTTGCGTGTCTGCCGACTGTGCAGCATGACACCAGGTACATCAGGGCGAGTGTTTTTTGTACGAGATTGATAGATATACTCGATGCATAAATAAAATGTACTTTAAGTATTTGTGGGACGATATATAATATGAGAGAGTTCGAGTTGGTTATTATTGTTTCTACTTGGAGGTTTTGTTAGATCGAATTGCTGAGGCAAGTAGCTACGAGAGCACGAGGGATGTGATTGCAGCATATCTCCGTCTCTCAGCGGTTAACTAGAGGTGGGGCGGGCGATGTTCTCAGCTTAGGTATTTGGGGTGTGCTCTGGCCATGTCCTACACCGTGTGGATTGAATAACAGTATTCGGGTCATAGTTTAACTAGAATACAGAAGAGTATGTCCGACGCGAGTATAAAGGTCCAGGCTGTGACCTGGGCGGACTCGCGCTCGTGGTGTGTGAGAGAGGCAAAGCGGACGATTTTGAATCATCACAGGTGACTTAGGTTAGTGGCTTGGTTTGCCACAATTTTCTTGTGTTGGTAGCGAAACACGAACTGACCATCAGAAGTCAAACTTCGCTTATTTGTATAGACAAAATGTGATATAGGTTAATGTAGGTTAGTATACGTTAGTGCACGTTAGTAAACGTCAGTACACATTAAAACATGTTAGCCAACGAACATGGGTCGGTAAGGGGACGTGGTGGTCGGTAGGGACTTTAGCTATTTCATTCCAAGTCCAGGTGGGCGTGGCACTGGCGAAAATTGATTCCAAGCCTAGGTGGACGTGGCACTTTTCTGCACCAGAGAGGTTAGTTAATTGATCAATTTAATTAAGTAGTCATGCGAGCTTTGTTACATTCACTTGAGGAGGTACTAAGCTTTTAGCGTGTTACGTGATAGAACTTTCCAAACATCTTGGGCGGTTGTGTGAGGTAGGTATCAGCTCATTCGAACCTGTTCAGAAAAATAAATTTGGGGTGTAACGTGTCTTTTGTCCGGCACGTGGTCGACAGGTTCCATCCTGTCCAGCATTAAGTGCTCGTGGCGGCGCTCCGCGAAAACATGTTTACGTAGGTGGACTCTGCGACACCGGTGGGGCAGCGCGAATCGGCCCGGCGACTGGACTCCAACCGCCCAGGAGCAGCTGCGGGCTAACGGTGATCGGGGAAGCCTCCTCTACAGGTGACGATATGAACTAGGTCAGTCGGAGCGTGGACCTCGTGCCGAGTGCAATGGGTGTTGCCGCGATCTCGAGGATGGGTACTAACTCTGGCTGGCTGGCTCTGAGCACTATGGGACTCAACTGCTAAGGTCATTAGTCCCCTAGAACTTAGAACTAGTTAAACCTAACTAACCTAAGGACATCACAAACATCCATGCCCGAGGCAGGATTCGAACCTGCGACCGTAGCGGTCTTGCGGTTCCAGACTGCAGCGCCTTTAACCGCACGGCCACTTCGGCCGGCGGTACTAACTCTGTTGGAGAACAAGTGATGACGGTACTGTTTGACATAAAGACTTCAGTCCTTTTCCCACGAATTCACAGGAGGTGACTTACATTAGTAAAAGTGCACTTTATTACTATTTGACGCGATTTTCATAGCTTGGGAGCGAAACAATAAGTGAGGGCGAAAAATTGAAACTTCATAGGATGAGGTGGACTTAGGTTAGTGCACATGGCCCAATTGGTCTCTTTTTTTTCGTAGGTGTGACAGATTATCGTGTTTGAATTTGAATTTGTGAGAGAATTTTTGCTATGGAAGTAAGGGAATTGGCTTTCTTGCCGCAAAAATAGACCATCTTGAAAACATAATAATAAATGCTAATAAATCATAGTAAATGATAATAATAATAAATAGAAGTACGGTATTCCAGAGATTATGGAGTGTGAATTTGAACATGGCGCGATTTTCTATGTTAGTGGAGGTAGGCCAATAATAATAAATAATAACATATGATAATAAATGATAATAAATAATTAATGATAATAAATAATGATTTACTGTATGATTAAATGATGATGGCGTCATCTTGGGTAAAATATTCCGGAGGTAAAATAGTCCCTCATTTGAATCTCCAGGTGGGACTACTCAAAATGACGTCGGTATCAGGAGGAAGAAAACTGGCGTTCTACGGATCGGAGTGTGGAGTGTCAGATCCCTTAATCGGGCAGGTAGGTTAGAAAATTTAAAAAGGGAAATGGATAGGTGAAAGTTAGATATAGTGGGAATTAGTGAAGTTCGGTGGCAGGAGGAACAAGACTTTTGGTCAGGTGAATACAGGGTTATTACAAAATCAAATAGGGGTAATGCAGTAGTAGGTTTAATAATGAATAAAAAATAGGAGTACGGGTAAGCTACTCCAAACAGCATAGTGAACACTTATTGTGGCCAAGATAGACGCAAAGCCCATGCCTACTACAGTAGTACAAGTTTATATGCCAACTAGCTCTGCAGATGGCGAAGAAATTGATGAAATGTATGATGAGATAAAAGAAATTATTCAGGTAGTGAAGAGAGACGAAAATTTAATAGTCATGGGTGACTGAAATTCGAGAGTAGGAAAAGGGAGAGAAGGAAACATAGTAGATGAACATGGATTGGGGCTAAGAAATGAAACATGACGTCGCCTGGTAGAATTTTGCGCAGAGCATAACTTAATCATAGCTAACACTTGGTTCAAGAATCACGAAAGAAGGTTGTATACATGGAAGAATCCTGAAGATACTGACAGATTTCAGATAGATTATATAATGGTAAGACAGAGATTTAGGAACCAGGTTTTAAATTGTAAGACATTTCCAGGGGCAGATGTCGATTCCGACCACAATCTATTGGATATGAACTGTAGATTAAAACTGAAGAAACGGCAAAAAGGTGGGAATTTAAGGAGATGGGACCTAGATAAACTGAAAGAACCAGAGGTTGTACAGAGTTTCAGAGAGAGCATAAGGGAACAATTGACGGGAATGGGGGTAAGAAATACAGTAGAAAAAGAAGGGTTAGCTTTGAGGGATGAAATAGTGAAGGCAGCAGAAAATCAAATAGATAAAAGGACGAGAGCTAGTAGAAACCTTTGGGTAACAAAAGAAATATTGAATTTAATTGATGAAAGGAGAAAATATAAAAATGCAGTAAATGAAGCAGGCAAAAAGGAATACGCCGGCCGAAGTGGCCGTGCGGTTAAAGGCGCTGCAGTCTGGAACCGCAGGACCGCTACGGTCGCAGGTTCGAATCCTGCGTCGGGCATGGATGTTTGTGATGTCTTTAGGTTAGTTAGGTTTAACTAGTTCTAAGTTCTAGGGGACTAATGACCTCAGCAGTTGAGTCCCATAGTGCTCAGAGCCATTTGAACCAAAAAGGAATACAAACGTCTCAAAAACGAGATCGACAGGAAGTGCAAAATGGCTAAGCAGGGATGGCTAGAGGACAAATGTAAGGATGTAGAGGCTTATCTCACTAGTGGTAAGATAGATACTGCCTATAGGAAAATTAAAGAGACCTTTGGAGAAAGGAGAACCACTTGCATGATTATCAAGAGCTTTGATGGAAACCCCATTCTAAGCAAAGAAGGGAAAGCACAGAGGTGGAAGGAGTATATAGAGGGTCTATACAAGGGCGATGCTATTGAGGACAATATTATGGAAATGGAAGAGGATGTAGATGAAGATGAAATGGGAGATATGATACTGCGTGAAGAGTTTGACAGAACACTGAAAGACCTGAGTCGAAACAAGGCTCCTGGAGTAGACAACATTCCATTAGAACTACTGATGGCCTTGGGAGAGCCAGTCCTGACAAAACTCTACCATCTGGCGAGCAAGATGTATGAGACAGGCGAAATACCCTCAGACTTCAAGAAGAATATAATAATTCCAATTCCAAAGAAAGCAGGCGTTGACAGATGTGAAAATTACCGAACTATCAGCTTAATAAGTCAGAGCAGCAAAATACTAACGCAAATTCTTTACAGATGAATGGAAAGACTAATAGAAGCCGATCTCGGGGAAGATCAGCTTGGATTCCGTAGAAATGTTGGAACACGTGAGGCAATACTGACCCTACGACTTATCTTAGAAAATAGATTAAGGAAAGCCAAACCTACATTTCTAGCATTTGTAGACTTAGAGAAAGCTTTTGACAATGTTGATTGGAATACTCTGTTTCAAATTCTGAAGGTGGCAGGGATAAAATACAGGGAGCGAAAGGCTATTTACAATTTGTACAGAAACCAGATGGCAGTTATAAGAGTCAAGGGACACAAAAGGGAAGCAGTGGTTGGGAAGGGAGTGAGACAGGGTTGTAGCCTCTCCCCGATGCTGTCCAATCTGTATATTGAGCAAGCAGTAAAGGAAACAAAAGTTCGGAGTAGGCATTAAAATCCGTGGAGAAGAAATGAAAACTTTGAGGTTCGCCGATGACACTGTAATTCTGTCAGAGACAGCAAATGACTTGGAAGAGCAGTTCAATGGAATGGATAGTGTCTTGAAAGGAGGGTATAAGATAAACATCAAGAAAAGCAAAACGAGGATAATGGAATGTAGTCGAATTAAGTCGGGTGATCCTGAGGGAATTAGATTAGGAAATTAGACACTCAAAGTAGTAACGGAGTTTTGCTATTTGGGGAGCAAAATAACTGATGATGGTCGAAATAGAGAGGATATAAAATGTAGACTGACAATGGCAACGAAAGCGTTTCTGAAGAAGAGAAATTTGTTAACATCGAGTATAGATTTAAATGTCAGGAAGTCGTTTCTGAAAGTATTTGTATGGAGTGTAGCCATGTATGGAAGTGAAACGTGGACAATAAATAGTTTAGACAAGAAGAGAATAGAAGCTTTCGAAATGTGGTGCTACAAAAGAATGCTGAAGATTAGATGGGTAGATCACATAACTAATGAGGAGGTATTAGATAGAATTGGGGAGAAGAGGAGCTTGTGGCACAACTTGCCTAGAAGAAGGGATCGGTTGGTAGGACATGTTCTGAGACATCGAGGGATCACCAATTTAGTATTGGAGGGCAAAAATCGTAGACGGAGACCAAGAGACGAATACACTAAGCAGATTCAGAAGGATGTAGGCTGCAGTAGGTACTGGGAGATGAAGAAGTTTGCACAGGATCGAGTCGCATGGAAAGGTGCATCAAACCAGTCTCAGGACTGAAGACCACAACAACAACAACAATAAATAATGATAATAAATAATAATAAATGATGAATGATAATGAATAATAATAAAGATAAATATGTTTTCACAGCCATTATCGGTTTGGAATGTGAATTTGGGGTGAATTTTCTCGTGGTGGTAGACCAATGATAATAAATGATAATAAATGAGAATAAATGATAATGAATGATAATGAATGATAATGAATGATAATAAATGATAATGAATGTTAATAAATGATAACCAATAATAATGAATAATAATAAAGACAAGTACGGTTTGGCATGCATTATCCTGTTGGAATTCAGAATTCCCGCCATTTTTTCTTGTGGGGGATTAGGTTAGTGGACATAGCAGAATTGGTCTATTTTCCCGCCGAAATTCAAAATTCCCGCCATTTTTTTGGAGGTTAGATTAGTGGACATAGCACAATTGGCCTATTTACCCTCCAAAATCCACCATCTTGGATGATGTCATGTACTGTTGCCAACTCTACATGCCGCTATCTTGGATGACGTCAACGCCGCCATCTTGAATAAATTAGGCAACAATGCAGAGTGCACTGACACGAACCTTGCTCTATTACTGACGTGACCCACCAACCACTCTGAGGGATCTACGCCGAATCGCCGTTGAGAAGACAATCTGGACCAACATTGGCTTTATGAACTTGTGGATAGTATGCCACGATGAATACAGGCATGCATCAATGCAAGAGGACGTGCTACTGGGAGTTAGAGGCATAGGTGTGTACAGCAATCTGGACCACCACCTCTGAAGGTCTCGCTGTATGGTGGTACAACATGCTATGTGTGGTTTTCATGAGCAATAAAAAGGGCGTAAATGATGTTTATGTTGATCTCTGTTCCATTTTTCGGCACAGGTTCCGAAACTCTCGGAACCGAGGTGATCCACAACTTTTTTTGGTGTGTCTAATTAAACTTTTTGAAAGTCCAGACAATAGAAACAGTTACAAGTTCAATGGTTGAATAAGTATATTCACTTAAAGTACAGCTTGCAAATCCAATGATTTTTACCTGTTCCTCTTCTCCATTCTTAATCGCTTGAAATAGGCAACAACACAAGCCACTGCTTGATGCCTCACACATCATACAAAAGTCTAAGCTATAGTTTGGATGGTCTAAACTGTTTGCATTCAACAATGTGTACTTAATGTTATCAAAATCTTGCTGGCATTGCTCAGACTAGATCTGTACTTCATTCTTCTTAAGTAAATCTAGGAGATGCTTACTGCTCAATAGTTTTTGGTGACAGGAAATGTCAACAGAAAGAACAGAGTCCTTGAAATGACTTCAGTTGTTTTTTAGTGTGACGGCAAGGAAAATTCCTATCAGCGTCCAACTTGTCTGGATCATGGCGTATACCTTGTACATTAACTGTGTGTCCAAGGTACCAAATCTCAGCACAAGAAAATTTTGACTTCCTCGGGTTAGCTGCTACCACAGATTGCGAAAATTTACCCAGGATCTTTTCAAGGGTGTCAAGATGTTCATTCCAAGTCTTAGTGGCTACCAAAAGATCATTGACGTAATGTGTAACAGTCTCAACTAACTTGTCACCAGTACAACATCCAAGCCAGTAATAAATACGCCTGAACTGACGCTCAATCTGGAAGGAAGAACGCAGAATTGATAAGTTGGCCCCCAAATAAGAAATATTTTCTAGAATCAGTAGTGACTGCCACTTGCCAAAATGAATTTGTCAAGTCGCTCGTGCAAAAGTACCTAGCATCTAAAAATTTCTGTAACTGTTTCTCTAAATTTTCTGGTTTAGTGCGCACAGGTAGTATAATTTCATTTATGACACGTGCGTCCAACATCACTCTAAAATTTCCGTTAGGTTTCTTGACAACAAATAATCTATCTTTTCAAATCATCATATTTTCTTGTGGTGCAAGTGTCTGTGTGTTTCCTCGCTCTCTTGCAAAGATTGAATTTTGTAACCAGTAAAATATATGTCTTGTTTGAGAGTCCTGGTATCCAAGTCAATCGTGATTTCACTGCCCTGATGTCTAAGGAAACATTTACATTTCGAGAAGTCAGTAATACTGTCCTTCTTACATAACATATCTAAACTTATAATGCAATTAGTAACTGGATTCTGGACCACGCGGAATGGCCATTGTATTTTTCCATTACCTATCTTAATGTTCGCAAAACCTGTTTCGTAACTCTACTAGACTTATTACCTATGGCAGTTAAAATCTTATACTTTTGGACAGGAAACTCTGGTACAGGTTTGATTTGGTCATTTTCTTATGTAAATTATACGACAAAACACTCACAGCCAATCCCGTGTTCAAACCAATACTGGTTGGAATACCTCCTACTACAGCAATAGTTGTAGCTAACGTTACTTCATTGCTAGATGAACGAAAATGTGTATTTGCTGCAATAATTCATCAAGTAAGCTCTCATCATGATTGTAGCGTATAAATAACAGTAACTGCTGCTTAAAACTATTAACTACATAATCATTGTGTTGTTTATCAGTGGGTGTATGAAACAGTGATGTGATATTGAAGTCGCCCCACGAACCTCCTTCAGCCACGACCTCAGGCATGCTAGTGTCTGTCTTTAGTATGACATTGCTGTAATTGGTACAGGTGTTGACACAGGTGGAGGCGGAGTTTCACTTGACACTTCTATTCTGTTTACATTAGGGTATTGTGTATTCCACACAGGTGGAGGCGGAGTTTCACTTGACACTTCTATTCTGTTTACATTAGGGTATTGTGTATCCCACTCTCCAATCTGTTGTGGCTTTTGTGGTTGAGCACCTTGATTTACCTGCTGATTGGTGGGTAAAGTCCAATCTTGATTTTGTACAAGCTGTGGCGGCATTTGCCACGGACCTGTGTTGATGCTGTGTTGAGGTGGTGAACCAGTATTGTGGTATGCATTACCGTAGTTATTGTTCCAGTTTTGTTGTTGATTTTGTACTGGCTGATAATTATTCCTTTTTTTGTTCCAGTTCTTGTTGTTTCTGTTTCTGTTATTTCCATTACTGTTGTTGCAGCGCCTCTTGTGTGGATTTCTGTGTGTTTTGTATGATATGTTATGATTATTATTCGTACTGGGGTGTGTCTGCTGATTTTGGTTCGCCGAAGGAAGCTGTTGATTCTGTTGCACTTCGTAACCCACAGCAACCTGTGCGCCAGGATTAAGTTGGCTAGCCTGCACGTTTAGCAAGCCACTGATGTAAACATTATGGCAGCTGTAAAGCCACGTGGAACATTGATCCTCATATAACATATCAACAGAATCAAGCACAGTCAGAAAATAATCAGCCTCCTTGTCTGGAATGTGTAGTAACTTCCCTTTAATATTAAAAGGCAACCTGGCTTTCAGTGCTCGGAGTATATCGTGCGTTACTACAGGTTCATCAAGAAAGTGTCCCGTATTAAATTTTTCTCAAAATACCGGCGCAAATTGTCAAGTTTAGCACTGAAATGTTCTGGTCCACGGTCTGTTTCCTAAGAAGTTGTTGTACTGACTGCGACCTAAATTTGGCCACAAAGCTCTTTCAAATTGCTCATACAGGGTGTGGTAGATAAGTAATGAGACTGGCCGCCGCGCGGCGCCCCAGTCGCTCGCAGGGCGGTCTCCACCTGTACGTCACGTGATGGGGGATCTGAGCTAACAATAGAACCGGTTCGCAGTCGCGTCGGAGCTCTGGTGCAGTGAGGGTCGAGCTTCGCGTATTACGTTGTTTGTGTGCCCGTGACACTTGTGAAAACGCTGAAGATGGATCGCTCGATAGAACAGCGGTATGCAATCAAATTTTGCTTTCGCTTGGGCAAAACTGCTTCGGAAACTTTTGCTATGATTACGGAGGCCTACAAAGAAGACTCCCTATCAAGAGCTCAAGTGTTCCGGTGGTTTAATGAATTTAAAAACGGGAGGGAATCCGTTGAAGACATGGAACGATCTGGACGCCCTTCAACGAGTCATGTGGATGAAACAGTGGCCAAAGTGAAAGAACTCCTGGACTCCGACCGTCGTTTAAGTCTCAAAATAATCGCCGATGAGGTCTCCGTGAATAAATTTACGGTTCACCAAATTGTTACGCAAGATTTGATGATGAGGAAAGTTTGCGCAAAATTGGTTCCCCAAGTGCTCACCGCCAAACAAAAGCAACAACGAGTGGACGTTTGCCGTGAGATGTTGAATGATTTGGAAAATAATCCACACTTTTTAGACAACGTAGTAACAGGCGACGAATCGTGGACATTCCAGTACGACCCGGAGACGAAAGCCCAGAGCTCGGAGTGGCACACACCGGCATCCCCGCGGCCGAAGAAAGCAAGAATGTCAAAGCCCCGCATCAAGACAATGCTGATTGTGTTTTTCAACAAGCGGGGGTTAATTCACATAGAGTTTGTCCCTCAGGGGAAGACTGTCAATGCCGAATTCTACAAAGAAGTCCTTCAGCGATTGCACAGAGCCGTCAAACGGAAGCGACAGGACCTTGCTCAACGCTGGCGTCTCCACCACGACAACGCTCCGGCGCACACAGCGTTCCTCGTGACCTCCTACCTGACCTGAATTGGAGTTGAAGTTTTGCCACAGCCACCATACAGCCCTGACTTGAGTCCTCCTGATTTCTTCCTATTTCCGAAGGTCAAATGATGCCTGAAGGGTCATCGTTTCGACGATATTCCGAACATCCAACGTGCTGTCACGAAGGCACTAACTGGGATAGCTCAAACGGACTACAGTGGGGCCTATGAAGCTTGGAAAACGCGCTGGCAACGTTGTGTCGACGCCCAAGGCGAGTACTTTGAAGAATATTAAAGTTTTGTACAAATTGGATCAAGAAATTTGTTTTTCTAGACTGAGTCACATTACTTATCTGCCACACCCTGTATGTCACGCACCTGTCGACTTCATTGTATGCCCAAACAGCTGCGACACCCTGGATGTAACCTACAATCTTTTGGTCACTCCGTGCTCTTGGGAACACATTTCTAAACGCTTTCAGAAAAATTACAGGATGTACAGTACGTTTTTCTGGGACGAAAGGTTGAAACTGCCGTCGTTTATTCAGACTTCCTTCTTCTTTGGCACTGTAATGTCTGTTGCTTTTACTGTAATTATTGTAGTGAGCGGCTGGTGAATGGAAAGGAATGTACTGCCCATAAATGTCACGATCGTAATGAGGTGTCATGTGTATGTGTGTGTACTGATGTTGTGAAGTGCGTATTGTGTATTGAGGATGCGCATCATGAATGTATCTGTTTTCATTACCAAAGCGAGCATTTTGATTATTAGCATTACTACACTCCAGTCGTATGCCATCGTTTAGTTCTTTCTGTTGTGCTGTGTTGGATTGAGCAGCCTCAGCTATGACATGTTTATTATTTTTATTAATTTTGACAAATTTGGTTACGGTGTCGTGCATAACCCTTGGTATGTTTTCCTCTATACATCGGTCAAAAATTTATTTTTCTGATCTGTAAGTTGTTTATCCATAGTGTTAACTTTGCCTTCAATTACAGTAATGCGTGTTTTTATTGAGTAATGAACTGACGGATAAGATATGATTTGAGTGGCAACAGCTTCACATGTGGCGTTTAAATGTTTGCCTTCAGTTTGAATATCTTTTACATCTTTTGTGGTTTTTTCCTGCTGTAAGTTCAATTCGGAAAATTTTGAGTCAAGTCTGGACACTTGGCCGCTGAGTATCGCGTTAATCTCGTCTAGTCTTTCACACAAAGTGTCATTACAAGTTTTTAGTTCTCTTAATTCATCCTTAATTTCGTCATGTCGCGTTTTTAAAACTGTCATGTGTTCGTCAATGACTTTTTTGTTTGCGATCATTTGAATATGTACTAATGTCATGTGATTTTTGTTTTCAGTCATCTGATTTTGTATTGATGTCATGTGATTTTTGATTTCAGTCATCTGATTTTTGTATTGATGTCATGTAATTTTTGTTTTCAGTCATTTGCTTCATAACAGCGTCAAATATACAGGCAGTATTTGCCAACTGAAACTGCTCTGCCACCGCCACGTCGTTGGACATGACATCATGAACAAGAATAGTCTCTGAGCTGGATTTAGCTATTTGACTAGTGATCAGCCTATTTACGAAATTTCCGTTACTAGGCATGTTAATTGCTGAGTGATCGTTGCTATTGGAGTAAACTCTGGAGTCATTGTCAATGTTTTGTTCAATGTCCAAGTCAGATTCGGTTCGCATTGTTGTCTGTCGTGTTCCATTTCTGCTAATTGTTTACATGTTACCACCATGCTACATGTAATGTGTACTGTAAGAAAAATCTTTAAATTTGTCTGAGAATGAATTCATGAAATTGATGTTGACTTAACTGAGCAAGAATTGCAATTACTGGTGAAATAATTGACATTAATGGCTGCTTGCCAGTTTATATTGCACATGACGCAATTCGGCCATTTTGTGGAATGGTATGACTATATTGTTGTAATAAACTGTATGATATAAATAATTTTGAACATGCGATCTTGCGCAAAAATGACTGCTATGGTTACGGAAAATTTTGACAAAGCTAGGAAGCAAGCTAAAATTACAGAAAGCGCTTGGACTAGTGTGCTAATGTAAAAATGCAATGTCTTACCTTGGATCCAAGTATGCAGTGTAGATTCCAGCTTTGATCAACAATTCCAATGGTTCATCTTTTTGTTTGGTCTTTACAAATATTCAATGGCAATGGCTCATCAGACATGATCCCATTATCCATGCAACAAAGAAAAACAATGTAGGAAACAA
Source organism: Schistocerca americana (assembly GCF_021461395.2). Taxonomy (NCBI): domain Eukaryota; kingdom Metazoa; phylum Arthropoda; class Insecta; order Orthoptera; family Acrididae; genus Schistocerca; species Schistocerca americana. The sequence continues at coordinate 595,199,548 of NC_060122.1, read as the reverse complement.
AATAAAAGGTGCAGACACGAAGTCGCCAGTTTGATTTATCGGCTCGTCCGATCTGGCCTGAGTATATCAGACATCAAACAAATAATAGGCTAGTATGAGATCAGAGTATAGATTTCTGATGGTGGGTAATACAAACTTTGGGCACTTGACAATGGATTTTTGTGTAAGATCTGTTCATTGCAGTCGGAGGAAGGCAATGGCAAACCACCTCCGCTAGGACCTATCCTATCTACCTAACCAGGTAGAAGAGGTTGAAAATAAGTTGGATGAGCATAGCAGTAGATTATGCCAAGTTGAAACTAATCTGAGACGTGGAACTGTTTGCAGCAGAATCATCTGATGTATCATACGACAACAACAGGCAGTTTTAAAGTTTTGATCCAACAGGAAATGTAGATCCAAAAGCATTTTGGTATGACTCTGAAGGTGTTCTACCTAGTTTGTTGTCAGACAGACAAAAAGTAGGGTTTATTATGTTATAACAGTACAGCCTTCCCAAAGATTTACATGAAATGTGTGATACCACTTTTTTTTATGCATCCGAATAGTTATCGGACAATTCAGTGCTTCCTAAGGCCTTGTATGTGTGTCTTTATATATGTCATTCTGTCCAATTTGCTAAAACACTTGATATTCATTGTGAAAGCATATAGAATGTTCTGGAAGGATGTGTGTTTTTGTGATTGTCAATAGATTGTTGTCATTAATAAAATTATGTACATATGCTAAATTAAATATCTAATCAAGAAATTGAAGTAATATTCAACAACAGTTAATAAGAGGCTGTGGAAATGTTGGCATAAATAAATAACGCCTCTAATTACCATAATTGGAATTGAGTAATGAGTAAACACAGAAAACCTCATTATCTTGAGAAACAGCTTATAAGTTATTACCAAATGATGTATTTTCATTTGTTATCTATTTTTAGGTCCTCCTCTGTAATTCATATTCTTTGTAATTACAGTTCTAATTAACTCTCCAATTGTTTACATCACACAACTTTCCGATTTCCAGAATTTGAGGTCTTTTTTTGTAAATTTTATGTATGTAATTGGATAAAGCTCGAGTTCTGTACTACCATTGGATGTTAGTAACCAAATCTAAACTGTAATTAATTATGTAACTAAACTAATACAAGAGACTTCATTGTAATTAAAGTTCAGATTGATTTTCTTATGGAAAACTAAAGATATTACTACAAAAGATTATTTCACATTGTATTTTATACCTTATTTGGCTGTAACATCAGTTTATTTACGTTTTGTAAATTTTATTGTAACATCGAAATTGTACAAAACTAATAATGGGTTATTTTGAAATTGATTGTTAAAATCCTACATAAAGCGACACAGCGATTCTGCGAAGAGTCAGTTTGGAAATTAGTTTTGGAAGTCAAAGAGATCAGTGAAGTCTGTCTACGTTTCGTTTTGGTGACGAGTGTGCAACTCGGTTGTCAAATAATGTAAATAAATTTTGTGAATCATGAAAATTTCGTATTCATTCATCAATGGACCAGGCAGAAAAAATTTAAGCTAAGTGTAACGATCCAAGGAGAACGTTACAATGTCTAAATTCTAGGGAGAGGCTAAAATTTGGTGGTTTATTGATACTGCACAGTATGACCCTGTAGATAAATTTAAAGGGGCATTTTTAAAGAATATTGGGGCAAGCAAAAACAAATAGAGTTGCCAAATAGCTTCTGGAATGGGGAAAAGTTTAATTCCAGAAAGGAAAGCGTAAGGAAGTTTGCATGAAAGTGGATGACAAATTTGTCAAATGTAAACAATAAAGTTGAGCCAGAACAAATTGTTATAGGCCTGGAATGTAAACTCCCCATGAACTGGCGAAAAAAAATTATTGCAGCTCCTAGGGATGATGTTCATAAATTCATTACTTATTTGGAGAGAGTTGGGGAGTTCTTGCATGAGGAGGAGCATGCGAATTGTAATGTTAGACCACCAAATAATGCAGAACCGTGGCAGAATGTAAACATTAACAGAATTAGTGTGTACCATGGGAACAGCAGGAGTAGAGGTGCCGGGAGGTGAAGCTTCCACCCAATGACAGGTGAAATAGTGGGGAGCAGGTGCACAATTATCAGTCATATTCTCTGGTGTGAGAGGATGATGTTGCGCCAAGGTGACAGCCAATGGGGGTAACGACAGCCAATGGGGGTAAACTTAATAAATGGTACAGAATCCCAGAATCCATTAAACTAAATGCCATCTGTGAAAGGGCGAGTGTTTACAAGACGGGAAGTAGTAATTTGAAACCACTAGCAAAAACGTTCGTATGCATTAGAGCTAAACAGACAGGGATTATAAGTGAGGAGCAGAGGAAGGTAGTAACAACAGACAAAACAAGCCACATAAAAATCTGTACATTTAATGGAGGTTTAGGGGTGTTTTTGGACAGACATAAACAAAATTAGCACTGTATTGCAGACAAAATGGGTGATGTGTTAGCAGAAAATGTGACAGAACCTGATTGCCAAAAAGTCTTTAGCAACCAAGTTGAAGTCAAGTTACGTTCTGGGGAAGGAGAAAGTACAGAAGCTGCAGAATTACAGGAGATTAGTGATGTCAGTGTAGAAGAAATACTAGCATACATAAATGATGACATTTGTCGGGCTATAAGGGAGAGGCAGAAAAATGGTGACCAAAATTGGGGTCAGCCAACTAATTGTGGAAAAAAGGAAGAGAGAGAGGAAAGGGAGAATGGTGAAATGAGAGAAAAAAATTTTGAACTGTCATTAGTGGACAGAAAAGTGATGAGGGAAATTCTGCAAAAATTTGTGTAATTTCTGGAAACATAGAAGGTTTCGATAGAAGAGAGGTTGTGAACAATTTGTTGGAGGAGGGTTCTGCCACTAGTAATGAAAGGAAGGTGTTGAGTCAGCCAGTAATTAGTCTGCAAGTATGTAACGAAGAAGTACAGTGTTTAGCAGACAGTGGCAGTGATTTATGTGCTGTGAGTATAAGTTGCGTAGAATCATTGCCAAATAGAAATGAACTTGTAATAATGCCAGCAATGGGGGTCCATATGATTGTAGCTACAGGAAAAGTTAAAAAATCTGTTAAACACAAAGTTCTGTAGCCAGTGAAAATAAATGGTGTGAAAGTACTCCATAACTTACTTATAATCCCAGATCTATGTATTCTAATTAGTGTACATTTCTTTAACCACTACAAAGGGTTTAATGAAAATGTAGTAATTTTTTAAATAAATGGGAAAGTTGTGATTGTATCACTGTTTTGAAAAAATAATTTGACCTAAGAAGAAGTAGCCAGTATACTAATTACATTGTAGAAGGATGGAAGATTTATGAGTATGGGGATGGTGTGGGAATGGACCCTGAGGAAATGAAGGTGGTAGAAGAAATCATAGAGAGGCCTCAGAGGACTTGCAAGCTATGCAGTGTGTTTGACGAACACCAGGCGCTCAAGTTATTGACAATGCTATTTCAATTTCTTTTCGTATTGTCAATCTTCGTCTTCTGTCATTCTGAACTGAATCTATCATCTTTAATTTTCCTCTCTATCAGTGAAGGTAAAGTGTTTGAGAGTATCAGAGGGCATTATGGTGCCTTATGATGAAATAAGTTTTATGGTGAGAGAAATGGGGCTCAAATTGTAATGAATTGAAGTGACGACATAAGTATGTTAATGTAGGGAAATGAAAGTAACCGGATGTGACAAGTGCAGTTAATAAAGGAAATTTTGATGATGAACACTAAAGTGTAGTGGTCACGAAAAGGTCTGTTGTATTGATGAGAAGGGATATACAGTGGCCACTTAGGTAAAGAACTTTAACAAATATGACGAAAAATATACTTGGATAAAGCTGAAGAACATTTATTATGAAGGGAATACGAATAAATGTGGAGATTAGATATATATATCGTAAACAAAAATTTTTGATTTCTGTTCAATAGTGGTAAAAAAATATGAAGAAGAAGTCATGCAAAGAGACACTACGTGAAAGTGGTAACTGTTGTTGTTGTAGTCTTCAGTCCTGAGACTGGTTTGATGCACCTCTCCATGCTACTCTATCCTGTGCAAGCTTCTTCATCTCCCAGTACGTACTGCAGCCTATATCCTTCTGAATCTGCTTAGTGTATTCACCTCTTGGTCTCCCTCTACGATTTTTACCCTCCATGCTGCCCTCCAATGCTAAATTGGTGATCCCTTGATGCCTCAGAACATGTCCTACCAACCGATCCCTTCTTTGTGCCACAAGCTCCTCTTCTCCCCAGTTCTATTCAACACCTTATTACTTATGTGATCTACCCATCTAATCTTCAGCATTCTTCTGTAGCACCACATTTCGAAAGCTTCTATTCTCTTCTTGTCTAAACTATTTATTGTCCACGTTTCACTTCCATACATGGCTACACTCCATACAAATACTTTCAGAAACGACTTCCTGACACTTAAATCTATACTCGATGTTAACAAATTTCTCTTCTTCAGAAACGCTTTCCTTCCCATTGCCAGTCTACATTTTATATCCTCTCTACTTCGACCATCATCAGTTATTTTGCTACCCCCTGTGGGCTTGGGGGTAAGAATAGGCCCGCGGTATTCCTGCCTGTCGCAAGAGGCGACTGAAAGGAGTCTCAAAAGTTTCGTTCTTATGTGATGGTCCCCTCTTGGGTCTGACCTCCATATCTCAAAATTCTTCCAAAGAGCGAGCCAATTGGGGAAGGGCGCTTTACATGGTGCACTGTATCCATCGTGCGTTGAGACCTTTAGCCGGCTTTCTTGTCGTCCCAATGCTGTCCCGCTCATTTTCCATCTCTTGGGCAAGGATATCTTCCTGGGTGCGATTACCACTATGCACTGTGGAGTGTTGCCTTTTGCTGAGATGACGACCTTGGACATTTTTGCACCTAAGATCCAGCACTGTAGCCAGTCCATTGTGGTGGGACCGCCATGTACCCTGTTGGTTGTAGCCCCCTGACAACACAGGGATCGCTATGCTGATGCCTGCGGCGTTAACTCCTCACGTACGTCAAGAAGTAGATGCCTATCTCCCTGGGGCATCAGGACTCCCGGCAATGGCCATCTTGCCAGGTGGCCTTTGCTGAGGCTGGGTGGCGCCCATGGGGAGGGCTCTTGGTCGGAGTGGGTGGCATCAGGGCGGATGACCCTCAATGAAGCGTGGTACATCATCTCTCGTTGGTGATCAGCTGCCAGCAGTCTCTAAGCGTTCTCGGGCTCAATTTAATGCTCAGAAGTATGATCCGAAAACATTCCCCTCCTTGGCCACACCGTGGGAGGAGCGTAAGTCTCAGGATGGCACTGACAATTATTCGCCCCGGTTCCTAGTTTGTACGAGAGCTGATGTGGAGTCTTTCATGTCCACAAAGCCTCAGTTCTCCGTAGAGGATTTAGAGGACAAGTTTGGGGAGGTGGAGGGTTTGTCCAAAATGCGCTCTGGGTCAGTTTTGATAATAATGGCATCCTCTGCCCAGTCACGAAGGTTACTTGCCTGTGACAAGTTGGGGGATGTTAACTTTACCATCACACCACATAAGAGTTTAAAAATGGTCCAGGGTATTATTTTCCATATGGACCTACTTTTACAGTCTGATGACGAGCTGCGTGCCAACTTAGAGCATCGAGGTGTGCATTTCACATTTCATCTTGCGCGTTCATTGGGGTCCGAGGGATAATTGGGTTGCTACTGGTGCCTTCATCTTGGCCTTCGAGGGTGATACATTACCGGAGAAGATCAAGGTGATGGTCTACTGGTGTGATGTCAAGCCCTATATCCATCCCCCAATGCAGTGCTTCAAGTGCTGGAAGTTTGGCCATATGTCTTCCTGATGTACTTCCCGCCTCACATGTCGAGGTTGCGGACGCCCATCACATCCCAATGCTCCATGTGCCCTGCCTCCCATCTGTGTCAACTATGGGGAGCATCATTCACCTTTCTCGCCTGACTGCAGGATGTTACTGAAAGAGCGAAAAATCATGGAATATAAGACCCTGGACAGACTGACCTATAGTGAGGCAAAGAGGAAATATGACCAATTAGATCCTGCGAGAAAGACATCTTCCTACGACACTGCTACAACAGCTGTGCTAGCCCCATCAGTTCCAAGAATTCCAGCCAGATCGATGAGCACTACAACTCCTCCTGCCCCCTTGCCCATGGGGGGCTCTACCCACCCTGTTGCTCTTGAGCCACCTACCTCGGGAGCAACACCCTCCCACCCATCGGGGACGTCCATCCCCGCTTTTCAGCTGGAGAAGTGTCCAACTTCTTCAGCTACTCTCGCTTGTAAGGGGTCCCTTGGGTCCCTCCCTTCCCAGGCTTCCACTAGTGGGAAGGATGACGCCAGACAGTGGCATAAGTTCCCACCAGTGGCTGGTCGTAGGGCTTCGCAATCCTCCTCCGTCCTGGAGACTGAATCGGTGAAGCCCTCCCAGCCGGTGAAACCCAAGGTTCAGCGAGAGAAATCCAAGAGAAAGACCTCTAAGGCCAAAGAACTTATGGTGGCACCGACCCCACTGCACCCTTCAAGCTCTGCGTCTGAGGATGAAGTTGAGATCCTGGCATCCGCTGAGGACCTTGATGTCGCCAGTCCCTCAGACACCATGGATAGCACTTGCACAGGTGCCCAATCGGTGGCAGCAGGTGACCCAGCGGCGTAATCTGCCTCCCCAGTCCCTTCACGCCTCTCTCAGCCATGGACAATATCATCCTCCAGTGGAACTGCAGAGCAGAGCTCCGACAACTATCGGGGTTATTATAGTAACCGGGCAGCTTATGAAAGGGTATCTGGTGGCGTCTGCATCTATGTCCTTCACTCCCTTCACAGTGAGTCTGTCCCTCTGCAAACACCTTTAGAGACTGTCGCTGTTCGGGTGTGGACGCCAGAGGCTGTTACCCTCTGCAGTCTTTATCTTCCACCTGATGGTGATGTCCCACAGCATGTCCTGGCTGTGCTGATAGCCCAATTGCCGCTGCCTTTCCTGTTACTGGGCGACTTCAACGCCCATAACCCTCTGTGGGGTGGGTCAGTGGCAACAGGTCGAGGCGCCACCGTTGAGCATGATTGGCACAGCTCGACCTTTCCATTTTAAATGACGGTGCCTTCACACATTTCAGTGTGGCGCATGGCACGTACTCCGCCATTGACCTTTCGATCTGCAGCCCTAGCCTCTTACTGTCTGTCCAATGGAGTGTGCATGACGACCTGTGTGGTAATGACCACTTTCTGATCTTTCTGTCACTGCCACAACGTCACTCTTCTGGGCGCCCTGGCAGATGGGCTATGAATAAGGCTGACTGGGACTTGTTCTCCTCCATTTCCACTACTGAGTCTTTTTCTAATGAAGCCACTGATGCGGAGGTTCACTCGGTCACCACCGGCATTGTTACTGCCGCGGAAACTGCCTTTCCCCATTCTTCTAGGTCCCCTCGGTGGAGGACTGTGTTTTGGTGGTCGCCTGTGATCGCCGAGGCGATTAAAGATCGCAGGCGGGCGCTCCAGCGTCACAAGCAACATCCATCTTTAGAAAACCTCGTTGCCTTTAAATGGCTCCGTGCGCGGGCCCGCCGCATCATTCGCCAACACAAGCAGGAGTGCTGGGAACAGTATGTTTCCACCATTGGGCTCCATGTCTCTCCATCGCAGGTCTGGGCAAAGATTAGACGCCTCTATGGCTATCGGACCCCTATCAGCTTCCCTGCGCTGTCACTGAATGGGGCAATTTGTACTGACTCCAACATAATTGCCGACCACTTAGCAGTCCACTTTGCTCTCAGTTCCGCATCTGTGAATTACCCAATGGCTTTCCGCTCCATTAAAGAGCGATTGGAACATCGGAGTCTCTCATTTTACACGCGCCATCCTGAATCCTACAATGTCCCACTCACTGAGCGGGAATTTCGCAGTGCCCTAGCCACTTGCCCTGATACAGCTCCCGGGCCAGATTGTGTCCACTGTCAGATGCTGAAACACCTCTCAGTGGACTGCCAGCGACACCTCCTCAACCTTTACAATCGAATCTGGGTCGAGGATGAGTTTCCATCGCAATGGCGGGAAAGTATTGTTATCACTGTTTTGAAACCTGGCAAGAGCCCTTTGGAGGTGGACAGCTACCGCCCCATTAGCCTCATCAACATTCTTTGCAAGTTGCTCGAACACAAGGTGAGCCGGCGGTTGAATTGGGTACTCGAGTCTCGGGGCCTTCTGACTCTGTCTCAGGGTGGGTTGCGTAAAGGCCGCTCTGCCGCCGTCAATCTGGTGAGCCTGGAGTCAGCCATCCGTACGGCCTTTGGCCGCTGTCAGCACCTCGTCGCTGTGTTTTTCGACATGCAGAAGGCGTACGATACGACATGGCGCCATCACATCCTCTCTACACTTCATGGTTGGGGTCTTCGGGGTCCACTGCCGATTTTCATCCAAAATTTTCTGTCGCATCAAACCTTCCACGTGCAAGTCACGGCCTCCCATAGTTCCTCCCGAGTTCAGGAGAATGGGGTGCCACAGGGATCTGTTTTAAGTGTCTGCCTGTTTTTAATTGCAATTAACGGGCTCGCTGTGGTGGTGGGTACGTCTGTCTCAGCGTGCTTGTATGCTGACAACTTCTGCCTCTACTATAGCTCCATTGGCATAGCAGCTGCTGAACGTCAGCTGCAGGGCGCTATCCGCAAGGCGCGGTCTTGGGCTGTAGCGCATGGCTTCCGGTTTTCGGCGACGAACAGTTCACCCTAAGCCGCAGGTTTATCTTGCCGGCGAACTTCTTGATCTGTTGGAGACATATCGATTTTTGGGTGTGGTTTTTGATACCCGGTTGACTTGGCTCCCACATATTCGGCAGCTTAAACAGATGTGTTGGCGACATCTTAATGCTCTGCGATGCTTGAGCCACAGCAGCTGGGCGCACCGACCACTCTACCCTCTTACGGCTCTACCAGGCGTTAATCCAGTCCCGTCTGGATTATGGGAGCCTGGCTTATGGTTCAGCATCCCCATCTGCGTTGCGGATGCTGGACCCAATCCTTCGCAGTGGGATTCGACTTCCACTGGGGCTTTCTGGACCAGACCTGTGGACAGCATACTTGTGGAGGCAGGTGTTCCTCCACTGCGGTTACGACGCCAACGTTTACTGGCCGCTTATGCTATGCATGTTTGTAGCTTGCCTGGGCATCCTAATTATCGTCTCCTGTTCCCACAGTCGGTTGTCCGTCTCCCAGAACGTCGGCCCCGGTCGGGTTGTATGATCGCGGTCCATGTCAGAGAGCTTCTCTCCGGGCTTGGGGTTTTCCCTCTTCTGCCGCCTTTCCAGGCTGGGCCCCTCTGCGTACACCCACGTGGTGTGTGCCCCGCCATTGCCTTCATCTCGGATTGCACAGGGCCTGAAGGATTCAGTTCCTCTGGAGGCCTTCCGCCACTGCTTTCTATCCATCCTTGCCACGTATCAGGGCTCCGGTGTTGTTTATACTGACGGTTTACGAGCTATCGACCAGTGCTTCCCTAGCTCTCGTCTGGTGATGGCTGTCTAGGAGTCCCTCCATACTCTTGCCCGTTGCAGCCGCTCTGTGGTCTTTGTGTGGACCCCTGGTCATGTGGGCATCCTGGGCAATGAACATGTTGACCGCCTGGCCAAACAGGCCACCGGTGAACCGACTCTGGACATTGTTCTCTTGGAGACTGATTTGCGAGCTGTCTTACGCTGCAAAGTTGTGGAACTTTGGGACGCTGAATGGCGCGTCCTGCCTTCACCAAACAAACTTCGGGCCGTCAAGGAGGATACCGGTGTGTGGCGCTACTCCTTGCAGGTCTCTCGCAAGGAGTCTGTTGTCCTCTGCCGGCTGCGCATAGGGCATACACGGATGATGCATGGCCACTTATTGCGACGTGAGGACCCACCTTTATGTTGCTGTGCATCCGTTTTGACAGTGGTCCACATTTTGTTAGAGTGGCCACTTTTAGCTGTGCTCAGGCAGTCGTTCGCACTGCCTGACATGCTCCCTGCCCTTTTAACAAATGACACTGCCATGGCAGGCTTAGTTTTGCGTTTTACGGGCAGGGGTTTTTTATCACTTAATCTGAGTGTTTGTTATGTTTTTTTATGTTGAGTCTGGCCTTTGGCCTACGATTTTAGATTGAGTTTTTAATGTGTTTCTCGGTAGTTGGCTTTTTCTTTTTTTGGCTCTATTGTCGGCCAACCACTGTCACATATTTTAATTCCTTTTGTCTGGTCTCTGTCTGTCTTTCTTGTCCTGCGTCGTATGTCATATTTTCCGTTGTTCATTTTTATTCTATGTGGATGTTTTTAAGTTTTGGAAAAAGGGACTGATGACCATAGCAGTCTGGTCCCTTTAATCCCACAAACCAACCAACCAGTTATTTTGCTCCCCAAATAGTAAAACTCCTTTACTACTTTAAGTGTCTCATTTCCTAATCTAATTCCCTCAGCATCATCTGACTTAATTCGAGTACATTCCATTATCCTCATTTTGCTTTTGTTGATGTTCATCTTATATCCTCCCTTCAAGACACTGTCCACTCCGTTCAACTGCTCTTCCCGGTCCTTTGCAGTCTCTGACAGAATTACAATATCATCGGCGAACCTTAAAGTTTTTATTTCTTCTCCATGGATTTTAATACCTACTCCGAATTTTTCTTTTGTTTCCTTTGTTGCTTGCTCAATATACAGATTGAATAACATCGGGGAGAGGCTACAACCCTGTCTCACTCCCTTCCCAACCACTGCTTCCCTTTCATGCCCCTGAACTCTTATAACTGCCATCTGGGTTCTGTACAAATTGTAAATAGCCTTTCTCTCCCTGTGTTTCACCCCTGCCACCTTCAGAATTTGAAAGAGAGTATTCCAGTCAACATTGTCAAAAGCTTTCTCCAAGTCTACAAATGCTAGAAACGTAGGTTTGCCTTTTCCCAATCTAGCTACTAAGATAAGTCGTAGGGTCAGTATTGCCTCACGTGTTCCCATATTTCTATGGAATCCAAACCAATCTTCCCCGAGGTCCACTTCTACCAGTTTTTCCATTCATCTGTAAAGAATTTGCGTTAGCATTTTGCAGCCATGGCTTATTAAACTGATAGTTTGAGGGTATTTTGCCTGTCTCATACATCTTGCTCGCCAGATGGTAGAGTTTTGTCAGGACTGGCTCTCCCAAGGCTGTCAGTAGTTCTAATGGTATGTTGTCTACTCCCAGGGCCTTGTTTCGACTTAGGTCTTTCAGTGCTCTATCAAACTCTTCACGCAGTATGATATCTCCCATTTCGTCTTTATCTACATCCTCTTCCCTCTCTATAACATTGCCCTCAAGTACATCACCCTTGGGTATAGTCCCTCTATATACTCCTTCAACCTTTCTGCTTTCCCTTCTTTGCTTAGAACTGCGTTTCCATCTGAGCTCTTGGTATTCACACAAGTGGTTCTCTTTTCTCCAAAGGTCTCTTTAATTTTCCTGTTGGCAGTATCTATCTTACCCCTAGTGAGATAAGTCTCTACATCCTTACATTTGTCCTCTAGCCATGCTTGCTTAGCCATTTTGCACTTCCTGTCGATCTCATTTTTGAGACGTTTGTATTCCATTTTGCCTGCTTCATTTACTGCATTTTTATATTTTCTCCTTTCATCAATTAAATTCAATATTTCTTCTGTCACCCAAGGATTTCTACTACCCCTAAGTGGTAACTATGTATTATAAAATGTTTGTAAATAATTGCTTGATGTGAAATGTGGTTTTTGCAATTAAATTTTCTGCAGCTGAATTAAAGTACAGAAAAAGTTTAAGTCTTGCTTTCAATAGGAAAAAAAAAAAAAAAAAAAAAAAAAAAAAAAAAAAAAAAAAAAAAAAAAAAAAAAAGAAAAAACTTCATTAAGACTTGTAAAGGAAATAAATTTCTAGTAGATTTGGTATTGCTAATTAAAAAAAACAATACTCTGTTAATTTACTTTCATTTGAAGTCAAGGTCAATGACATATAATATTTGTAAATAATTTCTTGTAATAACAAGCAATTGTGTGTTGGGATGTATGTAAAGAAAGTATGGGTTCAGGGACAATGTTGTGATGACTACAGTGATGTGTTTGTGCTACGGTAGGATAAAATACTATTATTAAATGGAAGGACACAGATCACAATACCTTTAAATAAAAAAGCAAAAACAATGGTAACTTCAAAAGACTTTCATGAAAAAGTTATTATAATGTTGTAAATTTGTATCATTGTTTTAGTAAGAAATTATTTTTCATCAAGAAATTGAAAGAATAGGCTAGTTAGTTGTAGACTGCCAAGTCTGGAGTCAGAAATTTGTAATTTTAGTCTATTAGAACGAGAATTTTTGGAAAGATTTAAAATTTGAAGTCAGGGTCGATAATTTTGTATAATTCTAAAATTTTTGGAAAAAAACTGTATAACTGTAGGGGATGCCTTTACATCACTCCTGTCTGGAACCTGTGTGTCGGGAGAATGACTCATGCATGCACAGTGACAGATGGTCTGAAGCTTCATCCACCAGATGTACAGTAGCGGACAGACATTCAAGAAACAGGTCAAAGAATGATTTTGTGAATTGTTCTGTTTATTTCTTGAAGGCTTTCTTGTTTATTTATGTTTGTACAGTTTTGTGTATGTTTTTAGTAGTATGAATGATGTGTGAATGTGGTTTGAAGTAAATACGTAGATCATTGTTATGATGACAAATGCCATACGAACTGGTCTGAGAAATTTTTAAAACAGTGTGAATGCAGATGACAGGGATTTTTTATCATAATATGTTAAGCATGTTTATGTTGAAAGGAAAGCTAATTTGAGAACAAATAAAAATAGTTAATAATGTAAAGAATAAATAAAACATCAGAACGTTAAATATTTATTTCGGGAAAAGTACAATTCAAAAGTGTGTTATTTGTTGATTGGTTAGTCATGAAAAGCGTGGACTAGCACAGCAGAATAATATGTTTCTATTGGCCTTAAAGAAAACTGACCAATTAGAACAGAGTATTCTTCGCACATCTTTTCTCTTGCAGATAGAGAGTGCGTATAGCAGTCTAAAAGAATTGGAGCCCAGCCTTTCAATGGTACGGTCAGGTATAGTGTGAGGTCCAGAGGAAGTTACAGTTTGCTGGTTTCGGTTGTGCTACATGCCTCAGAAGCGCTTTAAAATATAGTCATATTTATTCTGGTTGTTTTTTTTTATTTATTTTTTTTTTTTTTTTTAGAAAGTACGGATTTTTAAGTAATTTTGTTTATGAGAAAAGGCAGTAATTCTGTGTGGCATAGTGAGCATTAGACACCGAGAAACTTAGCAGTGTGGCGAGGATTTTCATTTAAGAACAATCCATGTTTAGTAGCTGTTCAGATTTCGGGAAGTACATTACCATGAACTTGCTAGCATGAATGAAACGGGTTTTGTATCACTGTGTTAGGATTAGCACAGTCTTGGTAGTGAACATGTAATTCTCAACTTCAGAATATACCAAAATTTTGCCAGTATTTTCTCCTTTCATTCAAAATTAAGACCTTTTCCCAATTTTTAGAATAGTTACATTGTATGCAGCCTGGTGGGAGTCGCAGTGTGGTAGGTTTCTACTCAACTTTCCAACTGGCGATCTGCTGGGACTAGTTCACAGGCAGGTGCTGGTTGAAATCCAAAAAGGAACCGTGCCACAGCAACATTCTTGCAGGTTTTTCCAGCTGAAATTTCTCATAAAATACATTTAGTGTTCCCAAAGTCATTACACAAAGCTACGGAGACTGTTGCAGGTTTATCAAGAATAGATGGTGACCAGAATGTCCACAGAGAAGGTGGTTACAGGTTAAGAGTTTGCACTCCTGTATTTAAACAAAAAAGGGAATGGTGCAGCCAGTGTGCAGCATTCCAAATAAATGTGAGCACATGAGATGCATATGCAGAATTAGTGGCAGATTACTGTGCAGCATTCCAAATAAATGTGAGCACATGAGATGCATGTGCAGAATTAGTGGCAGATTACTGTGACACCAACTATATAGGAGGTAGGGTGAGTAAATTTTTATTGGATACAGGATTACAAGTATTTATAGCAAGTCAAAGTATACATGGATTACCAAATCTAAATCTGCTTCATCGTAGGTTAAGCGGCATGGATAAGAGTAATACTCACAAACTCAGTTCAGCATTGAAGAGTTTGTGGGTAGGTACAGACTTCCAGACCTGCATGGAAGTACCTCCTTGAGTTTCCAACACCTATGATGCCATTCTCTTGCTGGATTTTCTGTAAACATCATGATCTGGGAAAACTAGATGGGATCTCATTCTGTCTGGGTATTACTGCCAATCCTTTAGAATCAGCTTCTGGGATAGAATACTGAAAGTACAGGATTACATGTAGGAGCAGATTTGCCAATTAGTATTTCCTGTTCTACCAGTTATGCTGTATTGGTGTGAGACTTGGTCTCCCACTGTGCAAAATGAAAATCCGTTTCGAGTATTTGAAAACAAAATTTTGAGGAAAATTTTCGGAGCAAAAAGGGATGACTTTAGCGGAAAGTGGCGAAAACTGCATAACGAAGAGGTTCACAAACTCTATTCAAGCCCTGACATAATCAGTATTATTAAATCACGTAGGCTGCGATGGGCGGGTCACGTAGCTTGAATGGGTGAGGGCAAGGCAGCGCGCAGAGTACTGGTAGGGCACTTAGAGGGAAAATGTCCTGTGGGGAGACTGAGGCGTAGATGGGAGGACAATGTGAAGGCTGATTTGAGGAGCCTAGGTATTCAAGGTGAATGGACGGAAAGAGCCCAAGACAGGGACAGATGGCGAAAAGACGTTGCTGCGGTAATGGACTCTCGAGTCCGGTATGACCAGTGAGTGAGTGAGTGAGTGAGTGAGTGAGTGTACAGTTGGATACTCAGCAGAAAATAAGGAAATGGACAAGACGCAGTGTTTTATACATTGCAGTTTATCGTACATGAAGGGGATTGGCAGAAGCTGGGTATCGTCTGTCAGAATGGACAATTTTGGTTTAATGGAAGTAGAGTAATCACAGGGTGCACTGATAGTCAACCTAGACATACTGGAGGAAGAACAGTTAGCTAGGGATTTCAATATAGAATACTCTAAGCAAGGACAGTCTATCAAGTTAACAGCACTATAGATAAAAGAATCACATTTGAAAAGAAGCCATATGGAGGGGATGGAAAAGTTGTTAAAGGAATGTGCAGAATTTTTTGAACCTCCTGGTACACCAACAGCTACGCTAGTAATGCAGCATAGGTTCCACATTGGAAATGAACTGCCATTACACAGAAAACCAAAGTGAGTTCCATGTCACCTCCAACCAGCGATGAATTAACAGCTCCATGGTGGGATTATAAAGAAGAGTACCAACCCCTGCGGGGCAAGGAGGGAGGAAGAGGGAGTGATCCCAGTAGTAGGAATAATGCTTATAATTGTTATGATTATTGGAATTCAGATCAATGTTTGGTCATGGATGTTTTCAAAGTGGGTACCATTAGTTGTAGGTAGTGGCAAAGGATTGAGCCAAGACTGTATTTATGGTTATATCTGGTCATTGACAATACAGCCCAACGCCATTGTGATCAAAAAATGTGCCAGCAATGTACGAACACCTCCTAGACAGAGTGCTAGAGGGTCTAAAACCAAACCAATGTATGGTACACCTGGATAAGACTATAATGTCTTCTAATGGCATCCCAGAGAATGTGTATGTTTAAATGACGTCTTTAACTGATTACGAGCAGCACAGCTGATGCAAAGTTTGGAACATGTCATTTTGTCTTAATTTAAGTTTGCTACTTGGGGCATATTATCTGACTGGATGGTGTGTGAACGTACCACCAGCTCATACAAGCCATGTAGTAATTTCTCACTTCCAGTACAGAAAACGAGTTGCAATCCTTTTTAGGTTTGGCTAATTATTACAGCAAGTTTGTTCCAAAATTTGCATAAGTTGTGAGATCTTTCACATGTTGTTTGAGAAGGAATAAAGTTTCACTGGACCCTGCACTGAGAAGAAGCCTTTGTGGCATTAAAGGACTTATTGACCATTAGTTCCACCTTCACTTTCCTGGACTATCAGAAATAATTTAGATTATCTCATGATACCAACAGTCATGTCTTGTTGTTGTTATTGTAGTCCTCAGTCCTGAGACTGGTTTGATACAACTCTCCATGCTACTCTATCCTGTGCAAGCTTCTTCATCTCCCAGTACCTACTGCAACCTACATCCTTCTGAATCTGCTTGGTGTATTCATCTCTTGGTCTCCCTCTACGATTTTTACCCTCCAGGCTGCCCTCCAGCAGTAAATTGGTGATCCCTTCATACCTCAGAACATGTCCTACCAACCGATCCCTTCTTCTAGTCAAGTTGTGCCACAAACTTCTCTTCTCCCCAATCCCATTCAACACCTCCTAATTAGTTATGTGATCTACCTATCTAATCTTCAGCATTGTTCTGTAGCACCACATTTCGAAAGCTTCTGTTCTCTTCTTGTCTAAACCATTTATTGTCCATGTTTCACTTCCAACCATGGCTACACTCCATACAAATACTTTCAGAAACGACTTCCTGACACTTAAATCTATACTTGATGTTAACAAATTTCTCTTCTTCAAAAATGCTTTCCTTCCCATTACCAGTCTACATTCTATATCCTCTCTACTTTGACCATCATCAGTTATTTTGCTCCCCAAATAGCAAAACTCCTTTACTATTTGAATTGTCTCATTTCCAAATCTCATATCCCCAGCATCACCTGACTTAATTCGACTACATTCCATTACCCTTGTTTTGCTTTTGTTGATGTTCATCTTATATCCTCCTTTCAAGACACTATTCATTCCGTTAAACTGCTCTTCCAAGTCCTTTGCTGTCTCTGACAGAATTGCAATATCATCGGTGAACCTCAAAGTTTTTATTTCTTCTCCATGCTATTTTAATACCTACCCCAAATTTTTCTTTTGTTTCCTTCACTGCTTGCTCAATATACAGATTGAATAACATCGGGGAGAGGCTACAACCCTGTCTCACTCCCTTCCCAACCACTGCTTCCCTTTCATGCCCCTGAACTCTTATAACTGCCATTTGGTTTCTATACAAATTGTAAATATCCTTTCCCTCCATATATTTTACCCCTGCCACCTTCAGAATTTGAAAGAGAGTATTCCAGCCAACATTGTCAAAAGCTTTCTCTAAGTCTACAAATGCTATAAATGTAGGTTTGCCTTTCCTTAATCTAGCTTCTAAGATAAGTCGTAGGGTCAGTATTGCCTCACGTTTTCCAATATTTCTATGGAATCCAAACTGATCTTCCTCTAGGTCGGCTTCTAAAAGTTTTTCCATTCGTCTGTAAAGAATTCGCGTTAGTATTTTGCAGCCATGACTTATTAAACTGATAGTTCAGTAATTTTCACATCTGTCAACACCTGCTTTCTTTGGGACTGGAATTATTATATTCTTCTTGAAGTCTGAGGGTATTTCACCTGTCTCATACATCGTGCTCACCAGATGGTAGGGTTATGTCAGGACTGGCTCTCCCAAGGCCATCAGTAGTTCTAATGGAATGTTGTCTACTCCCAGGGCCTTGTTTCGACTCAGGTCTTTCAGTGCTCTGTCAAACTCTTCACGCAGTATCATATCTCTCATTTCATCTTCATCTACATCCTCTTCCATTTCCATAATATTGTCCTCAAGTACATCACCCTTGTATAGACCCTCCATATACTCCTTCAATCTTTCTGCTTTCCCTTCTTTGCTTAGAACTGGGTTCCCATCTGAGCTCTTAATATTCATACAAATGGTTCTCTTTTCTCCAAAGGTCTCTTTAATTTTCCTGTAGGCAGTATCTATCTTACCCCTAGTGAGAGAAGCCTCTACATCCTTACATTTATCCTCTAGCCATCCCTGCTTAGACATTTTGCACTTCCTGTCGATCTCATTTTTGACACGTTTGTATTCCTTTTTGCCTGCTTCATTTACTGCATTTTTATATTTTCTGCTTTCATCAATTAAATTCAATATTTCTTCTGTTACCCAACCATTTCTACTAGCCCTCGTCTTTTTACCTACTTGATCCTCTGCTGCCTTCACTACTTCCTCCCTCAAAGCTACCCATTCTTCTTCTACTCTATTAATTTCCCCCATTCCTACCACTTGTTCCCTTACGCTCTCCCTGAAACTCTGTACAACCTCTGGTTTAGTCAGTTTATCCAGGTTCCATCTCCATAAATTCCCACCTTTTTTCAGTTTCTTCAGTTTTAATCTACAGTTCATAACCAACAGATTGTGGTCAGAGTCCACATCTACTCCTGGAAATGTCTTACAATTTAAAACCTGGTTCCTAAATCTCTGTCTTACCATTATATAATCTATCTGATACCTTCTAGTATCTCCAGGCTTCTTCCATGTATACAACCTTCTTTATGATTCTTGAACCAAGTGTTAGCTATGATTAAGTTGTGCTCTGTGCAAAATTCTACCAGGCGGCTTCATCTTTCATTTCTTAGCCTCAATCCGTATTCACCTACTATGTTTCCTTCTCTCCATTTTCCTACTACCGAATCCCAGTCACCCGTGACTACTAAATTTTCGTCTCCCTTCACTATCAGAATAATTTCTTTTATTTCGTCATACATTTCTTCAATTTTTTCCTCATCTGGAGAGCTAGTTGGCATATAAGCTTGTACTACTGTAGTAAGCGTGGGTTTCATGTCTATCTTGGCCACAATAATGCGTTCACTATGCTGTTTGTAGTAGCTTACCCGCATTCCTATTTTTTTATTCATTACTAAATCTACTCCTGCATTACCCCTATTTGACTTTGGATTTATAACCCTGTATTCGCCTGACCAAAAGTCTTGTTCCTCCTGCCACCGAACTTCACTAATTCCAACTATATCTAACTTTAACCCATCCATTTTCCTTTTTAAATTTTCTAACCTACCTGCCCGATTAAGGGATCCGACATTCCACGCTCTGATCCGTAGAACGCCAGTTTTCTTTCTCCTGATAACGATGTCCTCTTGAGTAGTCCCCGCCCGGAGATCCGAATGGGGGACTATTTTACCTCCGGAATATTTTACCCAAGAAGACGCCATCATCATTAACCATCCAGTAAAGCTGCATGCCCTCAGGAAAAATTATGGCTGTAGTTTCCCCTTGCTTTCAACCGTTTGCAGTACCAGCACAGCAAGGCTGTTTTGGTTAGTGTTACAAGGCCAGATCAGTCAATCATCCAGACTGTTGCCCCTTCGACTACTGAAAAGGCTGCTGCCCCTCTTCAGGAACCACGTGTTTGTCTGACCTCTCAACAGACACTCCTCCATTGTGGTTGCACCTACGGTACGGCTATCTGTATCGCTGAGGCACACAAGCCTCCCCACCAACGGCAAGGTCCATGGTTCATGGGGGGGAGTCATGTCTTAGGATGTGTATTAAATCAGGAACTAGACTGAGCAGAGCACCCTGTAGCCTACACTTCCAGGGAACTAAATAAGGTAGAGAATTACACAACCACAGAAAAGGAGATGCTTAGCCTGATTTACAATACCAAATATTTTTGTTGTTACTTTTACTACAGGTGCTTCAAAGTTATAATGGATCACATATCATTAAATGGCTTATTATTCTTATAAATCTAATTAACCATTGACCTAATGGGTTTTATGGCTTATTAAATTTGACTTTGAAGTCAAACACCACCCCAGGAAATGCATAGTAATGTCAAGGGATCAGGTCGTAAGGTGCAATTGATGGAACATGTCGGCACTCCTGCAGATGAATGCTGCTGACCAAGTCTGTGAGAAATTTGTAAGAAGCTCAGTTCTGTGATGACAATGGGATTTTGTATGGGGGTTATTCAGAAAGTAAAGAACTTTTTTACTACAAAAATTTTTATTTGATAACTATATTTTACATACAATTTGATACCAAAACTACTTTTCTACATAGTCACTGTTCAAATTTAGGCACTTGTTGTTCGTTTTACCAGCTTTGCTATGCCTTCAGCGTACTCCAGTCACCATCAAGTTATTGAACCACTGATTAACAGCTCCTTTAAGTTTGTCATCACTTCTGCAGAGCTGTACACTCAAAAAATTTTCAATTTGAGGAATATGTGATAATCACTTGGAGCTAAGACTGCACTTTATGGTGGTTATTGAAACATTTTCTACTGAAACTGCTCCAGCAAGTCTTGTGTCGAGCCCGCTGCTTGTAGCATGTGTTATCATGAAGGAAGAGGACTCCACTGGTTAGCATTCCATGTTGCTTGCTTTTAATGGTGCAGTGAAGTCATTGAGGCATCTGACAGTAGGCTGCTGCATTTATTGTCTCACTCCCATGCATGTTATCAATAAGCAGGACACCCTTATGATAAAAAATTAGTAATCATTTTTCTGTTGCTCAAAATTTGTTTTGCTTTATTTGTTTTTGTTGGGGATTGTGAATAATGCCATTCCACTGATTGGCACTTTGTGTCTGGTGTGAAACATGATATCCATGTCTCATCACTAGAAACAATGTGATTCAAAAATTCATCACCATCCTTTTCGTAGCGACTGAGAAAAGCCAATCCAGCTGCCATTCATTTGGTTTTGTGTTCATCTGACAAAATGCGAGAAACCCACCTGGCACACACTTTTTTATAGGCCAGATCTGCACTATTAATTTCATACAACACAGTTCTTGAAATGTCTGGAAAGAATAAGTGCAGTCCATTAATGTGAAACACCTGTCTTCTTGGATTTTTGTTTGAGTCTTTGCTCTGAGTCCATCAACTACCACTGAGCACCAGCCCAAGCGATCTTCATTGTGTATATTCTTCCAACTGCTATTAAACAAGATACCCCACCTCCCAACTGATACTTTGTTCATCACATAACCATAATCCTGAGTTATCTGTCTATGAATTTCAATGGGTCAGATGTTTCACATATTTAAAAAATGGATTACCCTGCCCGCCTCACACTTAGTGGGACTGTCAGTTTTGTCACACATTTTAAAGTTGCACAGCTAAGCAGTAAACAGCAGTATTGGATTGTATCTGCCATCAAACTGAAGCGGATGAGTACCAAGGTCAATGGTTGGTCGTCAGTGGTGGTGGTGGTGGTGGTGGGGGGACAGGGGGATGCAGTCATGTGTCAAAACGAAATTTTCTTCATTTTCCAAATGACACTCATATAAACAAACAAAGTGTGGCTGGCATATAGTCATGCCGGCAATTATATGTGATGAGGTGTTGAAGCAGGCCCAAGATTCTACCTTACCAGGGCATGGATGTCGTTGAATTACTGAGCAACACACTGCGGAAAATTATTAGTGGAAATCACTCAACCAGGACAAGGAACAAACAGCATAACCTGTTTACTAAGAGTAGAGCTTAGTCATCAGTGAATTCCTTTGCAGAGATTCCAGAGACCAATAGACTATTCCAAATGGTTAGTACGGATATTCTTAGAACCTTTAGACATACATTGGTGGAGAATCAATATGTTCTGACCATAACTGTTTACTTTTGCATTATTTATCTATGATTGATGTGCCCAGTCAGCAAGCAAAAATAGTAGATCAGGCAATGGTTAACCATTTGGTGTTGAAGATCGGGATATCTGGTGTCATGATAACTGACCAGAGTAAAAATTTCACGCCTGAGCTGATGAAGCTGTTATGTCAATACTTATGGATTCAAAAGTTCCAGAAAGGTGCACTCCATCCGCAAGCAAATGGGAGGACAGCTCGAGTGCATAGGACCATAGGAGAAATGTTGTTATGTAAATAGTCACCATAGTGACTAGGGACACTACTACCACTTGTGGTAGCAGCATACAACTCAAAGGTGCATCAGAGCACAGGATTATCACCATGTGTGGTAGTTTGTGGACAGATGATGCTTTTGAATTATACAGACTAAGCAACAGGGAGCATGTGTCTGCCATCCATAATTTTGCTAAAAGGGTAAGCGGTATATTGTGCTAGACATAGAAGATAAATATGAAAGCCCTATAATGACAATAAGGCACACACACAGAGCAAGGGCAATGTGCCCAATTACTTCACTTGGCAGTGGCTGATGTTGACCAACTCATATGCTCCAAAAGAGAAGACAAAGAGATTCATTACACAATACCGGGAGACCTATCACGTGATTGATGTGGCATCCCCAATCAATGTTAAATCACAGTTCCCAACTCGAAGCACTGTGACGGAAATATGGTGAGTTCATTCATTTATGAGTGCTCCTGAAGTCCTGCCTCAATTACTGGCAGCTTGCTCAATAGAAGGAAGGAAAATTGTAGAGGGAAGAGATAAAGCCCAAAGAAATGGGCAAATTATCCCTGCAGTTACTCATGTCTCTTCGTATGTACTGTCACAGGGTGACCTATCAAACTGACTGAAGGTTACACCTTCCTCTAGAGTATGGGCCAGACACAACGCAGGCCAAGGCTGATAGATGGCAGCACCATTTGAGGAAAAGGGAATTGGGAGACCAAGGGGCATTAACATAGTGACAGAGATGGGGGGCCTTAAGGTACATCACATGTACATTGGTTAGCAGTGTACTGCTCACCCAGCAATCAGATGTAGTATTGTCCAACCATAGATGGGTGTTAAGGATGTGGGCAGTGAAAAACAAAACATGGAAACTGGATGAAACCTTTGGGAAGCTAAAACTCATGATTCAGGATGAACTGGTGATGAACAACACTTGAACAGAATACTGATTGTTATGGTCCTCCTCCGAATGCCTTGGTGCACAACTCTGCCAGAAAACAGAACACTTACCGCAAATCTGGCATCAGCAGAAGAGTGGTTGGATTGAGGCAGGAGAGCGGATTCTGAAAACAGTTCTTGGTGTAGCTGATACAGAAGACCCGTTAAAAGGTAAGCTCTGTTTTATACCAGTTAGACAGAAACACATAGAGGATGATCAGAAAAGCATCAAGTTACATACCACTCAATTAGCAAGCCTAGAGAAAGACATAGTTCATAATACAGTACTTGGCAGTGTGGTACTTTGACTGCCACATTAGTGTTTCACATTCAGGAGACAACAACTTCGTGAACCCAGGCTTAGGCCTTATTGGGATCTGATTGGATGTTATTGACTCTCAGATGACCATTACTAGGCTCCTTAGAACACCCACAAATAGAACCACTGGTGCTCACATTGAGGCTGCTTAAATGCAGGAAGCACTCAGTCAAGCTACCTGTCAGCACCTAACCCCAGCACTCTTACCACTGGGATGGTTTCTCAAGGGACTATAGAGAGTTCAGAAAGGGTTACTGGCACCTCTGGAATTGTTAGCAATACTAGTGGATTCCTTACCCTTGTATTACCATACTTCTGGCATTGACATAAACCAGGGTGCAGCCCCGTCACATGTTCCAATACAAATACTGTTGACGTGTAAAGTACTTTGTAATCCATTCCTCCCCAGTGGCATGAGGAACTCTAAGGAAGTTGATATGATTGAAAGTGCATGACATACCACTAATTACACCTGACAGCATCTCCCATGCACTACTTTCTGCATCAGATTTACAACAGTGTTGAGCCAAACCAGTCACATTATGTCCCACAAGGCTAATACATATTGTTCCAGGATTTCGTGACCTCATCCTGTTCCATACTGAAAAGCCCATGTATGGGTGTCTTCAGGAAGTGATTCTGATAAAGCCAGCTACATTCAGAGGGTGAGTTCACACTGGTTCTTTTTGGTGGAAGAACTTGTAATTACCATCTGCAGGTTATGAGCAGGGTCTCTTAAGTAACGCACAAGCTACAGGGTCAAGGTATGATAATCAACAGCACTTGTTATAACACATCTCATTCCTCTTTTTGGTTATCTGCAATTATTACTGTAATTACATGCTTGCACACTATATATTCACTACCCTATCTACCTGACCTCCATTTCGAAATTCTTCACAAAGAAACTCTGACCTATATGAATGTTACCTCAGACATGAGATTTCTCATCCCACTTGACCAAATGCTAACCATCCAGAATGGAGTGCCATAAAGAACATCAGAAAATGCTAATGATATCAGGAACATTTGTGTCAGTCACATTCCCAATTCTGATCATTGTTTTCATAAGGGAAAAGTCACACAGATCCGAAACCTACCATTCTTCCACCTGCACACTTATACCAATAGTGTCAGTGCTAGTGAGGAAGCAGCTTAGTTACTGAGAAGTTGCAAGTGAATACCTGTAAATAGTATGAGCCAAAGGCTCAGTAGGACATGTCCTTTACAAACTAAGTAAAAGGTTACTGGTTCGACCACAGCAAGAAATTTGGAGATCGGAATTATTCTAAGAAGGGAAGAGTGCAGCAGTGCGAGCTGAGGCACAGGCTCATTTCCATAATCACATTGCTTACCTAACCAGCTGGTGCAGCATTTCTCCATCCTGCCTATCTCAGTACAACTGTTCAGTCAATGACCAGCAGTGCTACCATAAATGGGATACTTTAGCAGTGTTGTGGCAAGTGGTGCACATGACACTTGGGGTGCCCACTCAACAAGAAGCCCATTCTTGTACGTATGAATACTGGCTGCCTAGCCAGGATGGGGCATCAAATCGGTAAGTCATCAAGTCAATGTCAACAGTAGTGTGGTGGACTTAACACCAAAACACCAATGTTGCACAACCCTCATTCTGACATGACAAACTGCTTGAGCATCCAGCTGCACCACCTATGAGTCAAGGGCCAAACTGAAATCCTTCCAGCCATTGGTTCACTGGCTGTCTGCCATACACTGAGACAGTCTGCCAGCCTGCATTGCCTACATCCAGCCAGGCTGAGCTGCCTCATCAGCAGCTGACCCTGCACAGCATGGCTGCCCAGGAATGCTAGCCATGCAAAGTTGCCTCACTGTTAGGCTGAGCTGATTGTAGTGTCAGCTGGTCACACCTCATCTACATATCAAGGACTGTTGGTTTGACATTCAGCCCTCGCCTGATTTGAACATGAGTCTTCTGTAATACTCTGTTAGGAAATAAATAAAGGCTTCAACTGAATTCAAGCTGTCTGTGCCTTGTGCTGCCCACCTACCTCTACCAGAGACCCCAGCACCAACACACGTCAACGACAAACCTGTCATTGTTAGTTGAATAAACTATTTACTTTTGGTGCACTGATGCAGAAGATAATTTCATAGGACAATAGGGAGTTAAAATGGGCAAAATAAATGAGATGCTTCTGGGGGGAAAAACTTCCTGAACTGGGCTTCTAGATTAGTTTCTCTGTGATTTGATTCCATTTTAACATATTATCCAACTGGACCCCAAGAAATTATATACAATGTGTTACATTTAGTGTATGACCATTAATGTCTGTTTCTTGTGTTACAGGTCATTTTTCATTGTTTTGAATTGCACTCAAATCTCTGTGAGATTAGGAAAAATGGCAGTGAATCACTTGCACGCTTTTTCAGCTATCACTTGAGCTGTGTCCCCGAAGTTTAAATTTCGACCTGTGGTTGGTGTGCTTGTGTCACCACAAAACTCTGTGTTTTTAGGTTAAGAACAAGAGTGGGCCTGGTACTGATCCTTGTGGGATCCCAGATGTTACGTACCACCCTCGTGAGGACAGTTTCAGGTCTATGGTACAGTCAGTCAATGATACTGTCTACTTTCTGATGTGAAAGTAAAGTTTCCTCACATGTAATAGGAAAGCAATTACTGCACTAGCACTGTAGTTTGCCAAGTAGGATTTTTTGGCATACATAATCTAAGGCTTTCACATAGTCATCAAATACAGCAACAGGACATTTTTTAATTGCTTAGCTCTGTCAGGATTTCATTTGTAAGATCTTGTACTGCTTTCTACGTGGTAAACTGTTTATCAAAACCAAACTGAGGGGCAGTTAACAAGACATCCTATTTAGTTAAGTAAGTCAGTAATTATGCTATCACTTTCTCAAACAAGAAGGCTAACAGGAGTGGAATAGGTCTGTAAGTAGAGGCTGTTTGCTTATGTTCAGTTTTATAAATGGGCATTGCTGTGGTCTTCAACCCTAAGAATGGTTTCATGCAACTCTCCATACTTGTTTATCCTGTGCAACCATCATCTCTGTATAACAATCTCCATCTACAATTATTCCTCCTACTCCTCACCCCCCCCCCCCCCCCCTGCCCCGTGCACACACATGCACATGCACCACCACCACCAAATTGAGTTATTCTTGATTTCCCACAATGTTTTCTGTCAACTAATCCCTTCCTTTTGCCAAGCTGTGCAATAAAACACTTTTCTCCCTAATTTGATTCAGTAACTATTCATTTGTTATTCAATATATCCATCAAACTTTCAGCACTTTCCTATACGACTTCAATTAAAATATTTCTATTTTCATCTTATCTATAATGCTTATCATCCACATTTCATTTACAAGTAAGGCTACACTCAAAGCTAAAACTATCAGGAAAGCCTAACTAAGACTTAAATTTTTTATTAGATATTATCCAACATTTTGTTTCTTAATACTGCTTGACTGCATTTTTAACCATTCTACTTTGTACATCTTCAGTTATCATGCTGCCCAAGAAGCAAAACTCATCTACTGCTTCTAGTGACTGATTTCATAAAGTCCATCAGTATCAGCTGACAATTCAGACAATCTCCATTACCCTTGTTTTTTTCTTTTTTTGTGGATGTTCATTTCATAACCTCTTTTCAAGACATTTACCTTTTCTGTTGATCTTCTAACTCCTTCATTGATACCAACAGAATTCCTAAGACACCAGGTAATCATTAACATCTACACTCAATAAGCCACATTACAATTTGCAGCTGAGAATATTTTGCGCACCGCTGTCATTCTCCCCCTTTCCTGTTTCAGTCATGGATGGTCTGCAGGTAAAACAACTGTTGTAAGCCCCTTTCTCAGCTCTAATCTCTCCAGTTTTCCCTTCATGACATATACACAAGAGGAAGCAATATATCCATTGGCTCTCTATAAACATACATTCACAGAATTTCAACAGTAAACTACACATCAGTGAATGATACTTCTCTTATAACTTCTGTGACTAGAGCTAAGTACCTCCTTGACACTTTCATTCTTTCTAAATGAACCTGTAACATACAGTGATGGTACTTTCTGCCTTAAGATTTTTATTTTTTCTCCCTGACTAACTCCCTCTCCAACTTTCTCCTTGGTTTTATTTAATGCCTGCTCATTGTACAGATAAAACAACACTAGGGATGGCTACAACTTTGTCTCACACCCTACTCAACCAAGTTTTTCTTTAGTGGCCTTTAATTCATACAACTGCAGTCTGGTATCTGCACTAGTGGTAGATACCTCTTTGCTTCCTACATTTTATCCCTTCTACCTGCAAAATTTCAATGAGTGTATTCCAGTCAAGATTGTCAAAAATTTCAAAAATTCCAGTCCCTCCACAAGTCATCAACCCTCTACAGTGCTAGACTTCTGACATTACAGTTTTCCTATAGCAAACACCATTGTCCATGAACAACCTCACAGAGCATCAGGTATGACCCACATCATCAGGTGTATATATTGTAAAATGTAACTGCACCATAGCACTCCCAAAGCCACTATAGCACATATGCATTTCATGCCATTGAGTTCTATTTGCGAGGAATTCTTAAATCCAATCACAAGTCCGGTCCGATAAATTGGATTTTGTATTTGGTTCACTGCATAACAGTGTGGAACTGTACTGAATGCCTTCATAAGGTTTGTAGGTAAACTGAAAATAGCAACCACATCCTATCAATGCCTTACCTCAACCATCAAAGCAGCAGAATTCTACAAAGAAAAGCTGGAAACTAGCAATAGCTTTGCCACAATAGCACAAGAGGTTGATTGCCCACTAAATGATTACGAGATGCACATATTTGATACTGAGTACAGAGATATAAATTAGTGAAAATAGCACCAAACATTTTTCTGGGACTTATCTTGAGCAAAAAAACCTACGTGCAAAGGTAATAATATAGCAACATACTAATTTTTGAAACTTTTCAACACAATTTAATGTTGATTAAGTAATAAGAGATCACATTTAGCTGCAGCATGAAGTTCGGGAATTAACCCTAGTGGTGTACACTTCTGAAATGGTTATGCAAACTGTGTACGAGGATCACAGTGACCCTCAATTATTTTCTGGAGAAATTTCCTGAATATAGACTATTTTGTAATGAAATTGGATTCCCATATACTAAATTCATTTTTTCACCTCTATCATGTACTTTCTCAAACAATATTATTATTAATACATCCAAAATTCGAGACTAAGTAAAAACTGCCATGGAAGCTTATCAGTGATGCAACTTGATAGTGATTTGGATTTAAAGACTTGATTTGCAGGTTAATTGGATGAAGATGCTATTCATTTAATAAAATGCATATATTACATAAGTGCTTTGTGGTGTTCTCCATTATTCTAAATCAATTCATTCATTATTTCAACACACTTAGAATATGGACTACAGTGTTGTAGGAACTGTAGGTCTATTCTATTAGAGGACAATGGTGTTCCACAATGACCATTCTTACCTTGGACAACTGTATTTTGTTCATCACTGTCTGAAATTTGGCAGACTGACCAGTTTTGCCATTGTTCATAACTGCTGCCAGAACATCAGCTTCAGAACCACTCTTATCACGAAAGTCACTTATGTCACTTCCACAATTGACAATGTAGGAAAAACATGGATTGCTACTTACCATAAAGAAGACACATTAAGTCACACACAGGCAGAATTACAAGACACTTGCATAAAGCATCTGGCCACAGCCTTCATAAAAAAAAGAGGCCTACACCATGCATACACACAAGCAAGAACACCTCATTCACAAATGACTGTCAACTCCAGCATCTCGGACCAGAATGCAACTATCATGTGGGATGCAAGCAGCAATCTGGAGGGGGCAGGGAAGGGAAAGGGATAGTAGTGTACAGGTGGGGAGAGAGAGAGACAAATGCTGTTTGCTGGAATGTACAGGGACCGGAAAGCCAACAGGTGCAGCATCAGGAGATTGTCAGGCAGGGAGGTGGGGAAAAAAGGAACGAAAAAGGAGAAGAGTAGAGAAAGATTCATTGGCAGAGGATGAATATAAACAGGGTGGGAGATGAGAAAGCAGAGAAGATGATAGGCAGAAGGGACGAAAACTCTTGGGAGGAGAGTGTGGAGACATTAGTTACCATAGGTAGAAGCTGGGATAGTTACAGGAGCAGAGAATGTGTTGTAACGATAAGCTGGTAGTGGAGGAAAGGACCCAGATGATTCAGGTAGTGAAGCAGCCATTGAAATCAAGTGTGTTATGTTTAGCTGTGTGTTGTGCCACAGGGTGGTCTACTTTGCTGTTGGCCACAGTTTGGCTGTGGCCATCCATCCTGGTGGACAGCTGGTTGGTTGTCATACCAATATAAAAATCTGTGTAGTGATTGCAGCAGAGCTGGCAAATGACATGGCTGCTTTCACAGGTGACCCAGCTCCTGATGGGGTAGGATAAACCTGCGGCAGGAGTAGAATAGGAAGTGCTAGGTAGGTGGATTGGGTAGGCTTTGCACCTGGGTCTTCCACAGGGATATGATCCTTGTGGCAAGTGTTTGGGATTGGAAGTGGCGTGGAGATGGACTAGGATGTCAGTGGAGGTTGGGTGGGTGACAGAACAACACAAGGAGGGATGGGGAGTATCTCAGCTAGAATCAAAGTCCTGACGGAATGAAGATAGGGTGTCTTGGCCCTGAGTCCAGATTGTGAAGATGTCATCAAGGAACCTGAACCAGACTATGGGTTTGGTGTTTCAGGAGGCTAGGAAGGTCTCCTCTAGATGGCCCATAAAAAGGTTGGCATAGGAGGGCAGAAGAAATAGTTGTGGGTTAGGATGATGTTAGTATAAGGAATGAGGTAGTGAGTATGGAGTCTGAAGGTCATTGGGAAAGGTAGTGTTCAATAATCATAAGTACATGGACATGAGGGATACTGGCGTGTAGGGTGGTGGCGTCAACAGTGGAGAGTAGAGATCCAGGAGGTAAAGGGGTTGGGTTGGTGGAGGGTTGGTGAAGGAAGTGGTTGGTGTCTTTGATGTGGGAGGGTAGATTACAGATAACCAATTGGAGGTGTCATTCAATGAGAGCTGAAATGCTTTCAGTGGGAGCACAATAACCAGCCACAATGGGACATACATGATTGTTAGGTTTGGAAAAATGGATTCAGGGGAGATGTTCTGGGATGGGCCTAAGGCTTTAAGCATGGATTGGAGGTTGTGTTGGACTTTTGGGATGGGATCATTCTGGAAGAGTTTATAGGTTGCTGAGTCAGATAATTGACAGAGGCATTCCACCACGAATCATAACAACAGTAGTGGAAGCTTTGTCTGCAGGTAGAATGATTAGGTCAGGATTTGTTTTGAGGTTGTGTATGGCTGTTCTTTCTTCTGCTGAAAGGTTGGTGTTCTGAGGAAGGGACCTGGGGAAGGATGATAAGGCTAAATTGAAAGTAAGGAATTCCTGAAAGGAGACCAGTGGGTGGTGAGGTGGGAGGGGAAGGGGAGGGGACCATGGTTGGATGGTGGTACAAACTGGAAGAGGCAGGATTTAATGTTGGAATTAGGGTGGTTATGGGTGGAGGGATTTGCAGCAAAGAAATGCTTCCATTGCAGGTTGGTTGGTTAGTTGGTTGGTTGGCTGGTTTGGGGTATAAAGGGACCAAAATAAAGGGTCATCAGTCCCTTTTTCTTCAAGCAAACAACTCTCAAGGTAACACAATTAAAAACAAAGGAGTTGGGGGAAGTAAAGGGGGTAAAACTAACGGGGAACCACGCCAAAACAAAAAACGAAAGAAGTGAAGCAAAGGGGGAAACATATGCTACAAGGAAAGGTAGAGGAAGGTATTAATATCATACAGCAGATGGCTTGGGCTGGCTGATCACAAAGATAAAAAAGAATGAGCCATTCACTCTGCAACATACTAAAATCGCCAGCCGAAAAGACAAGGTGAGAAAAACACACATAGGGAAAAGACAAACAACAAGGCAAACAAAATGCAAAGCAAGAGTGAGAAAGAGGTAAAAGGGAGGGAGAGCATAGGCCTGGGCGAGGCCAGAC
Organism: Schistocerca americana; assembly: GCF_021461395.2. NCBI lineage: Eukaryota > Metazoa > Arthropoda > Insecta > Orthoptera > Acrididae > Schistocerca > Schistocerca americana. Next base: position 595,168,456 of record NC_060122.1, on the reverse strand, counting down.
ACCCAACTTTAGACAGTATGATGAAAAAAACCTCATGAATAAAATGTAAAACTAAATCAGCCATTGAGGCATTGTCTACCAACACCATAGGTAGGGTGCTGGGAAGGTTAAAAGTCTGCTGCAGAGTGGCTAAAATTGGGCAGTCCAACAGGAGGTGGTGACAGTTATATGTAAGCCACAGTGACACCGAGGTGGGTCCTTGCGACAGAGGAGGTAATCATGTATTAGTCAAGTATGGACAATGCAGAGCCGGCAAAGGACAACAGAGTCCCTGCCAGAGTCTCACATAGTTGACCGCTACACATTCGTTGTCACCTTGATAAAACAGAGTTTGTTTGTGGTGCTGAGGATGCGCCACTCAGTATCCGAAATTGTGAAAACTTTGCAGTGGAGGACCGATTGGAAATCAGTTTCTGGCAGGCCGATCTCCAGAGTTGGTTCACCTGTAGTCTGTTTGGCCAGGCTGCCAGCAAGTTCATTGCCCAACACCCTGACATGTCCTTGGATCCAAATGGTCACTGAACTTCCACTCTTCCCAAGGGCATAAAGAGACTCCTTGATAGTCAGTACCAAAGGATGTCGAAGGAAACAATGGTTGAGAGCCTGGAGGCTGCTTACGGAGCCACAACAGATGACAAAAGGACTCACTGGTGCAAGAGCAGATATGCTCAAGATCGCGACAGACGGCTACCAACTCTGCAGTGAAAATACTGCAGCCATCAGACAAGGACTTGAGCATAAGAGAAGCCAACAAGACTGCTGACCATTGATCCATCCACATAGACTATTTCTGAGCCCTCAAACACACTGAGAAGGGAAAAAAAATTGCCAGCGGAGGTGGAGCAGAGCCTTTTGGGCCTTGTGATAAGTCCAGCCAAATCTGTGGTCAAGGTATGGACCATGGAGGTATACGTAAGTGGTCCCACAGGAAAGGTGGTAGAGGGGAAGCATCAGGTTCATTAATAAGTGACCAGACACGGAGGGCAAGGGTATTCCCAGTTCTGGGCCACCGTTGTGGGAGATAGACAACTGTGTTATGGAAAAGAAGACAGTAATTTGGAAGATGAGGCAAACTATGAATGTGAGCAGTATCATTTGCAAGCAGTAGTTTCTGCCAGAGTTGCAATGGCGGAATGCCAGCTTCCACAAGGAGGCTGTTCACAGGACATGTTTGGAAGGCTCTCATTGCGAGCTGAACTCCGCAATGGTGTATAGGGTCCAGCAGATGCAGTGCGGAGGGCAATGTTGAACCGGACACTGGCTCCCACAGTTAATTCAGGACGGGCTTTGTACAGCTGCAGCAGTGTAGGATGATCAGCACCCCAGTCGGTGTGGCTCAGGCATCGAATAACATTAAGATGCTGCCAGCACTTGTCCTTAAGCTGACGAAGATGGGGAAACCAAGTTAAGCTGGCATCGAAGATCAGTCCCAAAAAGCGGTAAGTCTTCACTACATCTAGTAGTTGATCATCGAGGTAAAGTTCTGGACGGGGGTGGATAGTATGATGACAACAGAAGCACATGACGCAAGTCTTGGCAGCCAAAAACTGAAAGCCGTGAGTGAGGGTCCACAACTGCACCTTCCATATAGCTCCCTGCAGCTGGTGTTCAGCCACACCAATAGAACAGGAGCAGAAGAAAATACAAAAATCATCAGCATATAGGAGAGAAGAGACTGACAACCCTATGGCTAATGTGAGACCGTTGATGGCAATAAAAATGTGGGACACTCAGGACAGAGCCCTGTGAGATCCCATTCTCTGGTATATGGGGTGCACTGTGGGAACCACCAACACGAACTCTGAAAGTGCAGAGTGACAAAAAATTCTGACTAAAAATAGAGAGTGGGCCGCAGAGACCCCACTCATACAGAGTAGCGAGGATGTTGTGTCATCAAGTAGTATCATAGGCCTTCGTCAGGTTGAAAAAGATGACAATAAGATGTTGTAACTGGGAAAAGGCTGATCAGATGGCAGACTCCAGGTGGACCAAGTTATCAATGGTGGAGCGCCTAAGGTGAAAATAGCCCTGGGATGGAGCCAGAAGGCCACGAGACTCAAGGAGCAAACACAAACGCCTGCTCACCATATATTCAAGCAGCTTGCACAGGGCGTTGGTGAGGCTGATGAGACAATGGTTTTCAACATCTAGTGGGTTCTTACCAGGCCTTAGCACTGGGACGATGATACTTTCCCACCACTGCGATAGGAATTCGTCGTCACTCCAGATGAGGTTGAAGACAGGAAGGAGGTGGTGCTGAGAATCCACTGACAGATGTTGAATCATTTGGGAATGGATGCGGTCTGGGCCAGGGCATGTGTCAGGACAGTCGCCAAGGGCACTGAGACATTCCCACTCACTGAAAGGAGTACTATGTGGTCCAGGTTGGTGTGGAGCAAAAGAGAGGTGTTGTCATTCCACATGCTGTTTGAGGAGATGAAAGGCAGGATGGTAATTCTCAAATTCAGAGGTGTGAGCATATTGCTTGGCAAGATGCTCTGTGATTATGTCTGGATCAGCAGATACAGCTCCATTTGTGGAAATTCCAGGTACACCTACAGGTGTCTGATAGCCATGAAGTCAGCGGAACTTGGTCAAAATCAAGGATAGGGGAGTTCATGTTCCAGTGGTGGAGACACAGCATTCCGAACACTCCTCCTCCCATCATTTGATGAGTTGGTGAACCTAGGTACAGAGCTGTTTGAAGACAGTGAGGTTCTCCAGGGAGGGGTGGTACTTACGATGTTAGAGAGCCAGTCTGTGGTCTCTAATGGTCGCAACAATTTCCAGTGACCACCAAGGCAGTGACTCCTGCCAGGGGCAACCAGAGGAACAAAGGATTACTGTTTCAGCTGCAGCAATAATGATGTTATTGATGGCGAGGGTCACCTCATCGATGGTGGCATGCAACGGAGATTCAAAGGTGGCAGCAGAGGTGAAAGTGTCCCAGTCAGCCTTGAGAAGAACCCACTGAGGCAAGTGTTGAGATGAGGGATGCTGGGGTAGGGACAGGAAGAGCAGAAAGTGGTCACTACCTCATGAGCTCTCCAGTGGATAGATGGGAGAAGGTGAGGACTGCAGACCAAGAGATCAATGGCTGAGTATGTGTCATGTGCCAGACTGAAATATGTGAAAGCACCTGTATTTAGGAGGCAAAGATTGGGTTGAGTCGAGTTAGTAGGTTCTTGACATCTTTGCCAAGGCCAACATCGGTTCCACCCCACAAAGGGTTATAGACATTAAAATCACCCAGACGGAGAAAAGGTGGGGGGAGTTGCAAAATGAGTGCAGCCAATACCTGGGGCAGTGCATCACCATCTGGAGGGAGGTAGATATTGCAGGTGGTAATTTCCTGTGTTGTCCTGACAGCCACAGCTTCTAAAGGTGTTTGAACCAGCACAGGTTCGCTACAGACAGAGATAAGGACAAAGATACAAACTACACCTGACGGTCTGTCACAGGCAGGAAAGTTTTTACAGTACCCCAATAGCCACGAAGGGTTGGGATCTGCATTGCAGAAAACCAGGTTTCCTGAAGGACAACGCAAAATGCAGGTGTAATGCTTAAAAGTTGACATAACTCAGCCAGGTGGGAGAAAAGCACTGCAGTTCCACAGTAAATGACACTTTCTGTCATCTGAGAAGGCATGAAGTGACAAAGGAAGTACATTACACCTCAGCATTACCTGCCACCACTGGTTGAGAGTTGGCATCCAGTACCATTGCATCCAAAGCATCAGCTAGATCTAGGTCCTCAGGAGTTGCCAGAATCACCACCTTATCCTCAGATGCAGGGCCGTGGGTAAGTGGTGGTCTGGGGGCCACTGGAGGCTCCTGTTTCTTAGCAGACTACTTCTTTAATGTTTTGCATAGGGGGAGGGACATAAGTTTTGACATCACATCAGTATACCATAACCTTGATCTTTTCAGGTAATGAATCACCCTCAAAGTCCAAGAGGAAGGCACCGGTAGCAACCCTATTGTCTTTACAGTCCCTGTAAATGTGTTATATGAAATGAACACCCCACCATTCTAAATTGGCATGTAGCTTCTTGTCAGATTGCAATATGAAGTCGCAATGAAAAATTGTTCCCAAGACCATGTTGAGGCTTTTATGGGGAGTGGCCAAAACAGGACTATCACCCAGCTTATCACAGTTGAGTAACGCCTGGGACTGAGTTGGGGATGCTGTCCGAATCAAATCCGACCCATTGCACATTTTGGACAGTGCTGTCACTTCCCCAAAATTATCCTAAAGGTACTCAACAAAAAACAGACGCTTCATGTCCAGAAAGGAGTTCCCATCAGTTCTGTCGCACACTAAGTAATGAGGCAAATATGGATGTCATCCTTCTGTAGCCCTACATTCCTCCCATGGTGTTGCTAGAAATGGGAATGATTTAGGGTCATACCTATCAGCAATATAATCAACCTTCCCTTTCTTAGAGACTGCGGGGGCTATTCGGTCTCCAGCAAAAGAGGACTTGGCCCGCTTCATTGTGGGTCATCTACCCTGATGTCATCCACTCCAACCAGGGGCTCTCCCCATGGGCACCACCCAGCTTCAGCAAAGACCACCTGGCACAATGGCCGTTGCCGGGAGTCCTGATGCCCCTAGAAGATGGGCATCTACTTGGCAGATGTGGGGAGGTTGCAGCTCTGGCGTCGGCAGTGTGGTCCTTGTGTTGTCAGGAGGCTACTACCAAATCAGTAAATGATGGCCTCGCCACAGTAGACTGGCAACCGTACTGGTTGTTGGGTCCCAAGGAACCCAATATTGTCTTAGGCGAAAGAGGGCAGCACAATATGGAAGTAGATGATGTACCCTGTAATGCAGATAACTGGATTGCAGGTGGAGGAGCAGACCCAGGACAATATCAGGTGCTAAAGATCTAACCGCACACTGGATATACAGTGCACAATGTAAGGCATCCATCCCCAAATGGCCCACACTTCAGATAGTTTTGAATGAGGTGCAGGTCAAACCCTGAAAGGGGACCATAACTGAGTTGGCCGAAAAGTGTGAGACTCCTTTTAGTCACCTCTTGTGACAGACAGGAATGCCTCGGGCATATTGTAACCTCTGACCCACAGGGGATTTCCATTGCATGGATTGGGAGAAGGAGAATAGGTCTTTGACAAGTCCAACATGGTTAAATTTGGTTGCAGGGCTAAAGGTGAGGCTTTTAAATAGGACTGAGACTTCTGTGGAACTGAGAGTTTAGTTGGAAAGGTTAACAACAATGTTACAGGAATGTGTTGGTTCTAGATAGGTGGAGAGTTGGTTAGGAGTTTTGGGAAATGTGGCAATTTTAAAGGCCGGAGAGGCAGGGTTTAGCTGCTATGAGGGGTGGCTGAGGAGGACCACTTTGGGTGCAATAGTGTTTTCTGCTCCATTTTCCCCCACCTCCATGCCCCACAACCTCCTTTTGCTGCCCCTGTTGGCATTCTAGTCCCTGCACATTCCACCAGACAGTGTTCCTCTCTCTCTCCACCCATACATTACTATCTCTTCCTCGCCCTCTCCAGATTGCTACTTGCATCCCACGTGATAGCTGCATTATGGCCTGAGATGCTGGAGTTGGCAGTCGTGTGTGCATGAAGTCCGCTTGCTTTTATGTGTGAATGGTTTGTGTGTGTCTCTTTTACTAATGATGGCTGTGGCCAGAAGCTTTATGTAAGTGTCTTTTAATTGAGCCTGTCTGCAACTTAATGTGTCTTCTTTATGGTAAGAAGCAATCTATCTTTTCCTACATTGCTGATATTTCTGCCTGGAGTTTCCATTGGTTGACTTCCACGATTGAGTTGTTCTAACAATGCTTCCCATGTAACATCTTCCATAAGTAAATCCTACATGCCATTTTCACATAAATATACTTCTCACTCAGCAACCAAATAGTTACACAAAGTGTACTCCACAGTCACAGTGACCCTTCAAAAAATATTCCTTTCAATGTCACACAATTTTGAATGTCTGTCCTCTACTAGGTCTCACTCAGTGCTGAATTTACATTGGTGGCAGCGCAATGTGCATGTGCAGTGGTGCATGCACAGTAAGAAATGAAAACCTCCAGGGTCAGACTAACGTATACTTCTAAAGTTAAGGAAATAGACGGAATACTAAAAAGAAAATTTACCTCTTTTTCCAGCAAATGTGACAAACAAACTTATCTGTCTTAACAAAGAGGAATAAATACGTGCAGGGCCCATGATAGAAATTCACATTATTGCAGGGCATTCTGTAGAAGAAAAGAAGATTAATTTTAGTGTCTCATCCGTGATGTCATTTGAGACGAGTTTCAAACTGAGTAAACATGAGGAAAGAATCTGGCCATTCAAAGGAACCATCCTGGCATTCACCTTCACCGATCTGAGAAAACTATCACTTCAAAACATTGTCCAGTGTCTTCTCCACTGAACCCCATCCCCACTCCACCCCATCCCATCCCACTCCCACTCAGTGTACGTACTTACACTAACAACAAGATAGTGAGGGGATTGGAAAAATATAAATGATTTGCATAACATAACTGATCTGTTTTATACATTTTTTTCTATTTATTTTCTCTCACAGATCTCTGCTTTTTGTATATATCTTCGGACGGAATTTGCATTGACAATAAAACAATTTTAAGGTTCTACAACAACAAAAACAATCAATTTTTGATGCCATAATGTAATTGGAAAGCCTTTGGAGCCACTGGCTCCTTCTTCTGGCAGTAGGGTTGAAGGGGAAGGAAGCGGGGTGGAGGGAAAGGAATTGGAGAGGTTTAGGACAAGGATTAGAGTTTAGAAAAGTCACCCAGAACCCCAGTTCAGGAGAGACTTACTGGCAAGGCTCCCCTGACCTAGAGTTCTGGGTGACTTTTCTGAACTCTATCCCTTGCCCTAAACCTCTCCAATTCCTTTCCCTTCACTCCTCTTCCTCCTTCTTCAACCTTTTTGCCAGAAGAAGGAGCTGCTGGCTGCGAAAGCTTGCATACATAAAACCTTTTTTATAAGTGTGTTCTCCTGCCACCGCTTGGCGAGTAGATTTCTTATCTGTCCAATTACATTAAATTTTATAGTTCTGTAATAAGTGCTCTCAACGAAGACCAAAAGAGGTCAAGTAGGGGGAAAAATTTAAAATTTGTGTAGTAGGAAATTTTTGCATTATGGTATGAGGGAGTGTCAACAACCTACTAAAATTGCACCCCCCCCCCCCCCCACCCCCTGTCATCGCAGTAGGGTATGAATATTGGTGTAGGCGTGTGTAAAGGTCACTTTTTAATGTTTTTCTTGAGTAATCTTAAATAACAGCCTCTAGCAAAAATGACACAACAGCTGAATAGCTGTGATAATGACTTAAATGTACATTATCAGTCTTTTCCTGATGTCTGAGTAACTTTTGAATCATAATTGTTCTTAGTGTCATTCTTTCCTCAACGTATAAATAACTTTTGTGTCATAATTGTTCTTAGCATCATTGTTGATATGAGCAAAATAGCTATAGTATATTTACAAGGTCTGTTCAAAAACTCCAGAACTTCATCCACAAAATTTTTCTATGCTTTCCTTTTAGTTATTGTGCATGGTCTCCTTCAAAATATTCTCGCTAACGATTGATGCACTGCTCCCATCACCATTTGCAGTTCCAGAAACAATCCTGGTATGCCTGTTGCTGGATCACATGTCTACAAATTTTCCTTTATCTCACCCATCATTGAAATCTTCACCCTTTCAATGGGATTTTCAACTCTGGAAATAAAAAACAATTCTGCTGGGGCCAAGTGAAGAGCATACTGAGGATAAGGCAGCACAGTGATTTCATTTTCTGTGCAATTTGTTTCCTTCTCACACTTTCTCGCAGGCAATCCAACACACCCAGATAGCACCATTGACTAACAATTTGTTCCTGTGGCATGAATTCATGATGAACTAATCCTTCAAAGTCAAGGAAAACTATCAGCATGGCTTTGACAGTTGACTTGACCTAGTGAGCTTTTTCGGTTTTGGAGAACCTTTCCCGACCAATTGTCAAGACTAAACCTTGGTCTCAACATCGTAACCGTAGACTTACATCTCATCATCAGTTATGTTTCTGTTAAGGAACATATTATTTTCATTTGTGCAATCCGAAAGCTCTTCACAGATTGTGAGGCAAAGGTCTCTCTGGTCTTCACTCGTGAGCAGTGAAATGAACTTGACAGCAACACGATGCATTCCAGGATGCTGTGTCGGGATTTCATGACATGATCCAACTGAAATGTTACATTCTTCTGTAATCTCTCAGTCAGTCAGTCAGTCAGTCAGTCTTCAATTGGCACACACAATTTTGTTGATGTTCCTGGCATGAGTGTCGTTGGTAGATGTTGAAGGGCACCCTGAATGAGGGTCATCTTTAATTTTCATCTGGCCATTCTTAAACTGTGTGAACCATTCATAAAATCGAGAATGGCTTAAGCACTCATCACCGTAGGCTTGCTGCATCATTTGGTGTCTCTCTGTAAAGGTTTTCTTAAGTTTCACGCAAAATTTAGACACGTTGCTCCTCTAACTCTGCCATCTTGGAATTCGCAAACAGTGCGCCACAACGTTCTACTCAATGCAACACTGAACAATCACTAACGGACATACAACAATGAAACTTCCAGTAGTTACACATTAACCACAGGCGTGTGCAGGGATACCAACCATATTTCTCTCCAACACACCATTGGTGTGAAATTACAAATGCTCCAGAATTTTTTGAACGATCTTGTATTTGCAGTTGTTAAGTGAGCTACTGTGTACAAAAGTTCAACAGCTGGAGCTTTCAACTGCCTGCCACACTGAAGAGCCTGTCCCCTGTGTAACATGCTGTCAACACATATTTGACAATGCCTATTTCATTGTCTTCACGGTCATTGCCTGCAATTTTTTTCACAGCATTAGGAGTATCAAAGTTATCGCTAAATATCTGAGCTAAAGATCTGAACAGGTCACAATTGCCTGGCTTTACAATATCCTGTCAATGATTGACAGCAGCAAGGTGCCACATTTACCAATACAGTCTCTTTCCCTCAACACTACAAAGGTCACTGACAACATCACACTTACAAATTATGCGCCTCTCAACACTGCTTATAGGAACATATTTCACATTAAAGTTCACTTAACAACTGCAAATAAGTGCTCATTTAATATGCTGAAAATAATTCCACTATATAAACCCGAGCTTGGTGAAGGCATTTTGTCTACTCACATACGAGAACTGAACGGGAAATGTTGCAGAGGTATGGTCCATCTCCAAAATAAAAAATGAGCAGTATCAAAGATACCTTTTCCAAATTGCTACTGCTCCCATACAGGATGACTGAGATTCGATTTCCCCTCTAGCAGTGTAGAACAGTGTACACAGATTTAAACAGTTCCTGTACGTATGTGTTTCTTGTGTTAGTATAACTGTATTCCATAGAGTGTTAATGCACTTTGTGGAAAGCTAACATCCTCCGTGAATGTCTGCACACTGTATCACAAGTGGTTCATAAGGTGCACTGCAGAGGGTCAGTGTAACTTCATGATGCACCCTGTATTTGGTTCTTCTGACATAGCAGGGTAGACAGAGCTGGCAATCACCTTCTTGCCCTTCAGTTTAAAGACCTAAAAAAGAGGGAAGCTCATGACCAGAACCCAGCGACCTACCTTTCCTTGTGGGTCTACCCTGCACCCCTGCCCCCTTTCACAATGCCAGAACACAATTTATCCTTTAATGTGCCTCTACTGCACCTAGACGTGGTACACTCATGTAATAGTTGTATTTAACACGCTTCATTTAACAGTAAACAGTAATTTTACACCATTAAAACACTGTTTCTAATAGTCCGTGATTTTTGCATCCCCTGCCACATGGAAATTGTTGGTTCAACAGAAAAAATGAATAGGACCTTTTTTGTAGGAAATTTAATGTAGTTTAATTTTGTACTGGGAGATATTTTGACCAGAAGCCACAGTTTTTGAGTTAAAGAAAACCATAAAAAGAATGACCTTTAAATGCTCTCCTCACCCCACTGGTGGGAATTTTTAGTGTGTTGTTCACGACACTCCTTCCTATCACTCTACAAAAATTTGCAACTACACTAATTTTTTCCACAGATTCTCCTTCATTGACTGGACTGCTTTATAAAATCCAGAATCTTGCAGTGGACAAAAAAACAATGAAAATCATGCCTATGAGTATCACTGTAGGATCTCTAATAAAGTAATTTGAGTTTCTGGACCCAGTTTACCACCATTTTCACTTTATAATACAACACAAGTAGTTCTATGTGTCAACTTCACTTTGTCAAATTCATGGCACCAAGACTTGACACCATTTTATCCCTGCCTACATTGGTAGCCTCTGCACCACCATATGATGCTACTTTCTAGTGTAACTATATCATTGTTTCCTCATATTCTGTAAATGAATAGTAAGAATGGCTGTCCGTATTTTCTCATGCAAGTCCAGATTCCTCTCATTTTAATATTGCTGTCATTACGTGGCACATACACTAGTGTAAGTGATACAGCCCTTGAGAAGGCAGACACCTTGAATGAGTCAACTCTGTTTTGTCTTCCGCTGGAAGACATCAATCATATATAACACACTCTGATTAAGTAAATATCTAATAGTGATGCAACTATTATTTGAGCCCTTAGAACTTCTTGTTAAATATTTTTGGTGTGGATTCCAGTCCATGGAACATCACTCAATAACTACTAAAGTTGGAATTCAGTTGTGACCCTCCTGCATTTTTTGATAATCTTGAAATAAACTGGGCTTGTCATTCACTTTATGAAAAATTGGTTTTTTGTGGTTGTTCCACAGAAATCACCAAGGATGGTAATGCCTCACTTCCTTTTTTGTGACTGATCATTTTTTTTTTTTGTCATCAGTCTACTGACTGGTTTGATGCAGCCCGCCACGAATTCCTTTCCTGTGCTAACCTCTTCATCTCAGAGTAGCACTTGCAACCTACATCCTCAATTATTTGCTTGACGTATTCCAATCTCTGTCTTCCTCTACAGTTTTTGCCCTCTACAGCTCCCTCTAGTACCATGGAAGTCATTCCCTCATGTCTTAGCAGATGTCCTATCATCCTGTCCCTTCTCCTTATCAGTGTTTTCCACATATTCCTTTCCTCTCCGATTCTGCGTAGAACCTCCTCAATTCCTTACCTTATCAGTCCACCTAATTTTCAACATTAGTCTATAGCACCACATCTCAAATGCTTCGATTCTCTTCTGTTCCGGTTTTCCCACAGTCCATGTTTCACTACCATACAATGCTGTACTCCAGACGTACATCCTCAGAAATTTCTTCCTCAAATTAAGATCGGTATTTGATGTTAGTAGACTTCTCTTGGCCAGAAATGCCTTTTTTTCCATAGCGAGTCTGCTTCTGATGTCCTCCTTGCTCCGTCCGTCATTGGTTATTTTACTGCCTAGGTAGCAGAATTCCTTAACTTCATTGACTTCGTGACCATCAATCCTGATGTTAAGTTTCTCGCTGTTCTCATTTCTACTACTTCTCATTACCTTCATCTTTCTCCAATTTACTCTCAAACCATACTGTCTACTCATTAGACTGTTCATTCCGTTCAGCAGATCATTTAATTCTTCTTCACTTTCACTCAGGATAACAATGTCATCAGCCAATCGTATCATTGATATCCTTTCACCTTGTATTTTAATTCCACTCCTGAACCTTTCTTTTATTTCCATCATTGCTTCCTCGATGTACAGATTGAAGAGTAGGGGCGAAAAGCTACAGCCTTGTCTTACACCCTTCTTAATACAAGCACTTCGTTCTTGATCGTCCACTCTTATTATTCCCTCTTGGTTGTTGTACATATTGTATATGACCCGTCTCTCCCTATAGCTTACCCCTACTTTTTTCAGAATCTCGAACAGCTTGCACCTGATCAGTAGCATAATCAAACATAAGAATATTTATTTATTCATCCAGGAATCATATCTTGATGATATGCAGAGGTGCACAGAAAAATTTAGACATTCTTTGATAAGCAATACTAAAGTACCCACACGATATACCATTACAATTCTTGCAAGGGGGGAAGGTTATTTTGTGTGTTCAAAGTGGCCCCCATTAACAGCCAAATGATGCCAATGCTGCTGAACTATTGACCAAACTACAATTGTCAGTGTTGCTGGTGTGATAGCCCCACAGGATGCCTCAATGGTCTCTCATAGCTTGTTCAGTGTAGCTGGCTTCTGTCGATAAACTTCATTTTTCAAGGTCTGCCATAGGTAGAAGTCAAGAGGTGTAAGGTCTGGAGACTGGTGGGTACTCAGTACCTCCTCTTCAACCTATCCATCATCCAGGTAAATTTCCAACCAACTAGGCTCTGACATGTCAGTGCTAGTGCAGTGGAGCATCATCTTGGTCTACGTAAAATCTTTCATTTTCAAACAGCTCTTCGATGGCAGGAAAAATCGATGTTTCCACCATATGAAGTACACCTCACCAGTTGCAGTACCTTCAAAGAAGACTGAGATGATTGAAATGCATGATGACAGACCACACCACACATTAACACCTGACAGATTAACATGTTTGTCCATGTGAAGGCAAGGATTTTCCGGAGTCCAGTACGCACAATTGAGGTGGTTTACAGTACAGTTATGTTCAAATCATGCCTTGTCACACCAGATGACCATCCCTGCAAACTGTTCATCCTCGCAAAGCATGCCTTCAAACCACTTACAGTACTCCATCCTCCAATCCAGCTCGCCCTCATTCACAGCGTGCAGTGATCTCGGAACTTATGCTTTCCACTTTGCGGCCTTCAGACTTTGACACACGCTTGGCTTATCCTGCTTTCACATCTACCCTGCTTCACAGGTTTTTGAGGTGAGTTAGTAACATGTTGCAACACAGCAGTGCAGGGATCTGGACTTACTGATGTTCTTGGTCGGCCAGACCTTTCCTTATGCACATCCTGAGAAGTACCGTCAGCTTCAAATTGATGCTGATTATGATAAATTGTTGTATGCATTGGTAGTTGAATTTAATACACATTACACCATTGCCTTTGTACCTCCATCAAGTTTTCATACTTCCAGTACCATATCAATACAGCCTTGCATTGCTCAAATGACAATCTTACTTCGTTCATTGCTGCACTGTCATCTGCTGGAAAATGTGTGCCAAGATCTTTAGAGAAAACAATGGACTACACCACTACACTACCATGTAAAATTGTGACAATATATCATTTTGTTCCAAAGATATTAACTATCAAAGAGTGTCTTCATTTTTCTGGACCCCTCTGGGTCACACCATTTCATACGATCATAGGCCTCCCGCCCCCTGTGCTTCAGTTTCCCTGAAATTTGCTGTGGGTATAGATCAGTTCTAAAAATGAATCCATGCAAAATTTTAAAGTAGAAGCTTAAGTACGTGAGAAAGTGTGGCCTTCTATTTGGATGGCTTTTCGATGAATGTGGGTGAAAATGAACAAAACCAATTTTTGAAGCTCTTTTATTACAAGACAAAAGCAAGCTGGAAACTCTTACTTTAAGGTCCTGGATAACTTTTTGCTGTGAATCAGATAAATACAGTGTGGCAGAATTTAAAGGATTTTGTGAGCCAACATAATGCATTAAAGTGACTCAGAAAACCTGCACACAAAAGTGCATAGATTCTATTAGCACATCTTCTTGCTTAGCCAACTGTTTTCAGTTATACTCAATCACAAATATGGCGTCCAGTTTAAAATTACAATAAATAAGCCAAGTTCAGACATAAATATGTTAAAGTGTCATTTCAGATTTTTTTCTTTCTGGTCCCATTGTAAAGAACACAGTTTTCTGCACTAGCAACATCCTGTTGGATCTTAGGGCCAGTTCACCAAAGGGACCAAATATGAGGTTGAACTTCAACAAAAGACGTGTAATATGTTATGACTGCAACACGATACAGGTCGCTGAACAAATAACTTCAAGACAAGCAAGAATGACAACTAGTAAATTAATGCTAGTGTTCCAATTGGCCATGAAAACCATGGAAACTTGTTGACTCAACCAGTTCAAAACCATTAGTTGAGTCAGTTTCTGTCCAAATCCTGGTAGTGACCATGTATGATTGCAAAGGCAAGATTGGCATCACCACGTTAGCAGACATTGCTTATCCTGTTACATATAGATGACTGTGTTTGCTAACTTCTTCATCAAGGTTCCAAAGCCTCAGTTGAGTTTCTAGCCTTGGTTCTGAAGCTGTGTTAGATGGTTTCTTCATCGAGGTTCCAAAGCCTCAATTGGGTTTCTTGGCATGGCTCTCAATACAATATATGGGTCTCTTCATGTTAGTTCCCAAGCCAGCGCCACTTAAAATACTGATTCATGGAATTAAATTTTTCTTCAATAGTTCTCAGTATGGCTCATGGAAAGTTATACTCTCGTCCTGTTCAACTTGCTGAAGTTGCTACAGTGTTCATAATGATGTGCTGTTCACGAATCCAACATTTGTCTTCTTTTTCAGGCCAACAGAACAAACAAGCTGGACCAAAAGGGTGCATGAATTTTACCTGAGCATAATGTTCTTCATGTTGCCAGTCACACATACGAGGGTTGGAACTTTAATAGTGCAACTATTTATTTACAGCTCTTACAAAATAGATGTGTGTTTCAAAGTTCTACTGACCTTCAAAGTAGTCACCAGCATTGTGTATAACCCATTGCCATTGATGTGGAAGTCATAGGATACTCTTAGCAGTGCCGGTTGTGTTGACAGTTCAAGTGATGTGGTCTATTGTCCGACAAATTTGTAGCAGTTCTGAAGCGAATGCTGTGAAATGTTCCCTTCAGTTTAGAAATTGAGCTGAACTCAAACTGTTCATCTTTGGAACACAACCTACGACCAGCTTAGAGACAGAAGTGATGACACTTTCTGCAGGACCTGACCATCATTTTGCACGACAATGCTCAAGCACATACAGTGCAAGCTATTACTGATTTGATTGACTGATGGGGCTGCTAAGTGCTATATCACCTACTGCACTTCCCTGACTTACGCCCTTGTGAGTTCAACTTGATTTCTAAACTGAAGAAAACACTTCACGGCATTCGCTTCAGAACTGCTACAATTAGTCAGGCGAGAGACCGCGGCGCTTGAACTGTCAACACAACTGATACTGCTAACAGTATCCTACGACTTCCAAATTGCTGGCAACAGGTTATATACAATGCTGGTGACTACTTTGATGCTCAGTAAAACTTTGAACCACATACCTTTTTTGTGTGAGCTGTAAATAAATAGTTGCCACTATTAAAGTTCCAACCCTTTTATGTTGCCAATCCACCAGCGACTGCAGTAGATGCAGGCTGTGTATCGTCCGGGAATAAAGCTTAAAACTGACATAAAGCCACATTAATGTCAGTTTACTGATAAACAGAGGCGACCAAAGAAGTTGTATCACTTGAAACCCAACCAACTTGAATGTGGTTCAAATCCATTACCAAAAATTGGTGTTTTCGCGAGTTCCAACTGAAATATGGGTGTTTGAAAATCATTTTTCTTGTAGTTTTCTTTCGTCTTCTATTTCTTTACATCAGTTTACCAATCACCACTGTCACTTGACCTATCACTGTGCATTTAACAAGCTGTACAATCTTGTGATGGTAGCATGCTGCACATAATTTTTGGTGAAACTCTACCATACTTTCCACCCCTTTGCTGAATCGACTCTTAAGAGACAAAAAGATGTTTCTAGTGCAGAAAAGTGTGTTCTTTCCAGTGGTGCTGGAAAGGACAACTTCTGAAGTGACCTGTTTGCAATACTTGCACCTTAAGTTGGCTCACTTTCTGCAGTTTTATATTTGGCATATGATGTAGCTGATTGAGTGCAATCCACAAAAGTGTAAGGCAGGAAGATATACTGATAACAGTCTTGCCCCAGGTGCTGTTAATGTATGTGCCTAATTTTATGTCTTCTGGATTTTTTTCCCTTCCAGACACATCTGACTCCAAAGAAGGCCAAAAAATTTGAATGCTTTCCTCTGCAGGTTTCTTGGGGTACTCTTGAATCATTATGCTGGCTCAGAAAGTGTTTTACACACTGCTACGCACTGTTTTTCTGCTTCAGACAAAAAGTTGTGTACGATCTGAAAACAAGAAGTTCCTGTTCCCCTGTATTAAGAAAGGTTCAAACATTGGGGTTTGCTCACCTTTGCCGCACCCTTGTCAAAGAGCTTCCCAAATGTAGGATCACAGTTTCCAACATAGTGCGTATTACGAGCTCAAATTTTGTGTAAGTTCAGTTCTATGGTATATCTTTATCCACAGTAAATTTAAACAAAAATCAGATAGGGAAAAGTGGGAAACTTTTGAAAAATTGGATAGAATGACGCTTCTATAGAATCATCATAAAACGTTCAATGAACATAAATAGCTCACTTCTTTAATCTACAAATACAGAGACATTTTACAATACGTACTGTTAATGTCATCCCTCTGCAACGACAGTCAAGGCACAATGATACTAGAGTTATTTACACAGTCTACTACTTTAAATAGCATCAGTCCAATTACTCTTCCGTGGACGTAGCCTATCTGCACTGTGGACAACAATTTCTTTCTAATGCTTACGTACTTAGTTCAGCATCCTGTAAGCGAATATATTGTAATTGACTGGCAGCGCTGGAATGATGCAAAGACTTGGCCAAAGTCAGCTGTATCTACATCATTCTGGATTTTATGAAGAAATAAGAACAGTCAAGTTTTTCACTGCAGTAGTCTGCAGAAGTACATTGGTACACAAATAAAATAATGGGTTGACTCCAGAAACATCAGGTACAAGGTGTGTTGTGTAATTTTTCTACAACAAAATGTTAATGTGGTTTACATACTGCAAACCCATTGTGAAAGATTTATGCAAATCTGTTATCACCTATGCTATTCTCCAGTCTTATGGAACACACTGACCTATTTAGCATCATCCATAATAGTTGTCGGATTTAACTTCTAGTGTGTAACGAGAGTCTAACATGTCAAAGTTTCATTTCACCATATACACTACTGTTAACTAAAAGGTTTATTCTGAAAAACTCCCTACATTGGAGCTAAGACATTCTGCAACGTATCCAGGCTTTTCCAAAGAAGCTTACTGACTAGCTTGCACTAAACGTGTCACGAGTAGCAAAAACTTAACTGGCAACGCCACAGTACAACACATAAGAAACTAAAAGTACTGTTACGTCCAATTTGTGAACACACTCACAAGAAAAAGAGTTGCACTGTCAACATGTTCAGGTAATAGATTCAAATTACACTGATGGTATCCATGTCATAGCATTCCAGTACCGCATAAAGATGCTCTATGTAACACTGTTGCCTCCCGATCTGCTGTAAAGACAGCTCTGACAATGGAATGTCAGCAGTGTAGATCTCAAATGAAGGAATCTGCTGGAAGCTATCTACTGTGAATGGGTATTGAATTACAGGCCTATAAGAAATTGGCTTTCTTTTAGTGCATTGCACAATACATGAATTTTGCAAGTTGTGACCAATGTCCAATTCTGCAAGTAGTACATAGGAAAGAGCACATATAACCACTGGGAAACATCTGGATTTTACAGATTATCTTATCAGCAGTACTGGAGAACCTTTCAATACCCTCTGACTGAACTATCATACCTATTATCAGACAGCCTAACAGGAGCGATACCATAAATGTACTCTTCCACATCCAAATATTTTACTGCATACTGCTTCATGACTAAGAACCCTTCTGAAGCCATCTTTTATTTGTCAAAGAAAAGAACTACCCGGCATGATATCAAAGTGAATTTCAATTTTCACTTATGAGATTTAAACAAACAAAAGTTAAGAACTTAATTTTAAGCATATTTTGCCACTTTTAAATTCATTGTAGGTACTGTAATGACAATGTCAATATAGAACAAAAACAGAATATGTTATTTCCATCATACCAATTACTTTAATTCTTGGTGTAATTCTACACAAAACAAACAGAAGCAAATTTGCTCATTTGTTTTCATTTAATTGTGTTTAACTAGGTTTTATAACGGTGATCAACCATACATGAACATTGACTTAACAATGTTTAACTAGAAGTGCCTTGTGAAAATTGAAGAGTGCAGTTACATTGTGTCGATTGTACTTAGGAAGAAAATGTTCTTCCATGGAAGTGTTGATTACATACTCTCAACACAGCAGCAGAGAGGCAAGCAATGACAACACTGCACACCATGTCATTTTTTCAGGCAAGTTCCGCCCCTATGTACAGCACCACAATGGTCGTGTCCATGAGAAGAAACTCCATGAGAAAATGCTGCCCGACTGCATTTGTCATGTTCATTTCAAACCCAGCACCTGACGTGATGACATGTTGTGCCACTGAGCACACAATTATCCCTTCCGCTTTGTGTATCACATAATCTGAACAGCAGCAATTACATTTATGACATGTTACGGTCAGTAAGTGTGCCCTATCTTTGAGGTCTCCCTGCCATCTTCCAACAGGGTGGCCTAAGACTGAAACTGAAAGTGTTACTTTACAGACAGCATGTTTTCCAGATCTCTCACCCATTGCAATCCTCTGGAACTTCACCACTTGCCACGAACTATGACCATCAACTCTGTCGTAGAACTGATGTCACCCAAGCTCAATTCGACAGAGTGCCAAGTTTGGGTCACATCCATTGTTGCTGCCTAAGATGGCAGCTCTGAGCACTCAATTTCACACCCTGTATACCCCTAAAGTATCTAAGAAATTAATCACCAAGTATTGTTACTGCTACACAGCATACATACAATAAGTAACGTATCATTATTTACTTCCCTATCTGGTGTCACAGTTTTTAATGACCAATGGTGTACACACTAGCACAGTCAAGGTCTGTTTAACGCAAGCAGTCAGTGAAATTTACATACCTAAGTCTAAATATTCCGATAAACTCTCAAAGTGAATGTATTATGTTTATTTCAACAACTGTACATATTTTATTTCGTCAACTTATCCAATACACTCTTAAAACTATACATACATACACAAATGAACTTTCCACTATCTACTTTCCAGGCACTAGGATTTTAGGAGGTTCTGAAATTGTCATAATGAAAGTGATGTAACTGATACAGTACTTCATTATACCAGACAATTAACCCAATGGAGTTACAGCATCAGTTTATTTCCTTTCTTGTTACCACATGCTATGGTTCTCTACATTTTTCTTACACAGTTTGTCTTTTTTTGTTTCCTCATAATCTTCACCATGAAAAACTGCAATTTTTAAAGTGAAACTTATAACAAGCACAAATGAAACTGAAAAAAAATCACAACTGTTTTGCAAAACACAAAACCACAACATGTGCTAAAAAAATAATAAATAAAAAAAAGCATTTGTGCTGTTACTTCAGAGACCCATGTCCAGATAAAAGAAGAAAAATTTGTTTTTCCACAAGATGCATCAAATCTACGAGCAAATTCACTGACAGTAAGATTATCCTAAGGCACATATTCATCACATGAAAAGCCATTTTTTCCATTTATTTGGTTATTCTATTATCAGAACATCATTTTAGCCTCGTTTTGGTTTCTCTGTGAAGGAATAACGTGAAAAAAGTCAGCATTATGCAACAAACAATTGTGTCCATATATTTTATTTCAGTCTCATTACATGCAACTTCTTGACACTAATATAAAGCAAAGCAGACACCTTCACAATAAAAAATCACATATACTCAAACTCACTAAAAGCTGTAAGCTGCATATTAACAAGTATATCCAATGAAATTTGAATAAGTATACGTGCAAGATCTATCAGCTTGTAAGCTAAGCCTACTTTAACAGCCTCATATCAAAGCCAACTTAAGTACAGAGACCATCACACATGTTGTGGATATTTCACCTCTTCCATCCATTAACATACAGTATTGCAATTATGCTTCTCTACTTATGGAACTGTCTTCATCAGGCTGCACTGGAACAGACATGGAAACATTTTCGTGCACGTTGCATGTCGCAGTCACAATCAACTTTTCGTTTACACATGAAAGACAACAAGGCCTGGAATTACTTACATACCTCTACAGAAATTGCATTATCACCACACTGTTAACCGTAATTAATGTCATTTCATAAATAAAACGACATCCCAAATAAAGAACCTGATGTAGAAGCAATTACTGAGGTATCGGAAACAAATTTTAATTTTTGAACATCTCGATACATTGCTTG
The DNA here is from genome assembly GCF_021461395.2 of Schistocerca americana. Lineage (NCBI taxonomy): Eukaryota > Metazoa > Arthropoda > Insecta > Orthoptera > Acrididae > Schistocerca > Schistocerca americana. The sequence goes on along the minus strand of NC_060122.1, from coordinate 595,148,235 downwards.
CCGCTGAGTGTGCACAAATTCAGAACTGATAATACCAACGAAATGCACCAAAATTCTGTTTTATTAACTTCCAGCGTTTCGTGTGTCAGGATTTTCTTCATCGTAGCTGACTCCCAGCGTTTCGTGTGTCAGGATTGTCTTCATCGTAGCTGACACTTCTGATGGAGGCTTGAATATAACTGCAAACAGTCCTGTTAAGTTCCAGAAATTCTTTATATTCCCTCTTAACTCTCAATAAATTTGCATCCATTTCTTCTGTAAGAGATTTAGAAATTTTGTTACGTATCTCAAATTTGCCTACTGACACATGTTACTTTCGAAGTACTAGAGGTTACTCACCAAGCTTATCTGTTAAGGCTTTCAGTCTACTCGTTACCATTTCATCATTACCACCGATGGCGCTCATGACGAACGTGTAAATAACACAATCGAGAAACAACTTTGAGCTAAAACGGATAGATTAATTAAATTTACAAAAGAACTCCCTAAACAAAAACTTTTTATGTGACATTGTGGGCAAAAGAAAAAGAACCCTTCTTATAAACGCAGGTATACAATCGGGACCCACCTTTGAAGTTGCAGATATGCGGCACGAAACTCCACTAGCGAAACACAGATGTACTGAAACGCCTTCCCACTTCGCTATTTCGGAAAACTGTGTGCAATGATCAATCGATAACTTCGCGGTTGTTCACACATACGGTCACACAGCACACACAAATTCAACGGCAAAGACGTTAAGGTTGACTTCCATATATATATATGATCTATAACCGTGATGGAGTTGCCACATTGTAACAGGGCAGTAGTACCTATTGTCATTCTTCTGCTTATGACTTTAAAGCGATAATGTTTCTTTTTCTTTTTAACAAACATGGTCAACAGTTTTGTTGCACACGGATATAGTAATCGATACACAACAGAAAGTGGTACTCAATTCCACCTTAAGTTACATATGCTTTAATATGTGTTAAAGGAAATAGCGTTTGGGAAATTCAGATCCTGCAAAAAGACATGTAAAATATTTTCAGTTTTCCTCACTCACGTCCAGAAATTTTAATGGAATAGATTTACGCATTACGAAGGCATTACTGGACTCTGTAACCGGCGCATGTCAACAGGGTTCGCGTGCTGACTGGCAGGATCACTGTGCGACGCTTTCTCCAGGCTGCAGCGTGCGCTCCATGAGTTAATAATTTGCTTTGAATTTTTTAGTAGTCCTGTTACTGTTTTCCTCATTTAGTTACCAAAAACTGGTAATATTCGGTGCACTGGAAATGTTTCATAATGTTATTCTTACTGTTATGTGAGCTTAAAAAACTTCAAGTCTAAATAAAGTGTTGAACAGAATTATACGTCATACGTATTCTCGCTGCGGACAAGAACACGATAACGAGATCGCAAGTACAACACACATAACTTGCGACAACATCATCATTTGTAGCTCTCATTTTACAAAAGACAGCTACATGTATGCACCAGGAGCTGATGGATGGCTGCTGAAGTATGACGCTATCCCAAGTTCATCCAGTTTTCCAGGACATTTTCAAGTGAAATTCAATCGGAAAGGCAAGTTGTTCGGAATAAACCATCCGTTTCTGAGGTAAAAACCATGTATTTAACTAGCAACAAGAGTACATCTTGCTGTTAATATATCGTTCTGAATTTGTAGTAGTTCATAATTGTTGCTAAGTGATTCTTTTAATTTTGTTTCAGGAAATGAATAAGATCCAAACGACAATTACGTTGTGTAAAACCGATGGCAATCATGAGAAGTGTGATGCAAGTATTAAGACTGATGTCTCTCATAGAACTCTGACCCTTAGAAAAAAGTGGGACATTTGCAGATGAAACTCGAGTGGCGTGAAAAGAAGGGTGGAAACAATGGCATAATTGATTACAGTGCTGAAAAAAGGAAACTGTGCAAATGACAACCGGGAATGTGTTCTTAGGGAACGTTTTTGTGGTTTCCTTTAGACTTTACAGTTACTGAGGTGAAAAACAGTGATGCAAAGAAGCAATCCAGGTGGTACCCTGAACTAACCAAATAATTTGCCCTCATACTGTATTTCTGTTCTCCTAGGGCATATAGATTTGTACACCCTATGTTTATTTTGCCCCTCTCCAGCATTCTTCGTGGTTTGGTGTCATCAGTAAATTATGAACCTGGTTGTCTACAAAAGGTTTTCAACTATCTCAGACATAATACCAGCGACAAACGGTATCTTAAAGTGTGTGCACTTACTTTTGATATAATGTCTATTAGGAAACAGCTTGTGTGGGACAAGAACAAAACAATGTATGCAGGCTGTATTGATCTGGGAAACATTGTGAATACAGATGCAGAAGAACTGCCTACTGACAGATAGTGTCATATACTGAAAAGTTTAAGTGCCCAATTGCATATTGCTTTGTGAATAAACTGTCATCAGATGTAATGTATGTATGTGTACATTAAACAGGGGACCTAGAAACGACGGTGAGGCTTCGTCCCACCGTAGCCATCAGTGGTTCACAACCCCACAGCAGTCCACCCACCCCACTGCCGCCGCACACAAAACCCAGTGTTATTGTGCGGTTCGGCGCCCAGTCGTCCTCTGAGAACGTCTCATACCAGACAAGTGTAGCCCCGAATGTTTATGTTGTAGAATAATTATGGTGAACACGTACATGGAAATTGTGTGTGTGCAGCAATTCCTGACACAGTGCAACTGAGGCAGAATAATGGGAACCGGCCTGCATTCGCCAAGATAGATGGAAAATCATATTAACAACCATCCACAGGCTGGCTGGTACACTGGGCCTTGACACTAATCTGCCGGGTGGATTCGTGGTGCCAGGGAGCAGCTTACCTTAACGCTCAGGAAACAGCCCATTACACCGCGTGGCTAGAGGGGCAGGCTGTCAGATGTAACGAATGAAATTGTGAGAGTTTGTATACTGAAACTGCTGTCTTTATGAGTTCAGTGACATGTGATGGTGCTGCTGTCAATATTGAGACACTGAAAAATATTGAATGCTTACTGAAGCTAGAAAATTTTGCCCTTTACTTCAAGAATCTTGCCAGTGACAGTAATGTTCATGCAATCCTTAATTCATGCCATATGCAGAAATTAGTTCATAATACTTTATGTGAAAAGAAAATTATTAACTGTGTAGCTGGAGATGTGAAGTGGCACTTTATTTTAAAGTTACATTACCTGCAAGAGTGAATCTTTAAAATTTGCCAGTTCACTCTCTGGCTCATAAATGAATTTCTATAATAAGAAAATGGATCTCTTTTTAGCAGCCCAGACAATGAACTCCAGTGCTGCTGATGCCATTGAATTTGTAGAGAGTTCCCGCACCCAGATATTCAGGACGCCTCTGCAACTGTAGAGTTCGTCAGAATTATTGATGAACTGCAACTCTAGGTGCCTTTACGCTAAGGGCTGTAAACAGCCATTGAGACCTGAAAATGTAAATTATTGGACAGAATTTCGTTCTTGTGTAGGAAACTTCGTACAGACATTTAGGATTGATGGTGTATGTACATTAGTAGATCCACAAAAACATTTGTGCTGGGATTTTTTATGTGCATACAAGGTGTTAGAAACCTCTATCAGGAGTTTCTGTTTTGGGATAATGAATTTCTAAAGTATTTTTTGAGATACAACCTCTCACAAGATCATCTAGAACTCCTTTTCTCCCTGCGTTAGTTCTAGGTTTGGGAAACAATAATACCACCACATTACAGTTTCAGCCTGCTCTGAGAAAAATTCTGCTGAAGAACAATGTTACTGCAAGTGTCAAGAGTAATGTAGATGACAGTGAAAAAGTGAGCTTTTTCAGTGTTCTTGAAATGAAATGCCATAAGAAGGAAAATCACAAATTCACTGATGATAGTGAAAATACTAGTTACTTTGAGGCTCTTGATTCAGCATTACTTAGTGAATACAAGGATGATATTTATTATATATCAAGAACAAACAAAAATGGAGAGAACTTGATAAACTTCTGCAGAAATTTTGATCTGAAAATCATGTCAATGCAATTCCAGAAACCACACAGAAAACTTGAAACTTGGAAATCCCCCAACCATGCTTTAGGAGAATTTCAGATAGACCACGTAGCAATATCCACAAAAAACACCAGAGAAATAATGAACGTAAGAACAAGGAAAGGAGTTCTCGAATCTGATCATCACCTTCTCCAAATTAAAGTAAAATTTATACCCAATAGACAAATCAAGAGAACCAACAGATCTTTCAGAACAGATCCAGAGTACCTACAAATTAACAAGAAAGAAATAATAGAAGAAATTACGAAAATCAACAGCAACAACTGGACAGAACTGTCAGAAAAAATAAAAGAACTGATAAAATTGGGGCAGCCACCGAGAAAAAGGAAACACCGATGGTGGAACATGACATGCGACAGGGCCATAGAAGACAGAATACAAGCCTGGAAAAAATTTAACAGCCATAAAACACAAGAAAAATGGGAAGACTTCAACAGGATACAGAAAAACACTCCAAAAATAATCCGAAGAGAAAAAAGAGGTTACGAAAACAGCAGGTTGAAGGAGATAGAAGAAGACTTCACCAGAAACAACACACGAAATTTTTACAGAGTATTCCGAGAAAATATGACAGGATATCAGCCACCAAGCTTATGCTTCAAAAGACAAGATGGGACACTGGAGACAAATCCGAAGAAAAACTGTGAAATATTAGCCAGATACTTTGACACGTTACTTAACTGTGATAAACCAAAACAGAGATTACAGTTTACAAAACCAGAACCCAACCGGGACTCCGAACCCCCAACATATGAAGAAATCGTGAAAATAATAAAATCCTTGAAAAATAATAGAGCACCAGGAGAAGATGGACTGATTGCAGAAATCTGGAAATTAGACCATGAAAACATTACACCCAAAATCCATAGTATAATCAAAAACATCTGGGAAACAGAAAAGATACCAGAAGAATGGAAGTCAGCCCTAATACACCCCCTCCATAAGAAAGGAGACAAAACAGATCCTAATAACTATAGAGGAATTTCGTTACTGCCGGTGACATACAAAATTCTATCAAAAGCTCTGTTAAATCGCCTAGAACCTCAGATAGAGCCACAGATCGGAGAATACCAAGGAGGGTTCAGGAAGGGAAGATCATGCAGTGAGCAGATCTGGTGTCTGAGAACATTATTAACAACAAGAAAGTCCAGAAACACCACAGTAACATTTGTTGATTTCAAGAAGGCTTACGATTCCATAGACAGAGAAACACTTTTTAATACACTAAAAGAAATGAAGGTAGACAATAAGACCAGAAAACTAATTCAGGAAACATTAACAAATACAAAGTCAAAAGTAAAGTTCATGGGCGAGATCTCAGAATCTTTCGAAATCAAGACAGGAGTGAGACAGGGAGATGGCCTGTCACCCATTTTATTTAACGCTGTTTTAGAGAAAAGCCAGAGAAGCCCTAGAGATATTGCATGAAATCGCAGCCAGAACAGGGCTACAAATATCATATGGAAAAACCCAGTACGTGGACACAAAATCTACAGACAGAAGCCCATTGATTACAAAGTACGGAAAGATAACACAAGTAGAAAGTTTCAAATACCTGGGAGAGATTATTCAGAAAACAGGACTGAATTCTACAGCCAATGAAGAAAGGGTTACAAAACTACAAAAAGCATACAGACTTACATGGAACCATTACAACAAAAGAAATATTTCTGTCAATGCCAAATTAAGACATTACAAAACAGTAGTCTTACCTGAGGCCTTGTATGCCTCAGAAACAACAGTAATCAGAGGAAGAACAAAAATCAAGGAAATGGAAAAGCAAGAGAGGAAAATTCTGAGAAAGATCTATGGGCCAGTTCAAAGACAGGGGATCTGGATAAAGAGACCAACAAAGGAATTGTACAAACAGGCAGAGACAATTACAGACAATAACAGAAAAAGAAGGGCAAAATTCTATGGGCACATTCATAGGATGAATTAAAATAGGCTGACCAAGAAGATTTTTAACATAGTGGTGACGAATAAGATGAAAACTAACTGGGTAAAGGAAACCATGGAAGACCTCAAAAATCTAAACATCTCCACAGAAGAAATATCAAACAGAGGAAAATACAGAGAAAAAATCAACAAACAGAAATTCGAAGATACACCAAAAGAGAAGAAACCAGGAAAGAAGTGGACAGAAGAGAGGAAGAAGAAACACAGTGAATTTATGAAAGGTTTTTGGGAAGAGAAAAGAAAGAGACAGAAAAAAGTGCCATGAATTTGAAATGTACCAATTTATGTACCATATTGTCATTGTGAATATTGATTGTGTTTTAACGCTCTCCTTAATGGGGAATTAACGATAATAATAATAATATCAAGATAAGTTGTGAAAAAGATTATGCAAATGTTCACATGTTCTGAGTACAAAGAACTTACTGCTGTTCGATAGATGACCAAATGATCACACTTACGGCAAGTCTCTTGTGCCAGATTCACCTGCCTTTACTACGCAGGGTGGCACATCCATCTGTGTTAACGTTAAAGATTTTTCATCCTGTTTACAGCAGAAATTAGTAACAAAGTAAAGGTTCAGCAGTTTCGTTTGCTATTGAGGTGTACAGAACTTGTCTCGTTATGTGTAGAGAAAAATGCACTTTGCGTCATGTGTTGCTCTATGAAAGTTCGCCACATATCTGATGAAGTAATTATAAGACGTTTTTCCTGTCAATGTTTCGGTCACTTTGTATTGCTGTATAGTTCCGTCATTCAAGAAATAAAATGTGAAAAGTGACAGCAAAACATCTTTTGCAGAGAGGTAAGATTCTTGAGAAGAATAATGTATCGGCAGCTTTAGCGGCACTACGGAAATTATATATGCAAACACAGCAGAATAACTGCGAAATTGATTTTGCAGGGAAAGGTTGGAAGGTACAAGACATTAGCTAACTGTCAACTATAAACTAAACACACCCAGCATCAGTAATGTAAGTAAGTGGCAATTACATTTTTCTTATGTAGCAGAACCGTTTGACACCATGCGCCAGTTTAACATTGCTTTTGTGACGTCACACCTCATTGTATTGTTTCGTGTAGTAGTCTCTCCAGTTTAGTATTGAGCTCACTGCCCTATTCTCAGCAGTAGCCAACTTTTCTGAGGGAGCACCCTCCTGTGTCGCTGTAAAACCATAGAGCAGCAATTTTTCCTCAATGTGTAATACCATCTGGCATGAGAGTCATATCTTTGTCAAATATCTTTTATAAAAGACACTTCATATAATCTTTGATGATGTACTGGGGTATTACCATCACACATTAAACAACATTATCAAATCGATAATACATTGGGCGCGTATTGATATATTTTCAGTCCTAGATATATTGACGACCAGTATCTGTGGTTCCAGATATTGTCACTTTTGTCAATACATACTGAACATGTGAAGTCGAATAGCCCCATTGACAGATCGACAATATTCAACACTGAGATACTGACAGAACTTCATGAAAGCCAAATGCTGCTAGTGTGTACTGTTTACGTTTTCAGGACTTTCATTGTGCATATCATGCACTAGATTCAAGTTTCAGGTACTCTTTTAAGACCAATTCACACTTCCCATCATGTCACATCAAAACATATTTCAAATGGTGAGACTCACACAGGTCGTCAATGTCACGTCACTGTTTCTTAGGAAGCCAGTTTCCACCGTGCGGTTTGTGGAGGAAACGGTGTTGTCGTCTGCTAACATGGGAACTAATTTATTTCCCCCGCACTCAGTCATGTTGTGGAAGTGGATTCTATGCTTCTGTTTCTTCTTAACCTTCCATGATGATTTGAATACTTTTCCATTGAGTGTTATTCCATGAACGAGTCAGATATTTGGAAGTGAAGAATAATTTTTGTTTTGCAATAACAAAACAGAGCTGATGCCTACACTGTGTGTATAAGAACACAAGGCGATGAAGCCTTTTTCATAAACTAATGTTTTAAGTGAAAAAGTCAGCTCTATTGAAGTAGAAACAAGCTGCTTTTTGTGACATTATTTGATATTTAGGTAAAAACCGCAATGGATAAGGTAAACAGGCTCTATATATTCCCTTATAAATATTTTTTGATGTGTTTGGTGCAAGTAGTCTCCTAGCAAATAAATATCTGAAGCGTTGTTTCACTACTAAGCAATTTACCATACTAAACTTGTGAAAACCTTTATGAAGAGTACTTTCGCCATTAATAAACTTTATCCCTGTTAGTTCCCCAATTCAGATACTACACTCCAACTTTTTATGTCATGAATAAGAGCACAACATGATCGTTAATTACAATGAGTAATTGAGGTAATAAGACCATTGACAGTGTCCATACCTACACTTTTTTGCACAGGGATGACGTAGAGATCAAAGAGTTTACATATGAAATATGTAGCCACTGATTCACTATTCATATCATTCCATCCCAAATTTCAACAGTGCTTGGGACTGAAATGTATGCAGTATCCAAAACGAGTTGTGACTTGCTGTTGTTGAAGGGATGGGCTGTGGTGCTGGACACTAGGTCTGTCCAGTGTTCTCAGAGAGTTACACATAGGTGGCATCTTGGTATTAGCTGTGGTGGAGGCTGCCTTCAATCTGTTGATGGATATTGTGATAGGAGGGTCATTGATATTGACATCAAATGTTTTGTTGGGGTGTGCCAGTACTGTGTATGGCCTGTCATATGGTGATTGGAGACGTTTTCGAATAGCATTGTGTCAGATGAAAACCTGTTTGCGCGACATTAAATCACAGAAAACAAATGGTAGCTCGACAGAAGTTCTTGTGAAGTTGCAGGCTGGGCTCAAGTCGTTGCGCAAAGTCCAAGGCTTCGGTACTGTTAGAAGTGTCAGTAAAGAACTCTTCCGGCAGTTTAAGAGTTTGCCTATACACTAATTCAATTATTGTTGCACTGAGCTATTTGAAAATTGTCCACCGGCCCAACAGAACAATAGTTAGGCTGTCAGTCGAGTGCTCTATGGGAAGGCATCCGAGAGAGACCTGTAACAGCCGATGAAGGCAATTAAAAGGACCATTAGCAAAAGGGTGGTAGGTGCAGGTTCGAATATGGCTCATGTTGAACAATGCTGAAGATGTTTTAAAGTGATGTGGCGCGAATTGCTTGCCCTGACTAGCAATTACACGAATAGGAATGCTGAAGTGTGGGATCCACTCTCGGAGTAAGATCATGATTACATTTTCTGACATTATGTCTGTCATAGGATAAGTTTTAGGCCAAGGAGAGAAACAGTCAGTTGGTGCAAGGCAGTAGTGGTTCCCTTCGGATGGTGCCAAAGGACCAGTGACATCGATGTGGACTTGTTAAAAATGTTGACTCGGTGGGACAAAGGTACCATGCAGCGCCAGTATGTGCTGAGTTATTTTGTTGTGCTGACAAGCATTGCACTGGTGAATACGTCCACTACAATCTTTCTCGATGCTTGGCGAAATAAATGATGAAATTACTTTAAAGCAATATGACTCGAATTCCTTGTTCTAATCAGTAGTGACATGAAAAGGAATGCCAAAGAGTGGGAAGCACTCAAGGAAGGGCGTTGACTACAGCTGTTGCCATTGTGTGTTTCATGGAATAGACTCCAAGCCAATGAGAGAAACGGTCAGTTACTGCAGGCAATATTGATACCCTTTCGATGGTGCTAAAGTTCTGATGATGTTAATGCACACATGTTGAAACTGTTCACTTGGTGAGGCGAAAGTACCAAGTGGACCATTGTGTGCCGAGATACTATTTTGTGCTGACAAGCAAAGCGTTCCACCGATGAACAAATGCCTTACAATCTTTCTCGATGTTTTGCGAAATAAAGGCCTTCTTCACCAATCTTACAGTAGCTTTCACTTCTGGATGAGAGATCGTGCAAAGAGATAATGTTGTTTGTTTACAAGGGCCTGCCGTAACGAATGGTCGCGCTTGTGGAGCTGATATGTCGCATTATAGAGCTACATTCGAGCTCAGTATCCAGATGCATCGTAATTCTAACTTTAAAGATGCTTCAAGGCATGTATTCATTCACTGTCTCCTTCTTAGTGCTATGAATTCAAGGTGCTTCAATACAGCATCAGTGCAAGATAGTAAATCTGCTGCTAAATTCTGTACACCTTCATCATGCTGCAAGTCCATAGCAAATTGTGCAATGAAGTGCACACAGATACTGTAGCTGATGCGGTGATGCCTTGTCTGGCTTCTGGGGGAAAGCAAACGAAAATGGCTTATGATTCATGAAAATTGTAAAACGCCTGCCTTCAAACATCTGCCTAAACATTTTGATTGAGGCGCAGGCTGCGTGAGGTAGCAGACATATGTTGACCAATGTGCTTGTGAAGGTGATTGTTTCTTGTTGAAGAGAATTAGAGCTTTCCAGTCATTTTGCACACATTGTTGTTTCACAGCTCCTGTTAGAACTTGACGCATCTGCTATAACGTCAAGATGTGCATCAGGAAGATGCTGACCTAGCAAAGCAGCCTCAGCAAAAGCAGCTTTTACTTTGCCTGAGGATGCTTTCTTTTTATCAAACCACAGTAGTGTGGCTCCACCCTTTAGCTTTTAGCATTTCATTGAGAGGTGGTGCCAACAATGCATGACGGTGCTCAAAATGGTGGTAAAAAATTGTCAAGTGCAACTAAGGCAATTCTTATACTGTAGTGGACTGGGGAAACTGAGATAAAGCTTGAAGCGGCGGAATTCCTTGTGCATTGATACGTTACCCTAAAAATGTGACTTCTGCCACTTCGAAGTACCATGTTCTTGTAGTGTAGTGAATAGATTTTAGATGCATTAGATGTTCAGCCTCTCTACATGACATCAGAAACAGGTCATCAATTTAGATTTAACAAAAGTCTATGTCCACAGTTACTTCATCCCTTATGTGCTTTAAAGTCTGGGTGGCATTGCATGGCCCAAGTGTCATTCACACAAATTCCTTAAGTCTGAATGGAATGAAAACAGCAGTTCTGGCACTGGACTCGCATTCGGGAGGATGACGGTTCAATCCCGCGTCCAGCCATCCTGATTTAGGTGTTCCGTGATTTCCCTAAATCACTCCAGGCAAATGCCGGGATGGTTCCTCTCAAAGGGCACGGCCGACTTCCTTCCCCATCCTCCCCTAATCTGATGAGACCGATGACCACGCTGTATGGTCTCCTTCCCCAAACCAACCAACCAACCAGCAGTTCTGGGTATATGTTCCAGTGCAATTGACATATGATAAAAAGTAAGCACAATGTCGAACCTAGAGAAAATAGTCTTACAGTGAATGTTCAAGCAAAGTCTTCGATATGTGGCATGGGATGTACTGTTCTGATAGTAATCTGAGGTTAGTCACCACTTGGGCGCTGCCCATTGCTATTTTTGTGAACTATTTGGAGTGCAAAGGCCCAGCTACTATTTATAAGAGAGACGCGATCTTGCAATGGTGTGTGTTGGAAGCTGCTTGACAGTCATTGTAATGCTGATGCGCTAACAGTAGTTTTTCTGCAGTCATGACACACTCTGTGAGAGTGCAAAATCGTCCTCCTGCAGCTTGAATGGACAGTTGCTGTGTTAAGTAGAAATGAGGTAGACAGGGCAAATAGCCATGGGATGTATTTTGGTGCAGGAGCGAAGCATGTTGTATGTCTGAAGAAAGATGGAAGCAACAAAGGAAGTCGATTCCTATTACCAGATCAATGATGTCTCTTATGTAAAAGGTCCATCTGAGTTGGTGATGAGGCATCAGTTGTAAGATACATGTGATTTTTGAATTGTCAGTTACGTGAAGTTGTAGTACTGACGTTTTGGTGAATGTCGATGTGCTGTCCAGTGATATTGAGCTAATGTCAGATCCAGTGTCTATTAAAAACAGCTTTCTTGAATTGAGGTTGGCCTCCCACGCATGTGGTCGAGAGGGGTGGGTAGTTTGAGTCAACAACAGTGACTGTCTGTGACTTGACAGCATGATGCAAGCCAGTGCATCTATGGCAGCATGTCTAGAGTTTGCAATCGTGCAAGGTGCGTGACAGTTATTTGCAATGGCGCCAAAGTGACAATGCTGCCAGCATAACTGCTGCCTTGAGGTGTCTGGTGCCTGCAGCCCCATAGCCAGGTAACACTGACATGATGCGTAGGCAGCTTGTTGGTCGTTTCGGGAGAAGGGGGTAGGGGGTGTGTTGTCCTCTTTATGTGTAATCATGGAAGATCAGGCGATCAGGTCAGCCAGGTAGTTGTCCAGGGATTGTTGCATGCAGTCAGCCAGATTCATCTGTTTCTCCAGGGGTTCACGTTTGTGTGATGTTACTGCCAGTAGTAGTTGTGAAAATTTAACATTCCAGAGATTCCAGAGGGCAGCATCCAGCATGAGGTTAATGTCAAGTGCAACCAAAGGTGAGGTCGCATCCTACCAGTCAATTGTTTGTCATAGATAGCTTGTTTTAGCTGTTGCATGGGTTTCTGTGAGAACCGTTGCAACAGAGTGGATTTAGCTGCATCTCACTAATTGTGGGTAGGCGTGTGTCATCATCTGAAATGCCTAATGAACTAAGTACATACTCAGGTGAATAAGACAGTCAACCAGCTGCAATAAATAGCGGTATTCAATTAACTTTAACCATGGTTTCAACGGGTTTCAACCCGTTTTCTTCAGAAGGAAAAAATAAAAACTTAGCATTAGCAAACAGCCAAGTAAAGCAATCTAACATCCCTACATGAAATGTGTTGGTAACGATATGTACATACATTTGTATAAGTTTAGGCCCCTAAAATCAAGGGCTTGTAACATCAGAAAAATCCATCACATTAAAAAGTCAGACCGTGTTAAGTGGTACATGCTGATTCATGATGGATGTGACCATCGTTGTTGACATATTTCATGAGGGGGTTTTAGAGTGGTTTACTAACTGACTGTTTGCTAATGTGAAGTTTCCGTCTTGTCCTTCTGAAGAAGATAGGTTTAAATCCGTTGGTACCATGCTTAATGTTACACTGAATACCACCATTTATTGTAACTGGCCGGCTGTTTATTAACCTGCTATTCTGAAACAGTTGCTGGATTGCAGCCATGTTCGAAACACACACTCCACACTGGCGAACAAGAAAGTGAGTTTTTCTGGTCGAGACGGTGACAGTTTGTATTGGGAGCTTAGCCTGTAAGGTAGGTAGTGGCTGCAATGTGGCTCAGTTATCGTAGGCTGAGCTGTTATCGGCAATGAGAGATGTTGCTGAGATCAGTGTGGTAGGAAACGTGGCTACTGAGATGTCATAATACCTGACCAACTGCGTAATTCACACGCAAATTGGGCAAATGTCTTTTCACATTACTTGGTACAGATGTTGTGGTTGATACATGAAGCATATCACAGTTTGAAATAAGATCTGCTTGCAGATTTTTGCACACTATTGTGAATTTGCGGTAGATTCCTGTTCAAAGTCCAGCAACAAGTTGTCTGTTGGCTGCCATTGTCGTAACATAGTAGGAGTCATGGTGGTTGGTAAAGTTGCACTTGTAGCTCTGGTAAAAACGTGTTCTATCACAGGTCGATGATCCACACAATGACTGCACTGTCGGTATACTTCACCCACATTAATACCATATGCAATGTTCCATGGAACTGGCAGAGCTGTATTCACAGCAATAGATGGCTTTATTGTTAATGCACATTAAAACGATTCATATGAAAACTTGCAATACGTGTTTCTTTGTTGACATGGGGTCAAAACTACAAAAGTATTTCCCTACTGGATTACAGGAAACAAATACTTTACCAAAGTGTGACACTTCAGCATGTCTAGATCGTATCATCATATAATGACTCAGAATGGAGCGCTGTCTTTGACTCACCCACACGGAAATTCCTCTGCTCTCTGGACAGCGAAGAGTGTCACCTTTGATATCCCCAGACATCAGAGTATTAGTTAGATAACACAGAATATGGGTTTGTCAAAAAATATAATACATGCCACACATAATAGTAATGATAATGAAAATATCTATCAGCCCATATAACACTTTCAGAATATATTTTTCCTCCTTTTTATCTTTTTCTGGAAAAACTTACTCCCACACCTACGCCATATGTAACACTAATACCTTACCCTCATTCTGGGCTCAACAAATCACTTGTTATAGAGGAATCCTGCCTTAGTTTCCCAGGCTAGCTAATGGGTTGTTGCAGTGCCCAAATATGGTCCTAACTGTTAAGAATATTTATTTAGTGAAAGGTAAATACAAATGGCTCTGCGTTTACAAAGTGGACACATTCGTGGCACAGAACTAACTGATGAACTGTTGTGCAGTAAATGTATAATATAATGATTATAAAGAATCTGCCTCGATTGCACAGATGAAATTGAGTCCTCTACGAGGTCCTTAAATTATTTAGATCTCATTTTGACTGTAGTGAACAGCCACATTGCTTTATATACGAAAAAATACATATTCTGATAACATTATTCTTGCTGACTCTGCACATCCGCAAGCCCGAAAAATGACCTTCTTTCATTCAAGTCTACATTGTGCCATGGCTATCCCCCTTTCCCCAGAGGCGCTAGAAATGGAATTAGTTACGTTGGAAACTATCTCTAAAATAATGGTTACTTAGTAAGACGAATGTACAGTAAGAAAATAAATATAAATAATAATACGGCTTCCACATTAGGTTATGCAGTAGGTGATGAACCAATGGCAATTATACCTGTTCCTTTCATTGGTAAAATAAGTTACAAATTAGGACAGTTACTTAAAACCTATGGATTTAGAGTAGCCTTCTCCACTAACAATAGTTTGAAAAAGAAGCTAATCCACTCTTTACTATTCGCTGGTGATAAACTTTACAAAATTACCTGTGGTGACTGTCCGAATTCGAAATATTATATTGGTCAAACAGGTCGACCTCTAGCTTCTAGATATAAGGAACTTATTCCCACCGGAAGTGGTGACGGTACGCGAGGTTCCACCTTCGCTGAACATCTTATACAAATGACACACGCGCCTAATCCCCCAGCCAGTACCGAGCTGCTTCACTCTGAAGTATGACATCAGACATATTAGAAGAACTAGAGATTTTTAAACATCTGTAGTGTGACAAAGACCGCATCCTTAACGACCAACTCCATTTAAAAAACAAAAGTTTTTTCATAGGTTTTATCCCCTTGCTCAGTGCTTCACATAATACCATACAACACAGGAGATAGCTGATGCATTCATGCGGTCGCTTGGTGTCACGGATGGTCAGTTCGTTCAGTCACGCTCTCCGTTCCCTTAAATTTAGTTGTGATGGCTGCCCTTACAAACGTGGGCACACTGATACAATACACATGTTTTTTTATTTCATTTAACGCCTTATAATGAGTGATTCTTGTACATGTTCACAGTATTCTCACTTCTTACAAGCCCCAATATTTGTAATATTGTCAAAATAGCCATTCCCACTTAGTTATAATTATCCAAGTTGAATATGGTGATGCAAGGATGTTTATCGTCATATTCATTCCAAGTCCGAGCTCTGGCCTTAAAGTAGGAAATAAATCCTTAACCTTTTTTTAAAAACGTTGAAGTGATGTTGCACGTCTCTTCACGCCTGTACACATAACTTTGCATATCAATTTGGTAACACCTGATAGCACTGATCACTTTGACCTCTGTTGGTCAATAGATAATAAGGGCAATGAAAGCGACGTTTTACGTCCTTTCACGCACGTATATTAGGCCCATTACATTATCTGACCTCTCATGTCAACAGCTATTAGAACATATAGGTAGTTTGTCTGTTCCACACTATATGCGTTCACAGACCTCACTTGAATAAGCTTCTTGGTTCAGTACCACAAGCACCTGATTTTAAGAAACTAGTTTAGCCTTAGGTTCTTTTTACACTATTTTAGTCATGTGTGATAGCACTGTTGAAAATGACCTCTGTCGGTCATTAGGTATTTAGGGCGATGAAGGCGACATTGTACGTCCTTTCACGCAATTAAATTAAGCCTGTCATACTAATTTGAGCCTTTTCTGGTCGATAGCACTTATAATTTAATATAGTAACTTTACAGACTTATCCAAGCGTAATCATCAAATACTATCACCGACCCCAAGTAATTGAAAAATGGGTTTTTCATCCCCATATTTTTAGCCTGCTTCTAGCTGATGGTATTTCGTCTATCCTGCGTGCATGCATTTTGACCATCCATGGAGTGTGCTATCCCACATATATAGTTTCTGCCTATCCACGTTCTATTGTTCTATAAAATCGTCCTCGAGCTAGGATATTATACAAACACATGCATTAACTTCCTGTGCCTTTGAACTGGTCATCGGATCACTTTCATAACACATTTTCTGCCAATCACATGGAAGAAGACGATTTCTCAATTTGCACATGCACGTTCCTTTCCAACATTCTCACAGTCCAGCTGCTGGCGCTACCTCAGTTAACCTGAGAGCCCGCGGTCCACCGAACGTTGGCTGGGGTGAGGAAGCACGCTTCTGACGTTTGAGCTAAGTACAGCTATTGATATGGTACACACGTACCAGCTATTTTATATTTTATGTGAGTCTTATGCCATTTTGGACGTTCTGTATTAATGCTGGACCTTGCTTCTTTAAGCAGTTTGTAGTTTTAGTGTGTTCCGAAGAAGGCGTGGTTATCTGCGCCGAAATCTAGGTCACCATCCTGTTTCTATTTCCAATTGAGGCGGATACTTTGTAATCATTAAATTATTCACGATTGCTGATGTGCTGCAGTGTTAATAGTTCTCAAATGTATAATACTCATTGTTGGGATCATTATCGACACAGTCAATGCATCGATATAAATGTGCCAAATTCCAACATGCCTCCTTATATTTAAATCACACTCAAGTTGCATTCAACATTTACTAAAATTTTAAAAATTTATCCTTGCTCAAAGATTTGGTAAAAATGTTTGCTGCAATGCTTTCTGAATCTACTTTAAAATGTCTACAATTCCATTCATTTAGCATTCATTCACAAAATGGTTTCAATTTGTAGCAAGGTTACCACATCTAGCAATACTGAATTCCGCCGAGTTGTCTTGATATACTTAAAGGCTTAACAGGCTTTGAATCAAAAATATTCAAAATATATTGAATTAACTGAACTTCAGTGATAGCCTTTGACAGTACTACATACTCAGCAAAAGTAGAAGGCTTTGTAATGCGTCTTTAGTTCTTAGGTTTCCAAAATATTACATTTCCAAACAATCTAATTTCATGGTCTGATGTGGACCTACGATCTTCAGAATCGCCTGCACGATACATGTCCACAAAATAATCTAAAAAATTAATATTTTCAGCCTTTTCATACATTAATTTAAAACCTTTTGTTTCATACAAATATTTCAGTACTTGCAAAGCATACTTAAAGTGAGAGTCATTGTAACAGTTTTGAAATCTACTCAAATAGTTTGCACTTTAACTTGTGTATTCCTGAGCTAATGTACAGGAGAGCACCTGCTAAGTTCCTGTGTTTAGTAGCATGACTCTTATCTTGTGCTATTTCTAGTTTCAAATTTGCTTCCATTGGAGTACTGTACAACACTGAATGTTCAATCTGATATTTCTTAGCTAGGGATTCAATAAAGCTTCCCTGACTCAGAATCACTATGTTCCTTGCATTATTATAATTAACGTTTATCCCAATATAATTCTTTACTTCACCTAAGTCTTTCATCTAAAATCGCTTGGGTTACTGATTTTTTGTTTCTTGCGTTTTTCCTTTTATTTTACAGCAAATTAACAAATTGTCAACAAACACGGTTTTATAGATATATAATTTGTAGTAATCAGTACATGTAGGCAGTAATCATACATACTTCTTTTAAAACATTGAACTTTTAAGAGATCATCCAAACTATCATACCATATTGTAGGTCTTTCCCTCAAGCCATATAATATCTTAAATAACTCACAAGCTCTCTGTGTTTCAACCTTGTATCAAGGAGGATGTTTCACATAAAGTTCTGAGAAAATTTAACCATTACGAAATGCAGTACAATTGAACCCTTTTGACAACAGAATGCCAACAAAACTTTCAATGTTTCTGTCATAGCAACTTCCAAATAAATAACAATTTCTTTTTGATGAAATTACGATACAGCCAATCTTGTTTTACAGTTGTTATCTGATTTTATTATAGAAACTCACTTTACATCAAGAATATTTACATTCAGTGGTTAAGGTACAAGTTTACGGGTTTTATTTGGTTTCAAACTATCGATTTCTTTTTACGTTTTTCACTTCCAAATTTCTGACTCATTACATTTCATTGCCGCCTCAAAATTTTCTAGACTTCAACACTACAGAAGTTTACATGAATGAAGTTATTCATGACATAATCAAAAACTCTCTCGAGGATTCTATGTTAGCTATTGGACCTCCTCACATCTTGTTCCTGTTTTTTTTTATTTTTTTGTGTTTGCTTGGACACAATTTGGTACTCCTTTCTTCCATCTGCCCATTTATTGATTCATCGTCTGTGCTCAGAATCACTAAAATGGTCACTTCATGGTGCAGAGTCCTCAAAACCATTATATCTGACGTCATATTCAGCAATATCAACTTGACTGAAATTATTACTTTGCCGGCCGGTGTGGCTGTGCTGTTCTAGGCGCATCACTCTGGAACCACGTGACCGCTACGGTCGCAGGTTCGAATCCTGCCTCGGGCATGGATGTGTGTGATGTCCTTAGGTTAGTTAGGTTTAAGTAGTTCTAAGTTCTCGGGGACTGATGACTACAGATGTTAAGTCCCATAGTGCTCAGAGCCATTTGAACCATTTTTTGAAATTATTACTTTGTTGTTAATCAATACTCTGAGTCCAACTGTACTACACCCTGCTGAAATCCCTCTTCTTTACTATCCAACTTTGACTTTCTTAGCGGTTCTGGCACAGATACAAGAATGTCGGCTTTCACGACCGGATGTTTCAGCTGCGGAGAATTCTTCTGGGTTGTATGGCTGTGGTACATGGAACTCTTCTATCCCTGACTTTTGGTCCAAAGCTACGTTGGACATCTTCAGAGGTGCTCCTGGTTGTGCTGAGTCTTGCCGACTGACGAGTCTGACGTCGAAGAGCGGCCTAAATACCGTGGAAAGTGGGCGCGGTCCGGATTTCACATGATAGCAGATATAAACCTTCTTAAAGATAAAATATAACTATCGATCATAGGACGTCAAAGAGAAAAACTTCTCATCAATTCTGTAGCGCCACTACCCATATATCGCTGAGTTTCATGGCTTCTTCTTTTCTGTTAAAATTATCCCCACGTTTATATATTTCAATGACTTTTCTCTATAGCTTTGGATAATAGTTCGCCATAGTACATAAAACTTCAGTTTACTACGCGATCAACCAACTGAAGGGAAAGCAGACAAGTCAGCTGTGGCGGAACATGGTCTTCAGTTGGGTGATCTCGACGATGTGCCTCATGTGTCTATGAATCGTTGCTTGTTCCTGACTGGCGACAGTCAATCTTTAAAAATCTTGGTTTGCCACATTTGTAATGCAGCCGCTCCTGGTAGTTTGAACTACTTTTCTCTTCAGTGTGAAATCCATTGGGTTTTACGCTTTCGCATCCATCCCTGGCTTTTAAATCCATCGTCTGAAGTTTATTTTTAACATAGTCGACTGTTTGATCGCCTTCTTTCAAAACATCGGTCAAGTCCCCAATACAGTTTACGAATCCTGGCAACGATTTCTACATGTAGTTCAGCTTCTTCTTTTCTGTCCCTTTTGAATCTGCTGATTTTAATTTATTAACTTTTTCCAAAAATAATGAAGAATGTTGCTGTGACCCTATAGTCTTCGAAACTGTTCGTCCAAGTTCTTTCTGTAAACAATTTGTAGTGCTGTTGATTCTTTGGAGTATAATTTGTCGATCTTTTTCACTACCTCAAACACAGTTTCCTTATCATCTACGAATTATTGAGCTTGTTCGAGATTATTCCATATATATGAGGCGTCAAAATGCAAATTGCTGTAAATCCACCTTTTCTCGAAAATGAGTTTGTCCCACCATTTTTTTCTCTGTGGTGCCATCTATCGATTACACTAACAAAACAGTTTTTTTTCTGCCCTCAAATGTACCTCGAAAACCGTCTACAGATGTAAAACTCTGTCTTTCCACTTCTAGTTGCAAAGCAATACTGAGTGAATCCATTGTATGATAAAGAAGAACTTGGTGTATCCTTAGTATGCGCCATTATTAATAAGGTTTGAAGATGCAAAACTCGCTTTGTATGCATTATGAATTTTGTCCGAATAATACAGCTTTCCATCCTTATTACTTCATACACTTTACTTTTGAGCCGACGGGTGGCAATTTGTCAAGTTGTCCCTACTGCAAACTAATGTGAAACAAGGAACAGTAGCAAGTAAACTGTTACCTACCCATATTGGCTCGTTTTTCTTGGCTTGGCTTGTTTGTGAGTGCATGGAGAGCGTTTGCGGTATTGTTGTTGGATAAAATACAAAGAGTGCTTTATCATTTCCTCCATAATCATGGATGTTACTGATGGAAAACATGTACAATCAGTTCCAAAAGGAATAGGCCATGAAAATGGGACAATCCTTGTGACTGGAAGAGGAACAAAGCAAAACACATGAGGTAACATTGAGTCCTCAACCCTAGTATTTTGTGCAATTTCACTGCATGGAAATAATAAGAACTTCATTACCAACATTTCTGTAAACAGTAAGTAAAACTGTGATGTTTTAGGTTTATGTTAATATAAATTATGTTCATTTCATATAGCTGCAGTCAGGAACGATTTCCTTGAATGAACAGGGCATCATTGACTTTATAATCATTTGTTTAGGAAAATGTAGTACAGTGCAGGATTTTCTTAGTGCATTTTCCTAGCTTTATCCTTATTAATACTGTTCTATGGTAGATATTCCGCAAGTGGGTTTCCAGTTCGTCTCAATTGCAAGCCTGCAGCTTCATCAGTATATCAGTGTGCAAGAGTATCAATGCACGATATAAGGAGATCACATCAGGCCTTTTATAAAGTTGCAGACAAAATTAAACAGGACTTGTTTATAATTATACACACATCAGTCGAATCTCCGAGGAGGCGTCGGATTGAAGCAGTGGATTCCACGAAAAACATCAGATACTATTTGCCCCATCTGAAAGAGGTAAACCAAACTCAGCAATTGCGTGTGGGCCAAAAGCTGTTTACTTGTGTTTCTTGGCATATCAACAGCGAGAATACAAAGAGTCTGTTGATGGTACTTACAGACAGGAGAAGCTCCAAGACGAGGTGGAGACGTAATGTTGAATATTTATCAAGGAAAACGAGTGCGGTTGCATGGGGGCTTAATTATAAATTTAATGCAAATATTTTTAATTTTTAGTAGCTAACTGTCCGGTTGCGCAGTCTCGTAAACGGTTGGCCCTGGCTAGTTTTAGTACGCAATCTGACTGCATAGAATAACAACAAAGAATGAAAGAAAGTTTCCGTTAACACAATTAATTAATTAAGTCCCCAGCAACTATAAAACCCACGAAACCAAAACACAAGTGTAATTGTTCTGTGTGTGGAAGTGTGATTCAATGTACACATCTGGCACGGTTCTTCTTCAATAAGACATGAAATTTTAAATACCATTTATGCTGAAGTAATTAAAAAAAATAGAAATACTATAATTGCGTAAGGAAACCAGAATTACACTCTAATACAAGAACACAGGCCAAATGCTTTGTTGACTGAACCTGTAATGACACATTATTTAAGACATTGAAATAATAAAAAGAAAAGGGAATTTTTTTTTACCTTCATATATATTGACGAAAAGCACTCTGATGATTACAATATCTCCATTCGAACAACATCTGCTGTCTAGCCCATCAAAACTGCATAAAACATGGAACAAGCACTCCCTACTACAACATCTCAACACCGACTCACTAATACCACATCTCGATAAGCACTGACTACTGCCACATCTCGACAAGCACTCTCCACCACGACTTTTCGACAAGAACTGCCAGTGGAGGCGGCGGAATAAAACTCTTTGGTGCAATCTCTGGCGCTGTGGCTCAGTGTAGCCACCTTTCATATGCCCTTCCTCCACGGGCCAGAATTTGATGGTATTTTTGCCAGCATTGGTGGTGAAAATACCACCAAATTCGTCCACAAAAAAACAGACGTAAATATCACATAATTTGATAAAATTTTGGCTTTGCACTGACCTTTCAATAACCTAATATATAAAATACAGTAAGCAATACAAATTCTTTCATACATGTGACTTTACATAATAGTTTACACAATACACAAAAAATCAGTTTATACAAATGTTCACATAAAATGCTTTCAATGATTCAAAAAAACAAGTAGTTGATAGTTCCAGCAGTAACACCCAGCAATGGTCAACAGGTGCAAACAGCAAGAAGTAACATCATTTCAGTAGAAACAGTTCCAACAGTGGCACCCAGCAATGTTGAGTAGGTGCAGACACCGACAAGTGATATCATTTCAATAGAAGCAGTTCCATCAGTTGCACCCAGCAATGTTGAACAGGTGCACACACCAACAAGTGACATTATGTCAGTAGAAGCAGTTCCATTAGTGGCACCCAGCAATGTTGAACAGGTGCAGACAGCAACAAGTGGCAACATTTCAGTAGAAGCAGTTCCATCTGTGGCACCCAGTGATGTTGAACAGGTGCAGACACCAACAAGTGACATCATTTCAGTAGAAGCAGTCCATCAGTGGCACCCAGTGATGTTGAGCAAGTGCAGACACCAACAGGTGACATCTTTTCAGTAGAAGCAGTCCATCAGTGGCACCCAGCAATGTTGAACAGGTGCAGACAGCAACAAGTGACATCATTCAGCAGAAACAGTTCCATTAGTGGCACCCAGCAATGTTGAGTAGGTGCAGACACCACAAGTGACTTCATTTCAGTAGAAGCAGTTCCACCAGTGGCACCCAGCAATGTTGAGCAGGTGCAGACAGCAACAAGTGACAACATTTCAGTAGAAGCAGTTCCATCTGTGGCACCCAGCAGTGTTAAGCAGGTGCAGACACCAACAAGTGACATCTTTTCAGTAGAAGCAGTCCATCAGTGGCACCCCGCATTGTTGAACAGGTGCAGACACCAACAAGTGACATTATCTCAGTAGAAGCAGTCCATCAGTGGCACCCAGCAATGTTGAGCAGGTGCAGACAGCAGTCCATAATATTCACTATCACTAATCACACTGTTCATCAGAGTTTATCAGCAGAAATTAAACCTGTCCTAGTGGCACTAATCATGCAGAAAAGGTGCAAGTAACAGTCCATAATATTCTCTATCACTAATCACACTGTTCATCAGAGTTTATCAGCAGAAATTAAACATGTCCTAGTGGCACCAATCGTGTAGAAAAAGTGCAAGTAACAGTCCATAATATTCACTATCACTAAACACAGTTCATCAGCAGAATTAAACATTTCTAAGTGTCACACATCAATGTTGAACAGGTGCAGGTGTGAACAACAGTTTGAATGCACACACAATTGCTTTTACAACATTATTATCAATGCTCTTACACTAAACATACAAATTATAATAAACATACAAATGATATCAGATAATTGTCATATTAAATATTACAAATACACAAATATCAGTAAACCTATAATATTTATGGGTGTCAGTGCAAGCCACAACAAACAAGTAAAATAATATTTTGGAGGTAGGTCGGTACCAATTATCTGGGATTAGAAAGGGAAAACACACAAAACACACTCACTCATCTTTCGTCCACATTAGTGCTACTGTGTAATTGAATAGTGTTAACTGTGTAAATGCAATTCTGTCAAAATTTGATGTTCATCATGTCTATCAAGTAGTAGTGGCAGCAATGTATAACAGTCAATAATAGTTAGTCAATGTCATAGTCATCATGTCAAGAGCAATGTTTGCCAACCAAATCAAATGTACTGTTGCTGAACAACTGTCAGTGTGCCAAGATATGCAAATGCTTCCTCTCTCAAAAAAAGTGTATACTGCTTAGTGATTTACCAAAATGTGTGTGTAGACAATCTTCCTTCTACTTGAGTGTTCTAGTCTGCCATCTTCATCCTCCTTGTTCCATATAAACCAACAAAAAAAAATATGCTCCTCACTTACTTTACCTCTTATCCACCAAAACTCCAATAATCATCAGCAACACATAATCTTAATACTTCAATAATACCTCTTACGTCGATACATATAAACCTTATCATCAATAGCATTTACCTTACCTCTCGTCCACCAAAACTCCAATAATCATCAACTTCACACAATCTCAATACCTCAATAATATCTCTTCAATACGTCGACACATATAAACCTTATCGCCAATATCATTTCCCTTCCATAACAACTCTTTCCTCTAGTCAGTCTCCTCGAACAAGTACAGATAAAATCCTAGTGCAAACTTCAATTCATCATCCCATGCAATCCGAAGACACAGTGTCCACACACAATCTCTGTGTAATCCATCTGACCCAAATCTTCTACTCATTATGAATTATAAAATACATTTTGGTTACCTTGTCCATCATTAAATAAAAGAAATGCATACATGACCTCTAACAGCCTTTAGTTTGAATAACTTTCAGTAAGTAAGTACGAGTACGTAGTATGAAAGATCACATAAGACTTTGAGTGAATAAATCGTAATATTTCACAGTGTGTACACCACTTCAAGAATCATGGCAAATCAGAAACATACATGTGGAGTACTTCTTGTGTCAATTGTCACTTCCTGTTTCAATTGCTCACGAAGAATGCAGTGTAATAACTGTCAATGGTCTAAACCTAGTGTTGGTATGTCATGTCGTTAGCTTCTTTCCTATTAGCATAAATTTATACAGCTTCCATAAAACCTCCAGCTCAAGTGACTTCAATGAAGTTTATTGTACTAATGTCGTTCGTAGCATTATAGTAGTTCATTTTCTTATCTTAAAAATATAAGGCACTGAGCGTAAGCAAAACATGCAATAGCGAGTAAATATACCATTAGAGAACAGAATATCAACAAGTGGATGCAGCACAATTCCTACCACGAGGCTCTGCCAAGCAAACAATCTATAATTAATACCATAGTGTGACCTAAACTCCATGTTCGTACCCAGTATATCAGCATTTCTATATACCAAATTAAAGAGTAGTAATGACAACAAAACAGAAATGTGTAAATATGCAATCCATACGCAAAGCAGCAAATATATATCTTACATAATAAACAGGTCATAAGCATCATATCAGCATAAGCAAATAAATGATCATATGAAATCTTAATAAGTAAACATATAGGCGCAAGCAGATAAATCACAAAGTATAACTTACACACATATCAGCACAACTAATCAGGTGACAACTATAATTTAAATAAATAAGCACAGCAGGCACATAACAAAAAAATATGACATCAGTGAAAAAGCAGTGCAGCCAAGCGATGCATAATATACATAAGTAACAACCCTGTTCATTAATCAATTATTGTCAAAATCAGTTAATGTACGCAAGCACGCCGTTTCACAAGTAAATTCATAGAACATGAAATTTAGCACAAAGTATAAATCACGTAATCGCGAGCAGCAAATTATGTCTAAAGTACATACCTAAGTGGAAATTTGTTACATGAAAAATAAACTCAATTAATAGTTACCTTTTTAGTTTATTAATTTCTTCTTCGAAATTACATTCTTCCTGAAATTTTCTCCATAGCAAGTCCTCTTAATGTCAGACAGACACAGAATTTACCTGTAGTTCTTAAATATTTTATACAACCGTATCCTGAAAAATACTGAACGTTAATAACATAATTTATCAAGTCACTATAGCTTTATACTGAATTTAATCGGAGACTTTAGACTGTGTATTTGTTTATGGCTGTCAGTGCATTCGCACTGAGCGCTCGATCAGCTGTAGGTACGCGTGACGTAAGAAGTAATTGTTTGCGGTCAACGACTGCCTTGTGCGGCGCGCAGACTTGACTGTTGCTTTGAGTATGTGCTGCCGTCGGAACGCGGCGCGGTATCCTTGTACTCTCCATGTGTTTACGCATAACTGTTAGTCTCTCAAAAGTATGTCATTCCACAAAAATTTTAACATTTGATATATGATGTATTCCCTTAGAGCGTCGAGATTTAAGAGTTTCTTACTTCGACAGTGTTATCATGAATAATTTTGCGAACTCTATATGGACCGTTATAAAGCAAAAAAAATTTGCGACACAAGCCTTTTCCTTTGTGAGACTTAATTAACACATTCTGACCAACTCACAAGATTTTTAAACGACCAGGATGTTTAGCTGATTTCTCTCTTCTAGCAGCCCCAGATGCAATATTTTGCAGAGCCAGGTTGACAACTTCAGAATGCCGCAGTTTACGTAAAGGCGGAAAAGAAACGATTTCAGAAATGCGATTTGTCGGTGCTTTGTTTTTTAATATCAGTATAGGCGGTAAAGAAGTTGAATCATTAGGGAGTTCATTCAGAATGTTTTGAAAAATATGAAGATACTGATCCCATGTTCTGTGATTCTGATGACAATAAAGTCGACAAAATTTATTGATTTCCTTCATCCATCTCTCTGAAGCATTAGATTGAGGGTGAAAAAGTGAGATGAAAATTGGTTTACCAAATTTTAGAGCGAAACTGTGATCCATTATCTGATGTAACCTTACCAGCATGATCAACTTCTTTAAGAAAATGTTTGATGAAAGCGTTAGATACTGAACGGGCTGTTTCTTTGCGTAAAGGTGTAAAACACACATATTTTGATGTCAATTCCACTGCTACGAAAATGTACGCAAAACCATTAGTAGAACGAACCACTGGACCGAACAAATCGACTGCAGCCATCTCCTCTAATTTCGCTGGAATGATAGGAAACAATGGTGCTCTGTGAGAAATAGTTGGCGGCTTAGCCTTTTGACATAATTTGCATTTGGCAAGAACAGATCGAATACGTTTTTCCATATTACTGAAGTAGCAATTTTCTTGTAATTTATGAAAGCATTTTCTGGGACCAAAGTGTGCATAACTGAAATGTGTGTACCAAACCAATTTATTAACCCACTCATCAGGAATACAAACTAACCAAACAGTGTTGTCAACCGGTTTTCGTTTAAAAAGAATATCATTGCGAACTAGATAATACTGTCTAATCGCTACGCTTTCCTTTTTCCTCCACTTCTCCTTAATGTCCTTCCAGATTGGATCCTTAGTTTGCTCCTTAGCGATGTCCTGGAGCGAAGACGAAATAAAATTCTCAAACGCAACACCTTCAATATACATCAAACAATAATTGTTTTCTTTGCAGTCCTTCTCAGCACTTTGTTTCAAACCCATAGGTGCACGTGATAAAGTATCAGCAATAATATTTGAAGAACCCTGTATGTAAACAATACTAAAATCAAATTCCTGTAGATACAGCGCCCATCATGACAATCTTCCATGTGTTAATTTTGTTGACATAAGAAATTCCAGAGCTCGATGATCGGTGTAAACCTTAGTATGTCTGCGAAACAGAAATGTCCGAAATTTTGTGAAAGCCCAAACAACAGCCAAAGCTTCAAGTTCCGTAATCGAATAATTCTTTTCTGAATTAGAGAGAACACGACTTCCAAATGCAATAGTCTTCTGTACTACAACGCCGTTTTCTTCTATCTCTTGAAATAAATGTGCACCTAGGCCTTTGTATGATGAGTCCGTCGCCAAACAAAAATCTTTAAATAAATCCGGATGTGAAAGAAGTGGAGCAGCAACTAAAGCATCACGAAGTTGTTCAAATTCTGATTGAGCTTCCTCATCCCAACACCAATTAGATTTCTTTCCAGATAGTTCACATAAACGAGGTGTGGTCAAATTGTCCAATCTAACAAAGCGTCTAAGAAAATTACAGACACCAAGGAAACTACGAACATCACGTTTTGTGGTAGGAACAGCATAATTACGAATAGCGTCTAATTTCTCTGGATCAGGAAGAATACCTTCTGTAGAAATAATGTGACCGAGAAATTTCACCTGAGAACGACCAAATTCAGATTTTTCCAAGTTCACTGTAATGCCAACTCTTGCAAAAATATGTAATAATGAATCCAAAATTTTGTTGTGCTCACTCCAAGAACGTTTAGCAATGAGAACATCGTCAACATATGAAGTAATATTGTCACGAAGATAAACAGGTAAAATTTCGTTTAAACTACGAATGAATGCTGCTGAAGGTACAGTAAGTCCAAACGGTAATTTCCGAAATCACTTTTGGGTAAAATAGTCATATCCGGTTATTCTTTAACGACTCTATTGATAGATTGATAGTCGAAGAGTTGTTTTGACAGATGCACAGAATAGTAAAAGAGTAGGCAGCGGTGCAGAAAACTAAAAGGGAAATAGCACCACTACAGCTCGGGGCCCTATGCACGCTAAGGCACATATTCACTTAGTGTAGCGAATCCCCTGCGGACTTTAATAGCCGCACATAAATTCCAGTTTGTGACTTAGTGGCCAGTTTGGTGGAAGTGCGTACATAAATTGCTCTAACCATGAACATGGATGTATGTCATTCTTCGAATTGCGAAAGATCTTAAATTTCCGAACAGTCAAAAAGTGTTTATAGTCAAAGTTTTCGCCTCGTGGCGACAAAGATCTACCGCGTCTGTCTCAGTCCGAATGTCGATTGTTGTCAAGTTCACGCGCCTGGCGCTCTCTTGTTGCATCCCGTAAATGAAACAAATTATTTTCTTCAAAGCCCTCTGCTATCTGTGATTCTAAATTTCTTCTGCTGTCTTTTCCTACGATTTCGCCTTCAATTTGTTTGACTTGCTTTCGTAATGCCTCAACTTCCCTTTTAACGCGTTCATTAAATTTTCCCTGATTTTCAACATGTTTATTTATGTTCTGGTACTCTTCAGTTTCTGCAAATGGTAATGGAGCTGTATCATCCGAATCTCTGTCGCCATTTAAGCCAAGACTTGTCAATTTATCTGAAATCTCCTCAACTCTTTCCGATAAGTCACCTAATTGTTCTTTCTGTTTATTTACGTCTTCAATAAGTGGCGCGACTCGGGTTTCAGTATTAACACATTTAGTAGTTAACTGTTCATACTGTTGTGTTAGGTTATTTAATCTGTCATTTGGTATGGATTCCTCGATTCTCTCAAATATTTCTTCCTTATCGTTTGCACGTTGTAAATTTAACTCTGAAAATTTCTGTACTATCACGCGATCTCTTTCTTCCTGTTCTCTATCCTGTTCCCTTTGTCTAATCTCTACTGCAACTAATCTATTATAGTGAGAATTCAAAATCGGTTGTACTTTTTCTCTAATTTCTTTCTTTAATTCATCTTTCATGTTTTTGAAACATGTCCCTATTCGTGAATCTAACCGTGTCTCCATTGTTTCCATCTCTGTTTTAATTGTTCCTATTTGTGATCCCACTGTTTTTAATTCAGATCCTAACTGTGATCCCAGTGAGTCTAACTGTGTTTCCATTGTTCCCATCTCAGTTCTCATTGTTCCTATTTGTGAGTCTAACCGTGTTTCCATTGTTCCCATTTGTGATCCCAGTGTGTCTAACTGTGATCCCAAATTTAATATTGCACCCATCAACTGCTCCATATGAACTGGTTCAAAATTCCTTTCACCCCTAACATTTCCCACAAAACCAGCTTCCTTCGTCATAGCTGTAAAGCTATCTGTGTTCGATACTATTGCAGAATCTTCTGTCGTTAATCTCGTATTCTGTGAATTTTCTGATTGAGAAAAATTTTGAAATGGTCCCGGACTATCTTCCCGACTTATTAAATTGCTTTCAACTTCATCATTCATCGTACTGTTCTCCTGTGTTGGCGAGTTCGCCATGTTAACAGTTTCGTCATTCTCACTATTCATCATTTTTGCCTTTTTCATTGATCGCATAATCATTTACAAAACGTACAAAACTCGTCACTATACGAAAATGACAAACAATGACATTTTATCACCAACAACACCATTCACACGAAATGCTTCCCTCAAACACGATCAACGAACAATTGAAACAATTGCACTAAATTGTCAAACTCGTAGACAAGACAACAAAAATTAAATTCTGCAAACAAACAAAAAACCATTAGAAGAATGACAATTACCAAATCTACACATGCAATATAGACTACAATTACTAAACTACGAATTACTACAACACTACTACTGTCTGCTATTTATACAATCAGAAGAATTCCAAGGGACGATCCGAAGCAGAGGTCGCCACGTGCATGGGGACTTAATTATAAATTTAATGCAAATATTTTTAATTTTTAGTAGCTAACTGTCCGGTTACGCAGTCTCGTAAACGGTTGGCCCTGACTAGTTTTAGTACGCAATCTGACTGCATAGAATAACAACAAAGAATGAAAGAAAATTTCCGTTAACACAATTAATTAATTAAGTCCCCAGCAACTATAAAACCTACGAAACCAAAACACAAGTGTAATTGTTCTGTGTGTGGAAGTGTGATTCAACGTACACATCTGGCACGGTTCTTCTTCAATAAGACAAGAAATTTTAAATACCATTTATACTGAAGTAATTAAAAAAAATAGAAATACTATAATTGCGTAAGGAAACCAGAATTACACTCTAATACAAGAACACAAGCCAGATGCTTTGTTGACTGAACCTGTAATGACGCATTATTTAAGACATTGAAATAATAAAAAGAAAAGGGAATTTTTTTACCTTCATATATATTGACGAAAAGCACTCTGATGATTACAATATCTCCATTCGAACAACATCTGCTGTCTAGCCCATCAAAACTGCATAAAACATGGAACAAGCACTCCCTACTACAACATCTCAACACCGACTCACTAATACCACATCTCGATAAGCACTGACTACTGCCAAATCTCGACAAGCACTCTCCACCACGACTTCTCGACAAGAACTGCCAGTGGAGGCGGCGGAATAAAACTCTTTGGCGCAATCTCTGGCGCTGTGGCTCAGTGTAGCCACCTTTCACAGTTAAGAAGTTTGTTGAGAAGCTGAAACCAGTTCAATCACACTACTGCCAAGGAAAAAAACATCAGTAGACTCTTTATGTCCATTGAAAATTCGATTACAAAGCTTTGGAAAATGTTTTATTTGGATCCATAGAAAACTGTGGACAAAGTTATGTACGAGTCTTTCAGATCTATTTTTGTATCTGATTATAATATCAGTTTCGCTTCCCCAGCAACCGACTGTTGCTCAGTGTGCATCAGTTTAGAACAACAAATAAAGCAATTAACCTGAAATACTTGAGATGAGGTGAAGAAACAAGAATTGACAACTCAACTTGCTTTACACAAAGCTACAGCAAATGCTTTTCATGATGTATTGAAAGTTGAAGACAATGATGAAATAACCTTGGCATTTTACTGCCAGAAAAACCCTCCATTGCCTACACTGCAAGATCAAAGTGCTTATTATGCATGTCAAATGTACATGTATAATTTTACTATCTGTCAAGGACCATCTGGTTCATGGCAAAACAAAGAGAACACGTTTATATACACATGGAAAGAAACAGACTTTGGAAAGGGATCCAATTAAATTGTTTCTTGTGTACAGCACAGGTTAACATCTACAGACCTAACTGACATCAATACCATCCAACTGATGTCAGACAGATGTGGAGGGCAAAACAAAAACCAGACGATGTTGGGTATGCTGTGCTATTGCCCAACGCAACAAGCTCCTGTCAATGTGAAACGAGCAGCTGAACATTCGTTTCTCCCGCCCGACAGAATTTCTGGCCGAACAGAAAAGGTTCTCAGGTCTAAAGTCGCAATTACCTCACAGAGTGAGTATAATGAAGTGTTTAAGGATCACAGGATAGTCTTGCAATTAGGAGTAGATGTCAACAATCTGTGTTGGAAGGAAGCAGTTGCTGATGTCATTAAGCCACATTGTCAATGGCACTTCAGATTTGCCCCTGTAAAGCGGGTTGTGACCACCAGAAGTAAACAAAGAAACGCACTAGTAAGAGGTGAAGTGGCTTATAGAATGGACGCTGGTAAAGGAAGAGGGATATGCAGACGAGGCAGAGCCTACTCGTCCATGGAGCCAAATGTTATCAGAATTGGAAGAGCCTTAAAGGAAGCTAAATTGAAGGACATTTATTTCTTGCTCAAAAAGCATTTCGGGCACACTTGGGAAGAAAATTAAAATCTTGCTTTCTACAAGAACATAATTCATTGTCAGACACCTGGGAACAATGCAGATGAAGATTCAGACTTTGAAATTCATCCAGAGGACAACGAGTTGCCAGTGTAATTTAGAGGGGACGGGAGAGGACTTGAAAGCTTGTGGCGTATTAACTACTTTCCAACTATTGTTTAATGTCACATAATTTGTAATCACATTCAGGTTTAGTCATTAAATCTTTTGTAACAGTATTAAGGTGTCTTTTTATTTTTGTTATTTTAATATATGCACATCAATCTCTACAGCAGCATAACTCGGTAGATCCCTGGGAACAGAGGCAAAAATTGGTGAATCCAAATTATTTTAGGTAACAACTAGCAAAATAAAAGCCGAATATTTCAGGGATTATGAGAAATATACTCCTTAGGTAAGCATAAATCTATGATGAAAAAGAATTTCAAATATCTGCCATATGAAGTAAGTAAGAAGTTTTTTGCGTTTCCTGAAAAAATGTTCTAGTGCAATCACTGCATTTTGCTTCTGGACGCCTCATATAGATTTTCTCCATCCCAAGTATCCGCTTTGCCATGTTCGTTTTCGCTGTTGAAGCAACTATATAGGATTTATTCCTTTTCAGATACGTTTCCATTCGCCTTTTCCAGTTCCCAGAGTCTTCTCCATCAAAAAGCGGTATCTTTATCTCAGCCACGTTCCATTTCACAAACGACACTTTTCGAACAACGATCTTCCTTTTAGTTCGCAACCGATCACTATTTTCCCGAATAACATTCTCCTTTTTTAGTTTACAACAGTAGACTGCTACCATCTTAAGAATATTTATTTGGAAAAAGGTAAATGCAGTTACATCGGTATTTACACAGTGAACGATTCATAGCACATTCAGCTGACTGGCTAAAGTATGTACAGTAAATATATAATGCTTATTGTTGATTTCCCTATCGACACAATCAAAACTATCGATATAATGTACCGTATTCCAGCACTGACATCGGCAGATAGTGTGTGTAGTGCTATGAAACAGTGTGTGTACTGTATGTTGTGTGTGCAGTGACTGGGAATTAGACATTAATGAACAGTGTAGCATTAGGTTTTCATCATTATTAAATAACTTGTTTGTACCCTGAGGCAACCCTAATGAGGTAACACTGTTCTAAACAGTCCCCTTGTATTCATGAGGATGGGTACTCCAGTCTTTATCCAGCCATCCTGATTTAGGTTTTCCACTGTTTCCCTAAATTAGTTCAGGCAAATGTCGAGATGGTTCCTATTATAAGGCCACAGTGAACTACCTGTCCATCCTTATCATTCTACACCAGAATGTCTGTATATGGGAATTACTTTATTTTTGTAGTTTTTAAAGTTTAACGCCAAGACGTGTCCAATAGCCTTGTAAAGTAAACCTTGTTGTTGTTGTTGTGGTCTTCAGTCCTGAGACTGGTTTGATGCAGCTCTCCATGCTACTCTATCCTGTGCAAGCTTCTTCATCTCCCAGTACCTACTGCAACCTACATCCTTTTGAATCTGCTTAGTGCATTCATCTCTTGGTCTCCTTCTACGATTTTTACCTTCCACGCTGCCCTCCAATACTAAATTGGTGATCCCTTGATGCCTCAGAACATGTCCTACCAACCGATCCCTTCTTCTAGTCAAGTTGTGCCGGAAACTTCTCTTCTCCGCAGTCCTATTCAATACCTTCTCACTAGTTATGTAATCTATCCATCTAATCTTCAGCATTCTTCTGTAGCACCACATTTCGAAGGCTTCTATTCTCTTCTTGTCCAAACTATTTATCGTCCATGTTTCACTTCCATACATTCCGGTTTTCATGGGTACTATGCACGTTTTCACCGCTGAATGATCGTGTGAACACTACTAAGTGGACCTCCTCCTTTAAATTTTCCATTGTCGTGTACGACATATGTACATAATTTCTTTGTGACGAGAGAGGTGGAGCGTGATCTCATGTCACCTTTAGTAAAATTACCGTTATCGGCTAGATAAAAAAAAACACTCTTACCTTTTGGAGGTGTCCAAACCTATGGATAAATAAAGCTACTACTAATAATACTACTGCAGTACATTAACATGTGACAAGTCGCTTCTTTGCAATAATTCTCAGACCCATTTCCTCTTTTTCTTTTTTTCTTTCCCTGCTGTAGCTAATAAATTTCGTCACACTTTTCCTTTTGTGTATCATTCTTAACCTTCCCAAACCACTGTGCCTTTGATGTCTACAATACTGGAAATACTATTGATGATGTGAGAGTCTCTTCAATATATCAAAGGGTAGACTGACTAGTATCACAGTCTAATAAATACAGTCACGACGCTCTCTGGTGTCAAAGTTGTTACCGTTTGATAGCTGGAGCGACACTAGCGCTTCAAGCGACTAGAGACTGGTCAGTCACATGCGTCGTAAGGATAATGTTCGTTTTTAATTATTTTCTACTTAATTAACGAAATATTTATCATAACTGTGCATTCCATGCGTTGGTAAATTACCAAGAGGCATGATTATCGTGAAATACATGTAAAACCAGCATAATCACACTGAATTAATGACATAAGCTACAACTTAATCACGAAAAAATACTTTCCAATATATGTGTATTTGCACCTTACTCCGCTGAAAGCAAGAGAATATTAACAATTGTTTCATGTGAAGCCTATTTTTTTGTTGTTGACTATTGTTATTATCACAGGCGCTCTGCTTGACACTTTAAATGTATTTTGTGAATTCTAATGAGTCACCCGTTCTTACACTTCACTCGGCTTTCCAATACATGAATAATTTTGTAAATGTAATTATTTTTGCTTCAAAAGCGAATTTGTTGAAGAGTCTTACCATTTGTAGCTCAATTGTGGAACTGGTTTGTTCTGTGTTGGGAAACTGTTTTATTGTTTTTGATGGTTTAGTATCACGCTTGTGTCGTTTTCTCTTAAGATACAGCTGCGGTGGCTTATTTCGTACATTAATTAATGTAAGTATTACATTCCATATAGGATTCCCAAGATCCAAATCGGTGAGCTGGTTGAAAATGTAGCGAACGGAACTCCACTTTTCTGGCTAGATATACAAAGACTTTCTGCAAAAGGTCAGGTCTTACGGTGTTTACTAGCGATTTTTTTTGTTATTAAAGGAAAAAGACATTATTCGGTAAATAATCGTGTACATGGCGAAACTGTGCTGTAAACTATCGTTTCGAAAATTCCAGGGTCCTCAGGAAACTAATGAATAACAAATGTGGTGTCATG
The DNA here is from genome assembly GCF_021461395.2 of Schistocerca americana. Lineage (NCBI taxonomy): Eukaryota > Metazoa > Arthropoda > Insecta > Orthoptera > Acrididae > Schistocerca > Schistocerca americana. Next base: position 595,112,759 of record NC_060122.1, on the reverse strand, counting down.
TTGCAGTTGCTGTTATTGTCGATTTTTATCGCACTACATAATGATTCCCTGTCATAACAACTATTAGACAGATCGGTATAAACGTTAGCATTAGCACTCACCAGATAGCGTTTTCAGAAGTGTGCTGGCTAGCCGCTCGGGGCCCTGCTGTCGCTGCAGGTAACAAAATCGAGAGGAGAGTCGCGACTGTTATAGACTGTGGTAGTATTGTCAAATAACTTTTTCATCGTGACTCTGAAATGCAATAAGTTGTTTAACCGACATAAATTATTTTCGAATGTGCATGCCCGCACCACTACATCCATGATAACACGCCGAAGTTGAAAGTGATAAAATATGAAATTCTCTCACTATTCACATAAATCGATATCTATCGAATTACAATTGACATTTGGTCTGTTTATAGAAAAAAAAAAAAGCAAAGGTGTTTGTAAACAGTGTACAGGTGATTTGTTTTAGCTGGATTTAGCTTAAGGGTGTGTAATACAGTTGTGTGTGTGTAGCATATAATTTGGTTTATGTAGTGAATGATTAGTGTTTCCTTTTTGCAGGTTCATGACTAGAAGTTGGAGAAGCGAAGGATAGAAAACCGACGAAATAATTCGTTTCTAACCACAAGGAAATGCCTCGAAGTGTCCGTGCAGCCGGTTTTGTAATTTTTAGGTACATCAGCAGTAAAATTGAGTACCTATTACTACAGGCGTCATATGGGGAGCATCATTGGACACCTCCAAAAGGTAAGAGTGATTTTTATCTAGCCGATAACGCTAATTTTACTAAAGGTGACATGAGATCACGCTCCACCTCTCTCGTCACAAAGAAATTATGTACGTATGTCGTGTACGACAATGGAAAATTTAAAGGAGGTGGTCCACTTAGTAGCGTTCACACGATCATTCAGCGGTGGAAACGTGCATAGTACCCATGAAAACCGGAATAGGCAATGGTTATTAGCTATGTAGCTCTATTGTTTTGCATATTTGTCACAACGTATGCGAGAATTCTTCACATGCTACTAGTCATTTCCTTTCCTGTGCCACTTTCAAATAGTGATGGAAAATAAAATCCTGTCAGCTTTGCTATAAGCCCTAACTTCTCCCGTATTATCTTTGCAACCGTCATGTGAAATGTTTGCTGGTGGCAGTATAATCATTGTGCAGCTGGCCTCAAATGCCGGTTTTCTAAATTTTTCTCACCAGGACCTCGTGAAAAAAATGTTCATCTTCCCTCCAGGGATTCCATTGTGAGATCCCATAGCATCTCTATAATAGTTGCTTGCCGAGGGAACCAACTGTTATCACATCTAGCAGCATGCCTCTGAATAGCTTCAATGTAGTCCTTTGACCTGACCTGACCTGACCTGGCAGAGATCCCAAACACTCAAGCAGTACTCAACAAAAGGTCACAATAGAGTTATATATGTTGTGTCCTCTGCAGCTGAGCTATAGTTCCCCAAAATGCTCCTACTGAAAGAAAGTCAACCATTCACATTCCCTTCAACCAACCTGAAATGCTTGTTCCATTTCATATTGCTCTTAAACGTTTGGCGTGGGTATTTGACTGACACACCGTTTCATGCAGCACTCTTCTAATGGTGTATTTGAATGTTGTGGAATTGTTTTCTCCCCACATCTGCATTAACTTAATTTTTCTTCACTTGTAGCAAGCTTCGTTTTATCACACCAACTAGCAATTTTGTCTAAGTTGTTTTATGTCCTCCTACATTCACTCAGCCATGGCACCTTACTGTACAGCACAACATCATTAGCAAGCAACTGTAGACTGCAGCTCACCCTGTTTTTCAGATCACTTATGTACATAGAAAATAGGAATATGCCTGTCACACTTCCCTGGAGCACTCGTAACAATACCCTTCTGTCTGATGTATACACTCGCCATCAAGGACAACATGCTGGGTTCTGTTACTTAAGAAGTCTTCACTCACACACTTGGGAAACGAATCTGTATGCACAGACCTTCACCAACAGTCTGCATGGGGCACTGTGTCAAATGATTACCAGAAATCTAGGGATGTGAAATTTGCGTGTGCTCTTCATTCGTGGTCCACAGGATATCATATAAGAAAAGGGTAATCTGAGTTCTATACAAGCAATGCTTTCTAAATTCATGTTGATTTGTGGACAGAAGCTTTCTTGTCTCAATGAAATGTAATACGTTTGCACTTGAAATGTTTTCAAGGATTCTGCAACCAACTTATGTTAAGGACTTGTATGTGACTATGTGCATCCGTGCTTTTTCCTTCGTTGTGCACTGGAGTCACCTGCACTTATTTCCAGCTGCTTGGGACTTTGCAAAGGGCAAGAGATTTGTGATAAATGCAAGCTAAGTAAGGGGCGAATGCCGCAGAGTAATCTCTGTAACACCAAATTGGAATTCTGTCTGGACCTGGCAACTTACCTTTTTTCAACTCTTTCAGTTGCTTCTCTAACCCAGGGATGCCTATTTCTATGTCCTCTATTCAGCAGTCCGTGTGCCAGTATGTCTCCATGATTATTCTGTGTGAATGATTTCTTAAATGTGAAATTTAAAGCTTCCCACTTTCTGTTTACTGTCTTCTAATGCCACCCCAGACTAGTTGACAAATGATGTGATAGAAGCCTTTGACCTACCTAGTGATTTTAAGGACGAGCAAAGTTTCCACTTCTTGATAAGATCTTTTGCTAAGATATAATGGTGGAAGCTGTTGTGTACTTCTTGCATTGATCTTCTTACTGATGCATGATTTTCTATTAACTTTTGCCTGTCACCATTTGCACTTTCTATCAGTCTGTTGGTAGGGAGGAGGGGGGTGGAAAAAAAAGAAAAGGCAAACAGAAAATAGCAGCATCAAATGTTCTTATGACCTGTAATCTATGCAAGTATTGCCTGCTATCATGAATTTAAATGTAAGCATTCCTTACAGGTTTATGGGCTAACCAGAGGCAAGTGTTGCATTAATTTATTGTTGAATGCTGATAACACTTGGCTATTCAGTATGTTGTGTCAAAGAGTATTGTAGAAAATACTGCCTTAACCAACCTAACCATTTGTTTTAGGCACTTAATTTATATGTGATAGTGTTTGTTGTTCGTAACATAAGTTAGTCTAGGGACCAATGACCTCAGCAATTTGGTCCCTTAGGAATTCACACACATTTGAACATTCTTTCATCTAGTGTTGTGGTCATATATGTCTCAGTTGGAAATGACTGAGCAATGTTGTTTGAAAACTCTAAAGCTGAAGAAAGACGTTTTTGGCTATAAATGTATTGGACTGCCAAAATAATCTCATCACCAATTATATAGAGAATTATAACTATTCTTTCCCCCATAAAATTACAAAATTATCATATCTGCTGGCAGCAGGTTGAACATTACTTCAACCTCACTAATTGAAATTGTACACTCAAGACTACAGTATACTGGAATATAAATGTAAAACAAATTAAGAAACAGACAAATTCATTGTGAAATGAGATTCCCAAGGAAGAAGGGTGCCACTAATTCTTTCACCAGAAATTTTGCTAATCAGTGGAAAAAAGTCAAGCTAGATGAACCAGTAACATTTATTAGGTAATTACTTTTGAGAAAACAAACATGTCGTGGTACTGTTAAGTTGCCATTGTTAGCACTTCATTAGATATGCTATAAAAATAATGCCAGTCATTGAGGATGGAAAGACACGTGCATTGTGTCAAAATTGGTAATGGATGATACCCTTCTGCTAAGCGCACACATCAACAGCTGCTCATCTGCTGAGTTTGTGCCTCCGTGTGAATACCAAAGCATCCATTACCGCCAGTCAGCTTTGACCTGTGATGTCATCAAAATGGTGGGCACTGCCATTTCACACTTACACAGCGTGTCATCCAAGACGTCACACACTAAGCACATGAAGAAAAACATTATTATGACATCACCTATAATCCAATTAATTCAAGAAAGAGTATCAGTCTAGCAGGACACCCACAGGAATTTGGGGTTTTGGACAGGACAAAGTGAACAACGTACCTGCTAACAATACACAGTAAAAAAAAAAAAAGTAGCAAAAATTCACAAAAATCTGGTATCGAAAATGTTACATGTTCAGCTCAAACGAACCCCACGATACCATGAAAGTGAAAAACACTCTAAAGGCTGGTATCAAAAAGTTCACTTGACATGTATCCTGTATAGCTGAACCAAAGCCCACAATGCCAACAAACCAAAACTCCCATGTCTAAACTATTATCAAAAACCCAACCTGAGCAAAATAACTGCAAAACACACCATGATACCCACATATCAACTAATAGTTACGAACTTCAGTCAACAACTCAGCACACAAAATCATAAAAATTTGCCCCAAAATCAGTTTCCACTCCAACATATCAAAGAAAATTATGCACATAAACACCCCTCCCCCTCTTCCTTTCCTCCCCCAACCACTAGATTTAACTTACAAACTTCGGGCTGTATAGTTTACCAACAAATTTCAACACTGCAATTGACAATAGTTTTCAGGCAAACTCTTCCTTCAACAGAGCTCATAAAGTTGAGACTCTATAGTATTAGCACCATTAGCACCAGCCCCCATTACATAATTTTAAAATTCTGCACACTTGATTCATCATTTAATGTTGAGAACCCCTGCTCCCTAAAGAAAATTAATCTAAAATAACAGTAGAGCCCTCTACACTGTATTGCTCAATTAATCCAACCAAAACCTATTTTGTCTGCCTACCTGCCACCACACTGAAAAATCACATCAGTAAACGTAGCCAGCTGGGGGGGGGGGGGGGGGGGGATGATGCCGCCCACAACCAGACTCCAATAACACCACTACCCCTCCCATATTATTTAGCTTTTCCAAACACAGACTTGTCAGTTTCCGCACCTAATCCTGCACCCAACACCCCTCAAAACAATCCTCTATACTTCATAAACTCAGAATGAACCTCCAGACATATTGCTAAAGTCCATCTCATGGGTACAAAACCCTGTCAAAGATAATAAGTCAGCAGAACACTATACTACTTATCCCTTGTTAGACTCAGCCACTTCAATTAATTTCATTACTTCACCCCACTGTTGATCCTTCATACATTCCACCACAAGGCCAAATAACTGCTGAGATTTAAATGTCGTGTCCATGTTGTCACCCATGGTGGCATCTTATGTACGACTGGCAAATTTTGTTGTTAAGGTACATAACTAGTAACAAATGATAAACAAAAATTAAATTTCCAACCATTAACAACAAGATAACATACCATTTCCAAAGCTGAAAACAAATCAGTAGTGAACAACAATAAAATGACTCTGACAAGCCAGCAAAAATAGACTTCTAGAGTAGGGAATAATATAACAGCACTTAGTCTGTTAGCTTCACTAACATCACTGAAGTACAACTCCTAAAGATAGACATTCAGCAATAGTGTGCCACCACAGAAAACAAAATGCCATCTCCAAACATGATGCATATTAGATACATGGTTTAAACATAGCATAGCTATGTCACAGAGCAGAGTCATGCCATATTATGTACTCCCTGCATTTACTTTTATTTATTTATGGTATCCTCTTTCTTCCTAGAATTTCTTTTTGATGATTGCTTCCTCTACGATCTTTGTGTCATATTTACTTCACTTGTGCTCCTCTTGTTTGTCACTTCTCAAATGCCCTTCTAAATTGTTAAATTTCCAGATATCGTGTGTTACATGCGTTTAATTGTTAGCATTCAGCTCATTCTGTCTGTATATATCTCCTTTGGCATGGGCTCCTGAATACCATTCCTGTGCAATCCTCTCTATATTATGTTAAGGTGCTCAAATTTGTATTTTTTGTGTATCTGTAAACCTACTGTCATCCAGTTAACTCATTAGATTTTTATTGTAGCTGTCTGCAGATAGGTAGCTGCTGCTGTTCCATTTATAAATTTTAGAAGTACGTATTAGTGGTTGCATGTGAAATGAAATTTCTTTATTTAAATATCGCATCACTGATTCCAAATAGATAGTAAGTAATAATGGAAACAACATGTAGATAATCATATCAGAAAAGCGGATTTCGGTCACTGTCCTTATGATGTATGATGTGGATGATATCCACTAAACTTTGAAGCTAGCACACTAACTGGAAATTGTTGTTGTTGTTGTTGTTGTACCTCCCAGTACCTACTGCAACCTACATCCTTCTGAATCTGTTTAGTGTATTCGTCTATTGGTCTCCCTCTATGATTTTTACCCTCTACGTTGCCCTCCATTACTAATTTGGTGATCCCTTGATGCCTCAGAACATGTCCTACCAACCGATCCCTTCTTCTAGTCAAGTTGTGCCACAAATTTCTCTTCTCTCCAATTCTGTTCAGCACCTCCTCATTAGTTATGTGATCTATCCATCTTATTTTCAGCATTCTTCTGTAGCACCACATTTCGAAAGCTTCTATTCTCTTTTTCTCTAAACTATTTATTGTCCATATTTCACTTTGATACATGGCTACACTCCATTAAAATACTTTCAGAAATGACTTCCTGACACTTAATTCTATACTTGATGTTAACAAATTTCTCTTTTTCAGAAACGCTTTCCTTGCCATTGCTAGTCTACATTTTATATCCTCTCTACTTCGACCATCATCAGTTATTTTGCTCCCCAAATAGCAAAACTCATTTACTACTTTAAGCGTCTCATTTCCTGATCTAATTCCCGCAGCATCACCCGATTTAATTCGACTACATTCCATTATCCTCGTTTTGCTTTTGTTGATGTTCATTTTGTTTCCTCCTCTCAAGACACTGTTCATTCCTTTCGCTGCTCTTCCAGGTCCTTTGCTGTCTCTGACAGAATTACAATGTCATTGGCGAACCTCAGAGTTTTTATTTCTTCTTCATGGATTTTAATTCCTACTCTGAATTTTTCTTTTGTTTCCTTTATTGCTTGCTCAATATACAGGGAGAGGCTGCAACCCTGTCTCACTTCTTTCCCAACCACTGCTTCCCTTTTGTGCCCCCCCGACTCTTATAACTGCCACCTGGTTTCTGTACAAATTGTAAATAGCCTTTCGCTCCCTGTATTTTACCCCTGCCACCTTCAGAATTTGAAACAGAGTATTCCAACCAACATTGTCAAAAGCTTTCTCTAAGTCTACAAATGCTAGAAACATAGGTTTGCCTTTCCGTAATCTATTTTCTAAGATAAGTCGTAGGGTCAGTATTGCCTCACGTGTTCCAACATTTCTATGGAATCCAAACTGATCTTCCCCAAAGTCGGCTTCTGCCAGTTTGAAATTTGTCTGTAAAGAATTCGTGTTAGTATTTTGCAGCCATGACTTATTAAACTGAAAGTTCAGTTATTTTCACATCTGTCAACACCTGCTTTCTTTGGAATTGGAATTATCATATTCTTCTTGAAGTCTGAGGCTATTTCACCTCTCTCATACATCTTGCTCACTAGATGGTAGAGTTTTGTTACGCCTCGCTCTCCCAAGGCTGTCAGTAGTTCTAATGGAATGTTGTCTACTCCCGGGGCCTTATTTCGACTTAGGTCTTTCAGTGCTCTGTCAAACTCTTCACGCAGTGTCGTATCTCCTATTTCATCTTCATCTACATTCTCTTCCATTTCTATAATATTGTCCTCAAGAACGTCACCCTTGTATAGACCGTCTATATACTCCTTCCACCTTTCTGCTTTCCCTTCTTTGCTTAGAACTGGGTTTCCATCTGAGCTCTTGATATTCATACAAGTGGTTCTCTTTTCTCCAAAGGTCTCTTTAATTTACCTGTAGGCAGTGTCTATCTTACCCCTAGTGATGTGCACCTCTACATCCGTACATTTGTCCTCTAGTCATCCCTGCTTAGCCATTTTGCACTTCCTGTCGATCTCATTTTTGAGACGTTTGTATTCCTTTTTGCCTGCTTCATTTACTGCATTTTTGTATTTTCTCCTTTCATCAGTTAAATTCAATATCTCTTTTGTTACCCAAGGATTTCTATTAGCCCTCGTCTTTTTACCTACTTGATCCTCTGCTGCCTTCACTATTTCGTCTTTCCAAGCTACCCATTCTCTTCCACTGTATTTATTTCCCCCATTCTTGTCAGTCGTTCCCTAATGCTGTCCCTGAAGCTTTCTACAACCTCTGGTTCTTTCAGTTTATCAGGTTCCATCTCCTCAACTTCCCACCATTTTGCAGTTTCTTCAGTTTTAATCTACAGTTCGCAACCAATAGATTGTGGTCAGAGTCCACATCTGCCTCTGGAAATGTCTTACGATTTATAACTTGGTTCCTGAATATTTGTCTTACCATTATATAATATATCTGAGACCTTCCAGTATCTCCAGGCTTCTTTCATGTATACAACCTTCTTTCATGATTCTTGAACCAAGTGTTAGCTATGATTTAAGTTATGCTCTGTGCAAAATTCTACCAGGTGGCTTCTTCTTTCATTCCTTACTCCTATTCCATATTCACCCACTACATTTCCTTCTCTTCATTTTCCTACCGTAGAGTTCCAATCATCCATGACACTTAAATTTTTGATTCCCTTCACTATCTGAATAATTTCTTTTATCTTATCATACATCAATCTCTTCGTCATCTGCGGAGCTAGTTGGCATTTAAACATTTACTACTGTGGTAGGCGTGGGCTTCGTATCTATCTTGGCCACAATAATGCGTTCATTATGCTGTTTGTTGTAGCTTACCTGCATTCCTATTTTCCTTAAACCTACTCCTCCATTACCCCTGTTTGATTTTGTGTTTATAACCCTGTATTCACCCAACCAGAAGTCTTGTTCCTTCTGCCACTGAACTTCACTAATTCCCACTATATCTAACTTTAACCGATCTATTTCCTTTTTAAATTTTCTAACCTACCTGCCCGATTAAGGGATCTGACATTCTACGCTCCAGTCCGTAGAATGCCACTTTTCTTTCTCCTGATAACAACGTCCTTCCGGAGATCCGAATGGGGGACTATTTTACCTCCGGAATATTTTACCCAAGAGGACGCCATCATCATTTAACCATACAATAAAGCTGCCCCTTTTCAGGAACCACATGTTTGTCTGGCCTCTCAACAGATACCCCTCCATTGTGGTTGCACCTACGGTACGGCTATCTGTATCGCTGAGACGTGCAAGCCTCCCCACCAACGGCAAGGTCCGTGGTTCATGGGGTATGCTGAAAATTATTATATTACATAAAGTTTGAAAGTATTTTCTGCCTTGTTATACTGAAAAATTCTATACTACTGCAAAAAATGTTAGCTAGGAAAGGATTAGCAATATTAGTGCCATATATAAACAATAACACAATGATATTATTGCCATAGTCCACAGCATTTATAATCACTTGGTTGTAGCAAAATGTTTCCTGTCATATAACATGACATCACTAGTTTTTGTATGTACCGCTGTGCTTGTATGAAGAAGTTATTCAGGATGCCATATATTGTCACACGTTTTGACATTTAACTCACTGCGTGAAGTATCTGAGCGAACTCCAGTCCTTTATTATATTTTCCAGCAATTATGTTCCCATTCCTGCTGTTATAATAACTGATAGTGTTTTCGTTTCATCAAGGGTATACATACGGACCACAAGCCCCGAAGCCGTGTTTGTATTGAGGAGGAGGAGTAGCATTCAAATCCCCATCCTGCCTCCATGTTTATGTCTCTGGTTTCCCTAAATAGCTTAAACTATGGCTTACATTGAAAACAAAAGCAAGTGGGTAATTAGTCTCTTGAGAGTGTCATCCAGATCTTGTCATTGATTGTCACAGATTTCTGGTGGCTGGCAGCACTCAGGTACAATTGGTTGAGGTGGTTTTCTAAAGCATTTACAGTACCTTTTTCTGTCTAAGAACCACATTGTAACACCAAGCAAAACTAGATATAGAGGGGTGGAAATGGTGCTAGGTAGTGTTATAATTAACATATTTTTTTACTGGTGACAATCAATGTGTGTAAAAGAGTGATCCAGACTGATTTGTTCTTTTTCATGGGGAACTGTCATGACAGCGCACCTACAGAGGTAAGTAGGGTAAATACAGCACAAATGGTTTCAAATAAACATTGAATTTGTTTTCCAACTGTGTGGACAGTTTAAAAGACCATGATAATATCACACTGGGAGCAATTCACTACCAGCTAAAGATACGCAATAAGTTTGAGGGACCAGGGTATAGTCATAGCAGACTAAGGTAATAATTGATAGCATAGGCATGGGCTATAGTCTGCTATTACCAACAGGAAGGAATACAGGTGACTGTAATGCAATCACAGTGCGTGGACACAAGGGTTTAATGAACTCACGTAGCATGACGGCTATCTCACATTCAGACCCATTTGTTTGAATCATTAAGTCTGAGCACAAATAAATCTTCTACATCTACATTTATACTCCGCAAGCCACCCAACGGTGTGTGGCGGAGGGCATTTTACATGCCACTGTCATTACCTCCCTTTCCGGTTCCAGTTGCGTATGGTTTGCGGGAAGAACGACTGCCGGAAAGCCTCCGTGCACACTTGAATCTCTCTAATTTTACATTCATGATCTCTTCGGGAGGTGTAAGTAGGGGGAAGCACTATATTCAATACCTCATCCAGAAACGCACCCTCTCGAAACCTGGACAGCAAGCTACACCACAATGCAGAGCGCCTCTCTCGCAAGTCTGTCACTTGAGTTTGCTAAACATCTCCGTAACACTATCACGGTTACCAAATAACCCTGTGACGAAATGCACCACTCTTCTTTGGATCTTCTCTATCTCCTCCGTCAACCCGATCTGGTACGGATCCCACACTGATGAGCAATACTCAAGTATAGGTCGAACGAGTGTTTTGTAAGCCACCTCCTTTGTTGATGGACTACATTTTCTAAGGACTCTCCCAATGAATCTCAACCTGGCAACCGCCTTACCAACAATTAATTTTATATGATCATTCCACTTCAAATCATTCCGTACGCATACTCCCAGCTATTTTACAGAAGTAACTGCTACCAGTGTTTGTTCTGCTATCATATAATCATACAATAAAGGATCCTTCTTTCTATGTATTCGTAATACATTACATTTGTCTGTGTTAAGGGTCAGTCGCCACTCCCTGCACCAAGTGCCTATTCGCTGCAGATCATCCTGCATTTCGCTGCAATTTTTTAATGCTGCAACTTCTCTATATACTACAGCATCATCCGCGAAGAGCCGCATGGAACTTCTGACACTTCCCCCCTGCGGGTTCGGGGGTAAGAATAGGCCCGCGGTATTCCTGCCTGTCGTAAGAGGCGACTAAAAGGAGTCTCAAACGTTTTGGCCTTAATGTGATGGTCCCCATTCGGGTTTGACCTCCATTTTTCCAAATTCCACAGAAGTACGAGCCTTTTGGGGAAGGACACCTTATGTGGTGCGCCATCAGTCCTCTGTGCCCTACGACCTTGGCACTCTTGATCGTCTTGGCGTCGCCCCTGCACCCTCCATCCCTCATTTTGGGCATAGACGCCTGCTGTATTGTGTAAGTACCGCCCTTAGTGCGTCACCACCAGCACCCACGATCACTATGGACTACCCATGGCACCCGAAATCCAGCACGGTAGCCAGCCCGTTGTGGTGGGGTCGTCATGTACCCTCTAGGTTGTAGCCCCCTGACAACACAGGGATCGTACTGCCGATGCCTGAGCTGACTCCTCCCCACGTAAGCCACGGAGTAGATGCTCGTCTCTCTGGGGCATCAGGACTCCCGGCAACGGCCATCCTGCCAGGTGGCCTTTGCTGTGGCTGGGTGGCGCCCGTGGGGAGAGCCCCTGGTCGGAGTGGGTGGCATCGGGGCGGATGCCCCGCAGTGAAGCGGGTGAAATCTCAATCTGGTGGTCGCCCGACCGCCAATGTCTCTAAGCGTGGTAAGGTGGAATTTAACGCTGTGACGTATAACCCGAAGTCGTTCCCTTCCCTAGCCACACCATGGGAGGAACGTAGGGCTGCAGACAGACAGGAGCCGTATTCGCCACGATACCTTGTATGCAGCAGAACTGATGGGGATTCGTTTTTGGGGACTAAGCCTCTTTTCTTCGTGCACAATCTCGAAGATAAGTTTGGGGAAGTGGCGTCTCTTTCCAAAATGAGGAGCGGGGCCATTTTGATACAAGCAGCTTCATCTGCGCAGTCCCAGGCATTACTCGCCTGTGGGAAGCTCGGTGACATCCCTGTTACTGTCACTCCCCATAAGTCCTTAAATTTGGTCCAGGGGATTATTTTTCATAAAGATCTTCTGCTACAGTCTGATGACGAGCTACGTGAGAACCTGGCACGACGAGGTGTACACTTTGTCCGTCGTGTCTTTAGGGGGCCAAAGGATAATAGGGTCGCTACCGGTGCTTTCATCCTGGCCTTTGAGGGCGAGTGCTTGCCTGAGAAAGTCAAGGTCATGATATACCGGTGCGATGTCAAGCCCTATGTCCCGCCCCCCTATGCGATGCTTCCAGTGCTGGAAATTCGGACACATGTCCTCCAGGTGCACTTCCAGCCCCACGTGTCGTGATTGTGGACGACCTCCACATCCTAATGCTCCATGTGCTCCGCCTCCCACCTGCGTTAACTGTGGGGAGCATCATTCTCCCTGCTCACCGGACTGTGCAGTCTATCAACGAGAGCGGAAGATACAAGAAATTAAGACCTTGGACCATTTAAGTTACCAAGAGGCAAAGAAGAAATTAGAACGACTCAACCCCACTCCTATGTTGAGGAGTTACGCTACCGTCACACTGCCGCCACCAGCTCCTGCACAGACTCCCTTCTCTGTTGGCCCACAGAGAAATCAAGTAACGTCTGCCCCACCGCTGGGACAGGCCGCTCTCTCTTCCACTGCTCCCAAAACACCGAGGTGGGAGCAGTGCGCCCCAAGCAACCGGGGACGTTGGTCCCCACCTCTCAGCCGGAGCGGCGACGGCCCTCTCCGGCTCCTCAGCCGGGGAAGCGACAGCTCCCTCCGGCTGCTCAGCCGGAGACGCAACAGCCTCCTCCGGCCTCACTTGTTCGGAAGGGATCCCTTGGGGGCGTCCCTTCCACGGACTTCCCCAGTGTCTCACAAGACACTAGCCAGTGGCTGAAAAAGCCACCAGCTGCTGGTCGAAGGGCTTCACGCTCTTCCTCTGTTCCTGACAATGCGTCAGGACAGCCCTCCCAGCATGCCAACCCTCCTCCCAAAGACAAGAGAGAGAAGAGGAAGCTCTCCAAGAAGGATAAGGACCCAGTGGTTCCCGCACCAACGCTCCCTGTCAGCTCAGCCTCTGAGGACGAGGTCGAGCTCTTTGCGTCCCCTGATGACCTGGATCTCGCCGTCTCCTCAGAAACGATGGCTGTAGTGACGTCCGTCGCTCAGTCGGTGGCAGCATGTGACCCTGCCAAGTAATTTGCCTTTTCTGTGCCTGAATGCCCCTACCGGACACGCTTTGTACAATCCTCCAGTGGAATTGTGGCGGTTATTTTAGCCATCTCCCTGAGCTACGGCAGCTTCTAAGCCTGACACCTGCTTTCTGCATTGCCCTACAGGAAACCTGGTTCCCGACAATGCGGACCCCTGTCCTTCGTGGATACAGGGGTTATTACTGCAGCTGTAGCACTTACAATTGTGTGTCAGGTGAAGCCTGCGTGTATGTCCTTACCTCTGTATATAGTGCTCCTGTGCCCCTTGAAACATCATTGGAAGCTGTGGCTGTACGTGTAAGGACTACCCAGGACATAACCGTCTGCAGTGTTTATCTCCCTCCAGGTGGTACAGTCTCCCTGACCGACTTGGCTGCACTTGTCGCCCAACTCCCCACGCCATTTCTTCTCCTGGGGGATTTTAACGCCCACAATCCCCTGTGGGGTGGAACGAAGGTTACTGGCCGAGGCAGAGAGGTCGAGAATCTCATCTCCCAACTCGACCTCTGCCTCTTAAACACTGGCGCCGCCACACATTTCAGTGTGGCGCATGGCACGTTCTCGGCCATAGATCTGTCATTGTGCAGCCCAGGGCTTGTATCATCGGTCCACTGGAGAGTCCACGAGGACTTGTGTGGTAGTGACCATTTTCCGATCTTCCTTTCACTACCACAGCGTCGCTCCCTTGCGCGCTCGCCTAGATGAGCATTTAGCAAGGCAAACTGGGACACGTTCTCCTCTGCTGCCACTGTTGACTCTCTCCCCCATGGTACCATCGATGTGGCGGTTGAGACACTGACTGCAGCAATTGTTTCCGCTGCGGAACGTACCATTCCTCGTTCGTTAGGGTGCCCCCAGCGAAAGTCGGTGCCTTGGTGGTCTCCAGAGGTCGCTGACGCCATTAAAGAACGTCGGCGGGCTCTTCAGCGACATAAGTGGTACCCGTCTTTGGAGAACCTCATTTTTTTCAAACGTCTCCGTGCTCAGGCACGGCGGCTCATCAAACGGCGGAAACAGGAGTGCTGGGAGAGGTACGTTTCCACCATTGGTTCCCGTACTTCACCCTCCCAGGTGTGGATGAAGATTCGGCGCCTCTTTGGATTGCAGCACTCTACAGGTGTCGCAGGGCTTACCATCAACGGGGCGGTATCCACCGATGCTGATGCAATCACCGAGCATTTCGCTCAGCACTATGTTCGGGCCTCTGCGTCGGGGAATTACCCACCCGCGTTTCGCGCGCTCAAATGCCGGGAGGAAGGCAAACGGCTTTCCTTTGCTTCTCGCCACCCTGAGGCGTATAACGCCCCATTTAGTTTGTGGGAACTGCAGAGCGCCCTGGCACAGTGCCCCGATACAGCCTCTGGGCCAGATGGCGTCCACAATCAGATGCTCAAACACCTTTCCCCGGACTGTCAGCGGTGTGTTCTTGCCATCTTCAACCGCATATGGGGCGATGGTGTCTTTCCGTCGCAGTGGCGGGAGAGTACCGTCATTCCGGTGCTGAAGCCTGGTAAGGACCCACTTAATGTGGATAGCTATCGGCCCATCAGCTTGACAAATACTCTGTGTAAGCTCTTGGAACGCATGGTGAGTCGACGGCTGTGTTGGCTACTCGAGACTCGGGGTCTTCTGGCTCCGTGCCAGAGCGGCTTCCGTCAGGGCCGTTCCACTGCCGATACTTTGGTCTTTCTTGAGTCTGCAATCCGCACTGCTTTTTCCAGGCGCCAACATCTCGTCTCCGTCTTTTTCGATCTCTCCAGAGCATATGACACGACGTGGCGGCACCATATTCTCGCCACGTTGCACGGGTGGGGTCTCCGGGGCTCTCTCCCCATTTTTATTCAGAATTTTTTATCTATTTGGACATTCCGTGTTTTACTTGGCACATCCCATAGTTCACTTCATATCCAGGAGAACGGCGTTCCACAGGGCTCTGTATTGAGCGTGCCCCTTTTCCTTGTGGCCATTAATGGCCTTGCAGCAGCAGTAGGGTCGTCTGTCTCACCCATGTTATATGCTGACGATTTCTGCATCTTTTTCAGCTCCTCCACCATTAGTGTTGCAGGGAGCCATACGCAAGGCGCAGGCGTGGGCCCTAGCCCATGGGTTTCAATTTTCTCCTGCGAAGACCTGTGTTATGCACTTTTGTCGGCGTCGTACTGTCCATCCCCACCCTGAGCTCTATCTTCAGGATGCCATGCTCAGGGTTGTTGACACTTACCGTTTTCTGGGATTGCTGTTCGATGCCCGGCTTACTTGGCTTCCACATATTCGTCAGCTCAAGCGTCAGTGCTGGCAGCATCTGAATGCCCTCCGCTGCCTAAGCAACACAACTTGGGGTGCAGACCGTAACACGCTGTTGCAGCTCTACAAAGCCCTTGTGCTGTCCCGACTGGATTATGGGAGTGTGGCGTATGGCTCAGCGTCGCCCTCAGCGTTGCAACTAGAGATGGGGGATGCGCTTTTGAACTAATTCATAGAGTTGAATCTTTCAAAGGAGTGAACAATCAGTGATTCAGAAAAAAAGAACGGTAGCTCCAAACGTTTCTCACAGCAGAGAGAGAGAGAGAGAGAGAGAGAGAGAGAGAGAGAGAGAGAGAGAGAGAGAGACGGAGCATATCAGCGGGGCCTTTGCTGGTCAGAGCACACTGGACGCCACACAACACAGCCAGCGCCGGCCTCTGCCCTGCTTCTACCTTGGCTGCCTGCATTGTGCAGTGCCCCATTGGATTTTGTGTTTCACATATGCCGTGCCGTCCATGTGCGTCGTCTGCCGCGCGCAGTGTCTGGCGCAGCTTAACTTCGCATCGCACTCTGTCGGCGATCGTTTCAGTCGCACGTCCTGCCCTCTGGGCAGTTGATGCGAGCAACAGGACAGAGAGCCACCTAGCGGATAACATAGGAACTATTTGCAACAACCTGCTCGCAAGAGAACAGACGATTTGTTTCGGAGCGGGTGAGTTCACCGCTCCCCCCACCCTCGGAACTCGCCCGCTCAACGCTCACCCCACCGTCTCGACTCTAGCCAGAGCGTTGAGCAAAGCGACTCAGGTGTCACTCTGGTCTCTGCAGTCTCAGCTCACGCAGTAATACAGCTCGTGGCTCGACCCGCTCGACTCAGCGCCTCTGCATCGGAGTTCGTCCCTACTGGATATTGTTCTTCATAGTAATACCGCTATGTATATTACATTATTATGTTATGTATACATCAATTGTTTTTATTTTATTTTTATTTGTTTAAACTGATTAGATTAGGTTCCTGATGACTCCTCTTACTATAGGATTTTTATTATGGACACTCGAATTTACGCTTTAATTACGAGCGAACCGATAAACGTATCGCAAAATGTGATACACCAATATTTTCCTTGTTTTATTCTGCGTAAGGCTATATGCAGCACTTTCGTTTTACAGTCAAGTTTATATTTTTTTTCTTATTCTGGTACGGATTTTGCGATTTTAGGCGTCTTCGGAAGGAAACGTTCACTTTAAAAATATATGGCTTGCGATGAATTTGTATGAGGTTAATGAAATTTTAATACATTATAGCCAAATATATTGTTAATGTAAATCTCAAGTTACAACATTTTCCGATCACCCAAAAAACCACGATAGTGCAAAACAAATCAATAATCAAAAACTTTGTCATATCGTGGAAATTTCAATAAACAATACAAAATTCTTACTCATTATCTGTGTTACTTAAAAATAGGATAAAATAAGATCAAAATACAGGTGTAGTACTGGAATAAACCAAGTTTAAAGGACAATGTGCCTTCCATTTATTTTCTATTGTAAATGAGTGGTGAGTCATGAAAAAGAGCTAATTCATTTCAGGGAGTGAACAGTTCTGATCCAATCTCTGAAAAGAACAGTTTTGCCCATCTCTAGTTGCAACTGCTGGACCCCGTTCACCACTGGGTTCGATAGGCGACAGGAGCATTCCGCACCAGTCCTGTTCATAGCCTCCTTGCTGAGGCTGGGGTTCCTCCACTTCGTATTCGGCGTCATCAACTGTTAGCCAACTATGCTGCCCACGTCCGTTGTTCGCCCCGTCACCCTAACTATCGTCTCCTTTTCGAAAACGCGGAAGTCCATATCCCACACCAGCGGCCACGATCAGGCCATACAATTGGGACCCGTGTTTGGTCGCTCCTTAATGAACTCGAGCTTTTGCCTCTCCCATCTGCTTTCCAGGTCCGCCCACGTACACCACCTTGGTGTATTCGTCGGCCGCAGCTTCGGCTGGAACTTTCCCAATGGCCGAAAGATTCAGTTCCTCCTGCAGTCTTGCGCCGCCAATTCCTTGCGCTCCTAGGCGCATACCATGCCTCGGGGGTTATCTATACCGATGGCTCGATGGTTGATGGCCGTGTGGGGTACGCTTATGCTCATGCGGACTATGTCGACCAGCGCTCCTTGCCGGAAGGCTGCAGTGTTTACACCGCAGAACTGACAGCCATTTTTCGTGCCCTTGAGCATATTCGTACCAGCACTGGAGAGTCCTTCGTCATTTGCAGTGACTCGCTCAGTAGTCTGCAGGCTCTTGACCAGTGCTACCCACGCCATCTCATTGTTGGTGCCATCCAGGGGTCCATCCACGCTCTTGAGCAGCGTGGTCATTCGGTGGTGTTCATATGGACCCCGGGACACGTTGGGATCGCGGGAAATGAACTCGCCGACAAATTAGCCAAAGAGGCTACCCGCAAACTGCCGTTGGAGATCGGCCTCCCGGAAACTGATCTCAGAACCGTTTTGCACCGTCGGGTCTTTGGGTTGTGGGGAGACGAATGGCGCACTCTGTCTGCACCCAACAAGCTGCGGCAGGTAAAGGAGGCAACGACTGTGTGGGGTTCCTCCATGCGGGCCTCTCGCAGAGATTCTGTTGTTCTGTGTAGGCTCCGCATTGGCCACTCTTGGCTGACGCATGGTCATCTGCTGCGTCGAGAGGACCCCCCTCATTGTCGCTGTGGTGCGAATCTGACGGTGGCCCATATATTGTTGGACTGTCCTCTTTTAACCGCCCTCAGGCGAACTTTTAATCTCCAGGGTGCTTTATCATCTCTTTTAGGTGACAATGTCTCTATGGCAGATCGGGTTTTAAGTTTTATTCGCGCAAGTGGCTATTATAGGTCCATTTAACTCTTGTAACTTTACCCTCTTTTGAGCTGTCTCTTTTAATTAGTTTTGTGTTGTAATTCGACTCCACCCTAATTTTTTCGGCTGGAGGTTTTAACGTGTTGCAGAGTGGCTGGCTCATCCTATTATTTTCGTGATCATCCAGCCACAGTCCTCTGCTGTGCAGTTTTCATTCGTTCTGCCTTTGTTCTCTATGTTGTTTTTGTTGCTGTGCTCTGTTTTCCGTGTTGTCTTACAATGGACCATGGGGCTTTTCTTCCCCTGGAGTTTTTCTTTTAGTGCTTCGCTTGACTGGTGGATAGTTTCCCTGTGCCCTGTGTTTTTATGAAACAAGGGACCGATGACCTTTGTAGTTTGGTCCCTTTAATCTTTAACCCAACCAACCAACCAACCTTCTGACACTTTCTACTAGGTCATTTATATGTATTGTGAAAAGCAGTGGTCCCATAACACTCCCCTGTGGCACGCCAGAGGTTACTTTAACATCTGTAGACGTCTCTTCATTGAGAACAACATGCTGTGTTCTGTTTGCTAAAAACTCTTCAATCCAGCCACACAGCTGGTCTGATATTCCATAGGCTCTTACTTTGTTTATCAGGCGACAGTGCGGAACTGTATTGAACACCTTCCAGAAGTAAAGGAAAATGGCATCTACCTGGGAGCCCGCATCTAATATTTTCTGGGTCTCATGAACAAATAAAGCGAGTTGGGTCTCACATGATCGCTGTTTCCTTTGGACACAGCATTGTAACTCAGAAACTGTTTGAGTAGCATGTGTTTTCCTATCTTTACAAACAGTCAGAAAATCTTGCATCTGTCAAGTAATATACTTTCACACGGGTTCCCACATAACAGGAAAAGAATGTAACCGATAATATTCGAGCTCACAGTTTTTCCATGTGATTTGTAGTTTTACATGCACAGTAAGACTGTCATAAAGCCTAGCTGTCAAAATGTGGGTGGCAATGTAATAGTTAGACGGGTAAGGTAGGGTTACTGGATAAAACGTGTGAGGGTACCATAAGACAAGTGGAAGCATTAGTTAACACATGCATGAACAAGTTGACAGGTAAGAGGGCAGGACTAACTTTGTGCTGTAAACCCAACTGGAGAGTAGTATGTAAGATGCAGTTGAGCTGCACGGGTGTTGTAGGGAAGAATCTTTATAACTCCTGTTACCTCTGATGTAGCAGTGAGGTTGTTCATGTTCTCATCTACCGACTGTAAGTTCTGGACAGTGGTGTTTTTAGTAGCGAGCAGACTGTCTTCCAAATGCAGAAGGCAAATGTGTTGGTGGACGAAAGTGCTGTGATAGCTACCTTCAAGGGAAGTGGCATGGTGGATAGCTGCATTCCTGTGTTTGGTATCTGCCTGGTCAGATGTTCGGAATACAGTTCTAAGTATTGATCCTCCTGCACTGAACCATGCTGTCTTGAGGTGATCTGGTGGGATGACACCACAATGCCAAGTAACTGTTTGTGGGCATTATTAATCATTTTGATTACGTCTCGTAAGGAACAGAGGTCTTTCGGTTGTTTCATGTTGATCGAAGCATGTTCACTTCTCTCGTCCTCCAATTACATGCTGCAGTTTAGCTTCTTCATTGTGAAACAGTGACAATTTAATTTCTGCAAGAGTTACAGCCTGGAGCAGTGTGTGCAGTAGGTTGTTCAATCATTCAAATAGCACACCTGATTGAGAGGGCTGGATGTGGAATGGCAGTAGCTCAGTGATTATGGCTAGAAAAATGAACATGATGCCACACTGTATTTTTAAGCATTGTGTAGAATGCGGAAATTCACATGACAGACAGTGGTAATGTAGCATTCAACTTGGCTTGCAAGCCGACAGGCAGGTGGTGCAGCCACAGTGATGTTGATAGGCACAACTACCTAGAAGACCAAATTTTGCATCTTAAGATGGAGTTGAAAATGCATATCATATAGTATGATGACAAGAACAGTGTAAGTAATTATCTGTGCTTGGTGACGGAAGTGTCAACATTTGGTGTTTAATAGACATATAGTGGGACCAACATGTAGTCGCATAGTGATCACCGGCTGTGGACTCTCGAAAGTTTAAAAAAGGAGTCTTTGGCATCCAGGGATTGTTATCTGGTATTGCTCGTGAGTGTTGACTCTTGGGTTTTTCTGTGGTGTGGCAGCTACAAGAAGGCACTTGTCTACCACAAGACTGAAATAAGGCATTGGCAACACATTCTGGATCTTGCAGGAAACCAGAATCAGCATTTGTAATCTGAGATGTTTATGGGGTAGAGTTGAGTTTCCAATTCAATATTATTGCCTGCCATGGATGGAAGGCAGCTGTTGTTGTGGTCTTTAGTCCTAAGGCTGGTTTGATCCAGCTCTCCACACTACTGTACCCTGTGCGAGCCTCTTCATCTCCAAAAAACTACTGCAACGTACATCCTAAATCTGCTTACTGTATTCATCTCTTGTCCCCCCCCCCCCCCCCCCCCCCCAAACACACACACACTTTCTTCCAGTACAAAAGTGCTAATCCGTTGATGTCTAGAGTGTGTCCTATCAATTGATCCCTTCTTTTGGTCAGGTTGTGCCACATACTTCTTGTCTCCCCAATTCTGTTCAGTACTGCCTAATTAGTTACGTGATGTACCCATCTAATCTTCAACATTCTTCTGTAGCACACATTTCAAAAGTGTCTATTCTCTTTTTGTTGGACCTGTTTGTTGTCCATGTTTCACTTCCACACAGGCCTACACTCCAGACAGATACCTCCAGAAAAAACTTCCTAACACTTAAATCTATATTCAGTGTTAATAAATGTCTCCTCTTCAGAAATGCTTTTCTTGCCATTGCCATCATCAGTTATTTTGCTGCCCAAATAGCAAAACTTATCTTCAACTTTAAGTGTCTCATTTTCTGATCTAATTCCCTTAGCATCACCTGATGTAATTTGATTAGATTCCATTATCCTTGTTTTGCTTCTGTTGATGTTCATCTTATATCCTCCTTTGAAGACACTGCCCATTCTGTTCTACTGCTCTTCCAAGTCCTTTGATGTGTCTGATGGAATTGCAACATCATCAGAAAACCTCAAGGTTTTTATTTCTTTTCCCTGAACATTAATTCCTTTCAAAATTTTTCTTTGTTTTCCTTTACTGCTTGTTCAGTGTACAGATTGAATAACATTGGGGAGAGACCACAACCCTGTCTCACTCCCATCTCAACTACTGCCTCCCTTTCATGCTCCTCGACTCATATAGCTCCCATTTGGTTTCTGTGCAAGTTGTAAATAGCCTTTCACTCCTTGTGTTGTACCCCTGCTACCTTCAGAATTTCAAAGAGTATTCCACTCAACATTGTCAAAAGCTTTCTGTAAGTCTGCAAATTCCATAAATGTAGGTTTGCCTTTTCTTAATGTATCTTCTAAGACAAGTCATAGGGTCAGTATTGCCTTATGTGTTCCTATATTTATCCAGAAATCAAACTGATTTTTCCCAAAATTGGCTTCTACCAGTTTTTCCATTCTTCTCTAAAGAATTCATGGAAGTATTTTGCAACCTTGACTTATTAAACTGATGGCTGGGTAATTTTCACACCTGTCAGCAACTGCTTTCTTTGGAATTGGAATTATTACCTTATTCTTAAAGACTGAGGGCACTTCATCTGTCTCATATATCTTGCACACCAGATGGAAGAGGTTTTCATGGCTGGCTCTCCCAAGGCTATCAGTAGTTCTGACAGAATGTTGTCTACTCCCGGACCCCTGTTTCGACTTAGGTCTTTCAGAACTCTGTCAAATTCTTCTCGCAGTCTCATATTTCCCACCTCATCTTCATCTCTGTCCACTTCCCTTTCTATAATCTTGCTCCCTACACCACCTTTCAACTTTCCCTTCTTTTGTTAGCACTGGTTTCCTATCTGAGTTCTTGATATCTATACAGCTGGGTTGTCCTATGTCAAGTATCCTAGTTTAGAACTTGCTCCCAGCTCGGCCAGCTTCAATTTTGATGAAATTTGTATAGTCTGTACCTGAGGGATGTTCTTGAACTTCTGCAAAGTTTCAGGTTCACTTGTAACTTGGTTAACGTACTGGAGCCATTTTTGTGAATATCAATTTTTCAGAGACTGCAAAATCACAAAGAAATCTTCAAGTTTGGCATGCCACTGTTGCTAATCTAAAAGAGCTAGCCCCTTACTTCTGGGCATAGTGGTACAATGTTTTATGCTCAATGCATAAATGATGCCAGTAAAGATCAGAAAGTAATACTTTTGGCATAATCTCAGTTCAAAGTGGGTAACAAATCATTTTACAACTAGTAGGTAGTGAGGAAAGTGCACTTGGTTTTTTTGCCAAACTATTGTTTGTTTGGCTTGTAGATATTTCACAAACCAGGGCCTAGCGTATGTGTTTAATTACTGTGCTACCATTCTGCAAATTTGCTAAAAACTGAATGTACCAAACTATGCCCATGTTCAAAGTCACATATCTCAGAATGGATACCTACCACACTACATTCATTAATAACATGTCAGTAGAGCACAATTTCGTTCTACTACAAATATTTATTTCCATTTTGATGTCTCTTTGGGTAATGTGCAAAAATTTTGCCTAAAATATGAAATTTTGTAGCTTAAGTATTCATTTTTTATTTTTTGATTAATGAAAATTTAAACCTCTTGTGATAGGTTCATTGCTTCATTTCACTGTAGTGAAACTGCTACATAACTTTTTTCTGAATACTAATTGCCTACTTATTGTTTTTATTTCTTTTCTTTAGTTAGGACTCAACAATTTGATGTTAGTGCCTGAAGCTTATCAAGTTGTTGTTAAAATGGAGAAACAAGATCAAGTCAGTGCATGCAGTTATAGAAATGCTGATTCCCAATGCCAGTTAACGGCATACAGTGCCTTAGAGGGACTGAAAGCTGTAAAGGAACTTTCATTAGAACAACAAAAATTGCTTACTTGACAGAGCGCTTTACACACTACTGAAAATGCTCAACTATACTTACATCGTGAAGCTTTACTCTTACAAATGTTTGAATTTTTGCAAAGATGATGCTGCAACCCTTTCGGTAAGAAAAACCATACTGCACAGAAATGTTTTGTGTTCAGTCTACATGGAAACAGCTGACCAGTTAAAAAGGATAGACGACATCTGATATTAAACCTGCCCAAAAAATGTGCCATCCTGTAGAAAAGCATTTGATACAATGAAATATTCGCAAATGGAAGTTACACCTCAGTCAGATGAAGATGACGAGACTAACATTTACCACAATTTGAATGGAAGCTTAACAGCTGTTGGAATATCACCATTAAAATTTCAATGAATTGGTGCAAGGATACAAAAGGCTATGCAAAGTGAAAAATACATCAACTTGAAGGTGGAGTTACTAAGAAAACTGTAGCAATTGGAGGATTTGATTCCAGTGAACTGGAGCAGCCATGCACAAGCAAGCAATGCTTGACTTGTTTAGATTACAGCCAGCTGACCGAAAAATTGAGAAAAAAATTAAGTACATCAAATAATAATGAGGAAATTCAAATGTCAACCTTAGTTCCCCAAAGCTGGTCTATCAAAAAGACTATGGAAGGATTCAGTGTTCCAGAAAGAATGGTAAGAAAGACTAGAAAGTTAAAAGCTGAACAGGGAATATTGGCACAGCCATAAGGTAAATTTGGGGGAAAAAGCTTCCTGAGGCTGTGAAGGCAAGAGTCACAGAGTATTTTTATGATAAAGAATTTGGCCGGATATGTCCAGGTAAAAAGGACTGTATTATTGTTCAAGTAGATGGAGAAAATGTTTAAAAACAAAAGTATTTGTTACTGAGAAGCTGAAAAGAAGTGTTTGTTGCTTACTGCAATAAAAATGGACTGGAAACTGGAGTTTCCAAATTTTGTAAATTAAGGCCAAAGTGGTGTGTGACTGTTGGTGCACTGGTTCACATTCAGTTTGCATCTGCACAGTACATTGGAATGTGAAACTAACATTGGCACACTGTCCAATAAAAGAAGACTGTAATATTTTCTTGAGCAAAATTGTGTGTAATTTGGAAAAGAAAGATTGTACACTTAATCGCTGTGAAGTGTGTCCAGCAACAGAAGCTCTGGACTATTTGTAAAGTGTTTTCGCAGAAATTGATCCTGAGGATCCAATTCAGTTTAAGCAATGTTTTGACACAGACAGAGATACAACTGAAACCAGAGATATGACAGTGGAGGAATTCATTGAAGAATTAGTTACAACGCTTTTGGCCCTTTGTTCTCACTACTACATTGCAAAGCTTCAGGGCAAGCATTTGCAATTGACTAAAGAAGGTCTCAAACCAGGAGAATAGATTAAATTAATGGATGTTGCTGAAAATTATTCCTTTATTGTCCAGCAAACAGTTCAAGGATTTCATTGGGAAAATAGCCAAGCTATGTTACATCAATTTCTTATGTACTACAATAATAATGAAGAACTTAAAAGGATCAGTCACTGCCTAATCAAGACTGCCTCCGACATCAAATCCCTGAAGTGCACGTCTGCAGAAATTAAGCATATCCATCATTTTAGTGACGGTTCTGCTGCCCAAAACAAGAATTTTAAGAATATTTCAAATCTTTGCCATCATCAAAAAGATTTTGACATCACTGCAGAATGGTATTTTTTTGGAACAAGCCATGGGAAATCACTACGTGGTGGTACTGGGGGCACAGTTAACGTTCAGCAGCAAGGGCTATCCGCCAGCATCCAATTGAAAACCAAATCTTAGCACCAACTGATCTGTTTCAATATTGCAAAGCAAATGTGCAAGGCACTGACTTTATTTATATCAAAAAAGAAATTCTTGAAGATGCAAATATTGATCAAGAAAAGTGTTTTGAGGATGGATGTACAGTTTCTGGTACAAGAGAGCATCACCATTTTTTACCAGTTGATGAAAAGCGACTTCAGATTTGTGAAGTATCAAATAATATGTTGTGCTTTATAGCAAATGTTGACCGAAATGCTAAGTTACTTCTAAACGCGTAGCCATTATTGAACTATAATCTGGCAAGTACAATGCTTGTATTTATGATGGAAAGTGGTAGATAAGAAATATCTGAAGTTTCATACAAGGGAAAAGATGTCTTGAGTAATTTTGTGTTTTCTCAAGGAGCTGCTCAATCATTTCATTGGCCTGCTAGAAGAGATATATGCTGGATTCGAGAACAACAGATAATTGCAGCCGTTCCAGTTCCAGCCGCATCAATGATGTGGTGGTGATATCATTTGCCGCAAGCAGTAGTTTCAGACATCAGCAACCAATTTAAAGCATTCGACAACAAAAGACTCCCACATTCAGGCTTGGGAACCTCCAGTAAAGAAACCCACCTGTGGCTGACCGTGCCTGGCAGTGGGGTTACCAGTCACTGGGATTGGTAGTGACTTAGCCACCGTGGACAATGGAAGGATTTTTCTCAAATTACAAAAAAATGTTAATAGTTCAGGTGAAATTTTTGCACCTTGCCCAAGACACCAAAATGGAAGTAAGTATTTCTAATACAATGAAATGTGCTCCATTGACTGGTGTTAATGAATGTAATGTGGTAGGTGTCCATTTTGAGACACGTGATTTAGAAGGCAGGTACAATTTGGTACATTAAAATTTTTAGCGAATGTACAAGATGGTAGCACAGTAATTAAACACACAAACTAGATCCTAATTTGTGAAACATCTGACAGCCAGACAGACAATAGTTTGGCAAAAGACAAGGTCCATGATGCCCTTTCCTCACTACTTATGGGATGTTAAACTACGGAGCAAATTTGTCGCAAGATGATTTTTTGCCCACTTTGAACTGAGATTATGCCAAAAGCATTGTTTTCTGACCTTTATTAGCATCATTTATGTGTTGAGTACAAAATGTTGTACCACTATGCACAGAAGCAAGGAACAGTGGCATGCCAAACATGAAGATTTCTTTGTGACTTTCTGGTCTCTGAAAAAATGGTATTCACAAAAATGGCTCTAGTACCTCAACCAAGTTACAGGTGAACCTGAAACTTTGCACAAATTCATGCAGGTCCCTCAGGTACAGACTGTATAAATTTCATTAAAGTTGAAGATGGTTGAGCTGGGAGCCCTAGGACACCTGACCCAGCTGCTTCTCTTTTCCTCAAATGCCTCTTTAATCTTCATGTAGGCAGTATGTGCCTTTCCCCTAGAGAAATGTCCTTGTAAATCCTTCCATTTCCTCTAGCCATTCCTACTTAGCCATTTTACACTTTCTGTATTCATTCCCTTTCACTCGCTTCATTTGGTACATTTTTATATTTTCTCTTTCCATCAATTAAATTCAAATTCTCTTGTGTTATCTAAGGGTTTCTACTAGGCCTTATCTTTTTAAATATTTGATCCTCTGCTGCCTTCACTATTTCATCTCTTAAGGCTACCCATTCATCTTCTACTGCAGTCCTTTCCCCTATTCTAGTCCACAATTGCCTAATGCTCAACAACCTCTGGCCGTTTCAACTTAACCGGGCCCCATCTTTGTGATTTCCTACCTTTTTCCAATTTCGTGTTTTAATCTACAGTTCATAACCAACAAATTGTGGTTAGAATCCACATCTGTCTCTGACATTTTAAAATCTCTGTCTTACCATTATATAATCAGTCTGAAACCTTTCCGTGTCTCCAGGTCTCTTCCACATATAAAGCCTTCTTTTATTATTCTCAAACCAAATGTTAGTGATGATTAAATTATGCCCTGTGCAAAATTCTACTAGGCAGCTTTCTCTTTCATTCCTTTCCCCAAGTCTGTATTCACTTGCTATTTGCTTTCTCTTCCTTTTCCTACTGTCAAGTTCCAGTCCCAATTAGTTTTTTGCCTCCGTAAACTAAATTTCTGTTATCTCATCACACATTTCTTCAGTCTTGTCATAATCTGCAGAGCTAGTTGGTATGTAAACTTGTACTACAGTGGTAGGTTTGGACTTCATGTCTATCATGGCTATGATAATGCGTTCACTATGCTGTTCATAGGCTCTTACCTGTTTTCCTATTTCCTTGTTCATTATTAAACCCATCCCTGCAGTACCCCTATTTGATTTTGTATTTATAACCATGAATTCACCTGACCAGAGGCCCTGTTCCTCTTGTCACCAAACTTCATTAATTCCCACTGTATCTAACTTCAACCTATCCATTTCCCTTTTTAAATTTTCTAACCTACCTGCTTGATTGAGGGATCTAACATTCCATGCTCCAATCCATTAGCCCACCAGATTTGTTTCTCCAGATGACAGCCTCCCAAGTAGTACCTGCCCAGAGATCCAAATGCGGGACTATTTTACCTCAGAAATATTTTACTCAAGAGGATACCATCATCATTTAACCAGACAATAGAGCTGCATGCCCTCAGGAAAAATTACAGCTGTAGTTTCCTTTTGCTTTCAGCCATTCGAAGTACCAGCAAAGCAAGGCCGTTTTGGTTGATGTTAAAAGGCCAGTGCAGTCAATCATTCTGACTGTTTCCAGGCTGCTGCCCTCTTCAGGAAACATACATTTGTCTGGCCTCTCAACAGATACCCCTCTGTTGTGGTAACACCTACAGTATGGCTATCTGTATCACTCAGGCACGCAAGCCACCCCACCAACACCGACGTCCATGTTTCATGGAAGGCAGTGCAATACAAAATAAGGATTGCCACATATTTGACTGGGGTTAAGCTAACAGAGTTGGCAGTATGCTTAGAACAAGGCCAGAGTAGAAATTTTGACTGTGGAGGAAAGGTACAGGCAACTGAAATGGATCATTTTCTGGATAGGATTAGGATAGTTTTTCCATCCAAACCACAGCTTTCCAATCAATCGTGAAATTGCCACTCCGGCATTGGACTGGAGATAAGGGTTTACGGAATAGGTTCTGGAGGTATGTATTTGTGGTTTCTGTATTGGCTGGGTCTGGTACCCAATAGGTGGGCACTTAGTAAGGTATCAAAGCTTTCACACAGTCAGTTGAAAGCAGCAATGGCAGCCTTTAATATTTTTCCAGGGATGAATGCACAGGATAGTAGCTGGAAAGATAGTTATAGAAATAAGTACATAAACTAATGATGAGACACAAGTGTGTGTAGTGAAACAAGTGCCAGGATATTCTATTTCTATGGAAACTGTTGTGGAGGTATACAAGTGTTTAATAACAAGGCAGCTATGGGAATGCAGTGCTGGAGGCGAGATAATTTTAGTCATTACGAAGATTCAGAGTCAGGTTCCAGCTCTCAGCTGATACACAGATACAGAGTGGCAAGTTAAGTGTTTATATTTTTCTGTGTCTTCCTTGAGTATATTTATTAAATTTCATGCTTGTTTCTCTGTTTGCGATGTTTACTCTCGCATTTTTGTAAGTATAAATTCATTTGGTCCTTAGAGCAATAGTTGCTCTGTGAACAGGGAGCTATGTAGTTCATTAACACTTTAGTGTCCATCAGGAGGGTAGCAAGTTGCATATCTAGAATTGTGTGCTTTTATAGTTCACTTCCAGTTAGTCCTGCTAGGACAACTAGGATGTGTTCAGGCTGCGTGCAGACGCAGGAGGAGCTGGCCGCAGTTCGCAAACAGCTGAATGTGCTTTTGGTTACGGTCAGTCACCTTCAGGCTGCTGCCTGGGGAGTAGCGGTGGCAGAGAATCTGGCACATAGCATGGGACACTTCAGGTGTCGCTTATTTTGCCCACAGGTCTGCTACCAAGGCACCGCCTAGTGCGCACGACACGTTGGATCTGCTCTCACAGCAGGGTGAGTGGCAGGTGGTAACGCCGTGGTGTCGATCGAGGTGGAGGGCTAATGTGTAGACTGACCACCTTGCCTCACCGCTCACCCGTTCTCCCTGTGAGTGGACAGGTGGCTGTTCCTCTAGCAGGGTCCAAGCAGGCACAACGGGGGGGGGGAGATGTTTACTAGTTATTGGGAGCTACAATGTTAGGCACTATAACCCCTTAGAAAGATAGCATTCTGTTCTGGAAAGAAAGCCAATGTGCGCTGGGTATGTCTATGGGGGGGGGGGGGGAGGGTCCTTATCACAGATGTGGAGGCCTTACCTGTGGCTGTCGAATGTGCAGTGTGCAGGTGTCTGCATGTTTTGCTCACATCGGCACCAACGATACGAGGCCTATTGCTTGGGTTCTAAGGCTATCTTCAGTTTGTACAGGCAGATGATGGAGGTGGCTGACCTCACATGTGGGGAGCAAACAAGAGCTTGCAATTTGCAGCATAGTTCCCAGAGTTGACTGGGGTCCTTTAGTTTGGAGCCGAGTGGATATTCTCAACCAAAGGCTTCATCGATTCTGTGATGCTCTTGGCTGCAGATTTCTAGACCTGTATTATCGTGTGGGGATTTGTAGGACTCCCCTTAATAGGTCAGGGGTGCGCTACACAAAGGGAGCAGTTACTCCAGTAGCAGAGTACTTCCAGAATGCACATGAGGTTTGTTTAGGCTATGCAGTAGTTTGAGGTGTTCTGATGAACACTCGCCAGTTGATATGCAGCAAGGGAAGTCTGACGGCATTCAGAATAAAGACACTTCCACTATCACAGTTTTATAAGTAAACTGTCAAAGTATACTTAATAAAGATCCCAAATTTACTGCCCTCCAGGAAAGTTCTCTAGCTCAAATTATTCTTTAGCTCAAATTATTCTTGGGACTGAGAGCTGTTTGAAATCTGAAGTGGAAAGCTCAGAGGTATTTAGTGTGTCATGTGGAATGTATATCGGAAAGACAGTTTAGAGGCCACAGGAGGGGGGTGTTCATTGCAGTTGACAAAAATATTGTTTCTTTTGGGGTCAAAGCTGAATATGACAGTGAAGACATCTGAACACATCAACAAATAACTTGGTTTTACCTACACCTGTTATGTTTTTACTGTCCAACTGATTTGTTGTGACAGCTTTAGAGTCATTAAAAGAAAGTCTATGGTCAGTAGCACGTAAAAACCAAGATCATACAATACTAATTGGAGGTTACTTTAAACTGCGATAATAGATTGGTATGTCTATGGATTCTTTGTGGGGGATGTGGATAGACAGTCATGCGAAATACTTTTGAACTCATTTTCTGAAAATTGTCTTGAGCAGCTAGCTCAGCAGCCCACACACAATGGAAGTATCTTAGACCTTGTAGCTACAAATAGGCCGGACATTATCGACAATGTCAGTATAGCAATGGGGATTAGTGATCATGTCATTATAGCAACTATGATGACGAAAGTTAATAAATCAGTCAAGGAAGCTAGGAGAGTGTTTCTGCTAGGTAGAGCAAATCATCAGTTATTAGTATCTCTCTTAGACAGTGAATTGGAATCGCTTAGTTCCAGTAAGAAGGATATAGAGAAATTATGGGCAAAGTTTAAGCACATTGTAAATCATGGTCTTGAGAGTTAAGTGCCTTGTAAGTGGATATAAGATGGAAGAAATCCACCATGCTTTAAAAACAACATTCGGCAGATGCTGAGGAAGCAGAGGTTGTTGCACTGTCAGTTCAAAAGGGATTGCACAAATTATGACAAGCAAAGTTTAGTAGGGATTCGTGCATCTGTCAAAAAATGTATACACAAAGCGTACAACTACTACCACCATCGCACTTTAACAAAAGATCTGATAGAGAACCTGAGAAATTTCTGGTATTACATAAAATCACTAAGCAGTCTAAGGCTTCCATTCAGTCCCTTGTTGACCAGTTTTGTTTGGGAGTTGAAGATAGCAAACTAAAGCCAAAGTTTTAAATTTCAGACTGAAGAAATCGTTCACACAGAAGAATCCTGCAAACATATCGTACTTTGACCATCGGACAGACTCCCTTATGGACGACATAATAATAAGCATACCTGGCGTAGAGAAAAAACTGAAAGATTTGAAAGCAGGTAAATCACCAGGTCCGGATGGAATCGCAATTTGATTTTACAAAGAGAGCTTTATGGCATTGGCACCTTACCTAGCTTTCATTTATTGAGAATCTCTTGCACAGCACAAAGTCCCAAGCAGCTGGAAAAAAGCATAGGTGACTCCGGTATATAAGAAGGATAAAAGAACAGACCCGCAAAATTACAGACCAATATCCCTAACTTCTATTTGCTGCCGAATCCTTGAATGTATTCTCACTTCGAATATAATAAACTTTTTTGAGACTGAGTTTTAGAAAGCATCGCTCATGCGAAACTTAGCTTGCCATTTTCTCTCATGATATACTGAGAACTGTGGATGAAGGGCAACAGGCAGATTCCATATTTCCAGATTTCTGGAAAGCACTTGACACAGTGCCCCATTGAAAGCTGTTACCAAAGGTACGAGCAAGTCCACAGATATGTGAGTGGCTTGAAGACTTCTTAAATAATAGAAAACAGTATGTAGTCCTTGATGGCGAGTGTTAATCACAGACAAGGGTATTGTCAGGAGTGGCTTAGGGAAGTGTGATAGGACTGCTGTTGTTTTCTATATACATAAATGATTTGGCGGACAGGGCAGGCAGCAATCTGTGGTTGTTTGCTTATGACGCTGGGGTGTACAGTAAGGCGTCAAAGTTGAGTGACTGTTGGAAGATACAAGATGACTTAGAGAAAATTTCCAGTTGGTGTGATGAATGGCAGCTAGCCCTAAATGAGGAAAAATGTAAGTTAATGCAGATGACCAGGAAGATCAAACTTGTAATGCTCAGTTACAGTATTACTGGTGTCCTGCTTGACACAGTCAAGTTGTTTAAATATATGGGCATAACAATGAAAAGTGATATTAGGTGGAATGAGCATGTGAGAACTGTGGTAAATGGTCGACTTTGGTTTATTGGGAGAATTTTAGGAATGAGTCTGTGGAGGAGACCATATATATGACGCTGCTTCGACCTATTCTTGAGTACTGCTCGAATGCTTGAGATCTGTATGAGGTCGGATTGAAGGAAGACATCGAAGCAATTCAGAGGTGGGCTGCTAGATTTGTTACTGGTAGGCTCGAACAACACATGAGTGTTAAAGAAATGTTTGGAAACTCAAGTGGGAATCCCTGGAGGGAAGACAATGTTCTTTTTGAGATACACTTATTGAAAAAATTTAGAGAACCGGCATTTGAAGCTGACTTCGGAACGATTCTACTGCTGCCAATATACATTGTGTGTAAGAACCACAAAGATAAGATATGAGAAATTAGGTGTATAGACAGTTGTTTTTCCCTTGCTCTATTTGCGAGTGGAACAGGAAAGGTAATGACAAGTAGTGGTACAGAGTACCCTCTGCTACGAACGTACAGTGGCTTGCAGAGTATCTATGTAGGTTCAATAGACATTGTTTAGCAGTGGTCGCTTTTTACACTAAGGTACTCACTTCATTGGGAAAAGTTGAAGTGTACATATTCCAGGAACCCGTAGTAAGGCTTACACATCCAGTGGAACCGCTAGTGTGTCAAATATACATATAGTCTTAACCTGTCTTAAAGTTATGAAATCGTTTTAGTGGAAAAGGCAGGTAGAAATAGTCACATACGGACACCAGGAAGGATGCTCAGTCGAGTGCAGACTGGGCTAAATTCTTGTGCTAGTGGAGCACTGCACTTTGCCGGGTGCATGGGTGTAGAAAACGGAGGGGCAGATGAACCCTCTTGAGATACACTAGATCAGATCCATAGATTACTAGCTAAGAACCACTGTATACACTCGTATCTGCAAACAGCCAGGAATTCCACTGCAGTATTATGACTTGATGGTACAGCCTGATTCATAGCAAGGAGTTTTCAGAAGAGGGTTTTATGGCACATGCCAATATCACAAGAAATAAATGATCATACAGCCAGAAACACTGCTCTAGGTCCTGATGTGATCCATTATGCCATGCTTCATCATCTGTGCCCTGAATCAAAAAGACAGCTCCTCTCTCGAATGAGATTTTCACTCTGCAGTGGAGTGTGCACTGATATGAAACTTCCTGGCAGATTAAAACTGTGTGCCAGACCGAGACTCGAACTCGGGACCTTTGCCTTTCGCGGTCAAGTGCTCTACCAACTGAGCTACCCAAGCACGACTCACGCTCCATCCTCACAGGTTTACTTCTTTCAGGAGTGCTAGTTCTGCAAGGTTCGCAGGAGAGCTTCTGTAAAGTTGGGAAGGTAGAAGATGAGGTACTGGCAGAAGTAAAGGTGTGAGGACGGGGCGTGAGTCGTGGTTGGGTAGCTCAGTTGGTAGAGCACTTGCCCGCGAAAGGCAAAGGTCTCGAGTTCGAGTCTCGGTCTGGCACACAGTTTTAATCTGCCAGGAAATTCCAGCTCCTCTCTCATTTCAATCAGATCTGGTTTGATGGACAGTGCCCCATGACTTTGAAGGAGACAATATTAATTCCATTCTGGAAATCAGGCAAGGACCATAGTGCCCCTAACAGTTACCAGAGTGTAGCCCTTTTTCACTTGTATGGGTAAGACTCTTGAACGCATGGTTTACTGCCGCCTCATCTGGCTACTCGAATTCTGAGGTCACCTGAACCACTCCCAGTGTAGTTTCGGGTGCTACCATTCCACCCTTGACAACTTAATGCTACTGGAGATGGCAATACAGGAGTCCTCCTTATGGCAGAACCATTTCGTTGGTGTGTTTTTTGACCTCAAAAAAGTATATAACATTACTTGGAGTTAAAACATTCTTCACCAACTTTATGCATGGGAACTATGTGGACGCCTGCCACTTATTATCCAATTCTTTCTAGGAATGGCATTGTCAATATCGTGTTGGCGATGCCTTGTTTGACTTCTATGTTAAAGAGAATGGGGTTCCCCAAGGCAGTGTCCTCAGTGTCACATTGTTACCATCGTTATAGTGGAATGACTTTGCAGTCTTCTACTCTTCCTCTGATCTTATAAAGATGACGAGGCAGCTACAGCTGACCATTAGGAGCTGAAAACCTGGGCCAGGACAACTGGTTTTCACTTCTCATGTGAGAAGACTATGTGTGTCATTTTTAACCATTGTTGTCGAAGTTTTAGCCAACCAGTGCTCACAGTGAGGGACAATATTTTATGGTTTCAAGAAACTGTGAGCATTTTGGGTTTATTATTTGACTTGAAATTAACTTGGCTCTCACACCTGAAAGACCTATGAACAAAGGGCTTCCAGTCTTTGAATATTTTGAAATGCTTTAGCGGAAAAACATGGGAAGCTATCAGGTCCCGTCTCCTGCAGTTTATGGGGTATTTGTTTGATCATGTTTAGATTATGGCAGCATGGTCTATGGATCAGCCCATCCTTCCTACCTCAAGATGTTAGATGCTATCCATCATGAGGGCATTCAAATACCGACTGGAGCCTTTCGGACTAGCCCAGTTCAGAGTCTGTGTGCAGAGGCTGGTGTATCACCACTCTAGTTTCCGTGATTTATCCTTTTGGCTCGACAGGTGCTGAAAATCTCAACATCACCTCAGTCAGTGACATTTAGTTCATTGGTCCAACCCACCTTTGAACAGCTGTTCAGGAATTGGCCCCATGAGAAAACTTGTACTCCAGATTATGTTTTTACAACTTTGTGTTTGTCCATTTTAAGTACATACTACAGTGTTAATGTTGTTTATACGGGTGGATAGCAGCAAGAGAATGTCATCAGTTGTTCTGCTCTTTTGTTGGGTACCCAGTCACATTAGGATACAGGGCAACAACAAAGCCGCCAAGAAAGCTTGTCGGGATGGTGCTGTCCACCAATGTCCCATCCCGTTGCACGCCATCATCTCATTTTATGACCAATTCATCATGCATCAGAGGGAGACTGAATGGTTGCAGGTGACAGAAAACAAACTGCAGTCACTCAAATCGACCACAAAGGCATGGCAGACTTCATGTCAGTCTCACCGCTGGAAGGAAGTTCTACTTAACAGACTATGCATTGGAAATAGCCATTTAACACTTGGCTTCCTCCTCCAGCAGAAGGATCCAAAACACTGTATAGTTTGTGGCGTATCACTTTCACTTCAGCGTACTGTGGCAATGTGTGTCCTGTAAACTGATATTAGGACAGCCCTCAGTCTCGATGTAGATTTGCCCATCGTCCTCACAGATACTGGTTTCAGTATTACAAGGGTGGTGAAGTTTTGTGAACTGACAGTTTACAAAATTAACTGAGTGTTAGGTCTCTAAATATGGTGACAGTGCTGAAACATGTACAGTCCTAGACGTAAAACCCGGCTACTGCTGTAAAGACTAAGTCTGCAAGGTCGCTAAATATGGTGACATGTACTGAAATATGTACAGTCCTAGACTTAAAACCCGGCTGCTGCTGCAGAGACTAACTCAAAGTAATCCACATAAGGTGGTCAACATCACCGACGTCTCTCAGCTTTCTAAGCCAGGCCAAATGCATGGTGTGGTAACACTGTAGGATGCCCTAAATTGGTGGGGAAGGGAGGCACATTTTAATACATTATAAACTACTCCGCATGTGGGGACAGCCTTTGTCCCCACCCACGAGATTAGCTGAATTTTTGGTCAGGGTGCTGATGACCATGATGTTGAGCACCGATCACCTCTTATAATAATAATAATAATAATAATAATAATAATAATAATAATAATAACCTACTTAAGTAGTTTATGTATCATAACTAGCCATCAGTAACAATATTGCATAGGAATGCTCAGTGTATGAACTGATGGTGTTCAAGTAGAAATGCAGTAATAATTGCTGTTTGATTTTTATTGCTTGGAATGACAGCTTAGAGTACTCCTACACTTGACTTTTGAATCTTGCCTATAGAATCCAAATGTCACATGGCACTTAAATGGTTGCAGTTAACCACATGTGTCTGCTGCTGAGTCTTCCTGAATGTGGAAAATCATTTATACCAGAATGATCTTTCTTGAAACAATAAAATCCTTTTCCAACATGTTTTGCCCAAAGGCATTCATGTCACATGCAATAAAAAGATTCTGAGCCACTTCTGCTGCCTTCACCTCTCTTTTAAATCCAGAGTGAATAATATGTTGCAAATGTTTGACCTTTTCCCACTTGAAAGTGTATTTTACAACTCTTGTACAAGTTTCTTAAGTTTCAAGCATGCAACATCTAATACATAGCTATAAGATAAATACTAGAACTCCAGGTAAGACAATGGCAGTTGACAAATACACTCATAACCCTGTGCAGCATTCATTTGGCGTGTGGCCGGTGGCCACTGCAAGGTAAGGAAACTCAATCATAAACTGATCTCATCTTGATGCAGCCAAGAGCTGTTCGGCGAATTGTTCCTGGAAGTTCTTGCAGTTACAGGTGGGTTAGAAGGTGAAGCAAATGATCCTTGAGGTTCCGTGAAACTGATGAAATGAAGTGCCGTATGGCTAGAACCCCCCATCAGGTAGACTAGTCACTTGGTGCAAGTCGTCTTAGTTGACACCACTTCGGTGGTGTGCGTGTCGATGGGTATGATATGATGATGAACAAAGTACAACACCCAGTTTGTGAGCGGAGAAAATTTCCATCCCAGCAGGGAATCGAACCCAGGCACTGACATCTCAGCTATTAAGGCGGATATGAAACTGATGACTTTAGCAATCAACCAAAATGCAATTTAAAAATACAGGAAATGAAATGGACTCAAACTAAAGATGTTATTTCTACACAGCATGACAGTTACCTCTAGACCATGAGCAGATACAGCACTCTTAACAGCTCGTGAAGAGTGGCAGCACTTCCTCTATACAGTTCGACATCCTACAGTGTTGCCAGACCATGCATTTGGCCTGTCTTAGAAATCTGAGAGACAGCCGATTACATTGGCCACCTTAAGTGAATGACTTCTACTCAGCCTCTGCAGCAATAGCCTGGTTTTAAGTCTAGGATTGTACATGTTTCAACACAGTCACCATATTTAGAGATTTTGGACTCAGTTAACTACAGGGGGCATTAGATGGCAACAGGAGCCTTCAGGACAGGCACTATATCCATTCTCTGTGCTGTGATTAGGGAACCACCTCTAACCATCTGGCAAAAGTTCCTCACGGTGCAACATGCATATAAAGTCTGGCCAATTCCCCCAGTCTCTGATCTTTACTCTTCTTGTCCAGTGAAGAACAGAATGACTGAATCTTTTAATAACATAAGAAGATGGGACTGGAGTCGAGGAGCAACTTGCAGAGCTAGGTGTAATGGACCTGAACATTTTAACACAGATTTGGTGCAAGTATTTCTGTTGGTTAGTAGTGAGACCAAGGCTGTTTTTAAATTTGGAAATGTACAAGAAATCTTGTGTGCCAGGTTTTAAGAGGATGTAGATGAAGACGAAATGGGAGATAAGATACTGCATGAAGAGTTTGACAGAGCACTGAAAGACCAGAGTCGAAACAAGGCCCCGGGCGTAGACAACATTTCATTAGAATTACTGATGGCCTTGGGAGAGCCAGTCATGACAAAACTCTACCATCTGGTAAGCAAGATGTATGAGACAGGCGAAATACCCTCAGACTTCAAGAAGAATATAATAATTCCAATCCCAAAGAAAGCAGGTGTTGACAGATGTGAAAATTACCAAACTATCAGTTTAATAAGTCACAGCTGCAAAATACTAACTCGAATTCTTTACAGACAAATGGAAAAACTGGTAGAAGCCGACCTCGGGGAAGATCAGTTTGGATTTCGTAGAAATGTTGGGACACTTGAGGCAACACTAACCTTAAGACTTATCTTAGAAGAAAGATTAAGAAAAGGCAAACCTACGTTTCTGGCATTTGTAGACTTAGAGAAAGCTTTTGACAATGTTGATTGGAATACTCTCTTTCAAATTCTGAAGGTGGCAGGGGTAAAATACAGGGAGCGAAAGGCTATTTACAATTTGTACAGAAACCAGATGGAAGTTATAAGAGTCGAGGGGCATGAAAGGGAATCAGTGGTTGGGGAAGGAGTGAGACAGGGTTGTAGCCTCTCCCCGATGTTATTCAATCTGTATATTGAGCAAGCAGTAAAGGAAACAAAAGAAAAATTCGGAGTAGGTATTAAAATTCATGGAGAAGAAGTAAAAACTTTGAGGTTCGCCGATGACATTGTAATTCTGTCAGAGACACCAAAGGACTTGGAAGAGCAGTTGAACGGAATGAACAGTGTCTTGAAAGGAGGGTATAAGATGAACATCAACAAAAGCAAAACAAGGATAATGGAATGTAGTCAAATTAAATCGGGTGATGCTGAGGGAATTAGATTAGGAAATGAGACACTTAAAGTAGTAAAGGAGTTTTGCTATTTAGGGAGTAAAATAACTGATGATGGTCGAAGTAGAGAGGATATAAAATGTAGACTGGCAATGGCAAGGAAATCGTTTCTGAAGAAGAGAAATTTGTTAACATCGAGTGTAGATTTAAGTGTCAGGAAGTCGTTTCTGAAAGAATTTGTATGGAGTGTAGCCATGTATGGAAGTGAAACGTGGACGATAACTGGTTTGGACAAGAAGAGAATAGAAGCTTTCGAAATGTGGTGCTACAGAAGAATGCTGAAGATAAGGTGGGTAGATCACGTAACTAATGAGGAGGTATTGAATAGGATTGGTGAGAAGAGAAGTTTGTGGCACAATTTGACTAGAAGAAGGGATCGGTTGTTGGGCATGTTTTGAGGCATCAAGGGATCACAAATTTAGCATTGGAGGGCAGCGTGGAGGGTAAAAATCGTAGAGGGAGACCAAGAGACGAATACACTAAGCAGATTCAGAAGGATGTAGGTTGCAGTAGGTACTGGGAGATGAAGAAGCTTGCACAGGATAGAGTAGCATGGAAAGCTGCATCAAACCAGTCTCAGGATTGAAGACCACAACAACAACAGGTTTTAAACAAGCTTTGTACAAATTTTTAAGATGTGCCCTTTAATTTAAAAGTTAGTTACACTGTTTGGTCTATGCCAGGCCATACTGTTCACTGCTCAGTAGTTTTTCCAGACAGTATCTTTATGGTTAGAATTCCAGACAAATTTACAGTATTTCTTGCAGAGCTCTGTGGAATGCTAAAGACACAAGAGCAGATGAGGTGCAGTTGGCACAATAAATTTCTCATTTTCTCTGTTTCCTTAAGTGCCCTACAGACTGTTCAGCATATGTGCCCAGCAGATACAGCAGCCTCATACATATAAAAGGCACTTCACTTCCTACAGTGTCATGGAACAGAAGTACCAGGCCACATGCATACCCTGGGACATAAGCAGTCTATCATGGGAGTAAGTGA
Organism: Schistocerca americana; assembly: GCF_021461395.2. Taxonomy (NCBI): domain Eukaryota; kingdom Metazoa; phylum Arthropoda; class Insecta; order Orthoptera; family Acrididae; genus Schistocerca; species Schistocerca americana. Next base: position 595,073,054 of record NC_060122.1, on the reverse strand, counting down.
GGCACATGAGGCAAGGAATGTACTGCCTCCTGCTATCCCATGGTGTGTTGTTATCCAATAATTGAGCAGGAAGCTGGTGAAGCTGACAATTTTGCCATGGTGAACATTGCTCCATTCACACAAATGAAAAGAACTGCCGTTGACACAACTGAGCATAGGACGCTGGACTCAGATACATTGGCACCTCCTCCAGCAGGTGGTCCCACCACTATGCAGTGCTTGTCATATCACAGTGTGCCACACCAAAGTGCTGACAACAGGATGGCAATCTTTCATGACAATTTTTCCACTGTATTAAATAACATTGAGACAAATGTGAAAATATTTGAAGGTTTTGCATGTTGTCTGGACCCCTGCCAAAAATTGTAGGAACCATGATTATCTGGATCATACTATTACAATTCTATATGTTTTTCCATTTCATTATTAATCAGTATTTTGAAGCAGAGACTCAGGTTTTTATGTAATCACTTTTGTCATCCGTTTCATGAACTGTTAACCAGCATTCACTTGTGCTCACAGTGGGCCTTCACTTTCCCTGTTTTTATTTGTATTAGACTTTCACAAGTACAAGGAAATAATTTTTAGCACCTTTTTGGCTTTTTTAGCTAATTCTTCTTTTTTTATAAAGTTTGCCATGAGTATATTATAATTTTATTTAAACAATAGAAAATCCTGGGTATAATAATTACAATTTATGGAAAGAATGAACTGCTACTCACCTTATAGAGGAGATGCAGACAAGCACACACAAAAAGACTGTTGTACATGTGACCTTTTGGCCAAAAGGCCATCTCCTGTTGTTGAAAACACAAATTCACACAAGCACAACTCACACCCACACATGACCACTGTCTCTAGCCCAGAGGTTGGACTGTGAGCAACTGTGCTTGATGGGAGAAATAATCTGTGTTGTGGGGGAGATGGGATAGCAGAGTAGCGATGGGCAGGGTGTAGTGGTGGTTGTAGGAGCATGCAGGGACGTTGTGGGGGCAGGATGGGGCTGCTAGGTGCAGTCGTAAGGTTTGAGGGTGGGGGGGGGGGGGGAGGAGTAAGGGGAGCAGAAAAGGAGAGGAGTTGAGGAAGGAAAAAGAGAGATACCATTCGGTGTGATTGTAGAATAGAAGGCCGTGTAGTGCTGGAGTGGCACAAGGGGATAGGAAGGGGATAGCTGGGAGGAGGACAGAGTCTAGTGAAGTTTGAGACCAGGGAAGGTACAGGAAGGTAGGATATATTGCAAGGAGAGATCCCATCTGCACATTTCAGCAAAGCTGCAGTTGGTATGAAAGATCCAAATGGCTCGGGCTCTCAAGCAGTCATTGAAGTGAATCATGTTGTGTTGGGTAGCATGCTCAACAACTGGGTGGTCCCGCTCTCTCTTGGCCACAGTTTGTCAGGTACTATTCATATGGGCAGACAGCTTGTTGGTTGTCAAACCCACATAGAACACAGCACAGTGGTTGCAGCTTAGTTTGTAGATCACGTGATGCTTTCAGAGGTAGCCCTGCATTTGATTGGATGGTGCTTGTGACTGGACTGGAATAGGTGATGGTAGGAGGATGTATGAGATAGGTTTTACATACAGGTGTATGTGCCATGAGGCAAGGGGTTAGGAGCAGGGATGGACAAGGGTATTGCATAGGTTTGATGGGCATCGGGATACTACTGTGGGAGAGGCGAGGAGGATGGTGGGTAGGGCATTCCTCATTTCAGGACATGGTGAGAGATATACAGGGTGATTCAAAAAGAATACCACAACTTTAAAAATGTGTATTTAATGAAAGAAACATAATATAACCTTCTGTTATACATCATTACAAAGAGTATTTAAAAAGGTTTTTTTTTTCACTCAAAAACAAGTTCAGAGATGTTCAATATGGCCCCCTCCAGACACTCGAGCAATATCAACCCAATACTCCAACTCGTTCCACACTCTCTGTAGCATATCAGGCGTAACAGTTTGGATAGCTGCTGTTATTTCCCGTTTCAAATCATCAATGGTGTCTGGGAGAGGTGGCCGAAACACCATATCCTTAACATACCCCCATAAGAAAAAATCGCAGGGGGTAAGATCAGGGCTTCTTGGAGGCCAGTGATGAAGTGCTCTGTCACGGGCTGCCTGGCGGCCAATCCATCGCCTCGGGTAGTTGACGTTCAGGTAGTTACGGACAGATAAGTGCCAATGTGATGGCGCTCCATCCTGCTGAAATATGAATTGTTGTGCTTCTTGTTCGAGCTGAGAGAACAGCCAATTCTCTAACATCTCCAGATACTGTAGTCCAGTTACAGTAGCACCTTTGAAGAAAAAGGGACCAAAAACTTTATTGGCTGAAATGGCACAGAAAACGTTCACCTTAGGCGAGTCACGTTCATACTGAGTTGTTTCCCGCGGAATCTCAGTGCCCCATATACAGACATTGTGACGATTGACTTTCCCGTTAGTGTGGGAAGTTGCTTCATCACTAAACACAATCTTTGAAACAAAAGATTCATGTGTTTCCATTTGAGCAAGGATAAAATCACAGAAATCGATTCTTTTAATCTTATCAGCTGCAGACAGTGCTTGAACCAATTTCAGACGATAAGGTTTCATAACTAACCTTTTTCGTAGGACTCTCCATACAGTTGATTGTGGAATTTGCAGCTCTCTGCTAGCTCTGCGAGTCGATTTTCCTGGGCTGTGAACAAATGCTTGCTGGATGCGTGCTACATTTTCATCACTCGTTCTCGGCCGTCCAGAACTTTTTCCTTTGCACAAACACCCATTCTCTGTAAACTGTTTATGCCAACGTTTAATACACCACCTATCAGGAGGTTTAACACCATACTTCGTTCGAAATGCACGCTGAACAACTGTCGTCGATTCACTTCTGCCGTACTCATTAACACAAAAAGCTTTCTGTTGAGCAGTCGCCATCTTAGCATCAACTGACGCTGACGCCTAGTCGACAGCGCCTCAAACGAACAAATGTACAACTAAATGAAACTTTATAGCTCCCTTAATTCGCCGGCAGATAGTGCTTAGCTCTGCCTTTTGTCGTTGCAGAGTTTTAAATTCCTAAAGTTGTGGTATTCTTTTTGAATCACCCTGTATAAATATGATTTTGCAGTGTCTGTGTTATTCTGCATGCATGCCCAAAGGAACTTTGCATTGTAATCAGAATAACACATGCATTGTAATATCACATTTATCTGTTGATATTGGGCATGTGACTTGCGAGTACAACGTCTAACCTGTACGGGACTATACATAATGTATGCATGAGTACAAGTTGTAGACACATGGTTGACAACGTGTGGAAGCTTGGTTCTGGCTGTGGGTCACGCACGAAAAGACAAATGGTAAGGCAACTGCTCGTGATAAGGTAATGTTCAATTGCAGCAAGGCCATTGGCATTAAGAATGTTAGTGTAGAGAGGGAATTGGCATCAATAGTGACAAGCCAGGTGTCCTGCGGTAAAGGAAAAAGAACTGAGGAGAGTTGGTGGAGGAAATGGGTGGTGTCTTTGGCATGTGAGGGTAGATTCTGGGTAATAGGCTAAAGGTGTTGGTCCACAAGAGAAGATAGCCTCTGGGTGGGGGCACAGTAACTGGCCACATTGGGGTATCCTGTGTGGTTGGGTTTATAGACTTTAGGAAGCCTGTGGAAGATGGAAGTGTATGGGGAGTGGTAGGGGTGAGAGAGAGACTCACAGGAGAGGTTCTTGGATGGGCTTAAGGATTTGAGGAGAGACTGGATATCCCGTTGTATTTCCGGAATGAGGTCACTGTGGCAGGATTTGTAGGTGGATGAATCTGATAGGTGATAGAATCCTTCTACCAGGTAATCCTCGCAGTTCAAAATCACAGTGGTGAAGCTGTGGTCGGGTGGTAAGATTATAAGATAATCAGTTTTTGGGTGGTGGTTTGTGGTTTTTTCTGCAGATTTATTAGTGTCCATGTTGAGGGTTTAGGGAACAATGGCGAGGCAAGATCTGATGTTAAGAAATTCTGGAACATTAATAGGGAATGTGCTTGGGACAGCAGAGGTGGATCATGATTGGATAGGAGAGTGAATGGAGTTAGGCAGGGTTCAACATTGGTTCAAACTCAATTCAAAACCAATGTTGAACCCTGCCTGACTCAGTTCTGTCCTCCATTCAGCCGTGATCCACTGCCACTGCCCCCAAATTACTCTCTATTAACATTCCAGAATTTCTTATCCTCAATCCTTGCTCAAAATCATTTCCCAAATCCCTCAACATAGAAGCTTGACAATGAACAAGTTATCTGTCCTCGTGAATGGTCCCTGACAAACTATGACCAAGAGATAGCTGGACCGTCCAGTTGCTAAGCATGCTGCCCAACACATCATGCTTCGCTATATTGACTGCTTGAGAGTTCGAGCCATCTGGATCCTTCCTGCCAATCACAGCTTTTGTGAATCGTGCTGGTGGGAAGTCTCCCTGCAATATATCCTACCTTTCCATTCCTGCTCTGTCTGCAGATTTCACTAGTCCTTAGCCTACGGCCACCTATGCCCTTCCCTGGTACCCCTCAAGCACAACACAGCCTTCTATTGCACTATCACACTGAAAGGTCTTTCGCTTTTTCCCTCCTCAGCTTCTCTCCTTTTCTACCCCCCACCCTCACCCCTCAAACCTCACAACTGCACCTAGCAGCGTCATGCTGTCCCCACAACGGTCCTGTATGCTCTTTCACCAAGCACTACACTCTACCCACCCCTATTCTGCTATCCCTCCACCTCCCCAACCCATCCACTTCCTGAACCCCTACTGCCCAGATTGCTTCTACCATCAGGCTAAGTTGCCTGCAATCAGACGTCTGTGGCCAGACAGTGGTCATGTTTGTACAGCTTGCATGACTCTCTCTCTCTCTCTCTCTCTCTCTCTCTCTCTCTCTCTCTCTCTCTCTCTCTGTGTGTGTGTGTGTGTGTGTGTGTGTGTGTGTGTGTGTGTGTGTGTGTGTTTCTGATGACAGGATACGAGTACGTCAAAAGCCACATCAGCTGTCGCATCCTGTTTGCCAACAGACTGCCGTCATGCTGGTGGAAGATATGTTCATATGTGGGAAATGTTTTTTATATGGGATGCAAAAACACTCCAGTTAACCTGTACTTACAGGAGAACAATTCCTCCTGAATTGGTCAGCAGTGTTTCATAAATATTCCACAGACATGACGGTTCCTGTGTGGCTCCTCAGGTCACTTGACCTCATTTCTGTTGAGCTCATTTGGGAAGGCACTGAATGAGATGTTGCTGTCATTATCAGGATGAGGGTTGCTTTATGTTAATAGATGTGTCTAATTCAACTGCTCATAAGTGTATTACAACACACACGTGCCTAGTTTGTGTGTAGGGTATAATGTCATCATCATCATCAAGAAGATAATAAAATTTAAATAAAAAAATATGCAGGCTAAGAAAGCATTTTCACATTTAATTTTGCAGCAGATTGAAAGTATATTCCAAATTGTTACTTAGCTGTAATAATAGTCAGTTACTGTTTAGCCTCTCTGTGTTCTCTAACACATTAATGTGAAACAATGCCTGCATCAATATGGATGCCCACTGACTTTTCCGTCCATGTTACAGGTCATGTAGATCCGGGAGAATCTGATATTACAACTGCATACAGAGAAACTGAAGAAGAAGCTGGATTAAAGAAAGATGATTTGAAAATTTTTGAAGATTTTGAAAAGACTCTACAGGTAGTGATTATTATTCCATCTGAAATAATTTGTTTTTCTTTTGATCTTCTTCCAGACTATTTTTTGTTGTATATGTTGACAAGTGGGCTTATCAGTAGCTTTATTCCTAACAACATCTGTTGTTATCAGGCAATACGTGGTCGTGCGGTAGCGTTCTCGCTTCCCACGCCCGGGTTCCCGGGTTCGATTCCCGGCGGGGTCAGGGATTTTCTCTGCCTTGTGATGGCTGGGTGTTGTGTGCTGTCCTTAGGTTAGTTGGGTTTAAGTAGTTCTAAGTTCTAGGGGACTGATGACCATAGATGTTAAGTCCCATAGTGCTCAGAGCCATTTATCAGGCAATAACTATTCGAGAGGAGGATGAGAATTTTCCTCACAATTGTGAAAATCATAGTAAGATCACCTTTTAAATATTTAGCGGTACTGACTATCATAAATAATGATTGACAATATTTGAATTAAAATGAAATAACAATTTTCAAATTTCAAGATGTTCCAGGGTATTTCTGAAGTCCAAAAGTGCTGGTTATAGGTATTATTGTAGACTGTACAATATCAGAGATATTTTATTTCTGAGTCTAACATGGAAATTAGTTTAGCAGATATGTTAGGGTAGCTTACACATATACAGTAACATGCAAAGATTTTTCAGATTCTGTGAAAGTACTGGTAATTCATGGAAAGAACTAAAACTAAATATTGGTACACTTTTGGTTGCATTTTTAATACACTTTTGGTTGCATTTTTAAAAATAATATCAGAAGGACAATGTTTGGGGATGAGCAGGTAAGTAGCTTTGGGGCAAGGAAATTACATCAACTCAATGTATAAACATTGGTTAGAATATAAGGAAATATATAACAATGTAACATGAAAGTGTAAAGTTACTGAAGGGCAGAGGAAAGTACAAAATATGATGCACAAGAAACTTCCTTTATCACTGATGGAAAGAAGAACTGAAATGATGAGCAAGGAAGTGAAATGTAGCAGTGAGAAGCCACAATGCAGAAGAATGTGAAGGAAGGAAACAGTTACAGGTCAATGATAAAAGCAGTTACACAGAAAGACAACTCTTCAGAATAGAGACAGTGCAGATCAGTTGTGAATAGCAATGAAATGTGAAATACTTGAACACTGATTGAAAGTAATTTTGATAATCTACTATTTTCTTGATTTCATATAAACACCACAAGACAAAAAGAAAATTGGATGAGATGGGCTATTTAAATTTTTGCCAAGATCAAAACAAAAAATAACTGACAGAATTGTATGCTCTCGCAACGCCCATAAAAAATTCTTTCTCAAGTTACATTAACAACATTTTAGGTTCAGGTTTAAGTATACTGTGTATTGCACTATACTCTTACAAACAAATTTGAGTATTACAGTTGTCAGAATTCATGAGTCTACATTTGAAATAAAAACAAGAAAGGAAAGGAAGGGGTGGAAATAGAAGATGAAATCTTGATTGTCATGCGTATCTGAGGAGTTTGTGAAACTTGCAGGGTACAATACTGCATTTTGTTCTTGTACTTGCATACAAATTATATGTTTCACTTGACTTCTGGCCTCAGATATTCACCATTTTGTCTTTTGAAACTATCAACTTACATGTTAATTAGCTTGTGTCACGTCAATCTGATGTGCAGTCTAGCAGTCGTTGTAAGTCATTAAAATATAGACAATAGCTGTCAGTAATTTCAAAGCTCCATTTCAAAATACACTGAAGAGCCAAAGAAACTTATACATCTGCCTAATGTCATGTAGCTCCACTGCGAGCATGCAGAATTGCTGCTACATGACTTGGAATGGGCCTGACTAATGTCTGAAGAAGTGATGGAGGGAACTGACACCACATATCCTGTAGGGCTCTTCATAAGATTACAAGGGAGTGGAGATATCTTCTGAACAGCATGTTGCAAGGCATCCCAGATATGCTCAATAATGTCCATGTCTAGGGAATTTGGTGGCCAGCAGAAGGGTTTAAACTCAGAAGACTGTTCCTGGAGCCACTTTGTAGCAATTCTGGATGTGTGGGGTGTCGCATTGTCTTGCTGCAATTGCCCAAGCTGTTAGAATGCACAATGGGCATGAATGGATGCAGGTGATCAGACAGGATCCTTATGTATGTGTCGCCTGTCAGAGCCATATCTAGACGTAAAAGAGGTCCCATACGCTCCAACTACACATGTCCCACACCGTTACAGAGACTCCACCAGCTTGAACAGTCCCCTGCTGACATGCAGAATTCATGGATTCATGAGGTTTTCTCTGTGCCCATACTCGTCCATCCGCTCGATACAATTTGAAATAAGACTCGTCTGACCAGGCAACATGTTTCCAGTCATCAACAGTCCACTGGCAGTTTTGACGGGCCCAGGCAAGGCATAAAGCTTTTTGTCATGCAGTCATCAAAGGTGCATGAGTAGACCTTCTGTTCTGAAAGCATGTATTGATGAAGTTTCGTTGAATGGTTCATACACTGACACTTGTTGATGGCCCAGCATTGAAATCTGCAGCAGTTTGCGGAAGGGTAGCATTTCTGTCGCGTTGAACGATTATCTGCAGTTGTCATTGGTTCTGTTCTTGCAGGATTGTTTTTTGGCCACATTGATGTTGAAGATTTGATGTTTTACCGGATTCCTTATATTCATAGTCATACGGGAAAATCCCCATTTCATCGCTACCTCGGAGATGCTGTGCCCCGTTGCTCGTGCACCGACTATAACACCATGTTCAAACTCACTTAAATCTTGATAACCTCCCATTGTAGCAGCAGTAACCAATCAAACAACTGCACCAGAGTCTTGTTGTCTTTTATACGTGTTGCCGACAGCAGTGCAGTATTCTACCTGTTTAAATATCTCTGTATTTGAATACACTTGCCTATACCAGTTTCTTCGGTGCTTCAGTGTAGTACATATTGCAACCTGCAAATTTATTCATTTATAAAATTTTATAATCTGTGCACTGCATTTTTCATTACTAAGAGAACATTTTGCATGCAAAAACCATGTATTGGAATATTTAAAATTTTCTGGGTTCATAATGTTGCACTTCACTCTCAGCTCTTCATTGTCACAAACACAGGCACTTAGCTTTCAAATTAGGAATTTGTGAACCTTTTTAGTATGTTACTGAAGTTTTAAACTAACCAAGTAAGTTTTGAATCAAGCTCAATTACTGTTTATTAACTGCAGTATGTGTGACATCAGTGGAGATTCATTTGCACATTTGTAAATTGTAGGGTCTCCATGCAGTGAGAAATGACAAAGCTCGTAACTGCATGAGAGTGCTTAACGAAAGTCAAGAGACTGTACTAAATGGAGTGTGCTTGGTCTAGCCACAGATGATATTGAATATGTAGTAGGAACTGAAATTTCTCCCAATAAATAATTCACAGAATGAGCAATCCACTCTGCAATGGAGAAATTGCTATTGTGAAACATGAAGTTTACATCTGTTTGCCAGAATCCAGGCTCATGTATTTTATGGATTGTGTATTGTATGGGCCGTGCTCTGAGCATGAGGTTTGCAATTTGTTCTGTATCTCAAGATTAATTGCATGCCCACATGCTCCTCCAACAGCCATCACACCTTGGGAGTAACTGATGGGTTGGGCCTGATGTGAACAGCTCTGAATATGGTGTGACTGAAAGAACTTGATGACCTCTAAAGTCAGTGTACACTTCAAAATGACAAATATCTTGTGAACATGTTACTATACAATCCCTGTTAAATTTACAGAGGTTAACTGGTTGTCTCTCAGAACAGTTTGTTAGTAACATTATCTTACACGGAAATCCGCTCCTGTCAGGACACAAAGAAGAAGAATAAGCCTTGTCACCACGACTGCAGAGTTCCGCAAGCAGCTGTAGCCGCAGAAGGACTGCGGCCTATGGTCTGTCGCGGGGCGTCACGCTTCCCCCACCACCCAGCGCCGCCCTTCCCCCACCACCAGCCACGCACTGCTCGGAAGTGTCCAGACGGAGGCTGCGGGAGAGGGATGGAGATTATATAAAGTCGGGTTCCATCAGAGATCAATCAAACTCCAAGAATGCCTGAAGATGGCAAGAAGTTGGCTTGCAAAAATATCGCGCCTTTTGGACGATGCTACCGGGCTGAATACCTGAGAAATTTTCAAGATTTCTGTAAGCCGGGAAAACCTCAGATCACACATCAAATACCTCTACGGGGAGGAGATGCACAGCAAAATCAAGAAGCTGGACAAGCTATGGAACAAGAAGGAGCGCCTCTTGGCCTCCCTTGTCTTCCTACTGAGATGCCAAGAGGACCGAATCATACCATCTTTTGTGAAGGCCACTCATCATATCAGAACCGCAGCCACCACCCGGATCACCAGAAGAGCTAGCCTGGCCCTGGTCAAGAAGAGGATCCGGTACACTTGACGCAGACTCGGCGAGACCTCTAGAGATCTCTTCTCACTCCACTTGCAGCTTGCCTTGACACTCACCCCTGACTCATGAGAGTGGGTAGATGCAGTTAGTTGGTCTCAAGCCAACAATGTTTGGCAATCGGCCACCTGCAGACAAACTGCAAAATATGAATGCCTTGCAGCCAAACCACCGCAAGAAGAACCACAGAGAACTGCCATTAACTGTACAGGGAAAGTAATTGATGAAGCTACCTTATCTGTACTTAAAAAGGGGCTGAATTTCGCACCAATATTGACAACATTACCAACAGAACAATTCATCAGCACGGTGGAACAGGCCGCTCTTGCATTTCCACGTGATGCTGCAGAGGAAATACGATGGGAAACATGCCATGTACTCACCAGGGCGGCTCTGCCGATGCCGAACATCTCCAAGGAAGAGAGGAAAGCACTGAAGCGGCTCTGAGAAGATGCCAAGACTGTCGTCCTCCCAGCAGATAAAGGGAATTTCACGGTCTTACTACCATGTAATGTATACTAACAAAAATTGTACTACCTATTAGAAGATGAAACCTACCAGAGAATCGAAGACGATCCTACCAACAGAGTGAAAAGGAAGACTTTGAGCTTCTCCAGCACACCTTCGAAGATAAGAAGATGGTGAAGAAACTTCGTCCATGAGCAGCTGCACCTCCTAGACTTTACGGACTACCTAAAGTCCATAAGGATGGATTGCCTCTCCATCTGATTGTTAGCAACAATGGAGCATCAACATACGAATTAGCAAAACATCTGACATCGATGCTCAGTCCCTTTGTGGGCAAATGTCAGCACCATATCAGAAACTCCCCACATTTCGTCCAGCAGCACCAGAACTTCTGATTGGGCCAAGAAGACCTCATGGTGAGCTTTGATGTGGTATACCTGTTAACTAGGGTACCTCTAAGAGGCTCCCTAAGCCTCATAGGAGAAAAATTCGGACCAACAGCAACGAAAGTTTTTGAATTTGTACTAACGTCAACATACTTTCTGTTTGATGGGAACTTATGGGCTGTCCGCTATCACCAGTAGTGGCCAATATGTTTATGGAGGCTTCTGAAGAAGAAGCTCTCAAGTCGGCAGCCTACAAGCCCTCTTGCTTTTTTCGATATGTAGACGATACATTCGTAATCTGGCCGCATGGATGACAACACCTCCAAGACTTTCTGCGGCATCTGAACTCACTGAACCAGAATATCAAGTTCACAATGGAGGTAGAAGAAAACAACCAGCTTCCATTTCTGGATGTGTTCGTCAAGCAAAGACCAGATAGCAAACTAGGACACAGCATCTACTGTAAGCCAACACATACAGATTTGTACCTGCATGCCTCCAGCTGTCATGCTCCTTCACAGCGAGAGGCTGTTCTAAGCACGCTGGTGCACAGAGCATGCGAAATCTCGGACTGTGACAGCCTAGCAGCTGAATTTCAGCACTTGCAGGCCATGTTCCGCACGAATGGTTACAACAACCGACAGATAAAACGGGCCTTAAGACCGAAGAAGCCGAGACTGCAGGGTTCCAAGGATGAAGACAAGCTGGTTGCGACAGTGATCATACCATATGTCAGGAACACATCGACAAAGATTGACAGAATACTCAAAAAATATAATGTCAAGTGCATGTTTCGCCCTCCATCCAAAATGAAAACATTATTAGGATCAGTCAAGGATGACTTAGGACTCCGGAAACTGGGAGTTTGCAGCATCTCTTGCCAGTGCAGGAAAATGTATATAGGCCAGACCATCTGGATGGTACAGGAGAGATGTAGTGAACATAAACGCCACACAGACAACGCACAGCTGACCAAGTACGCCATGGCAGAGCACTGCATCTCACATGAACATGACATGAACTACGATGGCACAAAGGTGTTACGGCAGTTGAACACCTTCTGTGATTGTCTCGTCAAACAGGCAGTGGAGATCCGGCTGCATGATGAACTAATAAATAAAGACAGTGGTTTCCAGTTAAGCAAAGCCTCAGATCCAGCTTTAAGCATGATTAAAACACGACGACAGTCTACACGGATATCTGCTCCAGTCAGGACACCTGAAGAAGAAGAAGAAGAAGAAGAAGCATTGTCACCACGACGGTAGAGTTCAGCAAGCGGTCATAGCCGCAGAAGGACTGCAGTCCAAGATCTGTCGCGGGGCGCCCACCACCCAGTGCCGCCCTTCCCCCACCACCGGCCTCGGACCGCTCGGAAGCGCCCAGACAAAGGCTGCAGGAGAGGGGTGGAGATTACATAAAGTCGGCATCCATGAGAGGTCAACCAGACACCAAGAATGCCTGAAGATGGCAAGAAGTCGGCTTGCCGAAATATCGCGCCTTTTGGACGACTCTACCTGTCTGAATACCCAAGAAATTTTCAAGATTATCTTTCTCCTATGAAAGAAGCGAACCATTTACATTCAGTTGTTTCCAATACAATTACAATTACTTTGGTAGCTGACACATGTTTGACACCATCATCATATCCACCACACCGTATCATTCTATATTATGAAAACCCAATAGCCTGAATATTTGCTAGTCCAACACCCTCAGCCAACACCTTTTCTTCTTTCTTTACCTCTTTTCTTCTACCTTTTTTCTGTTCTGAAAATAAGCTTACACAAAGATGAAATACTAATCAATGTATCTCACAAACATAGAAATACTGAAGCACCAGTTTGGTACTGTTTGGTCAGTCTAAAATTCGCGCTGTGCTACTTTCCATTTGTATCACTGCGTAAGGCAGATTATCAAACATTTCCAGTTGGAATACTTGAATTAAATATGTGAATTGTGTTTCCTGCAGTATGCAGGCGATAACTATATGCTTGTTTAATGGATTTCATAATGTCAGGAGAACTTTTAACAAACAGATCTGTCGTGATAGATTTTCAGTTACAGTGATTCTACAGTTCAGCTCTTCTCTTAATTGAGTTGCATCTACATTAGGATTTGTAGATACACACTGATGCAAAACACTTTGTCTTTCTCAAACTGCTTGTCAGCAGGATTTTAACTCATTGTTTGTCATTTTTCATCTTTCTTGATTTTTCAGACTTGTACAAGATGTATTTAATACTACAGTATGTCATGTGGTTCAGGATTGATCAGCAGATTGTAACAGAGTGAGAGTGAAAGTTCTACTGTATTTTTATAAGAGTGGCACCCTTTCTGATCACAAATGTTGAATAACACCTCACTGTGTTTGCACAGCATGTAAGCAGTAACACAGCCATTTGTAAGAGCTACTGCACAGTCGCACACTACTCAATCATTGTGACAACTTTGGAGCATACTTTCCAGAACCATTGTTGTTGTAAACAACATCTTTTTTGTCTTAGCTGCACTTTATTGTTTCTGATTATGTGTTTTGCTCTCCACGATCTTCACAGCTGTAAAAAGACAAGAAGTATAAACGTGGGATACACATTATTTTACAAATTACAAGAAAGATGTGTTTTAAGAGAAAAATAGATGAACATGGAATAAATGTTATTTCAACATATGTGCTCACAAACTGATGGAGGACAAATAGTCTTGTTTCTCCTTAATTTGTAACCAGTAGGTGCTTATTTTTGAAATGTACCTCATATGGGACATACAATGACATGTTAAATGGGCAGATCTAAAACTTAAAGAATCAGTACAGTGAATTTCATCAAAAAATACATGATCGTACCAAGTATAAGTGTGTACAGCCATTAATACAGCCACAGGTGAGAAAGCAAAACCAAAATGCCTAATCAGAAATAATAAAGACCAAGAGAGAAAAAAACTTTGTCTGTGTAAGTGTATAAATGTGGTTGCTGTCGTACATTATCATTGCTGTTATTTTGTTTACATTTTCATGATAGCATTACAAAAGTTCCTGTATTTGATGACCTATCCTTGTACATAATGTGATGTACTAGCAAACACATCTTGAAAAAGTTTGACAAAAACCAAAAAATATGATTTGCAAGAAAAGGAACATATTAAAAACTCCCTGGTGGCAAAAATTTGCCAAAGCTAATTTGGTTAGTGTTTTATAAGCAGGCAGAACTACAAATCCTACATTACTTACTTTTTATTGTATCCAGAAGGTATTTTAGTGATCGTGCTATCATTTTAGTTGTATTTCTATGTTCTCTATGTATTTATCCATCTGAATCAGATATAAAGTTTTGCAAGAGTCAGTGATTTCCAAAAGGTCATGCACAATTTCTCTTATGAAATAAAAATTTAGCACTTTTCGCTTATTATCATAGCACCCAACATTCAAAACAATGATAAAGTTATTAATTGACTTCCATCTGTTCATGTGATTAAAATATTGATGTATATTTCAATGATTTGCGAAAAACTAGAGGAATTAAAACTCCACAAAAAGTAATTGAGCTCCTTAGTGCTTAATAGTGGATTTTGAAGAGAAGCAGCAATCTGGAGGGATTGGGGGAAGGGAAAGGGGAAGGGTAGTAGTGTACAAGCGGGGAGAGAGACGAACGCTGTCTGGTGGAGTGTGCAGCGACTAGACTCCAACAGGGACAGTTCAGGAGCAGGTTGAGGGGCAGGGAGGTGGGGGAAAAAAAGGAACAAAATATGAGAGAAGTGGAGAAAAATGGATGGCTGCATCGGCAGAGGGCTGCAAATAAACAGGGTGGGAGATGAGAATGGGGAGGAGATGATAGGACAAATTCCTACCTGGAGTTTCCATTGTTTGAATAATTTGGAAAACAGTTATCATCTTGGAGAAAAAATGATCTGAGGAAGTATGTATTTTAAATTATGTGTTATTTCTCCTTAATTTGTTATCAGTTAGTGCCTACTTTTGAAATGTATCTCATATAGTACATACAGCCACATTTTAAAGGAACATTATTTTTTTTTTAAAAAAAAAAAAGGCGATTGTAAATAGGTGGCTTAAAAATATTTTATTATATTTTTTCTCCTTCACTTGGAAGACAATACATATAAAATATTCTCAACAATTTAAGCTAACTCTAAATTCCTGAGCACTAAGCACAAATCAGTTACTGAGAAAAGCAGAATGTGCTTATTGAAGCACACAGTTTTTGGGTATTTGATGTACCTTTACTTCTTGTTTATTTGATTTTTTTACAGTACAACGTTCGTGGACGACCAAAAGAAGTTGTTTACTGGCTTGCCCAGTTAAAGAATATAGATACTCCAGTGCAACTGTCAAAGGAACACCAAGAGTACAAATGGCTTGAACTTCAAGCAGCATGTGAACTGGCAAAGTATTCTGAGATGCAGAAGCTGCTACAGGAATGTGATAGTTTTTTAATGTCAAGAAGTTCTTTATGAATTACTGATTTTTGTCTCGTGGAAGACATTGCTGTGTAAATGTGTTGATATATCTAATGCCTTTGTAAATTGCAAAGCTATCATATGTTGTCCAGATGCATTATGTTTGATGTAGGGAAACTAGAAAAATTTTAAGCCTGATTCTTGTTTACCACTGCAAGCAGGTTCAAAGGTAACTTGATCTTCATGGCTGTATTTTACTTCCTGTGACCCTAGATACAGTTTACATATATATTGTCAAATAATCATATTTGCAGGTATGAATTCCTCAGTGATGTTTTGTAATGGATAGAGTACACTAGGTGGAGAACATAAAGTTGAATAAGAGAGCCAGAAAACTTAAAATGCAGTATTTTGTCAGACAAAAACATTGTATTTCTGATAGTGAAATGCAAATAAGCAAATCAGATATTATATAAAATTTAAATAATTATATCTTTGTATTGTTATTTAGTTTCATGTGTTTGCAATTTTCTTCGTATTGTATTTAGCTATTTATCTCCTGAATTATACTAGATGTTAGAATGAAATAAAACTGGATTGGGGGGGGGGGGATTCCAATTTATCTCAAGTTATTACACTGTTCTTGTGTAACAGGTTGTAGAAAATACTCAAATACTCATCTTCGTGTTGACCTTGGCCTGGACAATTCTCGTGACATTGCACGAGCTCTAGCACCGCCATGGGCACATACCCCATGGTCACTCAAAGTGATAGCAACCTTGTCAATAACAGCCATCAGGATAGGACGCCTTTCTCTTGAAGGTGCCTCACCAAGCTTACTCGTGTTTTCGAATTTCATTGGCATATTTTTTAAACTGGTTCCCTCCTTATAACTTTCAGTTTGGGATACTTTCTCAATGCATCACTGTAATTGCTGCCGTTCCCCTGCAACGCTTTCGCTAACAGTGTACGGTCTCTCTTCTCGTTAAACATACTGTTCAGTCACTTTCACTCTGGCTTGTCCAATGACTGCATGAATGTCATATCTTCATACAAAAGGTGTACGGTGCCATATTTGCACCTGGTGGCCAAAATAGGAACTAATTTTTTTCCAACACAGATCTGCTTCGAATTAATGCATTAGCAAATCTACCAAGTTTAGGTGCCACATGATAATTACAACCCACATGGGATCTCCGTGAGCAGTTGTACTTAATTATAACCACCCAGTATTAACACCAAGAAAATGTTTGGGACTATTTGGAACAATAAGCGAAATGTAGCAACCAACATCCTCTCAGTTTGGTAGCTCTACGAGAGCTAATCATCAATATGTAACTTCAGCTGGTCATGGTGTGCATGAGGAAACTTACGAACTCTCTTCCTCACTGTACTGAGACCATTATCAAGGATAGAGGCAATGTTGCATAATGTTAGTGAGATGTCTCCTGAAGGGGTCTGACTTTCTGTCTGCTGTGCTTGCTTAAGCATGTACACAGTTTTTTGGAGACAATCCGTAAACAATTCCACTGGTATAACTGGAGGAAGACCCAGTAGAAGACAAGAATGAAAAACGTTCTTTCTTAATTTTTTACTTATTGTGATTCATTCAGTTAAAAGTTCTTGGAACTCTCTTGTTCTTGTCTCAAAACATTGTAGCCTGATAGACCTTAGTGAAAAGTAAAGTCTGTGGCACTCAAGCTGCGAGCAGGCTTCTGCCTTGATTGCAGGTAGAATGCAGCCCTTCGTTCGCTGTGGCACTAGAAGGGGGAGGGCTGCTAGCCCATCACCCTGGTCACCTTTTAGCCCCAGGAGTGATGCTCGCTACTCAGCTGTGTTTTTGAAAGCTGTTATGGAGTACTGATGATTGTAAATGAATCTCAGGTCGATATCCTAGAGCCGTTGTGGTCTTCCTTATGACTGTGCACTTGTGGAGTGAAATGGTTCCTAGTAGAGACATCAAGAAGACGATCTGTCAGCAGGCTCGTGATGGTCGTAAAGATACTGGAGGATTATTTTCTCTCACTATGGAATTATTTAGTAATAGCTCCTGGAAAAAAAGGGGGGAGAGGGAGATTCGCTCCAGTGTATTAGCCCAAGTGTACACTGGACAGCGTGTGACACAGATATGACAGTGCAGCATATGGAAAGCTATTGTACAGGATGGCGGGTATGGGCAGGCGGTGGGCGTTATGGAATAATAGTGTAATTTTTAGAGAAAGGCCATTTATTGGCTAAAGCATGATGAAAGGGGCTACATAGGCCTAGGGAGGTGAGGGTGAGCCAGAGCTTGCAATTTGGCGAACATTGTTCGCGAAGCTACCGAAAGTGGTTGTCTGCCAGAACTAAGTCCACAGTGCCGCAGCACCGGGAGAAGCGGGAGATGATCAATGCTACAGGGCGCGCATCCGACTCGCGGGTGAGCAAGAATACAAGAGAGCGGGCCCGGCGACGGGCGGCCGGGTATGTTCGACGCACCACGCGGCTTCCTCCACCCTGATTGGTCAGGACCGAGCAAACCGTGCGGGCGGCATGGAACTTTCCAGAGCGTTGCCTGCTAAGCGACGCCTGGGACGGCGTTACCTCGTCAGCACACGAGAGAGGCGCGTGAACAAGGTGCCCTTTCTCGGTGCTGACTTCCTGTTACTAGACCGTGGGACGAAAGAATTTACAGGCAGCTAACACTGCCGGCCGTGACTTGGCCGTAATGGAGTAATGAAGTTACTAGTTGGAGGCTCATATAATAAAGTAAAATCTCCTATTGTCTGGCTCATCCTTTACATTCCTCCCCCTTCCGTGGGAGCGGAGAACGTATGTGAATTCGCTCAGTGCAATTATTATTTGAATGTAAACAAATTTAAATTTATCTTGCAAAAGAAAGTGAACATTGGCTCTCACGGAAGACGGCAGGGGTCTTAATCTATGGGAGGGTATAGAGACTCTAAAGACCTCCTAAGGGTCGCAAGGGGACTTAGATCAACAATTTTGTGTGCATGCAAGAATCATCATAAGACATCAAATCATCATAGAATATCAAAACATCATAAAACATCAAAACAAAATTAGAACAAAACCTAGCAGTGTGAATTAGATAAACATGTCAAGTGTTCTTGTTGTTAAGTTGAGGTAAAAATGTCTTTTTTTTTTTGCTTTTGGTAGAATAAGTTGAAAATTTAAACACATCACCACTGATGAGTCACGGCGGGGGCGCCTGGCGCGAGGCGGTGTGGTGTGTTGTCCTCAGCGGGCAGCGCGCAGGCTGCCGGCAGGAAGGGGGCGTGGCCGTGGCCAGGTCCGTGTACTGGAACTCAGCGCAGGGGGAGTATGAGGGGAGATTCACACGTTTCAAAACACAGTTGAAAAGGGAGTTATTACTAAGGAAACACTTCACTACACTACGCTAGTTTTTCCACATTAACTGATATCTCAGTTTCACTCTTAAAACTAAGGGAGGGCACATGCCTGATAGGTTCTTGTTTTCTCTTTATTGTTGAGTTTAGTTTGTGGCTGTTTACCATTCATTTAAGTGCCAACAGGCGAACGTAAGAAATTTGTCCTTTTTCATGATCTAGCAAGTCATCAATTGACGATAGGAGGTGATTATTTGATTTCTTAGATAAAGCAGGGAATCACGAAAAAGCTCCCAGGTATAAAAAACATAAGTGGCGCGAATACTAAGTAAGGCGTAGTGGCATGAAAGGTTATAAGTGGTGTTCCAACGGGGACCGTTTGCTAAAGACCTGCGCGGAGGCTACGTCAGAAAGGCGCGCGGCAGATAACTTCAAAAGCCAGCGCGTCGTCAGGGCTGCACGCGGCAGCTGAGGGGTCTATGACTGTCAAATGCAACAAAATAGAAGTGGGATTACGCGTGACATAAAGCTAGATGAGCTGTTACAGTGAGTTCAGTTTAAAATTACATTATGCATCAGTAAGTTGGTTCGTAACCAAGTTCCTATGAAATCCATTTGAGCCCAAACATAATTCTTACACAAACATGAAAATATAAAAACGAAGCACTCAAATATCATATTAAATTTACTGCATATTCCATATCACTAAACAAAGAAAGTTAAGTGCCTCTTAGGGCTGACCCTCTACGTGTAACAAGGTTCACATTTTGATAAGAAGTTCCTCATGCATCAACATTTTTGCTGAACATATCAAGTAAAATTGACAAAGAAAAGTGACACCAGTTTTGTGCAGGTGGGGCGTAGATTGTGTCGTTGGATGGCAACGCTGTTGTCAACGAGAGGAGAGAAACAAAACACGACGATGTCCATAGTGGACAGAGGGACGGATAACTGAGTACTCTGACGAGAAGTAGGATAGGAAATAGAAGATTCGGAGTGCTCGGAACGGAGAAAAAAAAAGGGAAAAAAGGAAGACAGACCCCAAAGGCAGGGAAACCCCCTTACTGTTCCAGTTCTTCACTGTGGCGCCGGAGGGAGAAGTGTGTTCGGCATTCTCTGCAGAACGGACTTGCCACAGCTTCACCGTCCCAGTCCCCGGAAGGTAACCCCAACACTCCCTGTTAACTGACCAACGAAGGGTAACAATTAGCAGTCCGCAACACAAAGTAATGAAATCGTCGGTAGACGGCTTAGGTTCCGGACGAGGTGTGGTACTCGGTGGAGCAGTTGCCTTGCTGTAATTAGTGGAGGCTCAGCCATCTTGGAGGACAGAATATTAGAAAGCAGACATTTGACAAATGGGCGGACTGTCTGCTGTGGCACTTGTCAAAAGTGCTCACAGGAACAGGAAATAACACAGGGAAAAACGAGATGAATGGCAAGGACCCAAGAACGGGTGGATCCCCTAAGGGCGTGACACTGTTTAATCTTTAGTAGTAAATCAGCCTGAGAGTAGGCTGGGTGCAGGATGAACACTGCTAGACTATAGTAGTCATATAGAGACAAGAGCCACTGACGTGTAGACGAAAGTGATAGGTAGGTGATCGATTTACGAAACCGAAAATTGAAGGAATAAATCGATCAGCTGGGCTCTCTGCGGGCGCTAACCGCAACGTGTAAGGTACACGGTCCTGGAGGAATTCAACGCCGTTGGTAGGGAAAAGCAAAACTTGACAAGAACCTAGAGATTTCCATAGTGGGAACAGAAAGTGTAAGAAATTGGATTACAATATAATTTGAGCGTAATTTCTGAAGGACTTTCCTTTATGAAGGTATAGTGCGCGGCGCATCGTGGACACGACGTTATCGCCTTCTTAACTGTGTAAATGACAATTCTGCGACTCCAAGATAGCTACTTCATGCTTCTTCTTCTTCTTCAAACTCGACTTCTCTCACCTAAAACAAAACTTTACTGCGCGACAAAATTCACCGTCTTCATTCTCTCAACATCTTGCGACTAACTTTGCGACCAAATTCGCCGTCTTCATCCTCTCAACATTTTGCGACTAAACTCGCCATCTCTATAACTCCATGGTGCTGGCCTCATTGGGCCCAGCTGGTTGCTTAAAACTCCGTCTATCCTTGGTTATATCGCAGTGTCCTGGGACACGTCATACAGTTAAATGCTACTACTTCAATAGTCGGTATTCCTTCGGAAAATATAATGGGGAAACAAAGAAGGCTCAAGGTTTTGAACAGAGATTTCCGCTTACTGTGGCGTTTAGCTGCGGGCTAGACGCAGTTAGCGTCTGATGTTGCCTGATCAGCTGTCGTCAGAGAGCACGGAACACTGTTCTGTGAACTCTTCTTCGAGATGGAAGATCAAAGTCTGGGCTGAATAGTTTTGTGTTAGAATACGCCCGGGCAATAGACTGCAAAAGGCGTTGTTCGGTTGAAAGTTGTCAGATGAAAGTGGATAGGACGGACTATGTCGCAAAATGGAAAAGAGAAGAAACGACACAGACAGCTGAGGGACCGCGCGGGAGCCAACCGCGTCACGTAAGGTACGTGCCCTTGCGAGTGGTGTATGACTCTTCATGTGTTGTGTTGAGAGAGGAAAGATGAAAGTGGGTAGGATGGACTATGTCGCGAAACAGAAAAGTGAAGAAACGACACAGACAGCTAAGGGACCGCGCGGGTGCCAGCCGCGTCACGTAAGGTACGTGCCCTTGCGGGTGGTGCATGTGGTATGTCCCTCCAGATAAACATTCAAATACAAATCAAAATAAAGCATGGTTACATCCTAAACTACTCTTCTAAAACAATTTATCACCTAAGACATCATTATTATTAACCAGATAATTGGCAGTACTCGGGAACCTACTCTAGCATACTTGAAATCCTACAAAATTATTATCTTCATCAGTATAGTAACACAGCGACACATGGAAACACTAGGTTGATACAAATACTAAATTACTGGTGCTGGCAAAACTTCAGCAAAATTCTCTAAATAGTTAGTAATAAAACAGTCAAAACGAACAACAATAAGATAATACATGGACTTAAGTAATTGGACACAAGTAATTAGACATAAGTAATTGGACGTAATCAATTAGACACAAGCAATTTGACATAAGTAATTGGCAACTCGTCATAGTGATATAAGCGGTGGCAAAACCTTAACCAAAGCGAAAGTTTAAAATATTATTTCCTTCAAACAAAACTTCCTTATCCTCCAGTTACATTTCGTAGCAAAATGAATGTAAGCATCCCCTGGTATTCCTTTAAGCTCTCGTTTGTATTTTCATTCCAACCGATCTTTGGTACTTCTACCCACAGGAAAACTATCATTAAGTAATGGCAATGTTGTGTGTAATGCTGTGGAATAGTGTAGTGTCACGTTAATACTTCCTTTAGCAAGATTCTGATGAAAAATGATTTTATGTCTCCTTCAATGGACAGACCAATAATTATTAAACGTGTGATAAACCGTTTCCTGTGTTGATTTGTTTTTGCAAATATTTGTGATTATCAGTCACCCAGTCAATCGTTCCGGTGTGTATTTGTTGTTCTTTTTTGTTCATTCTCTCACTTACCTGCTTCCATATATTCAATATTGGCGGCTCGACGAAGCTAGTTGCATCTCGGAAGACGTCGATATGACTTACCTGTCGGTGCTTTGGTTTTTTATAAAATTAGAGTTCATTTGTCATATAAAGAGTGTGTAGGGAGCAAAGTAAGTTCCTGACTATTGAAAATGTGCATAAAGTTATTCATAGGGTTCGTTATATCATGGTTAAGAATTTCTGTGTTGAGATTCAGTGCAGCTTGAGGTGCTAAGGTGCGACACGCGTCGAGCTCGTGAGATTGTAAGTTGCTGACAGCACAGCTGACAGTACGGCTGCGTCCTGTTTCACTGGCTGGGCGGCAGAACTGGCGTTCATGCTGGGTCCGTCCTCTTACTACGCGTGGAGTTAACCTCTCGGTACAGTCACAAAATTTCCTTCCAGAGTTATCTTATGTTGTTCACGACAGTTATGCATGGAGGATGTTCTTTTCTAAGGGACTCTAATAACTTCAATCGCTAGAGGTCACAAAACTATCGGGTTACAACTATTTTACTTAAACACTCTGTTCTTCAAAATTTAGGTAAATGGCAGGTGTTAGACTTCTATATAAACTATATTTTGCAATGGCATTCCAAACCCAACTCCTCGGCTAACGCGTTCCCCACACAGCGGTCGTTTACAGGACAGATATAGCGGCAAGTGCCGGCTTTCTTGACGCCATATAGATCCGTTTATTAACCGTGGTGGTGATACAACATAGCCGGAGATCGATCTGAAATTCCAATGTTTTCTAATCCTGATAGTTTCCACAATGCGTACCAGGAAAAAGTTCTCTCTTACGATTTTTGTTCCATACTGAAAATTCAAATAGACAATACACATAGATTCCCGTCTTTAGATAAGACTAATAAAATCTGTAGGGCAATATTAAGCTGGTGATTTTACTTTTATAACTATCACTTTAGGTTTGCTGTTTAAACTGCAACGTACGAATGTACAAAGATGTAGCGTGGCTGACGCACGTGGCGTGCAGGGCGATGGTTGGGTCGTGAGGAGGGGCGAGGGGAGAGGTGCAGATGCTGCACGCACCATGGACAGAGACGGTGGGTGGGGAAGGGGGAACTGCAATGGCCGCTCTCTCGGCAGGCCGGTGGGTGGGGAGGGAAGGGGGCCGCGTCGCCAACTGACAGGGAGGGGCGGGACTCGGCGCATGTGAACAGCTGTAGACCACAGTGGAGGTATTTACGCACTCCTTCCGTGGCATTTAATATACAGAAATACGTGGTACCAAAAAACTTACCTCGTTGTCTGTTCAACATCGCATCATGAAAACAATAAAATAGCACTTCAGGAAGACTCCTTTTACTTTAGAGTAGCCTATTTGTTGTTTAACTTGGACGTATTTATTCTTGTTATTATCGTTGTGTGATCATTTTGCAAAACATGCATGTAATAGGGCGTCTTTCAAAGTACAGGTAGACGGCTGCATGTAGTCACTGATCTACTGGCAATTACGAAGGCGTATTAGTATCATGCTTTTATGGTAAAGCTTTAATACCTGTGTTCGTGCACTATTCACTAAATTAACAAGTGAAATGTGAATCTCTTTGAAATATACAAGATTAACTGATTCTTTCTCTACGTGTTCTTTTGACAAGGACAACTTTCACCTTAATTCCATGATTAAAGAATGTTTGTGGTTTTAATTCTCGACTGCTACGATAACATGACTGGAGACGTTAAATGACAAGACAAAATGATCACATAACTTCAGTCACTTCCATTAACATGTGACGTCATAAATTCTATTACCAGTTACCAACAGTTGCCAATTCTTATGTCTACTTATAACTAACATGCACAATTTAATTAAATGTATAGTAACTACGGTGTTTTCCCTCAATTAATTCTCTTGCTGCATGCAGGACTTTTCCAACTGTTTACATACCATTCCAGACCTACTTTCAGGAACGCAAATCATAGGGGTTTGACCTTAGAGCATATCTACGTTGCTGTCTAGGCGGTTGTATTACCTTCTTTCTTGCTTTTTTGGGTGGAACTACTGGCGTAATAGGCCCGGTTTCACTGTTAGGTGGGGGTGGCTCGGGTCCTTTATACTGTTTCAATCTGTCAAAATGAACGATCACTGTGCGTTCCGCTAACTGAATTTCCGCATTTACCGGTGAAGTAAGCCGGATGATACGGTACGGTCCTTCATAAGTAGGTGTAAACTTTTTGGTTCTTCCCTTTTTTACTACTGGATTGCTCAACATAACTAGGTCTCCTACCTTGTACTCAGGCATTTTTGCTTTTTGATTACTTCTCTTTAGCTGTTGGGCGGTGGCTCGGGCATTGTTCCCTCCTACTTTTTTCCAAATGGATTTTAGACGTCGAGCTAGACCTTTCACATCTTTGGATTTAATTCCAGGGGGCAGTTTGTCAATTTCAAAAGGCGAATTCATAGGGCGGCCATATACTGCTTCATAAGGTGAGTACCCTGTAGCTTCATGGACACGGCTGTTATATGCTGACGTGACGTATTGAACATACTTGTCCCAGTCAGAGTGATGTTTATTAACATAGTAAGACAGCATGCGCATAACGGTGCGGTGGACTCGTTCCAGGCGACCGTTTGCTTTTGGGTGGAACGGTGTCGTTCGCCACTTTTTAATTCGCAATAACCGACAAACTTCGGTAAATACCGCAGACATGAAATTCGTACCCTGGTCTGTGAGTACAGCTTCAGGGCTTCCGTATGGTAACACCAAATGGGTGACAAAAGCACGCGCTACTGTTTCAGCGGACATATCTGGTATAGGAATGAGAATCAAGAACCTAGAGAAATGATCTATAAGGGACAGAATATACCGATTATTTTGGGGGCTCACAGGGAAAGGACCGACAATATCTGCTGCTACTACTGCCCAGGGATAAGTGGCTTCTGGTACCTGCTGTAAAGGCACTTTCGTTCGAGGTGGTAAGGACCTCTTAACACAAGGTAGACAATTTTGTATATACTTTTGCACGTTTTTCCGTCTTCCTGCCCAGAAATAACGGGCGGCTATTCGGCAGTTTGTGGCGCGAAGGCCGTTATGACATGCCTGCAGGCTATCGTGACACTGTGCGATAATCTTGGAACGTAATTCTTTCGGGATTACTGCCTGTTTGCCCAAGTGGGTCTTTCGATATAAAATTCCATCTTCAACGGAAAATTCAGGCAAAGCCACATACTTCTGACATTCGACGTCTCTTTGCTGTGCCTCCCTTAATTCTTAAATAGAAACGTCATTAGCTACGATCACTCTGACCTTTCGGCTTAATGCGTCGGCGTTCTGATGTAACTTGCCCGGTTTGTGTTTCACCTCATACTCAAATTCGCTCAATTTCAAAGCCCAACGAGTTAGCCTACTACTAGGGTCTTTTAAGCTCAACATCCACTGTAACGCGGCGTGATCAGTGATGACAGTGAATTTTCTCCCATACAAATAACATCGGAAATAAGTTACACCAAACATGAGTGCTAGTAGTTCCTTCTCAGTTGTGCTGTAATTTGACTCTGCTTTATTAAGCTGTCGAGACGCATAACCAATTGGTCGTTCTTCGCCATCTATCTCTTGTGACAGGATGGCTCCTACAGCATAATCTGAGGCGTCCACTGACAGTATGAATGGTTTTTCAAAATCCGGGTACGCTAGTACAGGGGCTCTAGTTAAAACATGTTGAATTTGTTGCATAGCTTTATCACATTCTTTGGTCCAAATAAAACTAACTCCTTTTTTCAATAAATTAGTCAGGGGCTTAGCAAGGGTGGCATAATTATTCACGAAACGTCTGTAGTAGTTTGCAAGGCCTAAAAATGACTGTAGTTCTTTGACATTTGTCGGTGTTGGGAATTCCTTTACTGCGGTGGTCAAACGGGGGTCCGGTTTGACACCTTCTCCACTTATTATATGACCTAAATATTGTACTTGTGACTGGGCGAAAGCACACTTTTCTAATTTTACACTCAAATGAGCTCCTTTTAACCTTTGCAAAACATCCCTCAGTCTTTCTGCATGTTCTTTTATCGTTTTAGAAAAAATAATAATGTCATCTAAATACACCAAGCAGGTTGTAGGTTTCAACCCACGCAGCAGCAAGTCTGCAAATCTTTGGAAAGTGGCAGGGGCGTTTCTCAATCCAAATGGCATCCTTACAAATTCATACAATCCTGTAGGTACAACAAAAGCAGTTTTATGGCGGTCCTGGGGTGCAACAGGGATCTGATGGTACCCAGAACGCAAATCAAGGGTGGTAAAATACTTACAGTTGCCCAATCGGTCCAATGTTTCATCAATGCGCGGTAACGGATATGTGTCTGGTGTCGTTACCCGATTTACTGCCCGCATATCGACACATAGGCGATAGGCTTTCTCCCCATTTACTGATTTCTTTGGCACAACGACCACGGGAGACGCCCACGCACTCGAGGAGGGTTGTATGATTCCTGCAGCTAATTGCTGCTGAATCGTATCTTCAACTACAGACTGCAAATGATATGGTATACGGTAAGGTTTTTGTGCAATTGGCCGAGCTTCTCCGGTCGGAATTTCGTGCTGAACCAAATCCGTAGCCGGTAGAAACTGCCTCTCTTCAAACAACCACGAAAATTCCTCTAATACCGGCTGCAACATCCTTTTCTCCTCACTGTTTAAATGACCTAACTTCTCTGCTAACTGACTCCTTATCGTCGACGCGACATATCGCACTTCTCTAACTGAATATTTCTTTCCTTTCCTTCCTTTCTTATCTTTATTTCGCTGCTTCTCAGCTCCTCTTATTTCCTCAAAAATTTCCTGACCACTGGCAACAATAGTACCCTTCGGTATCACAACATCTTCTACACCAAAATTATCTATACTTACTGGTATCGCAAAACCCTTCTGTCTCCTTTCCGGTCGGCAGATACTTCTCTTTATATGTACTGACTGACGATCTAAAACATCATTCTGGGTGAGCGGGTCAACCAGAATGTCTGTATTAGGCTGTTCTTGATTTTTGACATCTATCCAGAGAATCTTTCCACTTCCGCCTTTTATCCTCACAGGGTGAGTGGTTTTTATCGCCGACATCTGCGGTTTTATGGGAGACTGTGAACGGCGCCTTTCGCAGCTCCCTCGCGTCTGACGGGGGTGCGCACTGCCAAATCGGTGAATTGCTTCGCCGAACTGCACAGTTCGCGTTCGATAATCCACTATCCCCTGATAACGGTGCAGGAAGTCATTCCCTAGTATGATGTCAAATTCACCCTTCTTTAGCCTTACTACCTCCATCATCTGACTGTATTTACCCTCGTCGATTTGCAGGTTCACTACACACGAACCTGCAGGGACAATTACTTCCTCTCCAAGGCCACTGATATGGTACCGGGGTGGCTGTAACACCCTTCGATCATTTTTCTCCACAAACAATACACTAACTTGAGCACCAGTATCAACTAAAATTCTAACTGATTTGTTCCCGAGTACGCCAAATAGACTAACGTGTTCCACCTCTGTACATTTTTCGGTCCTAACCGGGTGTATTATTTTTGTCGGGGGCGCGGGTGGGTGGCGGAACCTGCCCCCCAAGCGTTTCCCTGATTCGACCCCGCGTTGCGACAGTGGCCGCGCATCTGATTTGAAAATGGTGACTTTGTGGAGCAAACATTATTAGCATGACCTACTGTCTGGCAAATAGTGCAATACGGCGCGCGACAGCGCATTGCCGTATGGTTGGGCTTCCCACAACGCTGACAAAATACTTCTTTTGCTGGGACCGGTACTGGGTCCGATGGGCGCGGGGCGGCAGCGCAAAAACGCAACACCTCTTCGCGAAGCATTGCCAAACGAACAGCTTCAAACAGAGAAGTGGGGGAGGCAGCTTTGACTTCTCCTCCGATGCGGGGGTCAATACCGCGGACAAATGCATCAATTGCACGCGCTTCGGCTTCTGAACGCAAAATTCTGTTTTCACTGGCATTTTCACCTAGCTTGTAGGTACGACAAGATACTGCTCGTATGCGATCTGCAAAGGCATCAAAATCCTCATTAGGCTTCTGCCTAAGGGTTGATAATTGATCTCTGTAATATGCGGTACCTCTGGTATCGGAATAACGCGTAGTCAATCCGCGGGCCAATACTTCAAATTCGTGCGTGTCACGCAATTCGTCCACTGTTTCTATGAACATTCGGGCTTCCCCTGTCAACTTGAGTCTGGCTACATTGACCAATAGATCATCCGGCCAGGCACACGTGCGACCCACATCACGAATATTTTGTAAGAACATAGCTACATTTTCGTGGGACTTCCCAGAAAAGGTGGGAATGAAATCAGCCGCAGGAAAATTGCTTACAGTCGCCATGTTAGCAGAAATTGTGGCGTTTGTATTAGAGACAGAATTAGTGTTAGTTGCCTCTGTTTGAGCATTTGTTACAGGGGTGGAGCTAGCCACAGGTATGGAAGTTCGCGCACTAGCTTCCAGCGTCTGTTTCAAGACGCGGTTTTGCTCAAGTAGCTCCTGATTTTGTGCGAATAACTGGCGCATTTGTGCATTTATGGCCTCGAGCGGGTCTTGCGAGACAGATGCATCTACGGGGGTATCCCGTTCCGTCGCTCGTGTCCCTATCGGCATGTTTACAATTTTATGGGACGCTAGTGACCAGAAAAAAGTAATGATTGTTACAAAAAAAGGACGGCCACAAAGATTCTCAATCCAGCGGCGGAAGATCGTCGAAGATATAGTTGTAAGCATCGCGGCGACTTACATGGCGATGGAGGCGGTGCGACGCAGTGGTGGCGGCGACGGCGTGGTGCAGTGGCTGCGGCGGCGGCGGTGGCGTCCGGACCCTCGGGCGGCGGCGAATGTGTTGGCGGCGGACGGCGCTGGCTCGGCCGGTCGGCGATGGCGGCAGCCCCTGGCGCGTCGGTGACAGCGGCGGGCGGCGGTGGGCGGCGTGGCGGATGACGGCGGCCCGGCAGGTCGCGCAGCGCAGCGCAGCGCAGGCCCCTCCAACTCAGGCAGCGGGCAGCGCGGCGGCGTGCGGCTCACGTGGCTGACTAGCGTGGGCTGCCTCGCTGCAGCGCGCGCCCTGTCCGTGTTTAGTGGAGCAGCCACGGCCCACGTGGAGCAAACGTGGCAACCGGTTGGCGCATTCCATGCGCGAAGTTCACGGCGTCTCGCCGGGAAAAATTTTGTGTAGTGACAAAGTCACTACGGGAACGTATCCAAACTTCTGACACCAATTGTACAGGATGGCGGGTATGGGCAGGCGGTGGGCGTTATGGAATAATAGTGTAATTTTTAGAGAAAGGCCATTTATTGGCTAAAGCATGATGAAAGGGGCTACATAGGCCTAGGGAGGTGAGGGTGAGCCAGAGCTTGCAATTTGGCGAACATTGTTCGCGAAGCTACCGAAAGTGGTTGTCTGCCAGAACTAAGTCCACAGTGCCGCAGCACCGGGAGAAGCGGGAGATGATCAATGCTACAGGGCGCGCATCCGACTCGCGGGTGAGCAAGAATACAAGAGAGCGGGCCCGGCGACGGGCGGCCGGGTATGTTCGACGCACCACGCGGCTTCCTCCACCCTGATTGGTCAGGACCGAGCAAACCGTGCGGGCGGCATGGAACTTTCCAGAGCGTTGCCTGCTAAGCGACGCCTGGGACGGCGTTACCTCGTCAGCACACGAGAGAGGCGCGTGAACAAGGTGCCCTTTCTCGGTGCTGACTTCCTGTTACTAGACCGTGGGACGAAAGAATTTACAGGCAGCTAACACTGCCGGCCGTGACTTGGCCGTAATGGAGTAATGAAGTTACTAGTTGGAGGCTCATATAATAAAGTAAAATCTCCTATTGTCTGGCTCATCCTTTACACTATGGAACACAAGAGGAGCACATGCTGGGAGGCTGTTTCTTAGCCAGTTTTGCAATTATTTTGTTGGGAACAAATGGCTGAATTCATGGCTCTTAGTTCAGAGTCGGATTTTGACTGGAATATGGTCATCTGTTTTTATGTGACCCCTTAAAAGAGAACATATCAGACTGGAAAAACGGATTCATGACTAACGGGAAAACTCACCGTGAATTGTTTCTATGTCTGAGCTTTCTGGTTAATGATTAATTAACTGTTGCCCTTTAGATAGGAGTTAATGCCATGGGGTTCACGAGCTTGTGCAGAAATCTACCTATTCTTAAGATGATAATGTCCAAATCCCAGCTGGTACTGAAAAAGCTGGATATCTTCTTCAGGTAAGTTTTATGTAAATTTCCTACAAAACTAGCCTGAAACTAAATGATTAGTCTTTTGTTAAAAGGCAGATGTCTACCCGAATGACTTTCCAGGTACAGAGAAAAAAACCAGCATTACTACATTTTGGGAGTTTTCTCCAAATTTTCCATTACAGAACACAAAACTACTACTCTTAATGAAGATAGATGGTCTGAAATCTCTTGAATTGAGAAGAATGATAATATTATTACATTTTTAAAACTCTGAAATTGTGCCCTTTTAACAAATTTTGAAAAATGACAAACATATAAATTAAAAAATAACTATTTTATCGGCTTTTTCATGCTTGTACATGACCCCACTTTTTTAATATGCTTGGAAAGAAAATTAAAAAGAAAAACATGTGGAACAAGTTCATACTAGTAATTTGATTCGGTATTTTCTTTCACCAAAGTGTCTTTCAGAAAGCCCACATAATATTCACTCCAACTATCTTCCACATAATGATTTTGTGAAGGTCCATATGTTGCTATTATGGGCACTTTACCAGAAGGATAGTACACTCATGCCCATAAATTAAGGATAACTTCAGAATGTGGTGCCACACAACTTGGCACTATACAAAACTGGCACTATAGCATAGGCACATAGGGAACACACTCGACACAGATCTATAAGTCCACGGTATTCGTAATAAGTTGAGAAAACTGTCCCAAAAGACATGTGCTACAAAATGCCACTGTTTTCTGCACATGTATCCTGACACCAGTATGGGAAATGATCACCATGCACATGTACACAGGCTGCACAACGGGTTGGCATACTCTGGATCAGGTGGTCGAGCAGCTGCTGGGGTATAGCCGTCCATTTTTGCACCAGTGCCTGTCGGATCCCCTGAAGTGTCGTAGGGGTTTGAAGACGTGCAGCGATACGTCGACCTAGAGCATCCTAGACGTGCTCGATGGGGTTAGGTCTGGAGAACAGGCAGGCCAATCCATTCGCCTGATATCTTCTGTTTCAAGGTACTCCTCCATGATGGCAGTTCGGTGGGGCCGTGCGTTATCATCCGTCAGGAGGAAGGTGGGACCAACTGCACCCCTGAAAAGTTGGACATACTGGTGCAAAATGACGTCCTGATAGACCTGACCTGTTACTGTTCCTCTGTCAAAAACATGCAGGGGTGTACGTGCACCAATCACAATCCCACCCCACACCATGAAACCACAACCTCCATACAGGTCCCTTTCGAGGACATTAAGGGTTGGTATCTGGTTCGTGGTTCATGCCTGATGAAAATCCGGTGAGAATTACTGTTCAGACTATACCTGGAATCGTCCGTGAACATAACCTGGGACCACTGTTCCAATGACCATGTACTGTGTTCTTGACTCCAGGCTTTACAGGCTCTCCTGTGACCAGGGGTCAGTGGAATGCACCTTGCAGGTCTCTGGGTGAATAAACAATGTCCATTCAGTCGTCTGTAGACTGTGTGTCTGGAGACAACTGTTCCAGTGGCTGCGGTAAGGTCCCAAGCAAGGCCACCTGCAGTACTCCGTGGCCATCTGCAGGCACTGATGGTAAGATATCAGTCTTCTTGTGGTGTTGTACACTGTGGACGTCCCTTACTGTAGCGCCTAGACACATTTCCTGTCTGCTGGAATCATTGCCATAATTTTGAGATCACACTTTGTTGCACACGGAGGGCTCATGCTATGACCTGCTGTGTTCGACCAGCCTCCAGTCGCCCTAGTATTCTACCCCTAGTAATGTCATCAATATGTGTTCTTTGAGCCATTTTCAACACACAGTCACCATTAGCACATCTGCACACTTACTCGTTGTGTCGCACTCTGACATGCACCAACACACCTCTGCTGCCAGCGCTACCGTGCAAGGACCGAAGGTCAAATGCACAGCATGGTCATACCCCGAGCTGATTTAAACCCCCAAACCGCCCACCAGAGCGTTGTTTCACCATGTATTTGCATTAGCTTTAATTTATGAGCATGAGTACCATATTTACTCGAATCTAAGCCGCACCTGAGAAATGAGACTCGAAATTCAAGGGGAGAGAAGAGTGTTAGGCCGCACCTCCAAATCGAAACAAAGTTGGTCCATTGTAATATGAGACACAATTTATGTCGAATGAATGACGATACAGCGACAGTAGTTTGGTTCGAGTCGTAAGCTTAGCAGTTAAGCTTTACCAGGTAGCCATTGCTATGCGTCAGGCGCTCCGTCCGTATTTATACGAGTACCCTTCCCTTTTCACGTGCTCTGTCTGGTTTGAATCAATTGTTTATTTTGCTTTGATCTGATAAGTGCTGTTTTCTTTGTTATAGGTGTTCACGTCATCCTAAGCTGAAAATGCATTACTGTACTGTGTCATGCATTGTTTGTCGCGTTCTGATGGTGTGTGTTTACGGCCTGTCGCCGCTCGCGGCACGGCTTGCTTTTGTGCGCGTTACCGCCGCTTACAATTAAAAAAAAGAGGAATCGTCTCATTAGCGAAATAATGGCAAGAGACTGCTATTTGTTGTTACTTACACTGCTGCTTTCTTTGATAATGATCAACAAGAACCAAATAATAGACTGCGTATGATAGAACATGTTCTGAACGAGAGTTCGGCGAAAATTTTTCTCCGTTTGAAAATCTTTGCGGCCGCTTCTTTAGTACATCAAATTCTGCACAAAAATTAGAATCATCTTAGATTTAAAAATCTAGTCAGTTGCCGTGCTTCATTTCTGACTGTATCACATTAGGCATAAGAATAATACGAATATAAACATGACACGATACGTATATTCTTCCGCGTTCGCTGTTGTCTCACTCTAGTTTCGTAGTTTATTAGGCAGACAGGATTTAAATGAAGTAGCAGCAAACACAAAAGAATACATGGCAAAATGTTTATATTCGTATTATTCTTATGATGAAGAGAATACTACATGTGATTCACAACTCATAAAAGTTCCTATTAGCAACCATCTCTTATCACAGGTAGGAAAAAATTCAGAACGTAGAGTTGGCCATATTGACAAACATCCCAAACAGTCTTGCCAGTCGGATTTTCGTAGTACATTGAAAGGCTGCTACATTCGAAGACGAACAATACGGAATTTGTATTTACTTCGTTGGATAATGTATGAAAATGCAGTGGTCGAAACTCGGAGCGGAGAAAAAAAAAGCTCGTCTTCCACCTTTTTTTTAATTTATTTACTGACGCAGAGGTTTTGGCGAAAGTATTTATCTTTGTGCCTACAAAGCATACCTGTTTAGCGCTACATATATTAGACAGCAGAAGTTATAGTTGTAGCGGCACCTACCAACATTTTTCAGAACTTCAGCTTGCTTTGCACTCGATTCTAAGCCGCAGGCGGTTTTTTGGATTACAAAAATCGGAAAAAAAGTGCGGCTTAGATTCGAGTAAATACGGTATATATATTTCTTTGTTGTTCAACATGCTTGCTTAGGCCAACATTAAAGGTATGTTTGAGTAGACCACTGATGAATGGCAATCCCACAATATAGCCAGTGTTGGTGGAATCATAAATGAAGTGGTGTAGAGAACTTACACAAAATGAATTACATCGTTCCTCTGTTTGATTGACCTCTCTAAGAAAATGGTTGTCCTCTTGTAGAAATGATTTAGTTTAAGGGACAAAAATACTAAATAATATGAAAGTACCATCATTCTCTACCATTCTGGCATTCATTCTTTCTTGAGTTGTTAGGATAAGATGCTCCTCTCAGTCTTGCTTCTTTATTATATTTATCTTATAGTTTTGGGGGTTTGATTTCTTTTCCCTCCAGTAACACATTCACTTTCATCTGAGGAAACCATGGTGCTATGTGCTTTCAAGCAACAGAATAAAATCATTACACAATTGTATCAACTACAATGCATTGTTGTGCTCTCCCCTAAAAGGTGACAAAGTACATTGTCAACTCAATAACAAAGTAACATGAATTATTTTCTTAAAAACTCAAATGTTCAGGACATTTGTCCTTTTCATACAATACGAAGGAAATAACAGCATTTTAAACATACTTGCAATTAAGACATTGCTGCCCTTTTAATATAGAATTATATATCCACCTTCAGGTTTTATAATCAATGAAACAGTAAAAAATCATAAATACTGTGACGTCTGCCCTTTTAACAAATGGCTATTCATTAATTTCCTTATTCTCATTCCTTCGCATCTGGGAAAAATTAGAATTATAGAAGTAGTTTTAGAAAAATTAATTAGAAAAATTGTTAGCATGAGATCCATTAGATGAACTTGAAGGCACGGCAATGGGCTAATTAAGGAATGTTAAAGATGAACTGATGCAGATTCTTGAGCTGAATGCCAAGGAAAAAGGCTTCCACTGCCGAAATTATGTTGCATATGCACAGTAAACTGTTCTAGAACATTGTGTGGGGCAGGCAGAAGCACTTGCACTACTGTGTCGTCCTGCTATGTGCCTCAACTTCTGCTGGGAAACACAGAAACACGCGCTGACCCACCCTGCATGACTGAGTCCAACAGTGTGACTGGCCTTAATCTGCGTCCTACGTCACCGACTGAAGTGACTGAGAGCATTCGACACTGAATTCAGGCCATTGCAGTTACAAACAGCAGCATTGGACGACATATCATCGTGTCCTGCGTGCGATTGACGATCCCCGCTACTAGATGGCCGCTGTAGCTGACCGGCTGTTTCCATAAAACAGCGCCCATAAACCACAAAATATTGTATCTCGAGAGTAAGGCATTGAAATTAGCTTTACTGAAGAAAATGGGGTGATAAGGGAGTGCTGTGCATAATATTTGCAGAAGGAGGAATCGTCTTGCAGAATTTCATAGTTTAGAACATTGACTATGAAGATCACCAGATTAATTCTTCAAATACACATGGACAAGCAGACACACATTCCACTATATAATCAATTAAATTAAGACGAGTGTATCTTATGTGACTACGAACTTTCAACAGCCGATGAGTGTTTAAGAATGGCTGACTAATGTAAGTATGGAAAAATGAGTGACATTCCTTGGGTGACCAGATGCAATTGTTTAAAAAGGAGGACAAACAGCTTCAAAAAAGAGGACAAAGGAAGAAAAGAAGAGGACACATCAAACGGGTCAACTGCAGATGAAGACGCCACACGTCAGCTTTGGACAAGTCACTTGACTGCCGGGAATTGCTGGTAAAACTAGTAGTTAATTGTTACTGGTGGTCAGGTGGTGATTCCCAGAGCAATATTTTTTTTTATTTTAAATTAAAAACATTGATTGTGGTGTCAGTGTGGCATCAATTGTTTTTATAGAAGGGGACGAATTGTAAATTTAACTGTATTACGCTCATCTTTGCAAAAAAGCCGAACACTGTAAAAATCCACCCGGACCCCGGACAAAGAGCTTAGAAGGAGGACATGTCCGTATTAACCCGGATGTCTGGTCACCCTAGACATTCCTCATGAGTTGTGTGAGATAATTAAACTACCAAACCGCTGGTCTGTGTTCGATTCTTGGTCAATACTTTTCTTCAACCGATATTTTTGATGTGTACAGCCCTAACAACTGATCTATGTACCAAGTTTTATCTATACTCGGAACCCTGCATGTCAAAGTATATTTTTAAGGTCTTGCCAAAGTATTCGATTTTTAAATGTGTACGCACCTATCCCAGGATAAAATTCAAAATAAAACACATTGAACAATCATGAAATTTTACTGGTTTTTGATTGTTGGGGACATAATTCGCCAGCAATCAATGTTAATGCCAATTGTTTCAATTAATCTAAATAGTCTCCATAAATAAAGCATACAAAATTTTTGAAGAAAAAGGTCAAATTGTATTTTTTTAAATTATTTGTCTAAAAACAAGAAATAAAAATGGCTCTGAGCACTATGGGACTTAACTTCTAAGGTCATCAGTCCCCTAGAACTTAGAACTACTTAAACCTAATTAACCTAAGGACATCACACACATCCATGCCTGAGGCAAAACAAGAAATAGAACAGATCAGAGAAACATTTGATGCACTTCATTTGCTGTACATGATTTCGAGCATCATTCAGAGATATGTCAAATGATTCCTTGATCTATTTTATTTCTTGTACACAAAGCATTTCACAAACCATCGAACCATTTATTTTTATTTTTTTTAATTTTCAAGTTTTACTCAGACAGCATGATCTTACTGACACCTCATTTGCGTTCCTAGTGTCTCCTGTTCTCGAAATGTCCCAAATTTAGTACTTCTTTTCCGAAAGAATCCTTTTCGATAGTTAAATATCTTTTTATGCACAAAATGTCTAGGCCGCGAAGAGAAGAACTTTTTGACACTTCATTTACATAGCCAGCGGCAGCTGTTCGTGAAATATTTCAATTTTTCCTCATATCACTAAGTTTCTGTTAATTACTGTGATTACTTTTAACAAATTAAATATTTTTTTGCAGAACTAGACCTCACGCTGGTCACTTTGATACTCCATGCACTTAGGCAAAATACGTCCTCTTTGTGCGCTGTCATTTGGGGGGGAACTTCTTTCGATATCTTGAACGATTTCTATTTACGAAATTGACAATTTTTATGACCACGCTTTTGGGTGTGCCACGTGCGGCCCATCTGCCACATATACAATGCAAAATCTCGGGAAGTGAGAGAAATATAATTCTGTTCTCAACTCTAAATATAATTTATATATGCTACATTTCATTTGGAGATATGTAATACCTAAAATGAAATATCCGCAAATTTTATGCAGTGCGATTTTACTTGTGCGAACTCTTGAGAAATTTCATGCACTCATTTACATAGGTTTGTGTAGCAAAGTAACTACAACGAATAACGAAAAGAAATTCAGTTTTTTATCCAGTGAAGTCTCAAACTGTAAGCCGAGAAAAAAAAACAAATGTTTTCATGAAATAGTTTTCAGAAAATTGCATGATGTATTTCACAGTAGTTGGTGCTTCCGCTCCAGCGCTTTGCAGAGAAAATTATAGTAACCTGACCCGAGTTGGTTCGGGAACAGCGAAGTTGAAATGTCATAGACACCACTTATATAAATAATTTCAGATCGAGACAGAGCTATACTGTTGACTCTGACGGTAAATATCAGGTAGCGAAGGTTCTGTGCTGGAAACCTCTTACCACTTGTATAAACTGTCACTACAAACTTATATTGCATTACCCCGAAGGTACTTCTTTGGGATCATTTTGTCATTCCTTCAAAAACGCCACTGATTTTCCAGAAAGAGTTTATCCGTTAGTGAAGGAATGAATCCACTGTCTCCCAACTCACCAGCAAAAACAGTGATTTTTTTCCGTTTTCCGTCGTTCCTTAGTTGCTTCAAAATTCGTGGAGGTATATTCTGTTTTTGCAACTAAATAAAGATAGATTGTTTTTTTGCATACGCCTTTAGCTTCTTTTATTTATGAAGTGGCCTGTAATATATATAAATATGTAGTTACGTGTATGTTATATGTTACGTTTTCTCATGTTATTTTCTTCTTTTTCAAGCTGTAAACAAGTTTTGCATCATAAAGTTCGTGAGGTTAAATTATAGTTGGGTATTACGATTTCCAGTGTTGCCAGTCCATTTGTGTGCTCCTGGAGATGTGTTTACTCAGTCCCCATATTCAAAAGGCCGATTTCTCTCTTTTTTTTCCAACCAAACTTATGATAACACTTGACCTGCCACACTCATTGTTTGTTGAACGTGCGTGTGTTCACTGTGTCGTAGTGTTCCCAACCGACACGGTTTCTTTATCTTTCATCTTTTGTTTGTGTTGTGAGGCCTGGTATTTGTTGATTTGTTGTGTGTGTGTTTTGTACGTGTGAATGCCTTATTCTTCATGTGATTGGATTTGTGTTATGTATGTGTGTGTGTGTGTGTGTGTGTGTGTGTGTGTGTGTGTGTGTGAAACAGTGAGAGAGAGAGTATTAATTAATTATTTAATGTGATTATGTTTCACATTTCTGTTTGTTATTGTTTTAGTGGCTAACATAACCAGTGAGTAGTTCCTTATGTTGGTTACGTCATTAATTATATTAATTACTAGAGACCGGATTATTTGCATGTTGCATATTTGGCTCCTTTTCACCGGTTTTGTATATTTTAACGAAAAACTAGCGGCGATGCATATTTTCGCTCTGTTTGCAATATTTTAAAAATTTAGACGAACGGCCTCTAGCTCGATCTGGTTTTGATGTCTCACAGGCTGACCGCGACATAGAACTGCGTTCAATCGCTAACCGAGAAGCCACTGCCTAGCGAAATCATTACAGAAGAGGAGCAGGAAGAGGCAGACAGAATGCTCATGCGCCCGGTTATTCCGCTCCGCTGTCATACCGTACGCGTCAGCAACAATTAAATTAAACTACGCAAGCTTTTAGTCGCACAGTCCATTGTTTCAGTACAGCTTCCTGTTTACTTGTACACAGTTGAACGTGTTTACGACGTGTAACGTGTTGTGCGCCATGCCACTCGAAAAAAGAAACGTCGTTTCGTGGATAGCCGACCGTCCTGGAACATTTACATATGACGGAACTACTTTATATTGTCGAGTTACCGAGAAATATATCATGCAAAAAACTTTTCAAATAGACCTGCATGTTAAGACAAGTCTTCATGTCGCAGGAATGCAGAAGAAAGGACCACGACAATGACTTCTGACAGTAAAAAGTGACAGTAGCAGGGATGTGTCCAAAGGTAACCAAAAAAGTCGGTTTAACATGGCTCTATGTGAAGCTTTCTTCTTCTTCTTCTTCTTCTTCTTGCGTTACGGCCTCTGTAGGACCACGGGTTGCCCCTTCATGGACTGCATTTTCCTCTTCTCCCAGAACCTTTTCATTTTTTCTCTCTTTCTCTCCCGCTCTTCTCCCGAGATCTTCAGTTTCTGTTTCTCCTGGCGGCTCCACTGGTGACATTCTAATCTTTTCCTGTATTCTTCTCTGTCATTGATCTCCGGCATATTTGTCGGTGTATATTTCTTCCTCCAATTTTCCTTTCCTTCGACCTTGATCCCCAATTCCAACCAGTCCTTCCGAAGTTCAACAATCCACTTGGTTTTTATCTTTCCCCTTGTCCTCCCTGTTGTTTCCCAAACTCTCTTCGTCATTCTGTCCATACTCATCCTAACTGCATGCCCAGCAAACCTTGCCCTTTTGAGTCTGATTTCCCCAGATATTGTTCTCATGTTCCAGTACAATTCTTTCCTATGTCTTCGTATCCACCTCTCTCCACCTCTTTTGGGACCTAGTATTTTTCTCAGTATTTTTCTCTCTTCTTTCTGTAGTTGTTCTGCCCCATTTCTTCCTAGTGTCATCGTCTCAGCAGCATATAATACTGCATTCCTCACTGTTGCCTTGTAGTGTCTTATCTTTTAGCCTCTGTGGGCATATTCTTTTTATTGTATATCTCTCTCGTCATGCAGAAGGCTCACCTCATCTTCTTTATCCTCTCTGTTATTCCCTCCTTGCTCCTGTTCCGTCCTATTATAAATTCTCCCAGGCATTTAAATTTGTCCACCATTTGCACAGTGTCTTCCGATGTTTCCCAGTCTGCAGTGGTGTTTAATGTCTTTGTCTTGTTATAGGCGATCCTCAGTCCCACCTTTCTGGCTACCTTACTTAAGTTGTCGAGTTGTGTCTTTGCTTCTTCTTCCGTCTCACTGTTGCTATGTCATCTGCAAAGGCTAGGCAGTCCACTTAAGCCCTGTTGTCGTTTTTGTCCCCCACATGGGTCTTTGGTATTCCCATTTCCTCGTTTATTGCTCTCCACTGCCTGATGACTTCGTCCAGTGCTATATTGAACAACAGTGGTGACAATCCATCTCCCTGTTTAGCACCAGTCTTGATCTCAAACTCTTCTGACAGTGCTCCTCTGAATCTCACCCTTGCTTTTGTGTCTGT
Source organism: Schistocerca americana (assembly GCF_021461395.2). Taxonomy (NCBI): domain Eukaryota; kingdom Metazoa; phylum Arthropoda; class Insecta; order Orthoptera; family Acrididae; genus Schistocerca; species Schistocerca americana. The sequence continues at coordinate 595,032,591 of NC_060122.1, read as the reverse complement.
CAGAATTTCTTTTATGAGTTCTTGTGTAGTTCCATCAAGTCCTCTGTTCTTCAGGATCCTAACAAGAGTCTGTCCGTCGATGGAGTCATATGCCTTTGTGAAGTCCACGAAGGTTATTACTGTCTTTTTGTTTCTTAAGGCTCTATATTCTATTAGTTGCTTCAGGATAAATATCTGTTTTACACAACCTCTTCCCTCCCTGAATCCCGCTTGGTAGTCGCCAACTGTACTTTCTACCTGTTCTTCTACTCTCTTGAGCAATAGTTTTGACAGCACGTTGTATCCTACCTCTAGTAGCGATATTCCTCTGTAGTTGTTTCTATCTCTCTTGTCCTCCTATCGGTACTACAATTGCATTCTTCCATCCTTCTGGCAACTTCTTTGTTTTCCAGATCTGGTGAATTATGTTGGTCGTGTTGTCTATTGCTTTGTTGCCTCCCCACTTTATCATCTCGGCTGCTATACCGTCCTCTCCAGTTGCCTTATTATTCTTCAGATCGCTTATGGCACGTGCGACTTCATCCCTGGTTGGAGAGCGTGTTTCTCTCTCTCTTCTTTGTCAGTCTCCAGTTCCAGCTCTTCTTCAGGTGGTTCCGACAGTTCTCCTTCGCACTGACAGCCAGCTCCCCTTTCTTATCTCTTATAAACAGTTCTCTACCCATGTATCCAATCAGACTCTTTTTGAATTTCCCGAAAAAGTGTCTGCTGTCGTTTTTCCTGAAGTTCGTCTCAATCTCGTCCAGTCCCTGCATCATCTTCTGTCTTCTGGTCCATCTTATTGTTCGGGCAGCTTCCTTTCTTGCTCCTAAGAAAACTTCCAGTTTTTCCGGGTCCTTCTTGCTGCTCCAGTCTCTCCAGGCTTTCCTGCGAACCTCTACTGCTTCCTCACATTCCTTGTTCCACCACCAGTGCTTCTGTTTCTTTTCTTCCTTTCCCCATAGTTCAGCCTGTTCCGCCATATTTCGCTTCACGTCGTCCCATGCATTGAATTATTCAATTCCTTCCTCATATCTGGATCGATTGTGTCTTAATTTGTCTCTGTCTACCTTTATGTTTTCTGTTCTTCTGTCCCTGTTTGGAATCCAAAGGCACTTAACTTCTGTAAGATAGTGATCCGATTCTATTCTTGTGTTCTTCCTGACCTTTGTGTTCATGATCTCTTTAGCATTTGTCCAGCTGATTGCTATGTGGTCAATTTGGAATTCCCCAAGGTGGGTGCATGGTTTGCCCATGTCTTTTTCTTACATGGTTTGTCCCTGAAGTGTGTTGTCATCAATCTCATTTTGTGTTCTCGACACAGTTCAATTAGTCTTTCTCCATTTTTGTTTCTCCGCTGGTGTGCAGAGTACTGGCCCACTACTCCTTTATGTTGCTTCTCTCTTCCAATCTGTGCATTATAATCTCCTACTAGTGCCTTTACATGTCTATATGGTATGTCTTTCAGTGTATCATCTAGCTCTTCTCAGAAACTATCAGCAACTTTCTTGTCTTTCCTGTTCTTGTCATTTGTAGGTGCATGTCCATTTATTATTGTATACTTTTTGTTCCCTACTTGAAAAGTCAGTGTTGATATCCTTTTTGACCTGCTCTTCATTTCAATTATGCCATCCTCGTATCTCTTGTCTTCTATGAACCCTGTACCAAAGCATCTAGGTGCATGTCTTTCCTTTCCCACTTTAATTCCTGGTTTCCCCTTCAGTATTATGAAGCCTTCTGTCTCCACTGTGTCTTCGTCAGTGTATCTTGTTTCTTGCATCGCTAATATACCAATGCTTCTCTTTTTCATCTCATCTATTACCTATTTAAGTTTACCAGTCTTAATCATTGTCTGTACATTTATGGTTCCAATTCTGAAAGTATTTTTAGTTTTAATCTTCTTTGAGGTTCTTGGGAGCTCCGACTCTTCCCTTGTCGATTTTTTGGCAGGTCCCCCAGAATCGTCGACCTTGGTCAATGGGGGATTGTCCCCCTGAGGTAATCTCGATTCCATGAGCTAAAAAAAAAATTGAATTGGACAGCTCATGTCCGTCCAGTTATACGACTGAAGTTGTTAGCCGCAGAAGATGTGTTCCGGCCGCCCCTGACATGGGGACACAGACGCCTTGAAGCTTTCATTGCATGCATTGTTTCTCTTCACAAACTTACAAACCCTACCCTCAAAGGCTTCCTGCGCAAATATTTCTTAAATTAAAATATACCAGATGATCAACATTGCGTAAAAATTACATACCGAAAATTTACGTAAATATTCTGGAAGAAAGAGGCAACGAACGCGAGGACAGCATTATCTGGATTTCAGTTAACGAAACTACAGACATTGTGGCCGTTGCATTGAAAATTTAATTGTTGGTGCTTTAAAAGAAGAGCCTTCTTCTTCCTATTTAGCGGCCTGCAAAGGTCTTGAAAAAAAATAAATCAATCTATGATGGCCGGCCGGTGTGGCCGTGCGGTTCTAGACGCTTCAGTCTGGAATCGCGTGACCGCTACGGTCGCAGGTTCGAATCCTGCCTCGGGCATGGATGTGTGTGATGTCCTTAGGTTAGTTAGGTTGAAGTAGTTCTAAGTTCTAGGGGACTGATGACCACAGATGTTAAGTCCCATAGTGCTCAGAGCCATTTTCACTCTATGATCAAGGCAGGAAAAGCCCTCCGAGTATTTTATCTCAATTTGATTCATGAGACGTGCTTTGCTCATGGAGAACATCGCTTTGCTGAAGAAGAAGGTTCCACCTTTGTGAATGTAAATAAACTGATTTCATGCACAAAGGAAGTGTTTCTAAAGGCTCCCGCTACCAAATGTGCCTTTACCTCTTGAATCATTGGTAACTCACTGCAGTACGTGGGTCGAAGCTGTGTTGTTTTACAATTAACATTTCGAGGCCATTAGAGGGGTATGGGTGTGAAACATGGACTCTCGGGACAGAGGAAGACCAGAAGCTAATGTGGTGCTATTTTATCGACGAGGTCACAAACGAAGTGGTTCTGGAAAGAGCAGGTGAGAAGAGAAGCTTCTGGAGTTTCATTGTTAAAAGAAGAGTGCAATTTACAGGCCATCTATTAAGACATAAAGGACTCCTGAACATAATCATAGAGGGATATGTCGAGGGAAAAAGACTAAGAGGATGACCACGACTGAGGTACATGGATCAAATCGTGAAAGATGTGGGACGTAACACCTATAAAGAAATGAAGAGAAAAGCTGAAAGACGCACAGAATGGAGACAAGCTGCCATTGTAGCTGTTGCAAACCAATCCTTGGATTGACCACTACAGAAGAAAGAGGGGTAGTAAACGATTTCGATAGTACAGAGGCTTTGGCTGTTTGCCAGTGCAAGGAAGCTTTTAATGATTCCGGTATTAAAAAAGACATTGCTGTGATTAGCACGCATTTTTCCCATATACGTGCAAGTATGAAAAAGCTTGAAACTCAAGGTTTGGTTTGGTGTTGAATGAATCTATTCTGTAATGAATACATTTATTCCAGTGAACTCCTCATTGTCTGAGGTATTCCCAAGAAAAGTTTGAAAACGTTTTAAACAATAACCAAGGCTTTGAGCCCTTGTGCCAAATTGATAGTTTTGTTAATGGGACAGGTGAACTTTTACCGGAAACAATAAGTGCCAACATAGCACTCAAATTCAAATACTGCCCTGTCACCGTAGTTGATGTTCTGCTTATAAAAATGTTTTGAGTGATCGAAGACACAATCTTACTACCGAACATCTGGAACAGCACTTGGTCGTTTATGTTTACAGTGGTAGAAAAATGTGAAATAAATTGTAAATGATGCTTCGGTCCAATGGTATTAATTAAAAGCTAATGCTGTTCAGAAAAATTCATGATTGTAAGTTGTTTTTTAAATAAAATATTAAGTAGACAAAGTTTTTGGGTATGGTACCGCGTCACAATGTAAAAACTACTACTTAGACCCAGAAGAAGGCCGCTGCAATCGTGGCCGTAACGTTGGTTTTTCTCCAGCAGTATGGTTTTACATTATGACGCGGTACCATACCCAGAAAACTTTTATGTCGACTGACTCTGGCCGCGAAAGCCTACGCAATTATAAAATATTACGTAGTTTTTTAGCTTGGCCCCCCTCTGCGCGCGACAGATCTCGAAGTTGGTCCGGCACATATCGATTGGTACGCTGAGACTGACTCGCATCGCATCCGCTTATGACTGACAACAATAGCAAAGAAGGAACAATTCTTGAAATACGTTGTGCGTCCCCTTTTTACAAATTCTGAGAAAACAAACCCAGAAAGGACCTCTTCCAACGTCTACCAGAAAGCATTCAGAAAATGATATCAGCGTTCTAAATGTGCCGATTTTTCGCATGACATGTTCGACTTTGCGATATAATGCACGCAGTAACTACCATGTTTTCTTTATTTGATCTTGCATATTTCGACACTTTTCATGCATTTTTAAGCATTTTTCATGCATATTTTAAGGTTTTATTCACATATATAATGCGGTATTTATTAACTACTTTCTTTTTCATTACAAGGGCTCTTTGTATATGAAATTTTTTTTTGTAATATCAGGTTTTTTTTTTAATGGTTCAATCCAATAATTTTCCTTTCTTGTTCCATGTTTGGGTGGTACACGTCCATTTTTCATTAGGTCTTCAGTACAGATAGAAAGGCTATTTTTACGCTTCCAGCTTCTTATGTTCTTTATACTTAGTTTTGAAATTTCTGTCATTTCCTGATATTCACATTCTTGACATTCTAATTGGTATACACCTGTTCCTTGGTATTTACCTGGTTTGTCTCCTGCCGTTCGTAAATGAGGGTGAGGTATGTTTCTTCTTCTGTAAGCAATGTGTAATCCTTGTTTCTTCGTTATATATGCCATTATGCGTGTTGATTTGTGTTTGTATGTTAAAGGGGTCCATTTCTTTCCGTTACTTTCCGTTAGACATGTCATGAGTGTTACTATGTGTGTCGTAGTGCCTACATTGTTTGTGGGGTTCTTTGGTGCTTTTGTTCTCTGCTTATTTTAATTTTTGTTTAGTTGTATTTTGCTTTTGTAGCAGATTCTGTGTACTATACTGATGTTACAGCCATTGTTTTTGGCCATAAATTGTATTGTTTTAATTATGGAGTCCCTGCATGGGTTGCCCATCCACATTACGAAAACATTAAGTTGGTGTATTAAGTTCGTTGCGTTTTTGTTTTGCATATTGATATTCCGGTTGCTATGTGTTTATTTATCTATTGTCATTTTCTATTTGTAGTTCACTGTTGCTATTTGAGTTTTTGGAGATAGTAAGTGGAGCTGTGGACGGTAGAAAATGGAGTGCTAATTGGAGAAATCGGGACGTTTCCGAAATATTCTTCTGTTTTAGTTCAGTAGAGGGGTGACAGCAGCAGGGGCAGCCAGAAACGTGTGCGCTATGTATGAGGGTAACGCCATTGGGCAGAGCGCGGAAAGGAAATGGTTTTGTCGTTTCATGGAGTATCTTTTTGACATTAGGGACTCTCCATGTTCATGAAGAACTTAGGGATTTGATGATCGTTTAAAGGCATTAATCCGCGGTAATCTACGTCGCTGTACTCGAGAATTGGCAAATGTGGTGAACTATGAACATTCCACCATCATGTGACATTTAGATTCAGTGGAGAAGCTTAAAAAAAACGGGTGTACGTGTACTACAGGCTCTAAGCCAGATCCACGAAAATCAGCAGATGGTCGCATGTGCTTGTTTGCTTTTCATCAATTGGCTCGCGAACAACACAGACCATTCCAGTCCTGGACCGTTACAGGTGACGAGAAATCGCGTATTTATGCCAACTTAAGCGAAAGAAAGGAGTGGTTGAACGACCCCAAACAATGCAGCAACTCCCTATACAAAACCTGTGTGATTCCACATAAGATAATGTTATGCGTCTGATGAAACAGCGACGGCGTGGTCTACTACGAATTGCTTCCGCGTGGTATAATAATCACTGCTGACAATGTCAACAACTGAGACGTCTTGCAGCCGGAATCAAAGAACAACGACCGGGAGGACTGCTTGAAGTGATGCTACTTCACGATAACGCCCTCCCATATTCTTTTAGAATGATAGAAAATACTATATAGAAATTGGGGTGGGAAGTCATTCCACACCTACCTCATTTACCTGATTTTGTGCCCTCAGATTTTCACCTTTTCCGTTCTCTATCAAACAACCTTCAAGAAACTTCCTTCTAGGATAAAAATGCGTACCGAACAGGACTCTTAAGTTTTTCGCCGTAAAACTACGTGATTTCTACAATCGCAGAATTGGAAAGTTACCCCAGTGTTGGCAGGCTGTTGTAAGTAGTGAAGAAGAGTGTAATATTCGTGAGTCGTGACTAAAGTCTCTGTTATGTGTATCTATTATGTGTATTACGGAAAAACGCTATGACCTTACCAACTAGCCATTATAATCCTGAAGATGCGTCTATACTGACGTCAAACTGATAGTTGCGAACAAAGCACCTTCATACAGCTATGTTGCTTTTGGAAACGCCTCATCATTCTTGACTTTTTAAATTGTTAAAATTTTTATGATACTTTGAACGAGTATTGAGTGTGAATGTTTTTTATGTTATTCACAATGTCTCTGAGCAGTGGTTGCCCTCCTCAGAAAGTTGTTTGCAGCAATTAAAAAGCTATCATTGGCGGACATGAAGATCCGCAAAACGTGAAATGTTAGGAACTCACATAATTTGACATACCAGTTCGCTAATCGGCATTTAACACTATTATTTTACTGTAAACAGTGTAGATCACGACACAAACGATCCTAATACAGCCTCGATCACATACAACGTCAACTTTTAGTAGGTACAGAGAACCTCTTGAATCAGACATAATATTTCAGCTCAATAGTTTTCAAATCTACATAGAGCGAGAAACGAAAAGATACAAAAGAAAGTTTTCCTTTCAATGTGAGAACACACTGTTATGCGATGTGTCAATTACATGAAGAAAGAGTGTGCTCGTGTTTTTTTAAGTAGAATGTCCACAGACCCGCTGCTAGCCATCCTTCATGCCATCGAGTTACACAGTCCTTTTTGGAGGCGTGTAATAAGGGAAATATGCATTCTTACAGACTGCTGTCAGTATAAAGTAATATAGGAAAAATTTTATTTTAAGTTTTGGAATTTCTGTAATGTGTGTTTCAGTTAGCACATGTACAGTGGCTAAAATAACTGAAGATCCTATTACTTACTCTGGTCCAAACACTGTTTTGCAGAAACCCCCTGTAGGAGACGTCAATTCTGTGGCCAAACTGCCGTTTTTCGGAATCCGTCGTCACGATGTAGCCAAATGCCGTACACTTTTGGTGTAACCACTGCCTTCCTCTTTCTGTGAACAAACATCAGTAATATCTATGTTACTACTCATAGCCATTCACTCTACGATCATATATACCACTGATTAATTTGCAAAATTATAAATACAGAATGCATTACAGATACTTCTACCATCGTCAGGGACGGTCGTTCAGTCTAAATCATAGGTAAAATTTCTCATAAATATACGTCCAGAAGCTACAGTTTGTGTGTTTTTAAGAACAGGATATTTCACAAACTACCCATGCCACAAACCATATGAAATATTCGAAATAAGCTCACCAGAGAAATTGTTTGTCATCCTTTTTAAAGAGCAGGCTATTCGCTTTTGGAGGTTTGTGATTGGTATGGCGGAGGTCAGCGAACTGCCACCATTGTCTGGAGTCATGGCAGTGGCCGTTGATTATATGCAATCAACACAGTAATACTGGTCGACGAGCTGATGTGACAGAATGACAAAAAAAAGAGCTACAATTTCGTGTATGCACGTATCCATGACCACACAATGAATAAAAGTATCCTATTTTTTGAAGTTTCAACGTGGAGTTTCCAATGTGTCCACAAAGAAAGGTGTACCACTCGCCTCCATAAAATACAGCGTCAAACCTTTGGTGGTAAAAATACCCTAACCAACGAACAACATGTAGAAGAAAGGCAGAAAGAATTAAAAACTGTACAGCAGAGAACCGTGGCTGCCTGATCACAAAAATAAAAGGATGAGAGTGGCTGGCTCAGCCAACCACGGTTCTCTGTTGTACAGTTTTAATTCTTTCTGCCTTTCTTCTATATGTTGTTTTTGTCGCTGTGCTCCATTTTCCATTTTGCCTTGCCGTTGACCTCGGGGGGGCTTTTCTTACCCCGTTTTTTTATTTTTTTTTAAATTTTTTTAATGCTCAGCCTGACTGGTGGATGGTTTAAATATGCTCTGTGTGTTTATGAAACAAGGGACCGATGACCTTTGCAGTTCGGTCCCTTTAATCTTTAAACCAACCAACGAGGATCTGAGACGAGTGCCACGCCTTGTCTTTTTCAGTCAGTTCCAAACCCCACAGCGATTTCTGCTTTGAATGGATACACGTCCGTATCAACCAGCATCTCAGTGCGTTTTGCATGTGCATACGTTGAACATATAGAGTGGGATTCCATATTAAACGCCATTACTCACAACAGCATATAAAGCTGCATATGTTCAATAGGCCACACAACACAGAAGCTGGACAGGAGCTGACTGTATTCAGAAAGAAGAAATTCCGAACTCTATCGCATTTGGGCTGGGACGGAATTCACTGGCGAAAAATGAAAATTTGCGCTAAGGCTGGAATTCTAAACCTAGTCGCTTGTTTGCTAGGCAGTTGGGTTAACTAACTACGCCATCCTGGCACAATCGTTACACATAAGTGCACGAACTACCCAAGCATGCCTCTCCTCTCCATCCAAATTGCCATTTGCCACACACCGCAAAAGTAGCGTCCTCTAGCACTTTATCCTCATTTTGTTCGTCGCATCACACACAGTCCCCGTCGAGGTCAGGCAAAGAGGGCTGAACAATCATACAGGGTGACAATTATTGAACTACATGGAATAAAATCATCATAACTTCTGAACGGTTTATGGTTAGGATGTTCAAACTGCATGGTTGGCTATGGGGCATGATGGGAATTATATCCGCTGTATGGTTTGATATAGCAACGAAGCCTGATACATTAGGAACTCCAGAACCACCTCGTACAACAGCAACAGTTAACCAGCCATTACCATGCGAAAATGTGTCATTCAGATCAATACTAAAATTCAGTCTACATCCACAGAAGACAGCCGGTCCTTCTAGTAGTGAGTGTGCAGCGACGGATTTTATAGTATTCGTCTTCTTGTCAGCAGCAGATGTTGTCATTTCAACGTCTTCAGTTGTTTTATATATTGTCTGTCAGACTTTGAAAGTGGATCGGTAGTTGTACTTAGATGCACAGTACATTTCATTTCGTAAAACGGTAGGGAATTCAATATCTCGCAATACACAGAGTCAAGGGTGTTCCGAGAATACCAAATTTCACACATGACCTCTCACCATGGACATCGTATTGGTCGTTGGCCGTCAATTAACGACCGAGAGCAGCGGCGTTTGCATAGAGTTGTCACTGCTAACAGGCAAGCAGCTGTTCATGAAACAACAGAAGAAATCAATTTGGGACGTATGACGAACGTATTCGTTAGGACAGTGCGGCGGAATCAGGCTTTAATGGGCTATAGCAGCGCTTCTCCTGAACTTGTGGCCATATCGGTTGGTCCCTCGACGACTGGGAAACCCTGCCCTGGACAGATGAGTCCAAATTTCATTTGATATGGCCCAACGAAGCCATGGACTGAAGCTGTCAACAAGGCACTGTGCCAGCTGGTGGTGGCTCTGTAATGGTATGGGCTGTGTTTATGTGAAATGGGCTGGGGCTCTGGTCCAACTGAACCAATCATTGACTGGAAATAGTTACGTTCGGCTACTTGTAGAACATTTTCAGACATTCATGGACTTCAAGTCTCCAAACAATGATGGAATTTCTCTGGACATCAACACACCATGTCACTGGGCCTCAATTGTTCGTGATCACTATAAAGACTCAGTTTATTACTAGGCTAATTACTGTTTAGCTCTACAGGGCCTTTATACTGAAATGTTTCCCCACACCACCTAGTATTGTCTTTCTATGTGTGTGAGTAACTGTATGTTCACTGTTGTGGGTAAATACATACAGCGTACACAGGGCGGTGTGTGAAACTGATAGCGATTACACGCTTCCGCTGTTGTAGAAATCTGCTCCAGATGCTGCAGAAACCGTGTTGAGCTGAAAGTGGTTGCATAGCAATCAGATTGCTTTCAGTTCTGAGAAATGTCCAGTAACTATTGTGGATTTGAATGATCCATGAAGTGACTTCTTTTCCGAAGAAAACATCGAACTATTTCACTAGAACTGAACGCTCCCGTCGGAACTGTTCTCAGCTGTTGTTTATTAGTAAATCACAATAGCAGTATATCGCTGGGTGTATAATATGACGTACCTTCTTGAAATGAACAATATTTTATTGTTCTATTAACTGATTTCCTTTCATATGCACTTATATTTTACAATGTGAATCAAAAACTCTCAATGGCGTCGATTTTTTACATCACAAGAATGGCTCTCCACTCCTAAAATTACTCTTAACAAGAACAAAAAACTCTATATCCTAAGAATAATTATGTGAGCGCTGACCGCCACAGAGTAATAAACAATATCTTTGTCTCTCTCTCGCACTGTCACAGCAAGTTACGCTGCATGATACATCATATATGCCCCTCTTGTGAACGAACGTTTTTGGGCAAAGCAAACACAACACTATATCGGTGATTGTTTATGACGCTGTATTAAAGTCCACTAGAGTATTAATGTCCACTGTATTTCTTACGATATTTTGGTATTAGTGAATGACTATCTAAACGTAAATTATAAATTTGGGTGCATATACTGCTGAAAAATCCTGTGCTGAATTCCTGATGCAGCTTATATGCATAGCTTACATGCTTGCTTTTATTCATTTGTGGAGGATGGCATGAGTTGTGATCAGAAACCTTTTTCATCATCACTCAAAGCTTCTGTCACTCGCCTTGGAATGTCTCAAACGGATAATCTAGCCATTCGGCCAAGCCCCACAAAGGAAAACCTCGGGGTAGATTTACCATCCTCGTATTTCTCATTTGCAAAGATAATTAATTGAATTACAATGGAAAATAAAAAAAATATTTACAATATGGATTTTTTTTGAATGAATTTAAACACTGTTCACGAAAGAAACACAACACTGTTAATCTTCTGTGTCTTGAGGTGAACCGTCGACGCGTTGGTTTTACGTCCATCTACGATTCCCTTCTATCAGTCATCTCCGGGTAACTGATTGAATTCTATTCCCATTTCACCGTCTCCTCATGAGTATTATGGTTTTCCACATATGGTTAACATGAAAATAAGAGTCAGTGTAAGTTCTGTGGAAAAGGTGTTTGATCTATGCTGAGCTGAAATAGAATCTAATCTAAAGTTCTTTCTAATTCTCTGTCCTGAATTCGAAATATTCGGAAGTCGTAAGGTGTTCTTCATTTCTATCAACAACCCTAGAATGCACTATACACAAATCCAACTGGTGCTGCCGTGTCAACTTATGCTCGTCATCTTTCAGATGGACTTTAACACTTGTTGATGTGCTTATAACTGAAAGGCATTCGCTCAGTTGGTAACTTCGCGAGCAACAATTGATATAACATAATTTACATACACAGGTATGTTACAACAATAGTACAATTATAAAGACAATGTTCATCACAAAAGATTGAAACAAAGTAATAGGCGTCCTTTTAAAACTGAGAACGGGTTACCCCTTCCGAACAGCATGACTTCAGCTCAGCGAGTAAAAAAGCAAATACAAACATACACTGACATTGTTAAATTGACATAAGAAAAAATATCTTGCCATAGACCAGATTCATTTGAGTCACTAACCCATGGTCATTATGCATTGTGAAACCTGATTGAAGTTACTATCAACTAAATAAAAAAAAAATTTAAAAGAAATCATTCATACTATAGCTAAATTCTCTGCATACTGAAAAGAAAACTTATCTTTACAGTAGAAAACAAATACATAATGTCTGCATATCTCTCGTACATTATGCCTTAAAAGAAAAACTAACTACTAAATTACAAAAAGAAAGAAACTATCCTAAGTATGATTCATAGGTTTAATGAAAATTCTCTAATCAATATTATTTGATAAGAATAGTATTTTCAATCTTCAGAATCTTCAGTCATCATGAAATTGCTTTAACAAGTGATGAGGATACATTCCTTTCACCTTTCCATTCTTCACATCCGTCAAAACATAAGTTCCTGGATCGGGTATTTTGGTAATCACAAATGGTCCTTGATACAATAATTGCCATTTTGTGTTCTTCCTCTGTATAAGTGAAGCCTTAGGATGAGTTTTTACTAAAACTTGGTCTTTCACTTTATATGTTTTTATTTTTCCAAGTCGATTGTCAAAATATATTTTCCTTTTTCTTGCCTTGTCCATTATATTAAGTAAGGATTGTCGTACTTTATTTTGTAGGTCTATTTTGTTAATAGCTACTTTAGGAATTGGTCGAATCCAGTCATTCTGTTCCTGTTTTCCAAGTATCAGTTCGTATGGGGTGTATTCTGTCGTAGTATGTGGCATATTGTTTACAATTCCCTGAAAATCGTGAAGATAATTGATCCATTTGGGTTGCTGGCTGTGGCAATATGTTCTCATGAACCGGTTTATTTCACGAAAAATTCGTTCCACGGAATTCGCCGAAGGGTGGTACACTGATGTTAGAATTTGTTTTGTACCACAACTGGCTAATGTTTGTCTCCAACGAAATCCAGTGAACATTGACCCATTGTCAGAAAGAATAGCCTCTGGTTTGCCTACCTTGACTATATAATCCTTGACCAGCTTCTTGGCTATGGATGCAGCAGTAGCTGATTTTAATGGATAAAGTTTGACATACTTAGTGAATATATCAAGAAAAGCTACAATATATTTGGATCCTCCCCTTGATGATGGTAAGGGACCACAGACGTCGACCGAAATGATTGACAGCGGTTTAGTGGGTATAATAGGATGTAGGAAATCTTTCACACAAAAATTTCCTGGTTTGGCTAGCTGACAAATTTTACATTTCCTTAACTGTCTGTGCACTTTCCTGCGAATGTTTGGGAAGTAGCAATATGCTTGAATCTTCCGAGCACACTTTAACACTCCAAAATGTCCCCAAGTGATGTGCGTGTGCAAAATTAAGTCATTCTCATTCTTCTCGGGAATACACACCTTCCAATTATCTGAATCAAGATGCCCTTTGAAAAATAAGACGTCGTCCTCAACTTTGTACAGTCTCTTCAGATCATCGTTTCCAGGCTTTGCTAAAGTTTCCTTTATTGAATGCCAATGAGGATCTTCATTCTGAAGTTTTTCCATGTTCTTACACATGTCAAGAAAATGTTTCCTATATATTCTATCAGTCTTTATAAGAACATTAAATTCGGACGGATTGCCGGTGATGTTGATAGCTGACAAATCTCCATCTGGCATTCTAGACAGTGCATCAGTGATGAAATTATCCTGTCCGCTTAGGTATTTAATTTCAAATTGAAACTCTTGGAGTGAGAGCGTCCATCTTGCTAATCTTGGATGTAATAATTTACACATTTGCAAAAACCTTAACGCTTTGTGGTCACAGTATACTGTTGTCTTCGCTCCATATAAGTAATAGTAAAATTTCTTAAATGACCAGACTACGGCCAATGCTTCCCTTTCGGTAGTCGTATATGTTCTTTCACAAGCAGTTAAGAGTCGGCTTGCAAAGGCTATTGGACAGAAAGTTGATTTTCTGTCTATCATCTTTACTTGGAAGAGGCATGAACCTATTCCAATTTCCGAAGCATCTGCCATTAAACCGAATTCTTGGCTCATATCTGGATGATATAATATTTGTGAATTGACTAAGGCATGTTTTATTGCTTCAAATGCATTCTGACATTGTTGCATCCACACCCACGGAGTATTTTTGCACAACAAGCTGTACAACGGTTCTGCATTAATAGAGTGGTCGTGAATGAAACGCCTGAAAAAAGTGACAACTCCGAGGAAGTCCTTTAACTGTCTTTTTGTTGTTGGAACTGCAAAGTTTTTGATTGCCTTTAGTTTCTCGGAGTCCGGTAAGATGCCTTTTCCGTTTATAAGATGACCCAAAAATTTGATTTTATCTCGAGCAAAATGGGACTTTTGCAGATTTGCGGTTATGCCTACTTCCTTGAAACGTTCTAACACTCTTCTCAATAAATCAACGTGCTCTTTCCATGTGGTCGTAGCTATGAGCATGTCGTCCACAAATAAAGTTAAATTGCTTCGAAGTGCAGGTCCCAATGCATAATCTAGAGCATTTATAAAAACTCCTGAGCTCACGTTTAGCCCGAAAGGTAAAACCTTAAATTGATGGCTTCTACCTGCATGTACAAATGCAGTTCGTCTAGAGCCACCTGCCAAAATGAACTTCTCAAATCAATATTTGTTAAGTATTTAATCTCCTCGAACTTTTGAATTAGCTCATCGATATTTTCCGGGTGAGTTCGCATGGGCACGATAATCTTATTTATCTGCCGTGCATCTAGCACGAGACGAACTTTTCCTCCCTTTTTCGAGACAACATGAAGCGGACTACAGTATGGACTCGTTGAAGGTTCGATCAGATCCCATTCAAGCATCTGGTGGATTTCCGCATCAACTGCCTTTCGTTGGTGCCACGGTACTCGATAAAAAATACGGCAGAAAACTTGGCGTGGTATCACATCTAAATGGCATGTGTATCCCTTGATTACACCAGCTCTTTCTTGAAAGACTTCATGATATTCCTGTAGAAGATCATATAATTGCTTTCTTTGGTGTTGTTGCAAACATTCAGGTTCTTGTACCTTTTCATATACCATATCTTCAGGTTTTAAAACTGGTTGCAAGTAATTAATTTGGTAATACCGTACAGGTTTGCTATGTATCCACTTTATTTGCAGCTTTCGTCCCTGACAATACTTTCCATGGGTACTATATTCCCTGAGAAGATTCACTTGATGTTTCTGTTCCATTATTGTAAAACTGGCACGGCCTAGAGAAAAATCGATATGCCAATCTCTCTCTATAAATTCATCTATACCCAGGATACAGTCCTCAACCAATTTTTTTATTACAGGGAACGTGCAATTTATAGCTACATTTCCTATATCTAACTGGAGTTGAGTCTGCACTTTAACCTGAGAAGACTTATGACCAGTAGGACCTACAATTCTACAACATTGAACAGGAAAAATCGGTGGATTTGCTTTCTGAAGTATTCTTTGAAATAACTTCTCAGAAACGACATTTACTGCTGCTCCTGTATCTAAAGTAACTTGCACAGTAATGCCTTCATTTGCCGCCTGAATTTTCGCAACAGGTACAGTGATATGTTCCTCTTGACAAGGCATCATATCCTGCTGAAGTTCTTCTATTAATAATCTGCCATCATTGTACCGAAAAAAATTGACGCTTGAATCTTCGCCCCTGAAAACTTCCTCGACTGCACCGTCGGGGCTTCTGACAGTCGAGTTTAGTTTGACGATTGTCCATTATTAGTAGATGTCTGCTCCGTTACGTCGGTTATTATTGGTGGTTGATTTCTCCATTCATTTGCATTATCATTTGGTACCCAACCTGAAGTTTGTGGTTGGTTGTGATATTCTTGGGTTGGTTGCTGATATCGGCGTTTTTGCTGATAATTCCCTTCTTGATAGTATCCTTTCCTCTTCTTATTATTCTTCCTCCATTTCCGTTTGTATGTTTGTTCACATTGTTGGTCATGATTACACTGGTCGGGATTTTCGTTATCAAATTTACATTTTTCTGGAAATAATTCACCTGTGGGTTTGGTGAATTGTGTGCAAAAGGTTTGTTTCCATACTGTTTGTTGTTACTATTGTATTTGTTAGGTTGGTAACTTGGTTGGTTATAGCGCACACGTGATTCTTCAAACAGAATGTCTATTGAATCCAATGTGGCTAGAAAATCTTCCACATGTTGTTCAGGCACATGTAGAAGTTTTTCCTTAACTTCAAGTGGAAGTTTGCTCTTTAATATTCGAATGATATCCTGCGTCGGGATTGGTTCATTCCAGTATTTGCTTTTATTTATATACTTCTCGAAATACTTTCTTAAAGATCCATTTTTGAAAGAAAAAGGTTGTGGGTCAAAAACTTCCTTACGTAGTCTTTCTTGTACTCCCTTATTCCAGTATGTGTGCAAGAAAGCGCGTTCAAATTGGTCATAATCTTGACACCAGTCGGATGCTTCTGACGCCCACATCGATCCATCTCCATGTATGAATCCTGCAACGTACATAATTTTTTGTTGCTCAGTCCACATTCGCGGCAATATCCCTTTAAATTGCTTAATAAATACCACGGGATTGATCGACTTCCTTTCCGGCATAAATATCTGGAATTGACGATATTTAAGCATTTTTTCTTCATTCATAGTCACATGTGTATTCTGGTGACTACTTCGCGGCGAATGATAATCTTGATAATTTGTTTCTGGTTGATTACGTAAATATGCACCAATACATGGATATTGTTGCATGGATTCGGTTTCACTGGTTTCATCAGGAATAATGTCTGCCTTTGATAAACTGCAAGTAGTATGTGCCACTCTAGTATTAACTAGACCCTGATGGCATGCTTTTAATGTATTTTCTATCTTTGCTTTCCAAGCAGGAAATTCATCTCCTATATTCTCCTTAATCTCTTTAACTTCTCCTTTAAGTTGTTCTTGTGCAGCTTCGTTGTTAACTTGCACGTTAGAAACCGTTTCTTTCAAGGTTTTGTCAACATAATTTCGCACTTTCTCGGTTTGCTCTTTCGCCCAATCTTCAATGTCCTTAGAGAATGCCATCTTATGTTCATTGAAAAGTTTCTCTATGTGTTTCTCGCCTTCGAGACTGAGAGTGTCTATCCTCCAAGTAAGCTCAATGACAGCTTGCTCGTTATCATGCTTAATTGTATTCACGTCTTACGCAATAGTGTTCTGTACATGAATAACTTCCTGCACTTGATGATTTAGTGTATCTTGACGACATAAGATATCTTTGTATTTGTTTGTTGATTCCTGATACTGTTGTTCTTGTGTAACTATGAGTTGTGCCTGACTGGTAATCAAGTGACTCTGCTTTGTTTCCAAACTCTGGAATTTTTCAGTAATCTTATCATTTATTTCTTTTAGTTTATTAGATTGCTCCTGTGCCAAATTAAATTGCGCACTCTCCAATACTTGGAATCTACGATTCATGTCATTTGCAAAAGTGGATTGCGTAGTTTCCAATGCCTTAATCCCTTGTGTTATGACAGTCAAACTTGACATCAGCTGGGATAACAAATCGGTATTCTCAGCAATTGGCGATTGCACTGGGCTTAATGAGGATTGTACCGACACAATTTTCGGTACAGTCATTTCGTTTTCGCACGCGTTTGTGTCAGAGATGAAATTCACGTTGTTTGTTGGTTGCTGCATATTTCTCTGGACTTCTTTCGACATATGAATGTCGGAACTAGCAACCGTTTGTGTCGACGGCGAGAGCGCATTAATTATTGCTGGTTGCTCAGCTGTAATCGACATATCGCTAACTACGGCGGTATTAAATTCTGTGGCTCTAGTTGACGATGCATTCACACTATTTAATTCATTTTGTGGCATTGTGATGCGTGCTTGCTTACTGGCTTTGAACATAGATCTAGTTATCACCATGTAAATGAGCAATTGACAGTTTCTCCTCTAAATAAGTCCTACAAAAGTGACTCTTGAACTTTTACACACGCAAAAAAACGTTAATGTCCTAATGCTGTTAATGTACACTTTACAATGTGACACAAACACAGTACATAGAAAACACATAAAATATTGTCTTACTATATCTACTGAAATACTGGAATTCTAGTAAAAGTAATATAGCAACACTATTTATACTTAGAAAATTAATAGATGAAAGGTCACTAAATACATAAATGCTCCAGAAAGCTAGTAACTCAAATGTTCTGGCCTTTTTGAAGATTCTGCTCGGCTGCTGGGACGGCGTACTTGTTCTCTTCACAAGATACTCCCGCACGTTCAGTTAGCATGAAACATACAAAGGACCATAATGTAGTTACTCTATAAAACTAGACATATATACACACAATGAAACATTAATTACTAAATTACTAACATATTTATATTGCAGGTTCACTATGAGTGTTGTATCAGGATCGTGTCCTGTCACGGTCGCCATCTATAAAGACTCCGTTTATTACTAGGCTAGTTACTGTTTAGCTCTACAGGGCCTTTATACTGAAATGTTTCCCCACACCACCTAGTATTGTCTTTCTATGTGTGTGAGTAACTGTATGTTCACTGTTGTGGGTAAATACATACAGCGTACACAGGGCGGTGTGTGAAACTGATAGCGATTACACGCTTCCGTTGTTGTAGAAATCTGCTCCAGATGCTGCAGAAACCGTGTTGAGCTGAAAGTGGTAACCAAAGTACGGAGAAATATTCTTCGGGGCTCTGTTGCATAGCAATCAGATTGCTTTCAGTTCTGAGAAATGTCCAGTTACTATTGTGGATTTGAATGATCCATGAAGTGACTTCTTTTCCAAAGAAAACATCGAACTATTTCACTAGAACTGAACGCTCCCGTCGGAACTGTTCTCAGCTGTTGTTTATTAGTAAATCACAATAGCAGTATATCGCTGGGTGTATAATAAGACGTACCTTCTTGAAATGAACAGTATTTTATTGTTCTATTAACTGATTTCCTTCCATATGCACTTATATTTTACAATGTGAATCAAAAACTCTCAATGGCGTCGATTTTTTACATCACAAGAATGGCTTTCCACTCCTAAAATTACTCTTAACAAGAACAAAAAACTCTATATCCTAAGAATAATTATGTGAGCGCTGACCGCCACAGAGTAATAAACAATATCTTTGTCTCTCTCTCGCACTGTCACAGCAAGTTACGCTGCATGATACATCATATCACCCATTGGTATTTTTTGTGATCTCTCAAAGGCCTTTGATTGTGTAAATCGTGGAATTCTTTTAGATAAGCTAAATCATTATGGTTTGAGGGGGCAGTGCACAAATGGTTTAATTCATACTTAACTGGAAGAATACAGAAAGGTGAAATAAGTGGCTCATGTAATGTTAAAACAACAGCTGATTCCTCAAACTGGGGGGCTATCAAGTACGGGGTCCCACAGGGTTCGGTCTTAGGTCCTTTACTGTTCTTGATATACATTAATGACTTACCATTCCACATTGATGAAGATGCAAAGTTAGTTCATTTTGCTGATGATACAAGTATAGTAATAACATCCAAAAACCAAGAACTAAGTGATATAATTGTAAATGATGTTTTTCACAAAATTATTAAGTGGTTCCCAGCAAACGGACTCTCTTTAAATTTTGATAAAACACAGTATATACAGTTCCGTACAGTAAATGGCACAACTCCAGTAAGTAATAAATAAAGACTTTGAACAGAAGTCGGTAGCTAAGGTAGAATTTTCAAAATTTTTAGGTGTGTCCATTGATGAGAGGTTAAACTGGAAGCAACACACTGATGGTCTGCTGGAACGTCTGAGTTCAGCTACGTATGCTATTAGGGTTATTGCAAATTTTGGTGATAAGAATCTCAGTAAATTAGCTTACTATGCCTACTTTCATTCACTGCTTTCGTATGGGATCATGTTCTGGGGTAATTCATCGTTGAGTAGGAAAGTATTAATTGCACAAAAACGTGTAATCAGAATAATTGCTGGAGCCCACCCACGGTCATCCTGCAGACATCTATTTAAGGATCTAGGGATCCTCACAGTAACCTCACAGTATATATATTCACTTATGAAGTTTGTTGTTAATAATCCAACCCAGTTCAAAAGTAATAGCAGTGTGCATAGCTATAACACCAGGAGAAAGGATGATCTTCACTATGCAGGGTTAAATCTGACTTTGGCACAGTAAGAGGTCAATTATGCTGCCACAAAAGTCTTTGGTCACCTACCAAACAGCATCAAAAGCCTGACAGATTGCCAACTAACATTTAAAAATAAATTAAAAGAATTTCTAGATGACAATTCCTTCTACTCATTGGCTGAATTTTTAGATATAAATTAAGGAAAAAAAACAACAACTTAAACATTAGTGTCATGCAACATTTTGTGTACTGTAATATCTTGTACAGACATCTTTTATTAACCTGACACGTTCCACATCATTACGAAGTGTCGTATTCATGATCTATGGGACAAGTATTAATCTAATCTAATCTAAGAACATTCTGGACAGTTCCAGTGAATGATTTGGCCACCCAGATGGCCCGACAAGAATCCAGTCCAACATTTATGGGACATAATTATGAGATCTGTTCGTGTACAAAATCCTGCAGTGGCAAAACTTTCGCAATTATGTAAGGCTACAGAGGTTGCAATGTCTCAGTATCTTTGCGTGGGCCTTCCAACGACGTGCTGAGTGCATACCACGCTGAGCTACTGCACTATGCTGGGCAAAAGGAGGTCCGACACGATATTAGGAGGTATACCGTGACTTTTGTCACTCCAGTGAAAGTTACGAGATACAATTTAACAGTGGCAATACGATTCACTAGGCACTTATGAAAATTTGTGCTGGACTGAGACTCGAACCTAGATTTCCAGTTTTATGCGAGTGCTCGCCCTTAACCATCTTAGCCATCGAAGCACAGCTTCAGAATCAACCCAATCTTCCAACGTGCTAGTGTCTACATTCCATAGTGCTCGCATGCAATTGTATGTTTCCCACACAGGGAGAGAAATTGCTCTGCTCGTCAGACTGCCTTGAATTAGCATGAAATATAGCAGGGCTGTGTAGTATGGTGTCTGCATAGTTCGATGCATCCTCGTCCAATGGAACAGCCACTGCTGACGATTGACAGCCCTATTAAATTACGAAATACATTGGCAAAATTGCACATACGATTGTACATGGGTAAACTATTTACAAGCAACATATGAAAATTTGTACCGGACCAAGATTCTATCCCGGATTTCCTGCTTTACAGGGACAGTCGCCTTAACCGCCTCGGCCATCCATGCAAGCTTCCGGGAATGATACGATTTGTATCCGAGCTCTATGGGATGTAGACACTAGGGCATATAGAAGTTTTGGTTGGTCCTGGACGCGTCTTTGAATGGACGAGGCATGCATGTCCAGAGGAACATTGTATCGAACTGTGCAGACATTGTAAAATACAGACACTGCCCTGCTGTATTTGGTACCAAAGTTAGGCAATCTGACGAGCAAAAGAATGTCTCCCATGCAGCAATCACACGATTTGCATGTGAGGACTATGGGACGTAGACACTAGGACACAGGGAATTTTGGGTCGATCTGGGCACGTGCCTGAATGGTTGAGACAGTTAAGACAATCGCTATCGCAAAGTGGGAAATTCGGGTTCAAGTCCCGGTCTGGCACAAATTTTCGTAGTTTACTAGTAAACATGAATTTGCAATTTGTGATTGCATTTCATAATTACAAATAAATGACAATGAGTAATTAATGCACTGCCTGGTGATAAAAGGGGAGCACCAAGTACCAGAGAGGGAAACAAAATTAAACTTCTCGGGGTTGAAAGGGTATGTGGTATTATTTTAGTGATTACAAAATCGAGTCAAATTTGCAAAGAACTTGGCAGCATGAACCCACTGTGACAGAGCACACCCTCTGCCTGGATACAAGCATTGATTCAGTTGGGAAAGCTGTCATAAAGCCATTGTATCGTCTCCTGCGACAGTCTGGCCCATAACTGCTGTAACTCGTCCTTTATATCCTAGATACTGGCAGTGGGACAGAGTTGACGCCCAAGCTGGTTACACCCATGTTCTATTGGGTACAGATCGACAGATTTTGATGGCCACAGAAGTACATAAACGCCAGGCAACAGTACATGGATTCACTTTTCTTGTGTGGACGAGGAGTGCCCTGTTGAAAAGTAACGCCATGATTCTATTTCATCCTACTCCACAGGATGTATTCCTGACCTATCGAATCTTCTGTAGTTTGGCTATTGGGTAGCACAGCAACAGCCGGAACTCGTGTTTGAGCCAAGTGCTAGCAGAATGGTGCTATTCGCCAATACGCACAATTTGACTGCAAATATATCTAAATGTGTGAATCTAGGCCCGGCAGAACAGAGTGACTTTGATGAAGTGACTGAAATAGAGAATGTTCAGCACCTTGGTACCAGAGTGCAGTATGTGTGGTACAAATAGGACTGTCTGCAATGTATGGTAGAGATCATAGAGAGAAATATGACAACTGAATACAACCTACCACATACTCAGTATTTTAAGGGGCGAGGCGTCAGTACTTGAGTTAAAATCTGAGGGTGCGGTCACGTACATTAAGCAGTCAAGTGTGGTGAATTTGAACAAGGAGTACAATGCCTTACTGATTGCTATGGACAGACTAAGCCACTGGCGTCCTTATATTAAAGGCACACACTGTGAGTTTGTTGTCTGTTTGCATGAGCACAGTGTGAATGTGTCAACTGGAACAGTGCATAAATGGTTATATTCATTCGATACAAAAATATGCATCTGAAAACCCTGCAAGCATAATATCTGTGGAGGCCAAATTTACTGAAGGAATGCTTATGTAAGTCATTGCACCTATGAGTCTGAGTACGAATCATGCTGAATTCAAGGTACGTAACAACAATTATTGGGATAATACTGTAAAACTGAATATGTGAATAAAAATGTTATTTTTTCCACCCTATAATAACTTCCATAGTGAAAAGATATGATCTTTTATAAATAATATCAGTGATAGAACAAATTAACTTATAGTTTATTACCATTAACAATACTTTTTTCAAAGTTATTTACAATATTTCTAAATAACTTTTTAAAAAAGTACTGCTTATATTTAGAGATACATCACACTAATACTTAAAGAGGAAGAAAGGAGAAGGCTTTAATATATAGTTTATTGTTTTATATAATATTTACATGACTAGCAACATTTGATTGCTGATGTGCAGAGATACACCATACTGACGCAGTTCATTGTTTTATATAATATTTACATGACTAACAGCAGATGCTTGCTTATTTCTGCTGGGATACATCGTACTGGCACCACTACTATGGATTTTTATATACAATATTTACACTGTATCGGTACTATCAGACACTGGTGAAGAAGAAAGAACCATATATACACACATGTACAATATGTGGAAGCATACGAAGTGTGAAAAAATGAGTACATGGTTCACATAATAATAACAATATATGCAATTTGCAAGGATACTTGTATAGTGAGAAGTCATCCCCCCCTCCACACACGTACACACATGCATATACATGCACACATTGTGTGCAGTCTCAGTCATTCTCAGATGAACAGTTCTAAGAGTGGGAGAATCCCAATCTCATCCACACAGATGAAGTGTTTGTTGTCATGACACAACAGATTGATTTCAGTTGCAGTGTACCTTATGGCGCTCATTATTTACAGGCCGAAAGACCAGTAGGCACACCATATGTGGGGATGCAGCTCCACTGTGTACCTACTCCTTGCAAGTCCTCAATTGTGAGAGCCTTTGAGGCTGCACAATTCATGCCCTTAGCCCACCTGTGTGTGCACCTGCATCTGTATGTTATCTACTCATTTGAATCTGAGCCGCACAAATTCGAAAATCTGCACACCATTTGCCTTGTGTTTCATGAGCTCTATAATCTTCTTCTTCTGAGATGTTATCCTGTAAGGATTATGGGTCACATACCCAGACATGTCAGTTTCTTGGGATTGTATGTAATTATTTCACATGGCTTACAGTCCTTTACCAGTAGATGAACCTGACTATATCCACATAAAATAACCTGGGGTCAATGAAGTTAGGTTTGCAAACATGTAGGGGAATCGGTTAAATATGGAGTTTGGAGATGTCCAGAATACACATACCGATATAGACAGGTTTCATTAACTGCACTGGAACCTTAGCCATATCAACAGTAACTAGACCTTCATGAAAATTATGGCCTGCTTCAAATTTCGCCAGTCATTTTAATCTTTTGCCCCATAACGCCCATCCCAGCAGTAAATTTCCCAGTGGGTTCTTACATTCTGCAAGGCTTGGCGAAAACTGAATTATTCATTAATTTATTAAAAAAAACACACTTTGTGAGAGTTCTCTGTTTGGTATCAACATCAACATACTACTTCAAGCAGGGCAGCTTGGGTGATTCTAATTAGTCCCAACCCCAGCCTGGAACACTGTTGGAAGCTGTTGTGTACAATGCTGACATAAGTTTGGGGATGGAAGAATTTGACAGAACGAGGCGCTCTGGACATAGTAGCAAGTCGTTGTGTTTGTTATGCAAATTGGTGGGATAACCCATGTCTGCCTCCATGACGTGACTCACACTAGCATCTCAGCCACATACTGAATCTCAGTTTCCAATCTGCGATTTGATCTTCAAGCAGCCATTGCAACCCTTCACGCGACAGAAACGATTTAACGGTGTGCCTGTAGTGATTGCTTACAGCCAAGCACGAGGTGCATTCAAGTTCTAAGGCCTCCAATTTTTTTTCTCTGGACTGGAAAGAGATAGAAACATGCGCATTGTTTTAAAATGAGGCCGCATTCATTGTCAGTACATCCCAGAGATGGCAGCACCGTACGGCAGATGGAATTTTACCGCCAGCGGCGAGAATGAGAACTGTTTTACATACTTAAAATGGCGACGTTTTCCTTACTTGAACAGCGTGCAATCATTCGTTTTCTGAATTTGCGTGGTGTGAAACCAATTGAAATACATCGACAGTTGAAGGAGACATGTGGTGATAGAGTTATGGATGTGTTGAAAGTGCGTTCGTGGGTGCAACAGTTTAATGAAGGCAGAACATCGTGTGACAACAAACCGAAACAACCTTGGGCTCACACAAGCCGGTCTGACGACATGATCGAGAAAGTAGAGAGAATTGTTTTGGGGGATCGCCGAATGACTGTTGAACCGATCGCCTCCAGAGTTGGCATTTCTGTGGGTTCTGTGCATACAATCCTGCATGACGACCTGAAAATGCGAAAAGTGTCATCCAGGTGGGTGCCACGAATGCTGACGGTTGACCACATGGCTGCCCGTGTGGCATGTTGCCAAGCAATGTTGACGCGCAACGACAGCATGAATGGGACTATCTTTACGTCGGTTGTGACAATGGATGAGACGTGGATGCCATTTTTCAATCCAGAAACAAAGCGCCAGTCAGCTCAATGGAAGCACACAGATTCACTGCCACCAAAAAAATTTCGGGTAACCGCTAGTGCTGAAAAAATGATGGTGTCCATGTTCTGGGACAGCGAGGGCGTAATCCTTACCCATTGCGTTCCAAAGGACACTACAGTAACAGGTGCATTCTACGAAAATGTTTTGAAGAACAAATTCCTTCCTGCACTGCAACAAAAAAGTCCGGGAAGGGCTGCGCGTGTGCTGTTTCACCAAGACAACGCACCCGCACATCAAGGTAATGTTACGCAACAGTTTCTTCGTGATAACAACTTTGAAGTGATTCCTCATGCTCCCTACTCACCTGACCTGGCTCCTAGTGACTTTTGGCTTTTTCCAACAATGAAAGACACTCTCCGTGGCCGCACATTCACCAGCCGTGCTGCTATTGCCTCAGCGATTTTCCAGTGGTCAAAACAGACTCCTAAAGAAGCCTTCCCCGCTGCCATGGAATCATGGCGTCAGCGTTGTGAAAAATGTGTATGTCTGCAGGGCGATTACGTCGAGAAGTAACGCCAGTTTCATCGGTTTCGGGTGAGTAGTTAATTAGAAAAAAAATCGGAGGCGTTAGAACTTGAATGCACCTCGTAAAGGGTGCAACTCAAATCATCGGATGAGCTTTACTGTTTTTCACTTATTCGAGGATTTTTCGCATTGGCTTATCTGTGCATACACTGGAAAAGTCCCCAGTGAATCCTGCATTCGAAAAGAAGCAATGTACTAACATCAGTCAACAGTTACATGTTGACACAGGTCTTTTAGTAACAGTGTCCCGCGAAAGTTGTGCATTGGCGAAGCTGTTAGTTGTACTCAGGCGATTCACGTGAAAAGATTTCCTACTTGCTTATGGACGCACGACGGGAATTAACAGACTTTGAATATGGAATGGTACTTGCAGCTAGATGCATGGTACATTCCATTCGAAATCGTTACGGAATTCAATATTCTGAGATTCACAATATCAAGAGTGTGCCAAGAATACTAAATTTCAGTGCTGACCTCTTATAATGGACAACACAGTGGCTGAAGGCCGTTACTTAATGACCGAGGGCAGTGGCGTTTGCATGGAGTTTTCGGTGGTAGCAGATGAACAACTCTGTGTGAAATAACCGCAGAAATCAATGTGGGACATAAGACGAACGTATCCACTAAAAAAGTGCGGCGAAATGTGGCGTTGATGGGCTATAGCTACAGACGACCAACGCGAGTGCCACTGCTAACAGCATGTGATTGCCTGCAGCACCTCTCCTGGGCTTGTGACCATATCATTTGGACACTATATGATTGTAAAACCTCGTCCTGGTCAAATGAGTCACGATGTCAGTTGGTAAATGTTGATGGTAAAGTTTGAGTCTGTAGCAGACTCCATTAAAAGTGGACCAAAGTTGCCAACAAGGCACTGTGCGAGCTGGTGTGGCTCCATAATGGTGTGGGCTGCGTTTATTTGCACAGCCTGGGTCCTTTGGTCCAACTGAACCGAACATCGACTGGAAATGGTGATGTTGGCTACCAGGAGGCCATTTGCAGTCATTCATGGACATCATGTTCCCAAACAATGATGGGATTTTTATGGACGAGAATGCGCCATGTTACTGGTCCACAACTATTCGCCATTAGTTTGAAGAACATCCTGGACGGTTAGAAATGATCTACCCACGTAAGTCTTCCAACATGAATCCTGTTGAACATTTGTGGGACATAATCGGGAGGTAATTTCGTCCACAAAATCCTATGCTGGCAACACGTTTGCAGTTATGGGTGGCTATAGAGCCAACAATGGCTCCATATTTCTTCAGTGGACTTCCAATAACTTGTTGAATCTATGCCATGTCAAGCTGCTGCACTACAATGGACGAAAGGTGATCCGACATGATATTAGGAGATATCATATGACTTTTGTCATGTCAGCGTACAACACAGGATCCAGAGTCTATGTGCCGAGGCATACATTCACTGTGTGCCTATACTCTGCAACCATTATGAAAGTGTCTGTGAGTTTGCTGGTGTATGCGTTTATATCAGGCAATGTGGTTTTGTTGAGTACCTCTCTACAGAATCCAGGCATTCATATGGAAAATTTCCTTCTTCATCACAAGCTGAAACTTTGCATCATCAAGGTATGCAGCTCTAGTGATATGCGTACCATCCTGTCACTTGTCTCATCAAATTTCTAATGAGGCACGTGCATCAATCAAAATGAATGCGGGAGGCGGAGCGCTATTCTCGACGTGGTTTGCTTGGAGAATGAAGTTTATCTTATTACTCTTCAGCCCAAAATTAGCCAAGGTTCAACAAGAAATCAAACCAACACAAATTATGGAAGCAGACGCTTATGTGTCATGGCAGTTTGTATTTCAAGTTGCATGCATTATGAATTGCAACACGGAATTTCTCCGTTGGATGCCTCCGTTGTGGCCTCTATATAGAATTTCAGCTTTTCAATCCAGCAACAGCCTACAAATACAACATTCTCTGACTGCTTGTATAAGGCATCACCTCCTGCGATTTGCTCATAGGAATGTTGTTGCTATAAACATCAAGATTCAGTGTTAGTTTCTCGAGCTCAGAGAGCAACCATCTCACAGGATTATTGCTCATGTATGAATCTAATTTGTTGAGACTGGAGTAAATTGAGCATACAGCTTGATGCACTGCCACATATGGTACATGTCATTCTTTGAAAGTGGTGCGAGAGGCTGTAAGATCAGCTTCACAATGCACCACAGGAACTAAAAGCATTCAAAGTCAGTGTATACGATGAAGGGATAGCCTTCCTGTTGGTGGGAATTCTTAAACTGTAAGAACTTCTTATCCTCAGTGGACGTTCCCACTCGTATTGGTCCCCTGCTTGAGTAGTCAATTAAATGATGCCTTTCTAAGTACTAATGTTATTGGAAGAGTTGAAGCGTCTGAGGCAAAAATGCCTTGTCCCCTCTACTTTTATTCAGTTACGAGTAAAGTGGGTAGACATGTTGTAAGATCCAGATGTAGGAATGCTTCCTACCTTCGGAGATTATTAGTAAGTATACACGTTTGGGACACTGACCAGCTGCTTTGTAAATGTAGATGAGTCCAGCTACTTAATGCTTTACATATCCAGTTTTGCTTTTTTTCTCATTCATGGCGAAGCTGTAAACATGAACCTCTCAGTTCTCGAAGCTAGGTAGTGGTGAGATTGTGGCAGCGAATGAGATGCCTTAGAAGTTATAAAGCTCACCAGTGTTTCATATGCATCCACATGATATGCATGTTTGAGGTAATTTCTATCGCAAACCAGAAGCGATCAGAGAAAGCAGCCCCCTTTTTGGTATTCTGGATATTAATACATGCTTTTTAGCAGAAATATCTCCCAAAAGAGGTATAAAACTGAATTCCCCCATTAACTGGATCAGAAGTATGCAAGTACACATCAAGGTAGAATATATAGTTGTGCGTCTTATTAGACCCTCATTCCTGCATATCGGCATAATGGCTCATTATGGCGTTCTCGGTAAAATTTCCATACCACTTTGGCACAGACTTGCCACACAATATCACGCCATCGTTGCCTCAAATTTTGATAGTGTTTTTGTCTGCAGCATTACTGTCTACGCTTGGATCAACGTAGCATGTGTACCCAAGAACGTGAAGGAACTGGGAGCCATTGACGGATACAACCTTATCAACATGGCCTACTTCTTTTAGGAATTTTTTTTAGGAAAGCTGCAGCAACTGTCCTTGTGGTGGCTTTTCTCAAGGGAGTAAGAGAAATGTATTTTGATGTCAATTCAACTGCTACAAAAATGCAAGCATACCCATTTTCCGACCTTACAAGAGATCCTAATAAATAAACTGCTGCTAAATGCCTCAGTTTTAGAGGGATAATAGGAGACAGTGGGGCTTGAAGTGACACAGTGGGTGGCTTTGCTTTCTGACAAGGCTTCAGGGAACTTACAAATGCAGACACCACTAATGATGAGATTATCTCTCCAGAACATTCCCAGCCTTCAGAGACTGAAGCGGTAAATGTTTGCACAGATAATCCGACACAAGTTTCTACCATCTCACTACAATAGTCAACCAATGTAATGGATGACCTCAGGGGCAATGCAGAACGCACTGCCGAATTAACAAATAGTGAAGTATCACAGTGTCATAGCGGTCCTTATTGTTAGAGGGCCCACACAACCGACACACAAGATAGGTTGCCGACCTCCTTTTAGGAGTGTGGAGAGAAACATAGCGAGCAGACTGAAACAATAACAGACTTTCCAAGTAAACTTGGAACTACTTCGCCAGACAACATGCAACAGCTTTCCACCAATCGGAACTCATATGACTCATGTAGCACTCTGCCGACCAGGCTTTATAAGCACGCCCAGACCGTCAGACCAGCAGTGTTTACCAATCGCTAGTAGGAACAGCTCCGACCAGTACTTACGCTGGCCCTAGCATTGTATTCACTAGCTGTAGCATTGCAGTAGCACGTTGTGTTTTGTATTCTGTAGATTAGATTTTGGTCAGTATTTTCTTCCATTGCCTTGTTTTCTTATCTGGTTTGCCACCACAAGAGTTGTGGGTTTTTTCTGTTTATTCTTGCGTGTAACACTTAGTGTATGCCAAGAAGGCGTTTTCCTTTAATTATAATAAAGTGTATTCAAACTGACTATTAATTCTTTCCTGCCGACCGCAGGACACTTCATTCTAATTAGCAGCTGCCGTTGGACGAGGAATTGCAGCAAATCCTAGTCATCAATGCCCCGTGTGGGCTTTTCCAGTTCAACCACCTCCCGTTTGGCATTGCCGGCATCCCCGCCATTTTCCAACGTTATTTGGAACACCTCACAAGCCATGTACCCGGGGCAGCCAATTATCTGGACGATGTCATCGTCGGTGGCTCGTCCGCAGTGGCCTCGGCGACAAGCTGTATCGGCTGTTTCAAGTTTTTTCCGAGGCTAACCTGCGTTGCCGGAAAGAAAAGTTTGACTTTTTTGCGCGAGAGGTTAGCTGTCTCGGGTTCACGAGTGAATCCCATGGCGAACACACCCATAAGGAGTATTAATGTTTGAGGAGAAAACTTTCATTTCCGGACGG
The DNA here is from genome assembly GCF_021461395.2 of Schistocerca americana. Classification (NCBI taxonomy): domain Eukaryota; kingdom Metazoa; phylum Arthropoda; class Insecta; order Orthoptera; family Acrididae; genus Schistocerca; species Schistocerca americana. The sequence goes on along the minus strand of NC_060122.1, from coordinate 595,002,251 downwards.
AATGCGCTCACGCATTCAGAAGTTCGATCTCGCTCGCCAGCATTGCAAGAGGTAGCTCATAGAGTTGATTACATCGCAGGTAAATTGAACACTTTGCTCGTGGTTCCACTGATGGTCCCGTCTTTCGATAGGTCTGACAAACCATTGTCAAATTACGTCGAATGGTTCGAACAACATTCACTGTGACACATGGGATCCACGATGAAGATCGAAGTTTTTTTAAGCAAAAGTCGGTACACAGGTGTATCGTTTAATTCAGCAGTTGAGCCCTGATCAGACCCCTCGAGATCTCTCATTTACTCACAATAAGGGCTGCCTTTTCGAGTACTTTGACGTACAAATACACGTCACCTACGCCCATCAGACACTCTTTTCTTGTCGAAAGTCCGCAGGTCAGACTTATCGGGAATGTATTACGACGCTCCAGGGTCTCTCCCACGTTTGTAAATTCTGGTGCGCCAACGTTGCCTGCAAGCAGTCTTTCACGCATCGGAAGAGGCTCTTCTGGCTGATATTTTCAAGTTACAGGACCCGTCCCTCGACACCTGTCTGCCGATTATTCGTGCGTTCGAATAATCTCACTGGCTACAACCACTGCGTCTTGATCCAGCTGTTTTTGCGGCCGAGTAGGAGCCTCGTCAATCCGTTGGTCCACTCCGTGACATGAAGTCTTTCACCCAACTTCCATCCTGTCCGGACTGTTTCCAGCCTCTCCAACGGTCGGAGCGCCCCTGCTGGCAAGCAAGATGCACTGCTTGTAGCCGAGTGGGCCATGTCACCGTGGTGTGTCAGGCTTTGCAGAAACATTGCTTGGATGCCATGCTTCCTGCGGATGCTCAGGACCTGAAAGCCTCTCATTCCAGTGACGGCCAAGTATTTTCCATTGTTCCCCAGTTGGGTGCCTGTTTTCTCCTTACCTTAGAGGTCGCGCATATTCCGGTGGTCTTCCAAATTGACAAGGCATCCATCTGTTTCTATTGTGGATGGTGCCACATGCCAATGTTTTGGCCCACTGGCTTTATCTCCATACACTTGCGGCTTGCGCAGTTTCAGTAATCACTCTTTATCAGTCGATGGCTTTTTTTCCACACAAATCTCTTACAACAGTCGTTCATTCACCACTCAGTTTTTGGTCAGATCCCCTGGAGCTACTAACCTTCTGGATGTGGACATTTTTGGTCATCTGGATATAAGTGCAGGACACAGTACAGGCAGTATCGATTCCATCATAGGATACCTTCCTCGCCCCGTTGCTCTGCAAATACGAAACTTTTGTTATCATCCTCCACACCAGGGGTGAAGGGTTTCATCACACATGTTCAGCTTCTTCCTCATTCTTTTAAGGCCCGCCCGATCCCCTTTTCTTTCCGAGACAGGCTCCATGTGGAACTTAGCCACTTGCAAGACGAAGGCATCCTTTCTCCCGTCGCACATAGTCGCTGGGCGACGCCTATCGTAATCGCCGAGAAGCCGAACGGTGCTTTACGCATCTGTTTTTAAGGTCACGGTCAATTCTCAGTCTGTCATCAGTGCCTATTCCGTCCCATCGGTGGATGACATACTCACACGTCTTGCGGGCTCGCCGTTTTCGCCAAAATTGATTTGCACGATTCTTATTAGCAGCTGCCATTGGACGAGGAATCGCAGCAGATCCTAGTCATCAATGCCCCGTGTGGCCTTTTCCAGTTCAACCACCTCCCGTTTGGCATTGCCAGCATCCCCGCCATTTTCCAACGTTATTTGGAACACCTCACAAGCCATGTACCCGGGGCAGTAAATTATCTGGATGATGTCATCGTCGGTGGCTCGTCCGCAGAGGCCTCGCCGACAAGCTGGATTGGCTGTTTCAGCTTTTTCCGAGGCTAACCTGCGTTGCCGGAAAGAAAAGTTTGACTTTTTTGCGCGAGAGGTCATCTGTCTCGGGTTCACGAATGAATCCCATGGCCTACACACCTCTAAGGAGTATGTCGAGTTGATTCAAAAGCTGCTTCCTCCCACCAACATGAAGCAACTACAATCCATCCTTGGTCAAATCAACTATTATTGTCGTTTTGTACCCCGACCTGACGAGATTTCGGCACCCCTGACCAGGTTATTGCGCAAGGGTGCACTTTGAGTTTGGGACATGGCGTGTGAGCAGGCTTTCCCACATCTCAAGTCAGCTCCCTCCCACTCTCTTTGTCTGGCCACTTAAGATCCATCCATACCCCTCATCATTGCCGCCAATGCCTCGGACTATGGCCTGAGTGCGATCCTCTCGCAAGTGGTCGATGGCATTGAGAGGCCGGTGGCTTTCACATTCAAAAAATTGTCCAACATTCAAACCAAATACAGTGAAATTGAAAAGGAATCATTTGTACTGGTTTTCGTTCTGACAAAATTCTACGATTTCTTGTATGGTCGTCACTTCACGCTACAGGCCGATCACAAACCTTTGGTTTCTTTGTTTCACCCAGGTGCTATTGTGTCCACCCAGATAGCATGACACCGCCAGCGTTGGGCGCTCTTCCTGGTTATGTTCGATTTTGATATAGTCTACCTGGTCTATCGACCAGGACGCCCCTACTCCTAGGGAAGTTTCCGGTACTGTGCATTTTTTTCCCAGGGGGAGAAATGTCTTAGTGGCCACTATCCTTAGAGGGACCACACAACTGACACACAAGGTGGGTTGCCGACGCCCTTTCAAGAGTGTGGAGAGGAACATCGCGGGCAGACTGAAACAATAACAGACTTTCCAAATAAACATGGAACTACTTCACCAGACAACATGTAACAGCCTTCCACCATTCGGAACTCATATGACTCATGTAGCACTCTGCCGACCTGGCTTTACAAGCACGCCTAGACCGTCAGACCAGCAGTGTGACCGGGCAGTGGTTAGCACACTGGACTCGCATTCGGGAGGACGACGGTTCAATCCCACGTCCGGCCATCCAGATTTAGGTTTTCCGTGATTTCCCTAAATCGCTACAGGCAAATGCTGGGATGGTTCCTTTGAAAGGGCACGGCCGACTTCCTTCCCTGACCTTCCCTAATCTGATGAGACTGATGACCTCGCTGTTTGGTCTCTTCCCCAAAAACAATCCAATCCAACCAGCAGTGTTTACCAACTGCTAGGAACAAATGTTCAAATGTGTGTGAAATCTTATGGGACTTAACTGCTAAGGTCATCGGTCCTTAATCTTACACACTACTTAACCTAAATTATCATAAGGACAAACACACCGACCCGTCTCCGAGGGAGGACTCGAACCTCCACTGGGACTAGCCGCACAGTCCATGAAGGCAGCGCCGTACACCGCTCGCGCTAGGAACAGCTCCGGCCAGTACTTACGGCTGGCTCTGGCATTGTATTCACTCCCCATAGCATTTTAGTAGCACGTCGTGTTTTTTATTCTATAGATCAGATTTGGGTCAGTATTTTCTTCCATTGTCTTGTTTCCTTATCTGATCTGCCACTACAAGAGTTGTGGGGTTTCGTCTGTTTGTTCTTGCGTTTAACACTTAGTGTATGCCAAGAAGGCGTTTTTCTTTAATTATAATAAATGTAATCAAATTGACTGTTAGCACAGTGACACATCAGGACAAATCTCTTCAGAGACAGTAAATACAGGTTCCGTAAGTCATTCTGAGGTACAAGCAGCACCTCAGACGGCTTCACATAACAGCAATGTTCCATTTGGTACGAACAAAATTCCAACAAGCGACACAAACCATGTTTATCGAGTCCAAACAGGACATACAAACAATGATAGAAGGCTTGCAACACGAATCGCACAGATTAATACGTCGCAAAGAGAAAATAAAACAATTCTGAATGAACTGACAAAAACATTGCATGAACAATTATTCCCTAATGTGCAGACTTCAGAAACTAAAATTAACACCGTTGAGACTGTGCAAGTCCAAAAAACACAACGAATCTCAAGGATTGAGACATGTTTCCAAAAGCACAAACAGGATGTGTTAACAGCCGTTAAAACAGCAATACCCAGCAATTTGATCACAGATCTCAATCGTTACTGCGATCAAAATTCCCGTAAAATTGCAGAAACTAGTACCAAAACAGACTCTGTAGAAGAAACAGTGCAGTCTATTGGAGAGCAGTTAGGCACAATTTCTCAGAAAACTGCGACCTAACGACAAAAGTTATAGACTTGTCCAACAATGTAGACGCTAGCTGTGACGTCACTGCCCCTGTACACCTCTCCTAAACGGAAGAGTATTTAAAAATGAAGCGTGTACCAGAAGGCCAAGTGCTCATCAACGCGAAAGTAAAACATAGATTAAATACTTTAGAACGAAAAATTCCTAACGGTAAAAAGATACCAGCCCCAACTGAAGCGCAAACAGATAGTGAAATTACACAGCAATCGGATTGCGTCACCAGTCAGATACCCGTCGACCGTACAGGCGACAATATTAGAGGAAGCAGTAGTAGGGCAACCTATGCGTCGGGGCACTCTGCATTGTCGCCAAATTTATTCAAGATGGCGCCGATGACGTCATCCAAGATGGCGGCATGTAGACTTGGCAACAGCGCATGATGTCATCCAAGACGGCGGATTTTGGCGGGAAAATAGGCCAATTGTGCTACGTCCACTAAGCTAACCGCCAGAAAAAATGGTGGGAATTTTGAATTTTGGCGGGAAAATAGACCAATTGTGCGATGTCCACTAACCTAAGCCTCCAGAAGAAAAAATGGCGGCAAGTTTGAATTCCAACAGGATAATGCATGCAAAAACCGCACTTATCTTTATTATTATTGATTATCATTTATTAACATTCATTATCATTTATTATTATTTATTAACATTATTATCATTTATTATTATTTATTATTATTGACCTGCCTCCACTAGAAAATTCCCTCCAAATTCAAATTCCAACACGAGAATGGCTGCAAAACCTTACTTTTGTTTATTATTATTCATTATTATTCATTATCATTTATTAACATTCATTATCATTCATTGTCATTTATTATCATTCATAATCATTTATTATCATTCATAATCATTTATTATTATTATTATTTATTGTTATAGGCCTACCTCCACTAGAATATTGCGCCAAATTCAAATTCCAACACGATAATATCTCGAAAACTCTACTTCTATTTATTATTATCATTTAGTATTTATTCAAGATGTCCGATTTTCTCGGCGAGAAACCCATTTTCCTTACATCCATGACAAAAATGTATCACAAGTTCAAATCCCAACACCATAATTGATCACGCGTACGAACTTTCTCCATCACTTATCTTTTTTCAGGTGGAAGCCTATCATAATCGCATCAAATAATAAACTGCACTTATAGTAACGTAAGTCATGTCCTTTGACTTTGCAGTGGTTTTTGAACAAAAACTGCAATCTGGTCAGACTGTGAGTGAGTCAACAAATAACTGGACAAATTTATCTGTAGAGGAGTTAGAGGTCTGTATTGGAATAAATATCTTGGTGGGTGTGGTTGTGTTGCCACGTGTAGTGCACTACTGGAGTTCAGAAACTGCCTAATGTCTGCCTTGCACATCGAAACCTATGAGATGCAAAAATTTCAAAAAGATATGTCCTAAATAAATAAAGTACACTCTTTCCACCTTCCATCAGCCCATGGACTGAAATTATTTCCGAAAAATTAGGAGTTGTTTATCTATTTGGACATAAATGTTTTGCATTATTTACGAGCGGTTCGCATGTCTGTAGGCTGTGCTTTGAGTTATTTTTAACTGTTTACAATTAGCAAGCGTGTGTTCAAATGGTTCAAATGGCTCTGAGCACTATGGGACTTAACATCTGAGGTCATCAGTCCCCTAGAACGTAGAACTACTTAAACCTAACTAACCTAAGAACATCACACACATCCATGCCCGAGGCAGGATTCGAACCTGCGACCGTAGCGGTCACACGGTTCCAGACTGTAGTAGCAAGCGTGTGTCTAGAGCATTATAAATGAGTTATGTAGAAGTGTTTTGCAGGTCTGTATGGTGTGGAACATGTCGGTGTGATACATACACTCCATTCCTAAATAAAGTAAATTGGTACCTCCATCCATGGGCCTAGTGCAGGGTGAGTCCTTTTACACGAAACGTGTAGGAAGAGGTTGAGTGCTGGTGGCTTAGTTTAGTGGTGATGAGCTCCGTATGCAACAATTTTCTTAGGTTGGTGGCGGAAGCGGAAGTTTGCTTTGTTTACTGGCAGATTTCAAACTTGGTGCTGGTTCCTAGGAGGAAGTGGCGGTCGGGTGGCTGAGGTTAGTACAAGTGCCCTTTCTTTCCAACAATTTTGGTAGGTTGGTAGAGAAAGAGGAAGTGACCTTTCTTTACTGCCAGAATTCAAACTCGGCGCTGGTTCCTAGGGAGAGGTGGCTGTCTGGTCCTCGAAAAGTAGTTGAAATTAGGTAGTTCAACACCTTTGCATACGTATATGAAATTGTAAATTGAATCATTTAATAAGATTAAAAACGAAATGGAATTAAGTACTTAGGTATTTACAGAAGACTATGTCCGTCGCGTGTATGGAGGGTGTGTGACGTAAGCGGGGTGGCGGCGCAGCGATTGTACAGTAATTACACACGCGCGAGAGAGAGTCAATTAGCGAGCGTTCTAGTGCGGACCAAACGTGCTGTTATATAGTCGTGGCGGATTCCACTGTCGAGCAAAGTTTGCTGCCAAAAGTGTAGAACTGCATTCTCGCTCGCACAAGGACATGTGGTGGACGGTGAGTGGTCGGCATCGACAGGTATGAACGTGCCCAGGAAAACAACTTTGGCGCCAAAAGTGTGGCAGGGAACGGCCGACCGTTCTGTGATTCAGCTCCGAGGCAAACAATTTTGGCGGGAAACGTGCGGAGGCGACGAATACATGTGGTGAGCGGACAAGGGACCACTGTGACGTCAAAGTTGGCAAGTTCCAGCGTGTCCAGCGATAACATGTTTACGATGTGGGAGCGATCGCTGGGTTCGCCCCCAGCGTACCAGCAGTCCAGCGCGAGTGGCCGGTCGCCTCACGTGACAAGCATTGGCAGTGTCTCCGCGCGCTGGCCAGGGGGTGGCGAGGATTTGAACTAATTCAGTTGGAGCACGGACGTCGTGGCGACTGCACTGTGATATCAAAGATGTGTGTGCTGACTGTGTTGGAGAACAAGTGATGACCATACTGCTTGAAATAAAGTCTTCAGTCCCATCCCCCCTGCAAAGTCAAAGGACGTGACTTACGTTACTATAAGTGCAGTTCATTATTTGATGCGATTATGATAGGCTTCCACCTGAAAAAAGATAAGTTACGGAGAAAGTTCGTACGTGTGATCAATTATGGTGTTGGGATTTGAACTTGTGATTGTTATGGATGTAAGGAAAATGGCTTTCTTGCTGAGAAAATCGGACCTCTTGAATAAATAATAAATGATAATAATAAATAGACCCCCCATGAACCATAGGCCTTGCCGTTGGTGGGGAGGCTTGCGTGCCTCCGTGATACAGATAGCCTTACCGTAGGTGCAACCACAACAGAGGGGTATCTGTTGAGAGTCTAGACAAACGTATGGTTCCTGAAGAGGGGCAGCAGCCTTTTCAGTAGTTGCGGGGGCAACAGTCTGATTGACTGATCAGGCCTTGTAACACTAACCAAAATGGCCTTGCTGTGCTGGTATTGCGGACGGGTGAAAGCAAGGGGAAACTACAGCCGTAGTTTTTCCCGAGGGCATGCAGCTTTACTGTATGATTGAATGATGATGGCATCCTCTTGGGTAAAATATTCTGGAGGTAAAATAGTCCCCCATTCGGATCTCCAGGCAGGGACTACTCAGGAGGATGTCGCTATCACGAGAGAGAAAAGTGGCGTTTTACGGATCGGAGCGTGGAATGTCAGATCCCTTAATCGGGCAGGTAGGTTAGGAAATTTAAAAAGGGAAATGGAGAGGTTAAAGTTTGATATGGTGGGAATTAGTGAAGTTCGGTGGCAGGAGAAACAAAACTTCTGGTCAGGTGAATACAGGGTTATAAATACAAAATCAAATAGGGGTAATACAGGAGTAGGTTTAATAATGAATAAAACAATAGGAATGCGGGTAAGCTACTACAAACAGCACAGTGAACGCATTGTTGTGGCCAAGATAGACACTAAGCCCACGCCTACGACAGTAGTACAAGTCTCCAGAATGAGATTTTTCACTCTGCAGCGGAGTGTGCGCTGATATGAAACTTCCTGGCAGATTTAAAACTATGTGCCCGACCGAGACTCGAACTCGGGACCTTTGCCTTTCGCGGGCAAGTGCTCTACCATCTGAGCTACCGAAGCACGACTCACGCCCGGTACTCACAGCTTCACTTCTGCCAGTATCCGTCTCCTACCTTCCAAACTTTACAGAAGCTCTCCTGCGAACCTTGCAGAACTAGCACTCCTGAAAGAAAGGATACTGCGGAGACATGGCTTAGCCACAGCCTGGGGGATGTTTGCAGAATGAGATTTTCACTCTGCAGCGGAGTGTGCGCTGATATGAAACTTCCTGGCAGATTAAAACTATGTGCCCGACCGAGACTCGAACTCAGGACCTTTGCCTTTCGCGGGCAAGTGCTCTACCATCTGAGCTACCGAAGCACGACTTCCTGGGCATGAAAGGGGAGCAGTGGTTGGGAAGGGAGTGAGACAGGGTTGTAGCCTCTCCCCCATGTTGTTGAATCTGTATACTGAACAAGCAGTAAAGGAAACAAAAGAAAAATTCGGAGTAGGTATTAAAATCCATGGAGAAGAAATAAAAACTTTGAGGTTCGCCGATGACATTGTAATTCTGTCAGAGACAGCAAAGGACTTGGAAGAGCAGCTGAACGGAATGGACAGTGACTTTTACCCGCAGTCATAAGAAGAGGCAGTAATTTCTTCCATCCTGCAAGACACCTTAAAATATTCTACTGGCCATTAAAATTGCTACACCACGAAGATGACGTGCTACAGACGCGAAATTTAACCGACAGGAAGAAGATGCTGTGATATGCAAATGATTAGCTTTTCAGAGCATTCACACAAGGTTGGCGCCGGTGGTGACACCTACAACGTGCTGACTTTAAGAAAGTTTCCAACCGATTTCTCATACACAAACAGCAGTTGACCGGCGTTGCCTGGTGAAACGTTGTTGTGATGCCTCGTGTGAGGAGGAGAAATGCGTACCATCACGTTTCCGACTTTGATAAAGGTCGGATTGTAGCCTATCGCGATTGCGGCTTATCGTATCGCGACATTGCTGCTCGTGTTGGTCGAGATCCAATGACTGTTAGCAGAACACGGAATCGGTGGGTTCAGGAGGGTAATACGGAACGCCGTGCTGGATCCCAACGGCCTTATATCACTAGCAGTCGCGATGACAGGCATCTTATCCGCATGGCTGTAACGGATCGTGCCTCCACGTCTCGATCCTTGAGTCAACATATGGGGACGTTTGCAAGACAACAACCATCTGCACGAACAGTTCAACGAAGTTTGCAGCAGCATGGACTATCGGCTCGGTCACCACGGTTGCGGTTACCCTTGATGCTGCATCACAGACAGGAGCGCCTGAGATGGTGTACTCAAAGACAAACCTGGGCGCACGAACCTGGGTTCAAGAATGGCAAAACGTCATTTTTTGATGGATCCAGGTTCTGTTTACAGCATCATGATGGTCGCATCCGTGTTTGGCGACATCGCGGTGAACGCACGTTGGAAGCGTGTTCGTCATCGCCATATTGGCGTATCACGCGACGTGATAGTATCGGGTGCCATTGGTTACACGTCTCCGTCACCTCTTGTTCGCATTGACGGCACTTTGAACAGTGGACGTTACATTTCAGATGTGTTACGACCCGTGGCTCTACCCTTCCTTCGATCCCTGCGAAACACTACATTTCAGCTGGATAATGCACGACCGCATGTTGCAGGTCCTGTACGGGTCTTCCTGAATACAGAAAATGTTCGACCGTTGCCCTGGCCAGCACATTCTCCAGATCTCTCACCAACTGAAAACGTCTCGTCAATGGTGGTATTATGACGAGCCAGTTGCGCGGCCACTGGCTCGTCACAATACACCAGTCACTACTCTTGATGAACTGTGGTTTCGTGTTGAAGCTGCATGGGCAGCTGTACATGTACACGCCATCCAAACTCTGACTCAATGCCCAGGCGTATCAAGGCCTTTATTGCGGCTAGACGTGGTTGTTCTGGGTACTGAATTCTCAGGATCTATGCACCCAAATTGCGTGAAAATGTAATCGCATGTCAGTTCTAGTATAATATATTTGTCCAATGAATACCCGTTTATCATCTGCATTTCTTCTTGGTGTAGCAATTTTAATGGTCAGTAGTGTATATATGTGCTAATCATCAAGATATAATGGATGGACTGTAACCGACAACCACAGAACATTAAAGGTAAAATAACGTCAGCGCAACTTAATAGTGACTTCTATTAAATGTATATATGTGCAATAATCGAACAACTGACTTTTTGTTAAGCACCAAGTTCGCTACAAAATACGGTGTGCGTCAATTCCGTATTGGTAAGTTGCATTGTATTTTTCTTATGCTGCGAGGAAGACTGTTCATGACACCAATTTAGTTACAACAAGAATTCATGCCTCAATTCCAGTACTGCGAGTAGTAATTATCTCTCATGACATAAATTTAATGCCGATTCATACTCTTTGTGTTAGCTGTTGGACTGCCTCCCAGGAAGGTTATTCCAAAATCAGCCAATAGAACTGACACATGTATCAATATGCAAACCATATTTGGCGCCAAAATTAGCCGGATATTTTTCAAGACAAGATTACAAAGCATTCGTTTAAGAAGTCTGGTAACAGAAAACTGAGGTCAGATGAAAGGATGTGATTCGTTTGACATTTGTTTTCATGCACTTATTGTTCTATCAAATACTTTGAAGCCCTCTGGCGCATTCTCGCTCTAGTCAGTCGGCAGAAATCGACAAAAATCATGTCTTCGGTCAAGTGGAATATTTGTTGCTGCACTTGCCGACTTTTGAGACCCTTTACTACCGGAGTGAAGTAGCAGCAGAGCTCTGTTGTTGAACATGAACGTGTTGTGAAGGCGCGGACTATGTGAACAAAGCGCATTGTTGTCACATAAACCATGTTAGCCACAGAACCGTCTGGTCGGTATTCGGCTTTTCTTTATTATGCTAATCGGACGAAACGACACCGTAGAAATAAAACTGTTGATGTGTACATTTACTGCCGCGGAACTACCAAAGGTCTTCTTCTGGTAGGCAGAAGATAGGAACAAAAGGGCGGAAGAAATCAGGTAGCTATCCTGTAGGCGCGGTCCAGACAGAGAAGATTCGATATGCGATACGATACGCGATGCGACGCGCTATACGCGACGCAGAAACAACTCGTATCGGAGGAGCGCATCGAATCATAGTGGAAGCAGCTTCTGGGATGACAGCGATACAACACCGATAAACGTGTCTCTGTCGCGTTGTCTGGCTAAACAGAGCGCGTTGGTGGCTCTATGCATCTGGTATCGCGCAATTCACGGGCAGGGGTATTTCGAGTCATCCGATTTGCCTTAAAAAAATTTATAATCTTCTTTCACGTACTTGAAGCAAAGCTACATCCGTCTCTGTAGTTAGTTTCTCGGTGAAACTTTTAATTCTTGCACAAAAAATCATTGTTTTGGGATTTGCTCGTGTTCTACGCTATACAGCCTTTCTCATTCGAATTTTGAGGAAGCTATTCGGAAAAAAATAGTTTTGTGCATCTTATAACTACACATCACAGCCCGACAAAACTGGTTTTCTTTTCCTTATTGCCCATAGTTACTGCAATGTTTCAAAGTGAAGTACAACAGCGCACATATTTTGAAAAGTTTACTGTTGAAAAAGTAGTCGCTTGACAGTTTTCGTTTGGTGCGTTTATTGCCGCACTTTACTGCATACGAAGCACAGCTAATATATCAAAACTGTTTTTAACGGTGGAAGGAGATCGATATCTCTTTCCACTATCGAGAAAATTCGTGAAGTGTAATAGAGACTGTCCGCTGTTAAGACTGACAGCTACGCGCCGTCCTCGCGGCTATTGCCGCGTGCTGTAGCCTGCTGTGCGGAGTGCTTAGCTATCTCGTGCCTCTGAAATGAAAAGAGACGGCAGTCATCAGCTTATGATGCCGTTTTTTCAGTCATGCTCCGTGGTTTCAGGAATCTTAGTGAACCCATAAAATAGCTCTGAAAACTATATTCATCTTACTTCTGAATGAGTAGTCGGACGAAGCTGACAAGGACACGTCGGGATTTTCCTTATTGTCATGGGCCTGTCCCATTTCTTCACACTGTCTACCGCTTCGCAGAGTTCACCACCCACTGCTAGATCATTGATTGTAACTGATCTATCTTCAAATCCAACAACGTTTCTTGTCAATAAAGTAAAAAAATGAAAAAAAGAAATGGAAGACAGAAGAGAAATTTATTAAATATTTATAATTCTTCGTTACGCCTTCAGTTGAAATGGGGTGGGGTTGTTTTGGAGAGGAGACCAGACAGCGAGGTCATAGGTCTCATCGGATTATCGAAGGACAGGGAAGGAAGTCGGCCGTGCCCTTTCAAAGGAACCATCCCGGCATTTGCCTGGAGCGATTTAGGGAAATCACGGAGGATTGAACCGTTGTCCTCCCGAATGCGAGTCCAGTGTGCTAACCACTGCGCTACCTCGCTTGGTCAGTTGAAATGAAAAACGTGTCTATTTCCTGAATGAAATAACAGTAACATAAAAAGAGAATGAAGATAACAACATAACTTCATGTTTGATTATAAATCCTTTTCACAACTTCCAGAATACTCAAAAACCTCCTTCCCCTTTTGTATTCAAATAAAAATGAATCGTAAGTGTCCTTGTTTTTTCTGGGACTCGAAATGGCCGGTTTATGGCAAACCAGGTGCCACCAGTGCTGTTGGTATGGACACCTATTTGTGGGACTTTGAAACATAGGTAATGAACTTTCATCACTAAGACAGTTGTACATAGTGAAACAGTCTGCAATAACTGTACTTCCAGGCAGAACGTACCTTTTCAGCCCTGTGAGAAGTATAGGCCTTCTGTGCACCAGACACCCACCAGCCAACTATGGGCTTCCACCTGCGAAATTTTGCGCTTGCTCAATTTAGATTGCTCTATCACAACTACTTTTCTACGCCACCCAGTAGATCACCACTATGAACAGAATGCAAGACACAAACTTCTCGGCGGAACCTCCTCCAGTTCACGAAGGTATGCCTCGCCAAATGTAATTCTGATGAGACGAAAATATTATAACATTTATTGACCAACAGAAATTTCAACTTCAACATGTCACAATTAGTACGCTGAAACGACGTATATGGGATCCATCTTTTCTGTAACACCACTGGAATCCATTTGTATGCTCCCTTGTCGCTGCAAGGACCATTTGCGTGGAACATTTTGTATACGTTCTTCTTTTTTTTCAAACAGTCTCTGCTTAAAATACAGCTTTACGACTTCTCCATGCAAATTATATCGACACCATATAAGTTACCGTCAATCACGAAAATTTCTAAAATATTCCCACGAATAAAGAAAACACTGACAAATACATAAACAACTAACCAGCCTTAAATCCACAATGAACAAGTTAGCGTGCGTATTCTTGATACCTTTCATCTCTAATAAATAATGCAAAACTCTAACAAACTACGAGATTCCGATAAAAAAAATTGCTTTCAGCGATTATCATCAGCTACTGAAGACTCACAGCAACGGAATAGATCACAGAATAGATAATTACCTAAAAGAATTTCGCTAGTATGAAAACTTACAACCAGAGTCAAGTGATGCATTAATTTAGTCCTGATGCTGACAACACTTTGATATTCAGCATGTTGTGTCGAAGCGTATTATAAAAAGTACAGCATTCACCAACTGGATTTTATTCATTTGTTTTAGGCACTTAATTTATGCATGGTAATAATTTCTTCTTCTAGTGTTACAATTATTTATGTCTCAATTGAGAATGACTGAGCAACATAGGTTTAAAACTCTAAAGCTGCAGAAAGAATTGTTGGTTACAGATGTACTGCGCAGCCAAAATAATCTTCTCACCAGTTATATGCAGAATTATAACTATTCATTTCCCATAAAATTATGGCACCACACTGAACATTATTTCACCCGAATAATTGGAACTGTACTCTCGCGCTTTGCAGTATATTGGAATGTAAATGTGAAACAGAAACAGATACAGTGGAATGAGATTACCAAGAAAAAAGAGTGCAGAAAATTCTTCCAGCAGAAATTTTGCTGATCAGGGGAAAAAAGTTGTGCTGATATTCTTTAGTGAATATCGCACATTTTTTTGCCCATTAGTACTGCCTTCTTTCATAACGCTGTTCGATGTGTGACCTTGCGTTAACAATACTATAATGTATGAGGTAGCATGTAATTAACGAGTTTCAGGGTTAATATTCATAAATGTAATAGGTTAAAATTGTGTAAAAGATGTACTATGTGTAGTATTTTTTGTGTTCTTGTGTTCCATATATTCGAGGACATTGTATTGTATTGTATGTTAACCGGGGACCTAGAAACGACGGAGAGGCTCTCCCCGCCGCAGCCGCAGTGGTCCACAACCCTACGACGACTACCACATTCCTCTTCACCGCTCTACCGCCCCACGCCGAACCCAGGGTGGACCCCCAGGGAACGTCTCACACCAGACGAGTGTAGCCCCTATGTTTGCGTGGTAGAGTAATGGTGGTGTACAAGTACGTGGGGAACCTATTTGCGCAGCAATCGCCGATATAGTGTAACTGAGGCGGAATAAGGGAAACCAGCCCGCATTCGCCGAGGCAGATGGAAAACCGCCTAAAAACCATCCACAGACTGGCCGGTTCACCGGACCTCGACACAAATCCGCCGGGCGGATTCGTGCTGGGGACCGGGCGCTCCTTTCCGCCTGGATTCGAGGACATTAAAACAGCAGCTTCGGAAGTTGGTCGCTGTACGCGCTAAACCGACAGCAATGCGACGCTAGAGGACGACGTCGCTGGGCCAGGAGATTCGACACACAATAGATTACAATACTGTTAATACGCGCGAGCATCTCTAGTTGTCTTGACAACAGATACAAACTTCGATATATCCTAATATGAAAAGTAGCTTGAAATTGGTATTTCCAGCATGAATCTTTACGAGAGTAAAATCTTTAGCGTTCGATTGTCCTTTTTGAAAATACGCAACTGCAAAATATAGAGAATAATTCTTCGGAAGAGACGACGTTAAATATTGGCCCATTCAATATAACTGATACCTCGGTCGGGCTGAACTGTGGATATATTTCTGTGGCCAGTACGTGTCCAGGTGTCTGTGCGTTGTATGTGCTGACCGAGATTGCAGGACCTGGTCGGAAGAATACTGGATAATTGACGATGATATGTGGTAACAGCATGGCCAGAGAGGACTAGAAACGATAAAAGTACGGGCATGAAAATTTTAAGGGTAAACGAAATTAACTAACGACCCAACCTTATAATTTGAAACTAAGAAGGAGGAAGACGATGGAGAAGAGAGAAGGGGCAAGAAAGAAGATGAAGACCGAAGGCGAAGAAAATGTAAGAAGACGAAAACACAAGAAAACAAGAAGAGGCTCTGGTGATAAAGAAAAAACGAGGGGATGTTTCTTACAGATTCTGGTGTTGGTGAGCATAGGTTTCTACGAGCCACCTGACCATCCGCCTAGCAGCGTCACGGAATCGTCTGCAGAGTAGCTTGTACGTGTTGTAGCGGATCCTTCGAGTAAGGTGGAGCTGGGGAGGGGGGAGGGGTACAGCGGCCTGCCAGTGCACCGATAAGACATGAAGCCATTGCCGGCCAGCTGCATTCGATGAGTCGTCTCACCGCTAGGATATCCGACATTATTAACTGAAAGAAATCCGGTGGGTTTAGTGAACAATAACTAAAAGTGTTTTCATTGGTGTCCTCAGTTTGAGTGTTAGGTGGTTTATAGCTTGCAGATGACAAGTTACAGAGTTAACCGCTTAAAGTGATTATACTACGAGGGCAGTTCAATAAGTAATGCAACACATTTTTTTCTGAAACAGGGGTTGTTTTATTCAGCATTGAAATACACCAGGTTATTCCCCAATCTTTTAGCTACACAACACTATTTTTCAACGTAATCTCCATTCAATGCTACGGCCTTACGCCACCTTGAAATGAGGGCCTGTATGCCTGCACGGTACCATTCCACTGGTCGATGTCGGAGCCAACGTCGTACTGGATCAATAACTTCGTCATCATCCGCGTAGTGCCTCCCACGGATTGCGTCCTTCATTAGGCCAAACATATGGAAATGCGACGGTGCGAGATCGGGGCTGTAGGGTGCATGAGGAAGAACAGTCCGCTGAAGTTTTGTGAGCTCCTCTCGGGTGCGAAGACTTGTGTGAGGTCTTGCGTTGTCAAGAAGAAGGAGAAGTTCGTTCAGGTTTTTGTGCCTACGAACACGCTGAAGTCATTTCTATAATTTCTGAAGAGTAGCACAATACACTTCAGAGTTGATCGTTTGACCATGGGGAAGGACATCGAACAGAATGACCCCTTCAGCGTCCCAGAAGACTGTAACCATGACTTTACCGGCTGAGGGTATGGCTTTAAACTTTTTCTTGGTAGGGGAGTGGGTGTGGCGCCACTCCATTGATTGCCGTTTTGTTTCAGGTTCGAAGTGATGAACCCATGTTTCATCGCCTGTAACAATCTTTGACAAGAAATTGTCACCCTCAGCCACATGACGAGCAAGCAATTCCGCACAGATGGTTCTCCTTTGCTCTTTATGGTGTTCGGTTAGACAACGAGGGACCCAGCGGGAAGAAACCTTTGAATATCCCAACTGGTGAACAATTGTGACAGCACTACCAACAGAGATGTCAAGTTGAGCACTGAGTTGTTTGATGGTGATCCGTCGATCATCTCGAACGAGTGTGTTCGCACGCTCCACCATTGCAGGAGTCACAGCTGTGCACGCGGGAGATCAGACAGTCTTGCTTGATCTTGCGGCGATGATGACACACGCTTTGCCCAACGACTCACCGTGCTTTTGTCCACTGCCAGATCACCGTAGACATTCTGCAAGCGCCTATGAATATCTGAGATGCCCTGGTTTTCCGCCAAAAGAAACTCGATCACTGCCTGTTGTTTGCAACGCACATCCGTTACAGACGCCATTTTAACAGCTTCGTACAGTGCTGCCACCTGTCGGAAGTCAATGAAACTATACGAGACGAAGCGGGAATGTTTCAAAATATTCCAGAAGAAATTTCCGGTTTTTTCAACCAAAATTGGCCGAGAGAAAAAATGTGTTGCATTACTTATTGAACTGCCCTCGTAAATACACAGAATACACGTAATGTCAGGATATAACTAAGCAGTTAACCCCAAATATTTAATGTAATTATTCAAAGAAAAGGGAATTTATGATTAGTACTTAATTAATACGATAAGAAAATTGTTGAAACACGGGGATCTATGGCTGAATGGGCACGCGCTATTAAGGAAGCTTTGTCCGCCGTGGATGACAAGATTAAAAATGCTTTGACCGATCAAAGGGTCGTCATTAAAAACTTTCTGACCGCTCAAAGTGATGTTATGGAAGACAAGATTAAAAGTGCCCTAGAGAGCACTTTGACCGCCCAGAGTAATTCCATACATGATACGATTAAAAATGCTTTGACCGATCACAGTGCTACCATTAGTGACTCAATGTCCGTTCAAAGTGACTTTATGGATGATAAAATGAAGACTGCTTTGACTGATTATAGTGCTGTCCTGGAGAAAGCTATGACTGATAAGATGATAGAAGTATTTTAGAACGAGCTTCAGGAAGTGGTGAAAAGACGACAAGAAAAACATATTAGTGATTCTAGGGAGAAAAAGGATAATATGCAGACCCAAATAGATCAGACAATTGAAGAACTTCGTAATTTTAAGATTACTGTCAAAATGTTATTGAAATTGGCACAGCTTGAAAACCGAGAAGATTTTATCCAGTCATGTCCCGCTAACGACTCCGAGGATACAAGAAAGCGTTGTTGGTGCTGAAGAGATTAAAAATGATGTAGATAATAAACTCGACCAAGTAGTAGATCATATAGATGAATCAGTTAATAAATTGCGAAAGGAGAGTGAAGACTGTTTTGGTGAAGTTACAATTCTGTTTAATAATTTAAACCTACAATGTGATGGTGATAAATTAGATTTAGAAAAGTAAGAGATGAAATCGTCAAGCTATCTCTTTCTCAGGAGAGAGAGAGAGAGAGAGAGAGAGAGAGAGAGAGAGAGAGAGAGAGAGATGTAACTGTGTTACACTAACAGACAGGGATTGTTATGTTCTGTTAACAATAGGAATACTGATACTACGTTACTAAGGTTATGCGAAGGTCATAAAACCAGAAGTAGTAGCGACATAGGTCACACTAATGTAATAGAAGACTCTAGGATAATCAAGGGTGATAATCAGGAGAGGGATTATATCCAATCAGATAGAGAATGGTGGCAAGACTTTCAGTTTCACAGCAACAGCAGACTCTTGCGAAAGTTTTCGAAATCTGAACCAGGAAATGGGTTACACCCTATAACTTTTTTGAAATGGTTTGAAGATGTAGTGTCACGTTCATAAAATGAAGAGCAGAAAGTACAATGGGCATTAGTATACCTAAAAAGAGAAGCCGTGAACTGCGGTGCATTGAATTGCTATGAATTTACTTACTAGGTACAACTTTATAAAAGGTTTGAAGAAAATATTGGCCTACAGCCGAGCAACATAAGTTGTCATTAGATCTTATGATGCTCAGCCCATATGAGAGAAGATGGGGGATGGGGGAGGAGGTTTCAAACAATATTTCGAGTGACATCTAGACAAGGTACAACTGATAGATGTCAAGTTAAATAAAACACAATTAATAAAAGCTCTGGTTAGTTAACTACCAACATATGTCAGGGAGAACATTATAGGCAAATATTACACCAAAACAGATGAAATTTTACAATACTTGGGCGAGCTAGATATGTTAAGTAAAGTGAAGGAAGAGAAATGGGCTCGAAAAAATAGGAATGATGTTTTGGGTCACAATTGTGATGTAAATGGAAAGAGGGAAAGTGATAGAAAACATAGCGTCACGAAACTACGAGAGCAAAATATAATAATAATAGCTGTGGTAATGATCAGGGAAATCAACAGGTTAATAAATGTTCGAATAAAAGTTTTTGTCAAAGACAGTACATGAGAGATGAGAATGACTCAGGATATCTGATAGGAACAGTCATGATTGTATCAGTGGAAAATGAAGAAGGCCCTTCGGTAGCGGCCATGCTGTAGGACCTAGGTATAGAAATAGGGGGCCCCAGTTGCTTAGTGTGTGCAAACTTTGAACCAAGACCGATTGTTAAGAGAAGAATTGTTGGAGGAAAGAAAATCTGAGTGGCAGGAAGAGGTGATAAAACCCGTTATATTCGGAAAAATAGGCTCGATAACAATCCAATCGATTTTAGACACTGATAGTGATATTAGTGTTATAAATAGAAGTACTTACAACCACTTAAGAAAAGTGCACATTATCTCACTTTACCAGTGGAAGGAATATGAGTAATAGGTATTTGTTGGGACTGAGGGAAACGAATTAAAGAAGATACGCTATTGACAGTTTCTTGGGGAAACATGAAGCTCATCCATATAATTTCTTAGTGATGTCAAACTTAAATGTTCCTATATTACTAGTCATAGACTGGATCGGTGGAAATCAAATCATAATCGATTTCGAAAATAGGAAGATAAAATTTCCCACATTACAACCAATACAGGAAATCAGTTTTTGTAAAAGGGGAAGCATAGGAAGACCAGAGAGTAAATCAGAAGAAGTTTGGGCAAATTATAACTTCTGTGCAATGTCGTGAACTAAAGAAAATAAAGGGGAAGCAGATGTAAACCTGTCGGAGGCCATACGTATTATTAACGGAAAGCCAGGCAATGAATGAAAAAGAAAAGGAAGAGCTAAAAATCTTACTGAGTAAATACCAAGAAGTATTTTCGGACAAGCCCAGTATAATTAAAAGATACGAATGTAAGTTAAAAGTTCCTTTAAAAAAGCATACCCAATACCTCTAGCTTTTAAGGAAGCCGCTACTAGGGAGATAAATAAAATGATTGATGAAAGTATAATCGAGAGAACTATTAGCACATCTAATAATTCCTTGTTGGTGGTTAAGAAACCATGTGGAAACACAAGATTGGTTCTGGATGCCCAGACATTAAATCAGTATACTGAAATGGAAAGGGACCGACCAGTACTTACAGAAGAAATTTTATGAAAATTGAAAGGCGTTAAGTATATGACATCTACGGATCTCACACTTGGTATTGGCGGGTCACACTACATCCTAGCTCACGACCTGCAACACCCTTCATATTTGCAGGAAGTTGATACCAATTTAAAGTGCTACCTTTCGGCTTGAATGTGTCAGTGAGTTCATGAGAGCATTGGCTCAAGGTCTAGGAAGTGAACAAGTCCAGAAAATATTGTTGTATGTAGATGATATGCTAATAGTAACAAAACCCTGGACTGAACACATAAAACTGTTACAACAAGTGTTTAAAGATTTTTTGATGCGAGAATTACTATAAAATTGAGTAAATCTGTCTTTTAGGCAAAGGAAGTAAAATACTTAAGGCACATCGTTGATAGTAAACGGATAGGACAACATCCAGAGAAACTGGAAGCTATAACGAAATGTCCCTATCCTAGAACAACAAAACAATTAACATCATTTCTAGGAATGGTGGGATATTATCGAAGATATATACTAGGAATGAGTATTGCACATCTGGATATTGTTACCTTACTTAGACACAACATTAAATGAGAATGAGGCCAACAGGAATGAGAAAGGTTTGACCAGATAAAACAGGATTTCCTTACGCCTGGTTTATCGAACCATCCACAGACGGACGAGGATTTTAAAATGTCCATAGATGCACCTTGCTATGGAATAGCTTGCAAGGTTCTTCAGGGGAGTTCTCTAATGTAAATAGTGAACATAGAGGCCTTACATTTGCAAAGCGAGTGTTAAATTCCCACAAAATGAATTACACGGTTTCTGAAAAGGAAGCATTATCAGTTGTGTGGGAGTTTAAAAGATTTAGATATCTATTATCAGGTAGAAAGACCATAGTTTAGACAGACCATCATGCACTCGTATTCCTAATGAAAGGGAAGTCATTACATTCAAGATTAATGCATTGGATTTTATTTTTGCAGGAGTTTGATTTTGAAATAAGATATGTAAGGGAAAGTGAGAATATCGTTACAGACGCTCTCTCTATGTTACCCATAGAATAGAAAGCTTACCTATGTTAGAAGATGAAGGTAAGGGAACACGTATTTATATTTTTTAAATCACAGAGAACAAAATGATATGAAAAGGAGCTAGCTGACAGCATTATGGGGGAACAGAATAAAGATAACTATCTAGCAGGGATAGTAGATCTACTGGAAAAGGATAAGAAAGATCACTGACTGCTGTTCAAGGGGATATTGTATTGGCTCAGCCATCTTGGACACAAGAGGTGGCGAATTTGTGTTCCTGAGGATGCACTAGATGAGCTACTTACTTATATACATGAAGCATACGGTCATTTCGGTATAAAAAAGTGCCTACAACATATTAAAAATTCTACTATGAATAGGCAGGGTGGTTAGAAGCAACATAAGGCGCTGCGAAATATCTCAGAAGGCTAAAGATAAACGTGTTCCATATAAATTTACACTTTACCCGATAATACCTAGAGGAATACTGGATCTCACTGCCGTCGATTTTTATGGTCCATTAGTGGAGAAAAGGTGGAGTGTCTTATATTTTCGTAATGTTAGACTGCTGGTCAAAATTTGTAAAACTGTATCCTTTAAAGTCGGCTATGGCTGTAGGAATAATTTGACGTCTTAAGAATGTCTACTTCGTTAAGTATAAGGTACCAAAGAAGTTATTATCTGATGATGGTAGTCAGTTTGTGGAGAATTATTTAAAACACTCTTAAACAATAATAATGTAAAACATGTGAAAATTTCAGTGTATCACCCATCCAGTAACACAGAAAGAGGATTATGAAAGAAATCAGATGCATTTATAGAACAAGCTGTAACAAACGATACAACAAATGGTCCAAAATGATTAGCGAATTAGAAACCATACTGAGCGAACTACAACACCTAAGCACAGGTTTAGCGCTTTATGAACTCGTGGACCAAAAAATAATAGCGGAACCGTTACAGGCTAAGTTATCATGGCCCCCAGGACACCAAATTCAAATAAATATATTAAAGAAACAAGTTAAGCAAAACCTTATTTCAGATGGGAAGAGTCGAGTAGAGAGACATAATGTAAATGCCAGAATACCCAAGTTCCGTAAAGGGCATTAGTTAAGGCTCATGGACATTGTTAAAAACTCCAAAGGAAAATCGGACTTTTTGTTTAAGAAACCATGGTCCGTGGGAAGTAACTGGCAAGCTACACTCGAAAGCAATGAAACTTAGAGATCCTAAGACAGGAAAGATTAAAGGTTTGTACAATATAGGTAGATCGCCAGAAAATACAAGGTGAATTGGTGAAACACACTGGAAGATACTAACTAGCTGGGACTTCTCGCTGTCAGAAAAGAACAGGGAGGTAGATCAGAGTATAAAGCGTTTCCCAATCGAATAGGAAAAAGAGGGGAAAAAATTAGAAGGCAGGGAAAACCTAAGACGCAAGACCTAATAGAACACTCTGTGTGAAACTGCATACTAAGATTCTCTAAAGCAAGAAGTAACTTAATCATAGATGTGAAGAATGTTCAGGAAAAGATACATGAAGTAACGCAGGTGACGATTCTTCCAAATAATGTAACCTTCTTGCGTGTAAGAAATTCCAAATAGCAGTTTATATTCTGGTAAGTGCTGGGGTATAAAATAAGAAGTTATAACTAAAAGGATAATCAATACGAAGGTGTTACTGTACCTACAGATTCACTAAGTGGCGCTGAATCAAAGTATATGCGGTAAGGCATATACTAGGTATTATAAACGCCAGGGCACAAGTAGCAAACGGCGAGGATAATGAAATTAGTCTCGAGATTCAATTTGCTGATGAAAGGTGTAAACAATGATGATTATTATTTTAATATAGAAGTAAATGAAAGGATAATTAGGATAAGAGAACTTATAGGCATGAATGGCCTAAACTTAGGAAAAAAAGTATTGTGGGAGAATCATGATCTCAGCGAATAACAATAATTGTTTTACATGCTACTTTCCTATTTCATTGGATAGCGATGGGGGGATGTCTGCCGGTGAGTATGAAACTTCTGGTCACATTATGGTAAAGTAGTGATATAGCAACAGTATCTTAGTTTTAAAAGCAATATGGCAAGGATTAATATAGTTATTATTAAGTGTAAAAGAAAACCAGAGCAATCTAGAATTTGTAGCCTGTAGTAGTCTGGTATACAAGTTACTGTACTACGAAATTTCCTGTAAGACGATAGTTGCTATTTTGTATGCCTAGTCATAATAATATAGCAAGAGAATAACAGGATTTTTATGCATCAAAGTATAATCGAGATTCCCTTATAATTAATATATACATAGCACTAACTGAAACGGCCTTAGAAGGTTAGATATTCTGAGTAATTACAAATGCTTCATTAGATATTCTGAGTAATTACAAATGCTTCACGGTTACATTACTAGACAACCGAAAACACTGATCTCGAGTAAAGAAACAAAATATGACATTATTAGCTGATAAGGTGCCACAGTGACCGTAAACTTAAAAAGATGAAACTGTCTGTATTAACGATTCATTTAGACAAAGCCAATTAGATGCCTACAATCGTTTAGAAAAAATTTATAAATAATGGTACATAGTTGTATGTAAAGCCTTAATGAACTCTTTATATAAGGGGAACAAATTATTGTTGTTTATATAATAAGGGAACGTTTGAACTAATAATCTAAAGATGGAACTGTTGGACAGAGAATAGCTATTGAATGCGCCCCAATATCTACAATACTTCGCTGAAAATGTACAATAATGACGTTGATAAAGTACTCAGTGTGTGGTAGTGAAAATTGAATTATGACTCCAATATGCCGAACCGCTGGAGGGGGAAGGGGGCAGGGTTATGTGCTTATATCCTTGAGTGAATATCGCACATTTTTTTGTCGATCAGCAACACCTTCCTCCATTACTCTGTTCGATGTATGATCTTGGGGTAAGAATATATGAAGTAGCATGTAGCTAACTAGTTTCAGCGTTAATATTCATAAATGTAATAGGTTAAAATTATGTAAAAGATGTACTATGTGCAGTGTTTTTTGTGTTCTTTTGCTTCATGTGTTTGAGGACGCTGAAACAACGGTGGCGGACTGGCAGCAGCACAGTAACGGCAGCTTCTGAAGTTGGTCGCTGTACACTCTAAACCGACAGCCAAGCCAGGCGTCGTTGGGCCAGGAGATTCGACACAGAATAACTTATAACACTATTAAGATGCGCGAGCATCTCTGGTTGTCTTGACAGTAGAAGCAAACTGCAATACATCTGAATAGGAAAAGTAGCTTGAAATTCGCGTCGTAAAGTCAAGTTAGATGAATCAGTAGCATTTATTAGGTAATTATTTTTTGATAAAACAAACACATCTTGGTACTGATAGGTTGTCATTGTTAACACTACATTAGATGTGCTATAACAGTAATTCCCATCATTGGTGATGCAAAGACGCACCCATATTGGTAACCGACGATACCCTGTTGCTAAGCACAGACATCAACAACTGCTCAGCTGCTAAGTTCCTGCCGCTAGGTGAATAGTGAAGCATCCATTACCACCTGTCGGCTTTGGCCTGCGATGTCATCAACATGGTGGGCCCTGCCATTTCGCACTTACACAGTGTGTCATCCAAGAAATTACACAGTAAGCAAATGAAGAAGCACAGTATTACTATGTAACCTATAACCCAATTAATTCAAGAAAGAGTGTCATCTTAACAGGACACCTGCAGGAATTTTGGGCGGGACAAACTGAACAACATACCTACTAACAATACATAGCAAAACAAATTTACGCTAAAAATACAAGTAGCGAAATCAACAAAAATCTGGTATCGAAAACTTTGCTTGCATAGCTCAAATGAAACCCACGATAACCACAAAAGCACAAATCGCTTCTGAAGCTGGTATCAACACCTTCACTTGACCTGTATCCTGTGTAGCTGAAACGAAGCCCACGATGCAAACAAACCAAAACTCAAATGTCTTAACTATTATCAAAAACTTAAACTGAACAAAATAACTACAAAACACACCACAATACCCACAAATATCAACTAACAACTATGACAATGGTTGTCAAACTTTTTTGCTCAAGGGCCTCCATCATTCAGGCAGATTTTCATCCAAGTAGGCTCTGACATCTCTGTGGTAGTGAGGTGAAGTGCCATCTTTTTGTAGGTAAAATCTTTCATTTCCAAACACCTCTCAGATGGCAGGTAAAATTGATGTTGCAGCCCATGAAGGTACACCTTACCGGCTCTAGTACCTTCAAAGAAGAATGACCAATCAAACCATGTGATGACAGACCACACCACCCATTAACATCTGGCAGACTAACACGTTTGTCCACATGAACTTGAGGACTTTCAGGAGCCCAGTATATGCAGCTGTGGTGGTTTACTGTACCATTTAGTTTGAGTTGCGCGTCATCAGACCAGATAACCATCCCTACTAACTGTTCATCAGCGCTAAGCGTGCCTTCAAACCGCTCACAGTTCATGCTTCGACCCGGGTCACCCTCATGCATAACATGCAGCGATCTTGGAATATACACTTTCCACTTTGCAGCCATCAGAATTCATCATATGCTTGATCGGCTTATCCCACTTTCACTTGCACCCTGCTTCACAGATTTTTGAGGTGATATAAAAACGTTGCAACACAGCAATGCTGAAAGCTGGACTTGTTGATATTTTTGGTCGGCCAGACTTTTCCCTTATGCACATCCAGAACACTACTTTCGGCTTCAAATTTATCCTGAGCACGATGAATTGATGTACATGTTGGTGGCTGAGTTCCGTACTCGTTAAGCCATTGCTGTTGTACCTACATCACCTTTTCGTACTTCCATTGCCACTTCAATAAGGCCTTGCGTTGCTCAAACGACAGTCTTATTTCATTCATTGATGCACGCGTGCCAAGAGCTATTGAGAAAACAATGGACTACACTGCCTTGCAAAACTGCAACGCTACGTCATTTTGTCCCAAAGATATTGACTACCAAATAGTGTCTACAATTTTCAGGACCCCTCAGTGAACATTCAGAAAAACGTGGAATGTCCGCGTGCAGTGGCAAGGTGTAACTAGAGAGTCTGTATACAGAGATAGTGACCATAGGTGAAGTTGCCCGTGATTGGTTGATTAGCTTTGGCACAATTTTTCTGCAAAACGTCTCTCGGCGTGCTTTTGAGTTGAATTGAAGTTCAGAGGACTTTTGGAAATCGTTAAAAGGTATTTGAATTATTGAGAGACTTTTTGTGCACTGTGCATGCATGTACGATTTAGTTGTATATCGTTTTTAGTACGTAATTAGCGTTTGCGATCTTAAGTACGAGTTGAAATAATGAAGCCTTTTGTGATGAAGTCGGTAGGCCTACATGTTTGAAGCAAACACGTTAGTAATTGTACAGTATTGTTTTTGACATCTGTAATTCGTTCTGCAGACGTTCGTAAACGATGCCAGGCTGTGCTGGATTTGGTTGTTCCAATAGAGGCGAAGTTGGTCAATAGGCCTGACATAAATCAAACAGGAGCCTTGTGGAAATCAACCAAGAACTCTTATCTGTGCGACGTAATTCGTTTTTGCTTTTTACTACATATAAATCAACTTGCAATATACATAGTTAAATTTGAAAACAGACCTGTAAATTGGCTGTGTGAAAATTATAACACATTATTCTTATAAACATAGAATTAAAATGGGATTGTGCATCTAATGTGTAAGAATTTTGCTAAGCTGCAGACGTCATAATTACATCCTACAGTGTCATAAGGTGTTTTTTTTTAACAGTACTGTATTGAAGATTTCCACGAGTGTCATTTACTTTCTAGGCCACTGTTAGTAATTCCAGGTAATCTGATTGTAGTTTTATAACTATTTCATTAATGCTGTTAGGGCAGGAAGTTTCCCAGATTTCGGATTTCTGTCTTTATTTTTTTCTTTCTTTCTTTCTGTAGTAGCCTTATCATGTAAACATGTTATTCAAATAGTGTATCAGGTAATAACAATTATGTTCTTTTCCTTACAGAAACATTTCACTGATTTCCAGCGGGAAAAAGTCAGGGTTGATGGCAAAAGGAAACTCAGGTCAACTGCCACACTAACCATTTTTCCCCACACAGTACCAAAGGCAAAAAGAAGAAAACTGACACTACATCAACAGCAGTCTACTTCTGAAAATGAGTGCAGTAGCCCTCCAGTGGAATCAGTTGCAGAATTCCAGCAGCAGTGTGAAGAAGAGCCCATGTGTAGTGTGGATGAGCTTAGGGTTACGTTAAAGTAGCTAGAAGAATATATTCAGGCAAAGCAAAGACAAATATCAGCTCTTAAGAAGAAGGTCAGTGACCTTACTTTAAATAATATCCATTTAAAAAAGAAACTTGGCAATATGTGTACCACTGTTCCACAAAAATTAAAAACATTATATAATGCCAATCAAATGAACTCTTTACACCAGAAAAAAGTTAAGTGGACAGCTTGTAGTGTGAAAAAAGCTCTTCAGGTGAAATTTGCATGTGGTGGCAAAGGATTTGACTTTTTGATCAGTTCTGGTGTTCCATTTCCATCTCAGTACACACTATAAAGAAGGCTTCAAGATTTAAATTTCAGTTCACGTATTCTTGAGCAAGTATTTTCCCTTTTAAAGGAAAAGGTTCAGACTATGTGGGAGAAAGAATGTGACTGTGTCTTACTGATTGATGAAATGTCAATTACTCCAAGCAGGGAATTTGATGTGGGGACAGGTGAATTTACAGGTAATGTTACACTTCCATGTCAGGAAGGTGTGGCCACACATGCTTGTGTTTTTTCTTTTGGGTGGTATCACTTCCATATGGAAACAGGTAGTAGCTCATCACTTTACTGGAAGTAGTATAAATGGAAAAGTTTTGTGTGACATTATCTTACAAATCATTAAGTGTAGTGAAAATATAGGACTATGTGTACATTGTGTGACATCAGATATGAGTGCTGCAAATCAAAGTATGTGGAAACAATTTGGAATTGTGTCTGGAAAAAACTGCCATTCAGAATTATATTGTAAACCCTGAAGGCCCATCAAGAAAAATATATTTCATTGCACATGTGCCACACCTTTTTAAAAACATTAGACAATGCTTGCAGTCAAACACTATTATAAACATTCCAGAGAGGATAAGAGAAAACTATAGGCTGCCATCCACAGTTGTTGACTGTAATCACATTAAGGATCTACATAATTTTGATCAGGATAATGACTTGAAACTTGCTCCAAAACTAACAACGGATGTAACAGAACCAAACACAGGCTCTCTAGGTGTAAAACTTGTCAGCGCTCCTAGCGGCCTGTGCGGTAACTCAGTTGGCATATCGTAAGCGATCAGCTGATCGAGCGTTAACAGCTCCGCGTACGCCTGTCGCCACAAACGTATTTTTCACGGGGTGTAATGGCTGCTTGTAACTCCATGTTTCTATTAATATTTCTGGGTGCAGTTTGACGTAACGAATGAGAAAATTGGTGCTTCGACTTTATAAAATATGGAAATACAGAAGCGTCCGATCTTACCCGTCGGCTTTGACCCATGACGTCACAAATACCGCGGAAACGACTATAAACAATTCCAATATGGCGGATATAAAAACATCGCATACGTATTGTAAACACTGAAATACACAAGTTTCACAAAAAGCCTAATGACTGTAACGGGACAAGCGTGGGAAATTAGGGGTTTTTGGGTGCGGAGAAACTAAATATACAGAAATGTAGCCACCGACCGCCATTCAAAACCACGCAAAACAACGAAATAAATCAACATCACAAAACTGACCAAATACCAAAAAACACATTCCTATCCATAATCGGACACTTCCCTTAACCTATATAGCTCAACAGAACCTACCGATCACATCCCCCAATAGAAAACTAAGAAACGAAAGCTTCCCTTACACCTACATACATCGGCACTTATGCAGTTTAGCAGGTACGGAAAAAATTTTTCATTTTTTTTTCAAAATTTGATCATCATGTGTCGTTATGCGGTGGGGGGAGTCTGCAGTGCCCCCCCCCATCCCCCCACAGGCTTCATTAGTGTCAAATCAATATTTTCGAATCATAGGCGGCCGCTGCCGCGGCCGCATTCCAAAAAAAAACTCCCAACCTAACCTCAGGTGGGCTACGCTACAGATCAATATGTTCATCAAATTGCTTCATATTACGTATACATGTTCATTAGTGTCAAATCAATATTTTCGAATCATAGGCGGCCGCTGCCGCGGCCGCATTCCAAAAAAAAAACTCCCAACCTAACCTCGTATTCAGGGCTACGCTACAGATCAATGTGTAGGTCCCTTACCCCACCACACGAAACAAACGAAACAAACGAAAACCATGAACACACCACCAGAGAGCACGACAAACAAAAACAAGACATCTACAAACACGCCACAATCGCAAATCAAACTCCGCGCCGTAATGACGTCACACACCACAACACGCTTACGTCACGGGTCAAAGCCGACGGGTAAGATCGGACGCTTCTGTTGACCCTAAAATATTTATAAAATGGAGATTCCTCTACCCCGAGCTATTGTAGAATATGAAATTTCCCTTTTGTACCATGTAATAGTATTTTTCGGGCCTACACACTTTTTTGCGCTTCCTCGCGCTTCTGTCTTCCTTCTTGACATTCATATTACTAATTAATTTGTACATCTATTTTGAGTCCGGTAAGTGTCATTTTCGCACAAATGTGGGCTGCAGTATCGACGAATAAGCTTCATCATGTGTGTGACTATATGCACGTTTTGCATGAAAATGGTTGAGATTGAGAATCATCTTGTGATGACCACAATTCCCGCGAATAAACAGTTGTGTACAGCCATGTGAGGTGAGAGTACGTGACTTGAATCGACGTGACCGACAGTGTGAGAGACATTGAGTGCCGAGTAGATATAATCTGTGATTGTATGTACTACATGCACAAACAAAGTAAACACTCGGCGCGGTGGCTGATGGAAGCGACCGTAAATAGCAAGTGTTGGTTGGTCTTTGTATACTAACGTTAAATTTCCCTATTTTTGACTATTGGCACACCAAGTTACTCAAAAGTTGACGTGCTTTTGATAGAGCTTGGAATCATCAGTGTATGTAAGCACAGTTTTTGTTAGTCACAAGACGCAAATTGTAATTAGAAAACTGCCAGACACGGCAATACAATTTTGGAACGATGAAATACAACAAGGCGTAACAATTGATTGGGGGTCGACAACCACGGCACAGGTGACCAAGCAACAAAATTGCAAGCGAAACTGACATAAGAAGTACTTGAGCAGTGCAGATACACCGAACACGACGCTTTTCTGGCGCTAGAAAGTAGAACTAAAGAGATCTGCACGAAGTAACCTTTTAAATAACAGAAATTCACCACTTACATGATGTGGCGAAAATATTCATTAGTGTCATATATCTTCAGAAGTTGTTTTCATTAACGTCTCTCATAAAGTGTAATTTTCGCCAAGTATTTGTAATGTACAGTTAAATTGTCACGTACAGTCAGTACCTGTTAGACGAATGTATATATGACTTTATCTTTCAAAACGTGTTGCAAATATACAGTAGCCTCGGGAACACGTGTTTCAGTTTCTCTGTTAGAACTGGAAATTAATTATCGAAAACAATTTTTAGGTTACGTTTGAGAAGCGCCATGAACGATTCTTGTTAGTTTGTGTATTTGATGTGTAAACCGATTTAACTGCGCCGATATTTGTTAAACATTACCTAATTCGTTGTACGTTTGACATAGAATTAAAAATAAAAGTCCTTTAAATGCAGGACACTTTAGTGTTCGAAATCGCTGTCACTTTAGTAACGTAGTTATAGTAGATTAAACTGTGCTTTTCAAAAGGTCTATAAAGATAATTGACGCACGATGTAATTCTTCAGGTTATTGCAGCAACATGAAAAATGGTTTCTACAAAGACGCTTATGAAGGTTGCCGTATACGGAGGGATTGCCACAATAAGTGCTGGATTGCTTGCCAATTGGGAAATACAGGCACGACTGCAAAAGAGTGAATATTTCAGAGAAGCCATGAAGATACTGAGAGTTCACCCTGGAGCAGTTTCTTTACTTGGCGAACCAATTAAGATGGGCCAGTTAGATCTCGGCGATACAACAAAAAATTTTTGCGACGGGTATAAAGCACAGTTCCAAGTACCTGTAAAAGGACCTCAGTCAAAAGGCACCATGTACTTCTGGGCAGAACGTGAAAACACGAATATGGAATGGGATGTTTATAAAGTGCATCTTGACATTGAAGGAATAAAAGATAAGCGACTTATTATTAAAGATGCAACTAAATCCGAATAAGTGATTTTTAACCGATCATTGTCAGAATAATTTGCATAACTTGAAATTCACGAAGAGGCTACTCCATCACTTTCGCTAGTGTTCATTACAGTTGTATACATATAACTGTTTTATGTAAAGCCCACATTGTGCTTTTGTTCATTGTAACATTTGAACTCTCCAAATGCAACATATTAGCTCTTTCCCTAGTGTGTGAGTCGTGTCATCCTATATCCTAATGAGAGTTAGCAGTTAGGCCTTGTAAAGAAAACTCAAGTTTTCATTGCAGATTTTTTTTCAACCAACAAATTTTGGACTTTTGGTGTGTTATGGTATTACTAAGCGATATCAAAAATAGCAACTATTACTGCATATTTGTAATTGCTCTTTGTTAATAAAATTTATTGCAATATTTATGAAGTTGATGTTTTGCCTTATATCCTGTGTAATGTAAAACACATCCTAAATGTTAAGTTGATTTCAGAGTTTTATGTAAGAACAGATTTTTTTTTCGTAACAAGTTGCAGCACAACGTGTATAGAAAGGTAGTGGTATTACTGTTATTTATTCGTCAAGCATTGTCAGTGTTCCAGTTGTGAATCCCATGCAGAAAAACATGGCTATACGTGAAAGATTTTGTATAATGTTGCCCAAGTGCTGTGATCTTATAATGATGGTCCTAGTTTTGATGTATATGTGAACACAGGTACTGAGGGGCTGGATTTTCTAAGTTTTGATACATTTTATGTGAGCACAGGTTGCAGCCTTTCGTATTAGGAACTGCAGTTGAATTTGGAATGGAAGTGCAGAATTTTATTTAATGGAATTTGGGGCCAGTCTTTAAGTAACCTAATACTTTTGTTTTACAGTGTCATTAATCAGTTGCTACATCTTGCAGACCTTTCATGGTTGTGGAATGGGTCTACATATTAATAAAGAGAGAGAACTATATAAGAGCTGGTAACTATTTGTGCTTACTAAGTGTAACTATGTCAGAAGATTAGGAGGAAAGCTACTCCACCAGAAAAGGTGCTGCTTTTGCAGTTATGTGAAATATCATCTGTTGGTATGTATGTGTTTATTTATCAGAGAACAACAGTTGTTGTTGTTGTTGTTGTTGTGGTCTTCAGTCCTGTATGTTATGTAGTTATGTAGGCCTATATGCTGTAAGAATAAAATCCTGTATTTGGTGAACATTGCCACATGTCATGTAGTTAACAGGAGACTTCGGTCCTTGAAGCTTTTTTTATTGGTAGGGATTTCCAGCTTCTTGTTGTGTGAGAACTTGATGAACACATTGTCACCAGAGTATAGAATTGCACTTTAAATACTGGAAAAGGAAATCTGAATTAAACTCATTCTCTTAGTTCAAGCTGTACTTGGTTAACATGTGGAATTTCCAAGTACAGAATTATCTGAAGCATGTGTTATCATAGGTTGTAAATGTATCAATGATGACCTTTTACTGAAGAGAGAATAGGAACTCATAATATTATTTTATCGGTATATTGTAATACCGTAGTTATTAATCAGAATTCTAAAATAGGATATTTTACATTGACACTGGTCTGAAGAAGTCCTTGTTAGTGGGATTGTGTAGACATTCGGTAGGCCTAAATCAATTTTGTTCCTGTAGTTATGCAGGTTTAACCATTTGAGCATGATGTATAGGTGCCTCCTTTCAGCTACTCATGTGAATTGAGGTAAGAGCCACCATTGTAGTACTTTTGGTCCCACCATAATAATGGGCCAGATTTGGGCTGAGTGAGATTTGTGTGATCACTGGAAACGAGCAAGTGGACTGGCTGGTGAAATGTGGTTCATTTTTGCCAATGGCAGTTTGTGGTGTGGATCTTTTACAGTTCTGCAATGAAAAAAGTATTATAGCTGAACAAGGAGAACAAATGCAGAATTGTCAATATTTCACTTTACTATGACAAATTGTGAGT
The DNA here is from genome assembly GCF_021461395.2 of Schistocerca americana. Taxonomy (NCBI): domain Eukaryota; kingdom Metazoa; phylum Arthropoda; class Insecta; order Orthoptera; family Acrididae; genus Schistocerca; species Schistocerca americana. The sequence continues at coordinate 594,968,630 of NC_060122.1, read as the reverse complement.
TTCTTTTGAAATACATATGATTTTGAGCCCCCTCTGTAAACAATTAGGCTATATATTTCATTCTTTTCTGGTAGCACCAGTCTATACGTCCAAAGGTCTGTGGTTGAATCCCTGTGAACCGTAGGATTTTTTTCTGTCTCTGGTTACTTCTTTCACCTCTTGGCAATGATTTAGGTATTTGAAAAATTCCAGTTGCACCATGGTTCAGAATTCTCATTAAACTATAGGACCCTCCTGTAAATTAACACGGTAAATCAGTTCAAAGGTCAAAGTAAGGCAAACACATACCACATGCAACAGGACAATTCATTTATTCCTTATTATGAAATATTTCTGAAACTTAATCTAGGCTTTGTACATCTATCATGACCAGATACATATTACGACTCTGTTTATCTTAAAGTGACAGTGCCTCAGTGTTACTGCAGTCCTAGGCTACTGTGGCTGTTGGGCAGTATCAACAGTAGCTTTTTCCAGCTTTGCAGTTGAAAGTTGGCAACAGCACTACCAGCACTGTCAGATATTTTCTCTAAGTGTGAGAAGTATAGTAAACTATTGTGGCGTTCAAACCAACCTTTTGATAGATTACAGCCTTACTTACTTGTCTCTATTAAAATTTAATTCCAGAGTAACTATTGTATAGGCAGCCTAATGCTAACATATTGACCATCATTTTAGGGCACTGTTGTGTATTTCTTTACAAATGCAATGTAGAGACAAAACGTCTAATATTGTGGAAGTATGCATTAGCTAAAGTACATGGTTCCTGCTGTTTTTAAGCAGTGAGATGGTGGTTGTGAATCTCGGAAATGGTACGTGTATCTATATATAAACTTAGCAATTTGGCCTTTCCATTAGATATTTATTAGAACTGTAATTATATAAACAGCAGTAAAATGTGGGCACAAAAGTTACAAACAAAATTTAGGTATTGGTAATGGCCTGCTACAGTTAATTTTTTATTGCTATTTAATAATTAACAAAGTTTCAAGCCATGAGAGTTTTTAGTTTATGATATCCACATCACCAGCACTTTGGAAAAACTGACCCAAATAGCAAAAGTCTTATGAATAAGGTCATATTTTTCTTCATTTCCAAGTTAGTTGTATGCTAGATATGGCATAGACAAACATTGAAACTGTGCATCCTTGCAAAAACTGAATAACTGCAAGTAGCAGTAGCACTTAACACTCCTGCTGAGGTTGTGTTGTGTTGTGGTCTTGAGGACAAAGACTATATTCACAGAGCTCTTCCTGTTAGTGTACCCTGCGCAACTGCAGAACTGCTGTAACGTACATTGGTTTGAATCTGCTTACTGTAGTCAATCTTTTCTCTCGCCCCATAACTTTTACTTCTCACATTTATCTCCATTAACGGGCTGATGATGCCTTGTGCCCTAACAACTGATAACTTCTTTTACATGAGTTACGCTATAACTTACTTTTTCTCTGGTTTGATTCAATACCATCTCATTAGTTATCCAATTTACACATAAAATCTTCATCGTTCTCTTGTAGCATCACATTACAAAAGCTTCTCTTCTTGTTTGTACCGCTTATATCCATGTTTCACTTCCGTAGAAGACTTCATTCAATACAAATATCTACAGAAGACTTCCTAATATTTAAATTATGTTCACTGTTGACAGACTTTTTTAATCAGAAATTGTATTCTTGCTATTTACAGTCCACATTTTATATCCTCACAGTTCAGCCATCATCAGTTATTTTGCACCCAAATAACAAAGCTCGTCTACTGTTTTTAATGCCTCATTTCATAATGTAATTCCTTCAGCATTGCCTGATTTAGTGTGACTACATTCCATTCATTACCTTTGTTAATATTGTTCTTGCAACTTCATTTTCAAGGATTAGCCATTCTGTTCAGCTGCTTGTGGAAGTCTTTTGCTGTCTCTGTCTGAACTGTGTGTCACTGGCAAACCACAAAGTTTTTATTTCATCTGGCTGAACTTTTAATTCCCATACCAGTTTTTTCACAGTTTCCCTTACTGCTTGCCCATTGGACATCCTGAATAATGTTGGGGAGAGGCTACAAATTAGTCTCAGTCCCTTCTGTACTACTGCATCCCTTTCATACTCTTCAGCTCTTTAGAACTGCAGTTTAGGTTCTGTACAAGTTGTAGACAACTTTTCAGTCCTTGTATTTTACCTCTGCAACCTTCAAAGTTTCAACATGAGTAATACAGTCAACATTGTGAAGAGCTTACTGTAAATTGGCAGATGCTATACAAGAGGGCTTGCCTTTCTTCAGCCTATCGTCTAAGATATACCATAGTGTTGGTATTACTTAGTGTGCCCTACTTTTCTCCAGGACCCAGTCTTGGTTTCCCCATGGTTTGTGTCTACCAGTTTTTCAAGTCTTTCTTGAACAATACATGACAGTATTTTGCAGTCATGAGTTATTAAACTTGCCAAAATCTGCCTTCTTTATAACTAGAGTTATTAAATTCTTCGGGATTACGGAAGTGCCTGATTCCACCTGCATGCTTTGACCCATGACATCATCAATATGGCAGAAATTGCTATTCTAAGTGTCTCCAATATGGCGCCTATGATGTCACTACATACACAAGGCGGCAAACATGAAACTACGTATAAATAAATAACATCTCCCTCCAAAAATACAATCGAACTAACCGGGCAGCCACGGGAAATTAGGGGTTTAAAAAAGAAAAAAAAAAAAAGAAAAAAAATTGCACAAAATGACAAACAAAAGAAAATAAAATACAAAATTTACAGGAATCGCACACTTCCTTCGACCTACATAGGTCAACTGCAGCTGACGATACCAAAAGCCCAACGCCCACAGCAAAAACTAAGAAAATTGGAATCAGACATTTCTCTTGACCACAGCTGATGATACAAAAACACCAGTACCTACACATAAAATTATGAATATTGGAATCGGTCATTTCCCTTGGCCTATATAGGTCATAACTATTGATACGAAAAAACCACCACCTACAACTACGCTACGAAAAACAAAAAATATACACACACACACACACACACACACACACACACACACACACACACACACACACACACACAAATGGTACTTGAAGATATTCTTTCATCTAGTTGACTTGGCTTGTGTGAACAGCTGGCTGTTATGGAGAAGAAGAAATATGGCTACATGTCCCTTGTTGATTTCAAGGTCGCAGTTGCAGAGGCCCTCTGTAAAACTGGGAAATCCTTATCCAAGAAATGTGGTAGGCCAAGCAATGAACTACAAAAACAGCTTGACTGCAAGAAGAAGAGAGGCCCTACAGCAGATCTTCTACAGTGTCAGGTGCGACTGGATGGGATAGATCACATGCATATCTGGCTGGAAAACTGTGGTCGTTGCAAGTGTCCAGAATGCAAGGGAAAATCCTATATAGCGTGTATGAAGTGCAGTGCGACATTGTGCTTGAATAAGGAGAGAAATTGCTTCATCAAGTTTCATAATGAATAGAGAAAAATGGAAATAGAATTTGTGTTATTTTCTCAAAATATGTGTATTGTAATGAATAGAAAGTGTAATTGTTTTCTCAAAATATGTGTATTGTAATGAATAGAAAGTGTAATTGTTTTATATAAATACAGTTCTGCTAGTTCATGTACGTATCTTATTGTATATTTTCCACATTGTGCATCATCAATCCCAAAACTGGTATCACATGGTATTAATCATTACTGCATGCTGTTCCATATATGGCACAAACCCTTATTTCTAAAATAACCGCCCCTACATAAGATTTAGAATTTTTTAAGCATTTTTTTTATGAAATCAGAACATTGAACATAACATGTAACATTTTTTTCAGAAAAATAAAAAAAAATCATGCAGTAAGGGGTTAAAAGTAAGTGCCTGCCCCCCCCCCCCCCCCCCCCCAAATTCAAACATGCATTTCTCACCACTCTCTTCCTCATCCTTTACTGGGAAATTTGTTAAAACTTGCACATACATTTTTGCATAATAGTATGTAATGATTATGTAGGAAAAAAAAATACCGATTTTACGAGCTATTGCATATTCCTTTCTGCTACTCCTCCAACCTCTGCATATGATGAACTGTCGTGACATGGTTTGTCCCCTGCATCTGTACTATTCGCACACTTTTACTGTACGGAGGTATGCGGGGAACAAAAGCTCACGACGAGCTCGCAGCGTCTTGGCTGCTAGGATAAGCTCCACTTCCTCCCACAGCAGCTTGTAAAAGAAACTAATGAGCAATAGTGACACTGAATTTGATGGTGATCGCTAGAAGGACTAGGTAACATGCCCCGCGCGAACATGTGAAGCGGCCCCCACCCCCCCTCCCCTTTTTCGACATAGTCAAGTTTTCCCACAATATATTTCATACATGACACCTTATTTTCACATATCACCCTCATTCGTCTCTCTGTTGTGAATATGTCTTTAAGATCAAAGCAGCAGTCAGTGATATGTTTACAGTGCAATACATTTTAAGCCATTTTTGTTGGGGAAAACGTTTCTTTCGTAAATCGGAGCACACTGTTTCTGTACCATAGATAATTTTCAATAAGACCCTTGGTTTTATGAATAATTTATATTTCCAGTTTATTCTCACTTTCCTTCATTTATGCAAGATGTATTTGTAACCCCCAAAAATCTGCCGCCCTGGGTGATGGCTCAGTTTGCCCCCCTCCCCCCACTGCACAGTAATCAACAGTATTGTTACGTGGCTACTTCTTGTTAGGCGCACAGTACTGTTATGCAGGCCGCAGCCAATGTTGGCAGCAAAACGTAAATATTCCGGAGCGGGGCGTCGCCAGTGGTCAGTTAGTCTTACTGTGACTCAGTTCAGTTGTTAATCTTTCGTCCCTTACTGTCCAGTTTAAAATGGACAAGTTTATAATTAAGAAGAAATGTGACAATGTAGCAAGTGTTAGCGATGGTGAAGCTAGACTCAGTGTTAATTGTGCTGTGTGTGACAACCAAGACACAGATAGTGATGGAACTGTGGCGGTGACAAAAAACACTGTTCCCGGAAAAAAAAAAAAAAAAAAGTGCTGTTATCAGACCTCTTGGAAACAGCATTTTGCATGGATTGATTACAATAAGGTAAAAGATGTTATTTTTTGCAAAATTTGCAGACAAATGTTTGAAGAAAATCGTTTTCAGTTTTCTCACAAAATGGTAAAAACTTTCATGGAAACTGGTTTTTTGAACTGGAAGGAAGGGGTATAAAAGTTGAAAGTGTATGATGCATTGGGCTGCCACAAAGAAGCTGTACTGAAATTCAAATCCTTAAAATCAAATGTCAATGTATTTAGCCAGATTTCCAAAGAAAAACTGACACAAATGAAAGAAAACCGAGCTTGTTTACTAAAAATCATAACTTCCCTCCGTTATTTAGCAGTGCAGGGGCTAGCAATACGTGGGCATACTAATGAAACAAGTAACTCTGACAATTTATTACGCCTTCGATGTGATGATAACCAGCTACTTTTAATATGGCTACAGTGTGAAACTTACAAATGGACATCCCATGATGTGCAAACGAAATTTTGGCCATTTAAGCCATACACTTCTTAGAAAATTATTGGAGGATATCAAGAGTGCAGAGTGCCTCTACAAATTTGAAACCACTCTGTCCTACAAGATGGGCTGTAAGATACTTGGCAATGTCTTCAGTTTTGTCCAAGTATACAGAAATTCAGGGATTTTTTCTAAATGTTTCAAGAAATGACAATTCAGACACTGGGGCCAAAGCAAACGGCTTTTCGATTAATACAAACATATGATTTCTTTTTCATGTCATCACTTTTGGTAAAACTGTTTGGTCACATTGATACCGTAAACATGGCACTACAGAGGAGAATCCCTACACTTAGAGGAGGCCAATAAGATGATTTCCACTCTTGTAACTTCTATTAAATTTATGAGAAACAATTTGGAATCATTCTGGGTTGAAGTAACTTCAAAATGTCAAGATATGGATGTTGATTCCCCAAAATTACCCCGTAGAAGAAAAGTCCCTAAGAAATACGATGACTCCATCGATTCATCTGTAGAAACATTCACTGAAGTATGTGACAAATATAGAAGATTGTATTATGAAACAAAGGATACATCCATCAGCTTCTTGGAATCATGGTTCAAACCTCAATCGTTCATGTTTGTAAATCAGATTGAACAATTTCTTCTTGGTGAACACAAACATTCGTTTGATATTTTATCTTTCTATGAATCAGATATAGACAAAGAATGCTTGCTTCTCCACCAAAGCATGTTTCATGGGATTATCTAAAGTAGTGATTCTGCGAATATTAGTTCGTTGGATGACATAGTGAAATACCTAAAACAGGAAAACCACCTGTTTGACCTACTGCCTGAATTAGTGAAATTCATATGTGTAGTGCTGACAATTCCGGTAATGTCCTGCACCGCTGAGCGATCATTTTCTTGTCTGCGGAGGGTGAAAACGTATCTTCGTTCTATAATGAGGCAGGATACTTTCAATGCCATCGCCCTTCTCAATGCCAATAGAGATGAATCGAAACTTGACCTTGATGCCATATGTGACGAGTTCATATGCAGGAATGATCTGAGGAGGAGTACATTTGCCATCAAAAATTAAGGTATGTTTCTTCAACTTTATTTATGTATTTGTTTTGTACCACTACTGACCTATACTCCGACTGAAATGACATTGTGATTGACGTTTCAGCGAGTCGAGGGGTAGGGGCTAGTCGCCAGTCAATTGTAGTTTGCATGATTTTCAGCTGTTTGCATTTTTCATTATCCTCACAATCTTCTTTTGTTTCTTGAAAGTTGTTATGCTGTGGGGGAATTTCCCAAGAATATGATGTCATAACTCAAAAGGAAAAGTACGCATGCATAATACACCTCTCTCCTTCACTGCTTGTGTTGTTCCATATAGTTCACATAGCATAGGTCATTTTAGATAGCTTAGAATTGAAGAATGTGATGTGGGAATTGCATTTGAGATTGTCTTGTAAGTAAACAAAGTAATTTTGTTTCAGTGACATTTAATTTTTTGGTTTTTTTTTTAAAAGGGTTAATCAGTAGCTTATTCCTCACAAACCACTCTGAAATCTTTTCTTTTGTGACTTCAGCATACAGACTAAGAGCCTTTCTATTTCCACCTTCAATCAGTACGCTGGTGTCAACTGCAAATAGGACCCGGTTTGGGGTGTTGAACATGTAGATGGAAACGCGAAGTTATCTGTCAAATGTAGTACCTAATAAAATGGTTTCCCTCCCCCCCCCTCCTCCTCCTCCCGCCGCCCCCCCCCCCCCCCCCTCCCCAAGAAAATATTTTTAAGTCGGCGCCTCTGGTGGTCGCAGCAATGTTGTCACGTTGAACTTGAACAAAACTTTGGTGTTGGCACGTGACGTGTGAGCGGGTGCATTGTCATGGTGGAGAATCCAATCACCTTTGATCGTTGGGCGGACACCGCAAACTCGAACCCTCAAGCCGCGAAGCACTCCAGCGTAAAATTCACCTGCGACGATCTGTCCACAAGCAACAAACTCCTTGTGAATCACACTTTTGCCATCAACAAAAACAATCAGCACGCACTTCACACATGACTTGCTCATGCGAGCTTTCTTGGGCTTTGGTGAGAAAGCAGTGTGCCATTCTGAGCTTTGACGCTTCGACTCAGGATCGTACGTGTAGAGCCGGGTCTCATCACCAGTAACCACTTTCTCCAGGTTTGGATCAACATTCAACTGTTGGAGCATTTCCTGGCAAACAGTCATGCGCCATTTCTTCTGATCCACCGACAAAACATTTGGCACCAGTTTGTCACACACTTTTCGCATCATCAAATTCTCTGTCACAATTCTCCACACCATACTCTGACTGATTCCCAGTTCATCGGCAATTAATCTAGTACCAAGGTGATGGTCCTTGTTTAAAAGTTCCTGCACTTCCCAGAGCCATCATCATCTTCAACATTCTCGCGGCCATCTTCGAAATGTTTGTGCCATATTAAAACCATTGCAAGGGACATGGCTTCTTCCTTAAAGGCCTTTTGAATCATATTGAGAGTCTCTGTGGTGGTTTTGTTCAGTCGCACAAAAAACTTAATCGCATAACGCTGCTCCAAGTGCTGCTCCATTTTTGCGTCTCCCACTTTTCAACCAAGGTCAATGACATGCACTCATGCTGCAAGCGAAGCGCACTCACCAGGGTTCTGGAGGCAACTGCCGCAGCATCAGTTCGTTCCCTGAGACCCCCCACCTCGTGGAACTGGTCTGCGCACGCTCCCCTACTCAGAAATGAATCAGTCTTGAAACTTCTGAATCACACCTTGTATTGCAATTGAATTCATGTCCCATTCAGTCCCCTATATATTCCTTCTAACTTTCAGTTGTCCAGTTTTGCTTTGTACTGGTTTACCATCAGAGCTATTAATACTCATACAGGTGCCTCTCTTTTCTCCAAAGATCTCTCTAATTTTTGTGTAGGTGGGACCTATCTTTTCCCATAATAGTGCTTACTTCTGTAGCTTTGCATTTCTCCTCTAGCCAGTCCTGCTTTGCAGTGTTGCAACTTCAGAATCTAACACTTCCACCAGTCCCCTAAAACCTTCGAAATTTGATCTTTGGGATAACTCTTAGTGCTGTGTTTTTAATCACATCTATGCTTGTAAAACAGTGCCCATTTTACGGTTTATTTATTTTTGGGAACAGAAAAAAATCACATGGGAAAACGACTGGTGACTATGGAGGCTGGATCACCTTTACAGTATTGTTAGTTACCAAAAATTCATGGATCCACAATGAAGTGTAAGCAGGTGCGTTATTGTGGGCGAAATTGATGAATTGTTTCCTCGCATACCAGGGCTTTTTGTTGCTTAACACAAACAGTGTTGAATTTATAATTAGTAATCATTATTGACCATTCAATGCTGTGGCAAGAATTCATGGTGCACTACACCATCACAACCGAAGAATGCAGAACCTTCACATTTGACTGCTTTTGTTCAGCTTTTTTCGATTGTAGCAATGCAGAATGCTTCTAATTGGATGATTAAGTTGTAGTTTTGATATAATATCCATAAACCGATGTTTCACCATCAGTTGTGACATGTTTTAGTAGTTCTGCATCATATTTGACTTCATCTAGCAACTCATAAGCAACTTGCATCACCAATGCTTTTTTTCGAGAGTCATCATTTCTGTCACATGTTCTATACCCAAAATTCCGGAAGTATTTCATGGAATGAACTAGCTGATGTGCCAACATCATCACTAAATTATCTGAGTGTGTGTCAGTGATGGTTTGTAATAAATTCTTTCACTTTTTGACAAATTTCATCACATGATGATGCGCTGGGGCATTCAGGGCATTTATTTGTCATCTGAAATCAATATATTAAGGTCCTATCTTCTTAATTTTGACAGTGTTAATGTACAGTTCATAACTATTAAAATGTGGTCCGAGTCGACATAGTCTCTGGAAATTTTCTGCAGTTTTAACTCTGGTTTCGAAACCTGTTACCCCACCCAGTAATCTCTTTGAAACCTTTTGGTGTCCTCATGCCTCTTCCATGTACACAACTTTCTTTTGTGATGTGTAAAAAGTATTATCAGTGGTTAAATTCTATCTGGTCAGCTGTCCTATCATTCCAATCCACAGTCCATGCTGTTCTATATTTTTCCTTCTCTGCATTTTCCTGCTATGAAATTCCAATCCTCCTACACAATTAAATTTTTGTTTCCTTTAACTATTTACATAATTTCTTTTATTGCATCAGGCATTTTTCCTTTTATTACACAATGCATTCTTTCAATCCGTTCATCATCTGTGGAGCTACTAGACACATAAACTTGTAGTATTGTGGTGGGTATATGATCCAGTGTTTACTATGCTGTTCATAGTAGTGTGTCCGAATCCTTGTTCTCTTATTCTTCACTAGACATACTCCTGCATAACCTATATTTATTTTTTTAATTTTTATTTTTTTATGTCAGTGTACTGACTTGGCCAGAAGTTGTGTTCTCCCTGGCATCCAACTTCACTAATTACCATTATATCTAACATCAGTTTATGTATTTCTCTTTTTAAATTTTCTAAGCTGCCTATCTGGTTAAGGATCTCACACTCCTTACTCGGTTCATAGTATGACAGTTTTGATTTGTCTGATCACAGCATCCTTTTGAGGAGACTAACTTGGAGATCTGTATGGGGCACTGTTTTACCTCTGAAATATTTTATCCAAGAGGATGCCATAATCATTAAAAAGTGGTGTAGAGCTACATGTCCCCAGAAAATATAACAACTTGCTTTCTGCCATTCACAGTATTGATAGAGAAAGATGATGTTGGATGATGATACGAGGTCAGATTGGCCAGGCTTCAAGACTTGTAGGGGGCAACAACTACTGTGGGCTCTGTTAAATTTGAAATTTTCACGGCAAATCAACTGTTCAAAAATATTTTGGGCTAGCAGCTGATTGTTGTAAACTTCATTGCGTGATATTTCGGCTGGACAACTGCCAGCCATCTTCACATGAGCCGAACGAGGACTGACGAAGACGTTCTCCCTCCACTCCATCTTATATAGTGCGCTGATAGTACTGCTGCGCATGCGTTGCAGTCACGGAGACAGAAGGGCCGCACTGCCCAGTGACAGCGCCCTCGCTGGTGGAACTGCAATAGTCACCTGCCGTCGGTATTGTCACTGGCTGCAGCTATCTCAGTCTTATGGCGTCTTCGTCTCGAGCAAATTTTGGAGATGACAGGATTCCATGCGTTATTCAATTGGTAACCACTGTCACAATTCATTAAATTTCCTGCAGTGCATATTTCAACAGATTCATTGATAATGGAGTCCCAAAAAGTTGTTTTTGTGGCCAAAATCGAAGTAGTGTCATACTCCATTGAATGTCCGTTAGAAATACAATGTTCCACAACTGCAGACTTACTGGATTGCAGTAGGCGAGTGCAACTTTGATGTTCTGTACCATGCACTTCCACTGTACGCATTGTCTGTCCTATATAGGCCATACCGCATTGACATGGTATTTTGTAAATTCCCGCCTTCCACAGTAACAAATCATCCTTCACCGACCCCAGCAAATCCAAAATCTTAGAAGGTGGACGAAAAACCACTTTCACACAAAAATTATTAAGAATCCTCGCTCTCTTGAAGGACATATTTCCAACGAAGGGAAGAAAAGCGAGCGACATGGCTGGCGCGTTATCTTTATCCACTACCTGGTTCCTGGTTCTAGTTGAGAAGGCCCTGTTAATTTGCCGGGTCGAGTATCCATTGTCTCTGAACACTGCCCTCAAATGTGCAAGTTCCTTACTCAAATTCTCTGCATCCAACACTCGGTGTGCCCTGTGCACAAGCGTTTTAAGTACACTCATGGTCTGGGATGGGTGATGGCAACGTGAAGAATGCAAGTACAGATCAGTGTGGATGGGCCTACGATAGACAGAATGTCCCACCGAGCCGTCACTATTCCATTTAACCAAAACATCCAGGAATGGAAGGCAGCCATCTTTCTCTAGTTCATATTAAATCGAATATTCTCATGGATGGAGTTAAGACGATGAAAAAACTCCATTAACTTTTCTTCTCCGTGGGGCCACACTATGAAAGTATCATCAACGTATCTCCAAAAAACAGTTGGTTTACAAACTGCTGATTCAAGTTCTCTTTCTCCTCAAAATGCTCCATAAAAAGGTTAGCCACCAGAGGAGAAATGGCGACACCGTCAGACTGTTCAAAATATTCCTGATTAAACATAAAATAAGTTGAGGAAAGAGCATGTCGAAACGAAGCAGTGATGTCAGATTCAAACTGTTGACCAATTAGAATCAAGGAATCTGCAAGAGGTGCTTTTGTGAAAAGGAAACTACATCAAAACTCACTAGAAGATCCAAACTACTTAAGTGGAGAGCCCCCAGTCTGTTGATAAAATCAGCAGAGTTCCGTATATGATGTGAACATTTTCCATCAAATGGTCTCAGCAAAGAAGCTAGATGTTTTGCTAAATCATATGTGGGTGTGTCAATATTACTCACTATAGGCCATAAAGGCAGACCTCCTTTATGCACTTTAGGAAGACCATACAGTCTCGGTGGTACGCTGCCATGTGGTCTTCTACCGTTTTGTTACCTCGTGGGTTGTATTTGGAGAAGATGTATAGTCTACTTAGTGATACTATGTAGCAGAGGATTGATCAAGACCCAAAAGTACATGTGCAACAGAAGATGTGTGCACTTTTGAACTCTTCCTTGTTAGCTCCAGAGACCATCAAGCATTTCAATAAATGAAGGATATAATGTTTGGCAGCGTATTCAGCAACAAGGTGGTCGACTGGTTTCTTGGCCACAATTTGTCAATGGCCATTCATGCAGACAGACAGCTTGTTGGTTGTCATGCCTACATAGAATGCAGCCAGTGGTTATAGCTTAGCTCGTAGACCACATGACTGGTTTCACAGGTAGCCCTGCCTTTGATGGGACTGGTGATGTTAGTGACCAGACTGGAGTAGGTGGTGGTGGTGGTGGTGGTGGTGGTGATAGGATGCATGGGACAGGTCTTGGATCTAGGTCTTTTACAGGGGTATGAGGCATGAGGTATGAGGTAAGGGATTGGGAGCAGGGGTTGTGTAAGAATGGACGAGTATATTGTGTGGATAGTGGACTACGACTGTGGGAAGGATAGTGGACAGGACATTTTTCATTTCAAGGCACAACGAGAGGTAATCAAAATCCTGACAGAGAATCTAATTCAGTTGCTCCAGTCCTTTGTGGTACTGAGTTATGAGAGGAATGCTCCTCTGTGGCCGAACAATGGGACTTTGGGCAGCATCTCCGCTATATGGTGAGTGGCAACTTTCCTTCTCATAGTATTGTTACATTCCATCCTGGATTTAGCATTGTTTGATTAGTCTTAGAAAACTGAGATAATGGCAATGATCTTTCGAAAATAATTGAGTTTTGTGACTGAAACAGAATTGACTAGTTTAGTTTCCATCCCTCAGAAAATTTTATTTCACCCCTCAGCGGGTAATTACCCCAAGGTTGGAAACCACTGTAGTAGTGGTTGTGTTCATTGCAATAACTGTAAATATCAAACATAGTTCCACCAATATAGATTCTCAGCTAACTGCCATTGTTAACACATCTTTCTGGACAGGAATGTTTCCATCAAAACTAAAGCTGTCCATAATAAAGACACTTAGGCCTATATAAAGGATAGCACTGCTGACAATTGTAGACTAGTGTTACTACTGGCAGGATTTTCTAAAGTAATTGAAAGAGTAATGTATGAAATTCTTACTGACTTCCTGAATAAAAATAAAATATTAATTAATGCTGAAAATGGGTTTAGGAAGAACATGTCAACAGAAATGTAGTCTTTCAGTTCATGAAAATGGACCTAAATGCTTTGGATATGAATAAATTAAGCTGTTGGATATTCTTAGATCTACATAAAGCATTTGAGCTAATCACCCATGACTTACTGTTTATGGAACTAGATTGTGTGGGATCTGGGAACTGGCCTTCAAATGGTTCAAGTCTTATCTCTATGTTAGACAACAGTGTTTACAAACATGTCATGAAGGCATAGAATACCTTTCAGATACCAGCAAACCCAGCAGTGCTTCAAAATTGCAAAAATATGTACAGGAATTTTATATACATTGTAATTTCTGCCATCTCCTCTAATTGTCCATCTCCTCTTCTTCCTCTCTCTCTCACTGTCCATCTTCTCCTCCCCCTCCCAATCTCTCTCCTCCTCCTCCTCCTCCTCCTCCTCACCCCTCTCCCTGTCCACCTCTTCTTTCCCATTCTCTCTGTTCATTTCCCCCCCTCCCCTTCTCTGCCCATCTCCTCTTCCCCTGTCTCTCTGACCTTAAGCCTTGTTTATTATTATCACAAATGAAACCTTGATTGGGAAATGAAATTGATTAAAGTGAATGGTAACATGGTTGGGATCATTAATGTAAGGGGTACAGGAGAGCTCTCCCACTGCTGAGTCTGTGAGTACAGTGGCTTCAGTGACAGTATTACTGTGAATGGGTAGGATTACAAAGTTTCAGATGATACATATTCCATAGTAGTATCCTAGTCATAAGTCGATGTGTCATAAATACAGCTTCCCTCTTTCCTCCGAAAACTGACTGCAAGGAAGAAAACAAAACAGCACACTGCTGAGTATACAATTTTTGTTTAAAATTATATAATTTGTATGAGGGGGAAACGTGTGTGAAAGACACATTGTATCTAATGCTTTAAATGCCCAACCTTCTAAGCTAAATCTGATCACGAGAAAGAAAACAAAGCCAGTTCTTTTTGCAGCACAGCATTTTCTTTCTCACAATTGGTTTTAACAAAAAATCTGTACAGTGTTGTTTAAAAGAATATGCAGCCCATCCTACTCAGAATATTTAGCAGATTGTCATGTAAAAATATGAAGTAAAATGACGAAGAAATTTTTGAGATTTTTGCTAACAATGTTTCCTCTTTACTTATTAAAAGTGTATTTATATATTACATACATGTAAAAACTTTAGAATTGATGTCCAAATAATTATTAGAACATCAGGTAATAATTTGAAATAAACTGATCAAGAACTTTGAGATTTTTTGCTAAGAAAATTTCCCATTCATGTATTAAATATACTATTTACATAGCACATATATTTAAGAGATATGTTACCTGTGTCTGTCCAAAGATTTATTAGAGTATTGTGCGAACATAGAACACAAATCAATTAAAAACTTTTCAAGATTTTTACTAATGATTTTCCCCTTTGTGTATTACATACATATATATGTTAAAATATGCAACCTATGCCCTACTCAACATTTATTAATAATATCATGCAAAAATTTGAAGTAGAGCCATGAGTAAAAATCTGACGTAAATTGGTGAAGAACTTTTCGAGACTTTTTGGTAACAACCTTAAACTTGATTTGCCAAATCATCTGCATACACAGTGATGTTTGCCAGTGACACAAGCATTTCTATAAGAGGATGCACAAGATCTACAGAAGAATGTCTCTAAGACAATAAATGAAGCTGAAAAATGGTTTAGAGATAGCACTAAGGTCATAAATAAGGAAAAAATGGTATGGATGAATGTAAATAATATCATAAGTGAAAGCTGAGTTATGGAACTATACTACTGCACAAGCTCCATACACAAAATCCCTAGGCATATGGACAGATGAACACAGATAGGAGAAGCAGCTAGAAGTTTTGAGAAAAAAAAGTAAATGTTGCTACATGCTAAGAATACTTTGGGACTGTTGCAGCACCAAATCACCGTTGCGATCTTCCGGGGAAATACAGATATGGTGCAACCAACTTTTAGACTTCAGAAAAGGGCTATTAGAATAATGACAGGGCTCCCTGTAGCGAACCATGCAAGGAAATATTTAAAATAATGACACTTCCTAGCTCAAACGTTTATGAATGTGTGTGCTTTATGAAAACTCATCAGGAATTTTCAGCATTGAATATTCAGGTTTATAACTACAAAACAAGAAACAGAGATTATTTTCACAGTGACTCTCACAAAGAAGTCCTTTACCAAAAAGGTGTACATTATCAACCTAAAATACTTTTTAGTGCATTGCATGCTACAATAAAGAAAATTAAATGAATTCATAAATTCAAAGCAGAACTTATACAATTTTTAATAACACACAGCTTCATTAACAAAAAATTAATCAATGACCGGGAAAAAAGGTCACCATTTGAGTGTGGATTCTGAAGAGTATCTGAATATAAAAAAGTAAAATTATTTACATATAATGATTGCAGTTACACATAAGTTTGTAAAGAAATTAAATAAAAAAAATTATGATAACTGGGCCTGGCTATGAATTGACTACATCCATACAACAGATATTGTTAACTGCTGAAAAAGAAAACAGATCTACCTTTGTCAAAATTCCCTCTTACAGCACTTAATTCAAATGCAATCGCTGTAGAGGAGTTGTGAACGAAGTTTAAGTTTATTATGTATTGTATTCTGAGCATGTATGAGGGTGTCTGAAAAGTTCCTGGGCTGATAGTTAAAATGGGAATTTATATATTCAAAAATGTTTCATTTTTCAGTGTATACTTTTTTAATATTAGTAAACTTCATCCAACAGTGTTACAGTGCATTATTCCATCCCAGTAGTGTTCCTCTGAAATTGTTGCAAAATACACATGTACAGATACAATTGCTTCTCAGTTGATAAAAAGAACACTGGCCAGCATGGGAGATTTTGAGTTTTTGGAAGGGATGGAAGTGAGAGGTTGCAAAATCTGGGGAAAAATGTGCATTTTCCAAAACGTCATTAGTGCAGGTGTATCATTTTTCCAATTGCCAAGACATTTTTTGCATTGAGATCAGTTAGAAGGTTTGGATAATATTCCCCAGTTATTGATTCATGTTTTTGAAGATTTTCAGTTTTTGCAACTGAAGGACCGACCTACATTCACTGTTGTGATCTAGAAAATAACTTCTGTTTTTATGAAAATATGCCAAACACTGTTAGGAAATAGTTGTATAAGTTTGTGTGTGATCCACAGTGAGTTGGTGCAGTACCCATCTTACACAAAGATTTTTCATATGCAATTATTCATGCAAATTGTAGCTGACATCTTTTTAAATGCTGACAATTTTGGCTGATGCACCTTCATACACTGACCTTCAAAATCCGTATCTTACATTTTTTCAGTGATTTCTGGTGTGGTTGTACTTTTTGGATGTGCTCTTGGGTTGTGCTGGACACATGTACAACCTTGTTAAATTTGGCAGCACATTACTTCACAGTGGAAACTGAGAGTGAAGAATCACCATAAATTTTTACAGACTTTGAATGAATTTCAGTTAGCTACAAACCCTGTTTTACAAAATAGTTTTATCACTGCGTGATATTTGATTTTCTACATTTCTTAGAATTCTCTCATGCTGCCTTGTCCAGATAGCTGCTTGCAGTCATTTATGTAGTAGAACTACATGCAGTTTAACGTGAGGTATTTTGAAAGTTGTATTGACCTCTGGACAGAAAAAAATCATGTACCTAGTGCTGTGATGTGTGGGTGAGGCCAAGAACTTTTCAGACTACTCTTGTATTTGAAGTTGATTAACAATGGATTAAACCCACCCTGGTTTAGCAATAAAATTTTGAAAATGTCTTTGTGCAGCATAGGAATTGAATATGGCCTTGGGAGGTATAATGTGACCTTTACTGCCTGTTTCTGCACCCTTTGCAGTTCTATGGTGTGCATGTCGCTGGCTTTTCCCCACACCACAGCTGCATACTGCAATACTTCTCTGACCACAGTTAGGTAGAGTGTAATACCATGGTGTGAAGGCAGTGATGACTGAGGATTAAACATGGAGGCACCCTACTGCTATCCTTCTGACTTCAAAAATACATGGTGTCCACATGAGCTGCTGATCGAGGGTCAACCCAAATATTTCTATCTTTGTCCATGGGATAAAGCTTTGCAGAATGATGACAAGAGGCAGATATGGCAGCAGCATCATTGGGGTGACGGCTACTGTGTGGCTCTTTGTAGTGTTGAATTGGAGGCCCCACTTCATTGTTCATGAAACTAATGAGTCACAACCGGGCTGGTGGTGGCATTTTATGATCTGAACACTCATGCTGCATGTGAACAGCACTGTATTGTCGGCATAAAAAGCCAATTCAATGTGCACCTTGTATCTTGAGCACAAAAAGTCTGTACACAAGGCTATTGCGCCACACAGAATCAAATGCCCTGGACACATTAAGAAGCAGTGCCCCAAGATACTCCCTTGTTTCCAATGCCTTCATTACCAGCTCCACCAACCACGGCAACTGCTGAGCAGTGGTCACTCCAAAATCCAAACTGTTTGTCTGGTGTGGCACTCTCCTACGTGAGATGTTGCATGAGCCTTTTCATGTACGGCCTCTTGCATACCTTTGAGAGGGAGTGGAGTAAGCTGATGGGCCAATAGCTGGCTGCCTGGCATGGGTTTTTGTTGGTTTTTGGGATAACCACAACTTCCACATGTTTCCTTGTGGATGGACAAACCCCAAATGCAGTACCTTGTTGAAGTTATCAGCTAGTGCCCAATGCACTTCTTCAGCAGGAGGTTGTTGACTTCATTGTTGCCTGCAGTTTTATTGGTGTTCAGACAAAGGAGTTGCACTGCAACTTCTCCCTCAGTGATTGGTGAAATGATGTCTTCTTCAGCCCTGGCTGCTAGGAATATGGGTTACAAATCTCATGTACAGTGTTGGTCACTGGCATGAAGTTGGTTGCAAATGCATCGGCCAGCACACTGCCTTGGCATACGGCGCACTGACAACTTTCTTACCAACTTGCAGCAGTGAGATATGCTGTCAACAATGAAGGACATCCCAGTACTCCTAGGGATGGAGTTAAGTGGTAGGGAAAGGGATGCCATGTAATGGTAAATGGAATGAATGGGGGAATTTCAACCAAACTTGGTACACACATGGCTTACTATCTATGAAAAAACAAAACAAGCACACATGCGCGCATGTGGCTGCCCCCCCCCCCCCCCCCCCCCCCCACTGCCTATTTTTTCCTTTTTTTCCTTTTTCCTTAGAAAAGAAGAAAATATGTGTAGAAAGTTGAAAAGGACCTGCTCAGACCAAACACATTTTCTGTTAATTGAACTACCAACTTTTCAGGTTAGATTAGATTAGTTTTTCATTCTATATATACATGCTGAGGAGATCCTCGTGGATGTGGAACATGTCAATGTTTTTTTTTTTTTTTTTTTTTTTAAAGCTGAAATAACAGTGCTAATAGTATGGATGTATACAATACATCATATGTTTCTATTAAAAAATTCGTCAATGGAGTAGAAGGAGTAGGCCACCAGTAAGTCTTTCAGGCTCCTTTTAAACTGATCTCTTTCAAAAAGAAGACACGGTTGCTGGCGATCTGCAGTAAGACTTCAGTTTATTTGATAGCTAATTTTGTTAGCATTAGCATAATCTGGTGAATGTAATTGAATTATACTGCCTAACTATGACGGGCCACTTCATCGTGTGCCAATACTAATTAAATTGTCTATGTGCTTGTATAAATACTTGTGTTATTAGAATAGCCTATGATACTTGTAAACATTACAATAATCAGTTTCACTTATCAAAAAACAGAAAATGTTTGTGAACTGCAGGTATGCATATGATGAATCATTGTTTAGTGCTACACAAGAAACTGTCTTGTCAATATTTTCTTCTTGTGCAGTCAAAGTGTGACTCAGTAGAATGAATCCTAAAACCTGAACATTGTTTTACAAAATACTCTTTGCATAAATATGCAATGTGAAACAAATGTATAAAAGAACCAAAATGATGAAACAACATTTCAGATTTTGAAACCTATACTAGAAACAAAAACCACAATTTAAAATGCGCAAATGGATTTTGTTTATGCAGTGTACAAATACATGGCATTTTAAAAATTTTGGGTGTTGTAGAAAATTATTTTATGAACACTTCTTATATTGAAATCCATAGCCTTAAATGGAATATTGTAGTAGGCCCTATCTGTACAGCATGGCATTTTCATCCTTGCAGCATTTTCATCTGTACAGCATGGCATTTTCATCCTTGCAGCAGATGGCAATACGGTATTAGCAAAATGCTATCTCATGTTTATTCTGTGGATGTAGTGACATATTCATACAACTTAGGTACATGTTTATGGGAACAATAACTGTTCATGGAGTGTAAATTAATTTCTGTTTGTAAAGTTGTTATTAAAGCAACCTCAATTTCAAAATTATGCTTTTTTAATGACTTGCTGATGGCCTTTTTGGGAAAGATCACAGCAGGCATAAGTGGAAAAATATCCAGACAAGTAAAGTATTAGTGTATATTGTAAAATGAGGGGAATTGACATACATCATCCATGTCCAGTGAGGCTTGAAGCAGAAGAAATTTCTGAAACACCGTTGCCAGTACTATTGTACATAGCTGTCAGTACAGTAGTTCACACAGTTTAATTGATCACGACTGATGTATTGTAAACAAAGAAAATACAAATCTCTTTCACCAATATTTTTTTCAGGTAATCGGACAACTTGATGCGGTCACAAATCATACATTTTACAATGGTTTCATTATACTATTCTGCTTCCCTGAATCTTTTGCAACTCATAATGAACACCATCTGTCCAAAATGTTCAGAGATTGATTTTATTCCTGGTATGCAAGTGAAATGAGCACAGTAACTATAGTGGCAACTTGAGCTAACATCTGTTAAAAGAAGTCAGTTGTGAGCAGGCAGTGTGAATTAGTGGACTTGTGGCTGTAGCTTGCCAGTGTTGTTGTGTCACAAATCCCAGTAAAGTAACACCACTAAATCATATGATCAAGACATTCTTCAGAATGATATGAAGAAGAGAAGACTGTGTGCAAAGTTTGACTTACGAATCAAAACGATGCATGGACAACTGCCACAACTTGATTGAAATGCAGACAGTTCACGTCTGGAAAAAAATCATCACAAGTGAAAAGACTTGCTGTTATCAATACAAACCTAGCATAAAATGAGAAAGTGCAGAAGCGCACGTGAAGGGTCACCGCTTTGACGACATGATAGACATTCAATACAATGTGATGCATGATTTGAAGAACTTACCAAAGAAGGCTTTTTCTGATAGTATGAACGTTCTGTGCACTGTGCTCAGCCAGGAGGGGGAGGGAGGAGGGGGGGGGGGAGAGAGACTATGTAGAACAGCTGAAACATTACAGCCACTTTTCAATGTTTTTTAATAATCCAGTCTCAGAACTTTCTGGACTTACAGGGTATAAGGAAAAATGCAAATGTATTGTTCATTACTGCCATAGCCATGTATAAACCACTGCAAATTCAACTGTCATTGTGATCACTGGGAAACGATATCACTAAACCACTTCACCAAATCATTCAACAAATGCGATAGTTTCATATTTCTATAGATTTAGTCACCTGATCTAGTGGAGGACTTCTCAAAACAGATGTTCTGATTTCTGATATCAGCATGACAGTATGCTCATAAACTTTTGTTCCCTGCCTGTGAATGTGTTGTAAATATTTTCTTGCGATGAATGACTGGAAGTCTAAGTTCATTTCTTCGACTTTCATTTTCCTCTGGTCTTAAAGTTATTAGAGGATATTTGTTTCTCATATACATTATTAAAAGTATGTCATCCTACTGAGTGTTTATTTGCAGAATTCAATACTTTATCGGTGGGTGTGAAATTCTGTTCCACTTGCTGCATTAGTTAGACTATAAAATTCTCACAGTTATTATCTCAAAAACAGACAGTGAAACTACCATGTACAGAGACACTAACTGCTCTCAGACAGCTTAGGCTGTTACTGACTGAGCCATTCAAATATACTGCATGATTCGACTCAGAGCTTCTGTCTGGTAATACCTGTACTTTTCAATGTCTGAAGAAATTTGTCTGCGCACCTTTCTGAATTAGCAAGCCAAGGAGAAAGTCATGTCTTCAGGGCCAGTTTGATGCCCAACTGACAGAAGTGGCTGCTTAGGGCGCCAAGCTGAGAGGGACACCAGACATGCCCTGAATTCAGAATTTGTACGCATGTGTATCATAATTAGTAGTGAAAACAACCCATTTCCCCACTCGCTGGATTTAGATTTATTTTTAAATATTTTACCAAGAGCCCAGGTAATGGCAACTAATGCATAAGGGAGAGGGGGAAATGTAGGTGTGTGTGTGTGTGTGGGGGCGGGGGGGGGGGGGGGGGGGGGGGGGGGGGTGCACCAAATAATATATCACTGATGTGGAAAAATAGAAAGGATGGAGCACAAAATTTATGTTGCTTGTGTGGAAAAATCTTGATGAATTGGCCATGCGTGGCCTAAGCACTATAAAGGGTTGTTTCACAAAGAATCTTTCACTTTAGACTGAAGTATGTAATTAAAACTGTGTGCCAGATTGGAACTCTAAAGTTTTCTATAAAAAACTTTTGTGGAGTTTTAAAAAGTAGGAGAAATGTACTGGTAAGCTGAAGCTTTGTCTGGACTGTAAAGCTTGTTGGGATGGCTGAACAGTGTAGTGTTTTTGATGGAAAGTAGCAATTTGTTCTCATGTTGTGGTTTGGCTCTCAGTTTTAGTCTGCTGGAAAGTTGCCTCCACCGAAGAATGAAAGTTTCACTCTAGAATATAATTTGTGTTCCTTGGTAAAAGTTATTTGTCACACAGTGCTCTTTCCATCATCCTATGCCATTCATGTTGGCACTGTATAAGTAGCATACATGATAATTATAGTTCTACATTGATTAAAATGTGATTACTGAGCTAAGCAGCTCGGTAGTTAAGGCACTGAATTCACATTTCTGGAGGAGCTAGTTTCAGCGTCCACTCTGGCACACCAGATTCAAGTTTCCTATTGTTTTTCTAAAGTTCTTGGGAGAAATGTCATAGTTCCCTCAAACAGGCCATGACCAAGTTGCTGTATAATCTCCATACAGTCCTAATATTTGCTCCATCTCCAATGACCTCACTTGAATGGGATGCTGAATTCTATTCCTTATTTCTTCATGTTAAAAACTATCAGATGTAATTTAATGGAATAAGTGAAAACAATTTGTAACGTATAAGTAAACTCCACTTAAGTTTCAAATCCACAAACTTGAGTGAAATGACAAGTGTTTATACCCTCTCATGGCATTAATTAATGTTTCTTGACACACAATTTTTTGTTTGTTGCTGTGGATGTGAAGAAACAACCAGAGAAAACTAATAGTTCCTTTGGTTGGTTACGTATACAGCAGATTTGTATTCAGTTGTTGGAATTATTCTCTTCACTCACCACTGTTAAAATTCCAAATGTCAAAGTAACTCAAATGTAAATAATGCAAGCAAAATTGAATCTTTTGCTACAGTACAAAACAGGTAGAATCCTACATGGGAGAAATTAAGTTTGCAGAAGTAGTTCATGTATGGTTGTAGCTCTTGTTGAGGGTGCTTTTCCATGTACATGTTTGATGGCTGCCACTGTCCATGTGGCCACAAGCTCTGCAATGCGGCGCCGAGCAGTGTGTAGTGCATTGGAATCCCCAGGCCCATCATCCAGCATGTCGGCGCAATGTGATGTATCTGCAAGCACACATCCTGTCAGGACGACACTGATATCCTATTCATTTAAATCTTATGTTTCTAACTGGAACAGTATATTAAAGTAGTCATTAGCTTTACATATAAAAGGGAATAAATACTTAGAGATCAGTACCTGATTTAAGAAGGGCTATTCATGATAAAATCCTCTTGGGTTGACAGTCAAGTCAATGCGTCGTTCTCCGGCAAGGTTTCAGCAAGTTTCTTACTTGCCATCTTCAGGCTTCAGTCTTTGCCTGAAGATGGCAAGAATGACGCATTAACTCTACTGTCAACACGAGAAGATTTTACCATCAAGATTCGCCAAGAAAGTCTGCATTCTCATATAAGGGCTATTCGTGTTTACACCCCAAATTATAGTTGATTAACAGAGGAAAGAAAAGTGATTTAACTTTCCATTAAATTGCTGTTATTACTACTTGAAAAGTCATATTATTGAAGACATTACCTATAGCAGTTAGCTAAAAATTATCAAGTTCTAAATAATTGAGTCAGTGCAGTATAAGGAT
Source organism: Schistocerca americana (assembly GCF_021461395.2). NCBI lineage: Eukaryota > Metazoa > Arthropoda > Insecta > Orthoptera > Acrididae > Schistocerca > Schistocerca americana. The sequence goes on along the minus strand of NC_060122.1, from coordinate 594,944,988 downwards.
TATACTAGTCAACACATATCAAAATTAAATTAGACTATGGAAAATACATAGAAACCGTAAAAGCTAATAAGGGAATTCAAAGAAGGGTGTAGTCTGTCTACCAATATATAAATCCATGTTGCTGTTGCATGTTTTCCAATACTCTGTTTGCATTAGATCAACATTTTGGTCTTTTTTATGTCTGGGAATCCAGGAAGAAACTTTCTTTGTCTATTTACCATCCATTAGAGTGTGCACAGGATACAGTGGCTGATGCACAGTGATGAGTTTTTGTCCAAAGCACTGGGCGAGTTCATTTATTTGTTCAGAAGGAGAGACCAATAGTGTATGCCACCTTTCAGCTGGTCAGGGATGACAGAATCGAGGTGCATGCTTTACAATATTTCTTAAATGATTTTTCAGAAACTATTTGGTAAAAAAACCTTCTTTGAGGTGCTTATAACTTTATATGTCAGGTTCATGAATATGTGACCACCATCTCGTCAAAGGTCTTAGTCATTGTGTTATTAACATGGAAGTAAGACAGTGCAAGAAATTTGAAAAAGTTAGCATTGAAAAATAGGGTCCCTATTACAGAATATCTTGCTGTATATGAATTTAGCTAACATATCAAATTTTTTCTTTAGACTTGGGTGGAGATCTCAATCTGTTACCAATCTCGAGAAAATTAATCTGACGTTGCACACTCATTTGCGATCATTCTTGCCAGTGATAAAATCAAAGAGAAATTCCACAGCGTTCCTCATATTTCATAAATGATGTGAGATATTACAAAGACATTTTAGCAAATGATAGCTAGCAAAGAGGAAAGTATTTTACTATATGTTTATTATGCAAAACTTCATTATCTCCCACAGTATTCCACTAACTATAGACTTTTTTAATGAAAGGATTTAATTTTTTTAGGGCTATCAATAGCTGGTGAAATGAGAAATGCTATGGGTTTAAGAACAATATAAATGAAGACATTACATGTTTATTTTGTTCCAAGTATGTGTTTTTTCATAAGCTACTGACCATATTTTTCCTGAGCTCCTCACTTAATAAACTTAATAAACCATTGTTTCAGAATTCTCTTGCAGTTGTATCCACACATCATGTTACTGAGGTGACATTTTGTAAAATGGCAAAAGAAACAAATCTTAACATGGCAGCAAGAGAAATGTGAAGGTGTTACTCAAAATTTGCCACTTTTAGCACTTCTCTGAAAGTGACTAATGGTTAACAAGCCAAGTGGAAATAAATTGCTGCATTTTCAGCAGAATTCCTGTTAGATACTAACCAATGCAGAGGTGACAGATCTTTCTGAACAGTCACCATGCAAGTGTGGAAGTGGAGGGGTTCCACTTAGAGTTGGCTCAACTTGAATTACCAAACCGAGTTATCTCTGGTTAAAGGGATTTCAGGTCAACCCGAGTTAGACTGTTGCTAACTAGAGTTGTGTTCATGCAGTCTGTGGCAGCTGCTGCTGCTGATGACAGTTTTGCGCAAGGTTGGAGTATACCTCTGTCATGCTAACTGAACCTGAATTGAATCTGTGGCTACAAAACGAGAAGTCACTCACTGTGACCTACAAAAGTGCTGAATTCTGTTATTATTCGGTTGGTAGAAATTAGTGAAGCATTTGATAAGTCTTATTTTCAAGGGGGTTATGGTCATCCAATTGCTGTCCAAATCTTACGAAAAACTCAAAGTAGCTCATAAGCGTATTCTAATTTCTGACTGTAGTGTGGCATTCATTAATCTTAGTAATACCAATGCATTTTCCATAATGTGTGTTAGCAGAGGATGATGTCCTTCATGCTCATCTTAAAAAAGTAAAAAAAAAATTGTTAACTGTTGTTGACTTATATTAACACCATACTTTTTGTGCTCTTGTGGTGGTATGTCAATAGAAACTTCATCCCGCAACACGTTTCTTTATATCTAACCAAAAAGTAAAATACCAGTTTTTGTAAATTTATCTTTAAAAAATTTTTAATACGATGAAATATTTTCTTTAAAATTTTCATCCCCTACCCCTTAGTGGTTGAATTTCCAAATATGGTGTAACACATTTTTTTTTTTTTTTAATTTCTGACAGGGAAACCATACACCAACTTACGTAGTTCTAGCTTCAAAATTGCCTTAATAGGAGCATACTTACAAAAAGTCTTTTATCCTGTATTTCACTCCCTTAGGATTGTAATTTTGAATAACCCCTTCTTAATTGGTGGCTACAGTATAAGATCCACATCATCTACAGATTTCAAGCTCTTACCCTTAGTGGTTTGGGCTGGGGGATGATGAGTCAGTGAACCTGTCTGGCCCTATTCTACCACTTTAGCTGTTAAGTTTACAAGAACAGTGAAACACACATTTTTTCATTTCTAACTGGGAAACCAAGTGCCAATTGTCAGAGATAAAGCAATAAAAATGCATTCAGAATGAAATTTTTCATGAAACATTTAACCATCCGCCCCCCCCCCCCCCATTTCACGCCCTAAAGGGGTTTAGAATTAAAAAACAATGAAGTGTGTATTTTTTATATCTAACAAAGAACCCAAATACAAATTTTCATAGGTTTATCTTCAAAAATGCTTGCATAACTAAATATCCCTATAAAAACTTACATCCTCTATTTCACTCCCATAGGGGTCCAGTTTCCAAAAACAGTGAAAGATGTATCTTTTATTTCTAATGAAGAAGCCAAATTTAACTTTAATAATGCTTTCATAATGAAATATTTTGTAAAACATTGTTTTCCGAAAACACTGAAACAACTACTTTTTTATTTCCAGCTGAGAAGTCAAATACCAGTTTTCATATTCTAGCATTAAAAATGCTTTAGTAGTTCTTTAAAAATGATTTATTTTAAAAAAAAACTTTCACCCACTATTTTGCCCCCATAAGCACTAAATTTAAAAATAATGCCACAACACATATTTCTTTATTTCTGAACGAGAAACCAAATGCTGATTTTCGTAGGTCTAGCTTCAAAATCGCCTTAACAGCAACATGTTTTCAAAAGACCTTTCATCTCCTAACTCATCCCCCTACAGGTTGAATTTCAAAAAATCTCTCCTTAGATGATGCCTACTGTGTAAGATCAACACCCTTGGCAAATATCCTTGGTGGTTTAGTCTGGACGATGATGAGTCTGTGAGTGAAAGACTCTGTCAGGACAATGCGGTTTATATATAGAGTTTACATTAATTGTGGAAAGGGACATCACTAGTAACACTTAAATTTTTGGGTTATAGTGCAATAGATATTTGTGCTCATGGCAGAGCATTTGGCTACAAAATCACTGATTATGAAGTGCCCTCAAGGAAGATAAAAAAAAGACTGAAATGTTAGAAGGTTTATAATAATATTGAGTGTATAGCTTGTAAGAAATAAATTGTAATAGATGGAACATACTGCTTTGACATCAGACATTTGGATTTCAGACAGTAAACAAACTGTTTTCTGTTTTGAGTTTGATCACCAGAAGAATTTTTCTACAAAGTTTATTTCCCTGCCAACTCGGTTTGAATGAGCTTAGGGTCAGCTCTGTTTATGAAGTGTGCTAGCTTGGGTTGGTATGTTACTAACTTGAGTTGAAAATATTGCATGACTGGCAGTGCTGAGATGTGGTTTGTTTCATACTAGCTCAGAGCTCACTGCCTCTATAACACCAACTGAACCCAAGTCTATCTGAATCAAATGCCTATGTCTTCATTAAGGCATGTCAACTGAAAATTTTCACAAGTTTATCTTCAAAATTTCAAGCCGAAAGACTTAAAATTGCACCCTATTTAGTATCTATCACGCTCATGACTAGAGAGAGGGCATTCAATGTTATCTCGGTTTTTTCATCCCAACTTAGTTTAACTCCCTTTATGAAAACTTTCAACTCGGTTTACCATAAACCTAAGTTGGCCCATCACTAACTCCACTTAATATTTACAAAAAATGTGAGCTTCAATTTAGAACAGCACATCCTCTCCAGTGCTCAGAATTTCTCTTACAGAATCTGCCCATAACCCCCACCACTCACCCCTGCGGGTCTGGGAGTTAGAATAGGCCTGAGGTATCCCAACCTGTCATAAGAGGCAACTAAAAGGAGTCTCACACATTTCGGCCTTTATTTGATGGTCCCCTGTAAGGTTTGATCTCCATTCTTCAAAATGTTTCAGAAGAGCTTGCCAATTGGGGAAGGGCACCTTACATGGTGCATCGTGTCCATCATGCACGGAGATCTTTCGCATACTTCGTTGACATGGATCTGCACTTACGCTCATTCTCTAGCTGTTGCGTGAGGTCATCCTCCTGGGTGTGTTTTCCTCTATCCACTGTGCAGTATTGTTTTCTGCACTGACAATGGTAATGGACTCGTTTGCACCTCATATCCAGCACGTTAGCCAGTCCATTGTGGTGGGGCCACCACATATCCTGTTGGTTGTAGCCCCCTGACTGCACAGGGATCACTCTGCTGATGGCTGCGCCATTAACTCCCCACTTATGCCAAGGAGTAGATGCCAGTCACCCTGGGGCATCAGAACTCCCAGCAATGGCCATCCTGCCAGGTGGCCTTTGCTGTGGCTGGGTGGTGCCCGTGGGGAGGGCCCCTAGTCAGAGAGGGTGGCATCAGGGCAGATGACACGCCATGAAGCGTAGTACAACATCTTTTGCTGGTGGTCCACCACCAGTAGTCTCTAAGCGATCGAGGCCCTACTTCAGTGCAAAGAAGTATGACCCCAAATAGTTCCCCTCCCTGGCCACACTATTGGAGGAATGCCAGGCTAAGGATGGCAGTGCAGCTTATTTGCCCCTGTATCTCGCATGTATGAGAGTTGATGGGAAATATTTCATCTTAATGAAGCCTCAGTGTTTTGTGTAGCATTTAGAGGACAAGTTTGGGGAGGTGGAGGGCTTGTCCAAAATGTGCTATGGGTCAGTCTTGATAAAAACAGCCTCCTCTACCCAGTCACAGGCATTACTTACTTGTGACAAGTTGGGCGATGTTTCTATTACCATCACGCCCCATAAGAGCCTAAATATGGTCCAGGGTATTATATTCCACAGAGACCTTCTTTTGCAGTCTGACAACGAGCTGCACGCCAATTTAGAGTGGCAAGGTGTTCATTTAGTCTGGCGCGTCCATCGGGGTCTGAGGGATAATCAGGTTGCCACTGGTGCCTTCATCTTGGCCTTTGAGTGTGACACACTACCCAAGAAGGTCAAGGTGATGGTCTACTGCTGTTATGTTGAGCCATATATCCTTTCCCCGATGTGGTGCTTTAAGTGCTGGAAGTTTGGTTATATGTTTTCTCATTGTACTTCCAGCATCACAAGTCGAGATTGTGGATGTCCATCACATCCCAATACTCCATGTGCACCACCTCCCATCTGCGTCAACTGTAGAGAGCATCGTTTACCTTGCTCACCAGACTGCAGGATTTTACAGAAAGAGAGGATAATCATGGAATACAAGACCCTGAAGCGACTGACCTACACTGAGGCTAAGAGAAAATATAAAAGGATACATCCTGTGCATATGATCGCCACTTGCACTGCCACTATGACAACGGTTCTAGCACCTTCCATTCCTCCACGTACAATTGGCTCTCACAGCCGTCAGACTCCACCTGCCCCTTTGATGGTGGGGGTCGGGGGGTGGGGGGGGGGGGAACTTCCTCCCTGTTGCTCCTGCACCACCTACTTAGGGATCAACCCCCCCCCCCCCTCCACGCCAACCATCGAGGACATCAGTCCCCACTTCTCAGCCAGGGAAGCGTACATCTTCTTTGGCTCCTCTCTCTAGGAAGGGGTCCCTTGGGTCACTCCCTTCCCAGGTTCCTACCGGTGGCAAAACGGACACCTGCCAGTGGCTGAAGCAACCACAGGTAGCTGGTTGTAGGGCTCCACAGTCCTCCTCAGTCCCTGAGACTGAATAAGTGAAGCCTTCCAAACCGGACAAACCTAAGGAGCAGTGAGAGAAATCTAAAAAGAAAAAGACCCCCAAGATCCAAGGCACTGCAGTGACACCTACACCACCACTACCTACAAGTTCTGTGTCTGAGAATGAGATGGTGATGCTGGCGTCCACTGAGAACCTAGATCTCGCTGGTCCTCAGACACAATGGATGTCGATTGCACAAGTAGGCTACTCACCTGGTGGCTGCAGGTGTCACTGAGGTGTAGACTGCCTCATTGAGTGTTTCATGCCTTCCCATTCATACGATCACATAATCCTCCAGTGGAATTGCGGCGGTTTTTCCACCACCTGGCTGAGCTACGGTAACTGTTAAGCTGTACATGTGCTTTCTGCATTGCCCTCCAGGAAACCTGGTTTCCGGCAATGCAGACCCCTGCACTCTGTGGCTATAAGGGATATTACAGGAACCGTAGTGACTATAATAGAGTGTCAGGTGGAGTTTGCATCTATGTCATGAACTGAGTATGTAGTGAACCTGTGCCCCTTCACACCCTCGTGAAGCTGTGGCTGTTAGGATAAGGACGACACAGGAAATAACTGTTTACAGTGTATATCTTCCTCCAGATGGTGCACTACCCATGAACGTATTGGCTGCACTGATTGATCAACTCCCTAAACCTTTCCTACTTTTGGGAGATTTTAACGCACATAACCCCTTGTGGGGCGGCACCATGCTTATTGGCCGAGGCAGGGAGGTCGAAAATTTACTGTCACAAGTCGACCGATGCCTCTTAAATACAGATGCCCCCACACACTTCAGTGTGGCACATGGCACACATTCGGCCATTGAGCTCTCGGTTTGCAGTCCTGGCCTTCTCCCATCTATCCACTGGAGAGCACATGACGACCACTTCCCCATCTTCCTGTCACTTCCCCGGCATCATGCCCATGGACGCCTATGCAGATGGCCTTTAAACAAGGCAGACTGGGAAGCCTTCACCTCTGCTGTCACCGTTGAATCTCTCCCACATGGTGCCATCGATATTGTCGTTGAGCAGGTCACTAGAACGATCGTTTCTGCGGCGGAACATGCGATCCCTCTTTTTTTAGGGTGCCCCTAACGAAAGACAATCCCTTGGTGGTCGCCAGAACTCACTGAGGCAATTAAAGAGCATCGGCGAGCTCTACGGCAACATAAACAGCACTCTTCCGTAGAGCATCTAATAGCCTTTAAGCTGCACTGTGCCCGTGTTCACCAGCTTATAAAATGACAGGAACAGGAGCGCTGGGAGAGGTATGTGTCGACCATTTGGTGCCATACGTCACCTTCCAAAGTCTGGACGAAGATCATACATCTTTTTGGGTACCAGATCACAACAGGTGTCCCTGGCATTAACATCAATGGCGTGTTATCTACCGCTGCTAACGCTATTGCAGATCACTTTGCTGAGCACTATGCTGGAGCCTCTGCATCAGAGTTACCCTCCAGCCATTCACACCCTCAAACGGCGAATGGAAAGGAAAGTCATCTCGTTCACTACACGCCACAGTGTACCCCATAACGCCCCATTTACAGAGTGGGAGCTCCTCAGTGCCCTTGCACATTGCCCCGACACAGCTCTTGGGCCAGATCAGATCCAAAGTCAGATGATTAAACATCTCTCGTCTGACTACAAGCGACATCTTCTCGTCATCTTCAACCGGATGTCATCTTTCCATTGCAATGGCGGGAGAGCACAATCATTCTGGTGCTCAAACCCAGTAAAAACCCGCTTGATGTGGATAGCTACTGGCCCATCAGCCTCACCAACTTTCCTTGTAAGCTGGTGGAACTTATGGTGTGTCGACGATTGGGTTGGGTCCTGGAGTTATGTGGCCTACTGGCTCCATGTCAGGGATGCTTCCGCCAGGTTCGCTCTACCACTGATAATCTTGTGTTCCTCGTGTCTGCCATTGGACCAACCTTTTCCAGACGCCAATACCTGGCTGCTATCTTTTTTGACTTACGTAAAGCATACGACACAACCTGGCAACATCATATCCTTGCCACATTGTATGAGTGGGGTCTCCATGGCCCGCTCCCAACTTTTATCCAAAACTTCCTGTTGCTCCGTACTTTTCGTGTCCAAGTTGGTGCCTCCCATAGTTCCCCCAGTATTCAGGAGAATGGCATTCTGCAGCACTCCGTATTGAGTGTATCTCTATTTTTAGTGACCATTAACAGCCTAGCAGCAGCTGTAGGACCTTCGCTCTCCGCTTCTCTGTATGCGGATGACTTCAGCATTTCATATTTCTCCTCCAGTACTGGCGTTGCTGAGCGGCGCTTACAGGGAGCCATTCACAAAGCACAGTCATGGGCTCTAGCCCACGGCTTTCAGTTTTCAGCCGCCAAGTCTTGTGTCATGCATTTCTGTAGGCGTCGCACTGTTCATCCAGAACCAGAACTTTACCCTAATGATGATCAACTCACTGCAGTGGAGACACATCGTTTCTTAGGAGGGGTTTTCGATGCCTGATTGACTTGGATACCCCACCTTCGTCAGCTTAAGTGGCAGTGTTGCATCACCTCAGCGCTCTCCGCTGCCTGAGCAACACCAACTAGTGTTCAGATTGGTCTACGCTGCTGCAGCTCTACGGAGCCCTTGTTGACTCCTGCCTTGACTATGGGAGTCTGGTTTATGGTTCTGCGGCGCCCTCAGAAATGCGTTTACTCGACCCAGTGCACCACTGTGGCATTTGACCAGCGACAGGAGCTTTTAGAACAAGACAGTGACCAGCGTCCTGGTGGAGGCCAGAGTACCTCCATTGAAGGTTAGGCGTGCACAACTGCTCGCCAGTTATGTTGCAGATGTTCATAGTTCTCCTGCACATCCGAATTACTGTCTCCTTTTCCCAACCACGATGGTTCATCTCCTGCATCAGTGGCCCAGGTTAGAGCTTACGATTGCGGTTCACATCTGGTCCCTTCTGTCTGAACTGGTGTTCTTCCCGTTACCACCTCTCCTTGAGGTCCATTCACGTACACCTCCATAGTGTACACCTAGGTTGCAGATTCTTCTGGACATTTCGCATGGCCTTAAGGACTCCATTAACCCACCTGTTGTCCACTATCACTTCCTCTTGATTCTTGACGTGTGCTGGGGCCATGCCTTTTGCATGGCCTGAAGGACTCCATTAACCCACCTGTTGTCCACTATCACTTCCTCTCGATTCTCGACGTGTACTGGGGCCATGAAGTGGTTTACACAAACAGCTCAATGGCTTAGGGTCACGTAGGCTTTGCATATATTCATGGAGGACATATTGAACAGCACTTCTTGCCAGGTGGCTGCAGTGTTTTCACTGCAGAGCTGGTGGCTATATCTCGTGCTCTTGAACACAACCACTCATGCGCTGGTGAGTCATTTCTCCTGTATACTGACTCCTTGAGCAGCCTATAAACTATAGACCAGTGCTACCCTCGCCATCCTATGGTAGCGTCTATCCAGGAGTCCATCTATGCCCTGGAACGGTCCCATCATTCAGTGGTGTTTGTGTGGACCCCAGTTTACGTTGGAATCCCAGGCAACAAACTTGTCAACAGGTTGGCCAAACAGGCTACGCAGAGACCGCTTCTGGATATGGGTATCTCCGAAACTGACCTACGTTCTGTCTTATGCCACATGGTTTTTTGGCTTTGGGAGATGGAATGGCATAATGGTACGCACAACAAACTGCGTGTCATTGAACAGACTACGAACGTGCGGAAGTCTTCCACGCAGTCCTCTCGCAGGGAATCAGGGCTCTGCATTGGCCATACATGGCTAATGCATGGTTATGTCCTGCGTCCCAAGGACCCACCTCTTTATTGCTGTGGCTCACAAGTGATGGTTGTCCACCTCTTGCTGGACTGCCCACTTTTAGCCACTCTGTGGCGAACTTTTAACTTTCCCAGCACCCTACCATCGGTGTTGGGTAACCATGCTTCAACAGCAGCTTTAGTTTTACATTTTATTTGTGAGGATGGGTTTCATCATTCAATTTAAGTTTTAGAATGTGTCCTTTCTCCCTCTGTGTTCTCCACCCTGTTGCTTTTAGGGTGGAGGTTTTAATGTGTTGCAGAATGACTGGCTTCTCCTTTTTATTCTCATGGTCAGCCAGCCATGGTAATCTGCTGTCTTGTTTTTATCTCTTCTACATGTTTCTTGTGTCTCTCTGTGTTTTTCTTGCCTGATTTCGTCTATTTTAATGTTTGTTGGCCTCCTGTCATTCTTGTGGTTTTCTTCTTTCTTCTAGCTGTGCTTTGTATGTCTCGATTATTTTACTCCCACCCTTGTGGAATTATTTTAATTGGAACGAGGGACTGATGACCTAGCAGTTTGGTCCCTCCGCCCCCCTCCCCCTCCTCGTTTTAAAGCAATCAACCCCCACCACTACTGCTCTCCCCAGCATACCCTGCTGACTGCGTGTCTATTGGCCACTCTATTTTGTGCAGACTCTACGTGGCTATGTTTCTTACCAACCTCTACTTTGTTTTTGTTGTGTTCATAATTAAGTCTCCCACTTCCATCTGCTCCCTGATCAGTTTATGTTTCCCTGCCTCTCCTAATAATTGCTAACACAAATTTCTCCACGGTTTGCTGAGTGACCTTCGGTTTCGGTTGTTTCATTAAAAGTCCATATTTCACTACAGAATATGAGATCTACCAGTATACATTGATTGTACATTTTCTATTTCAGACACACTGTAAGCTTACTGTTTATTTTACCAGAAGCATTACAGCTCATTTTTTCTCATGTTTTCCTTTATTTTTACTGTCCATCCTATCAGAATTTATTATGTGACTTCGTTGTTAATATGAACAGTACTCATTCAATCTGTTGGTCATAGATTACGTTTGTCTTTTTGTAGTTGATTTTTATGCTTGCTTGCAAGCTTGCTTTGTGACATTCTTCCACTGAATGGTGAATTTCATTTGCTCTGGAGGCAAATAGTACAATGTCAAAATAATGAAAGTGGTCAAGATCTTTCCCATTGTTATTTATAATTTTATGAACCAAGTAGTTCTGGAGTGGATGATGACAAATCCACCAAATGTGAGGCATTGCGCTGTGGACATTGTTATTTGTGGATGAAGATGAAGATGAATATGATTTGCAAAGGTCAGTGATGTACGTCCAACAAAACAATACACCACACTAAACAAAGAGCAAATCACCTTTTGCCTTCAGTCTAGGCACGGGGTTCTTTGTTTTCATAATACACTTTGTATATAAACAGAAGAGATCACACTCCATTTGTTCCATTACGTGTTATTTACTGGTCATCACAAAAACAAAAGGAAGGTAGGATACAGTCATCAATATTGTGATGATTAGTGTTTTAGCAGTATCTCAATGTTAATGTCAAATGAACAATTCTGGTATCATCTCACGTGAATCACAAGAATCACAGAAGGCCTAAATTATGGTAGTTGAATAGGAATTGAGCCCTGCCCCATTTGAATGTGAGTGCTCATTGAAACTTTTATAGCCAGTATGCCATACTTCATTAAGACAAAAGAACTATGAGCAAAACAGAGGCAACTGTATTCCAGGAAGCTACAGTAAGTACACTGCAAACTATCCTGAGAGTAATACGCATGTTTGTTGTTAGTCAAAGTGCACCCTCCAAATTCTCTTTGTATGGCTAGGACATCAGGTAAACTATTTTTGCCTTTCGTTCGGCAAGATTTTGCTAACAGGCATGTTCAGAAACAAAGTGTGCTAGATTTTGACGTTTTCTTAGAAAAAGTGTATTTGAAAAAAAACCTACAGGATATTGTTGATCCACATGTTGACTATTTTTCCACATAATCTCTGTCCCGTTCAATGCACGTGGTGAGCAGTGGCACAAGCTTCTTCACGCTCCCCTTGAAGAACTCTCCCACCATCTCCTTCCCCACTTGAGAACCTTTCTGTACCTGCTTGTTGGTTGAAAATTTAATTCCATTCCTTCAGGGAGGTGAGACGACGATATTTCGAAGGTGCCAAGTCAGGGTAATGAAAGGGGGGGGGGTATGGAAGGGGATGTTGTTCTAAACATCCCAAACAAATCAGTCCAAGAACCTCTTGGTGACTAAGGCTGTAAGGCTGTGTGAGGATGGGTATCTACATCTACATATACATGATTACTCTGCAATTCAAATTTAAGTGCTTGGCAGAGGGTTCATCGAACCACAATCATACTCTCTCTCTATCATTCCACTCCCGAACAGCGCGCGGGAAAAACGAACACCTAAACCTTTCTGTTCGAACTCTGATTTCTCTTACTTTATTTTGATGATCATTCCAACCTATGTAGGTTGAGCTCAACAAAATATTTTTGCATTCGGAAGAGAAAGTTGGTGACTGAAATTTCGTAAATAGATCTCGCCGCGACGAAAAACGTCTTTGCTTTAATGACTTCCATCCCAATTCGCGTATCATATCTGCCACACTCTCTCCCCTATTACGTGATAATACAAAACGAGCTGCCCTTTTTTGCACCCTTTCGATGTCCTTCGTCAATCCCACCTGGTAAGGATCCCACACCGCACAGCAATATTCTAACAGAGTAGTGTAAGCTGTCTCTTTAGTGGACTTGTTGCATCTTCTAAGTGTCCTGCCAATGAAACGCAACCTTTGGCTCGCCTCCCCACAATATTATCTATGTGGTCTTTCCAACTGAAGTTGTTCGTAATTTTAACACCCAGGTACTTAATTGAATTGACAGCCTTGAGAATTGTACTATTTATCGAGTAATCGAATTTCAAAGGATTTCTTTTGGAACTCATGTGGATCACCTCACACTTTTCGTTATTTAGCGTCAACTGCCACCTGCCACACCATACAGCAATCTTTTCTAAATCGCTTTGCAACTGATACTGGTCTTCGGATGACCTTACTAGACGGTAAATTACAGCATCATCTGCGAACAACCTAAGAGAACTGCTCAGATTGTCACCCAGGTCATTTATATAGATCAGGAACAACAGAGGTCCCAGGACGCTTCCCTGGGGAACACCTGATATCACTTCAGTTTTACTCCACGATTTGCCATCTATTACTACGAACTGTGACCTTCCTGACAGGAAATTACGAATCCAGTTGCACAACTGAGACGATACCCCATAGGCTCGCAGCTTGATTAGAAGTCGCTTGTGAGGAACGGTGTCAAAAGCTTTCCGGAAATCTAGAAATACGGAATCAACTTGAGATCCCCTGTCGATAGCGGCCATTACTTTGTGCGAATAACGAGCTAGCTGCGTTGCACAAGAATGATGTTTTCTGAAACCATGCTGATTACGTATCAATAGATCGTTCCCTTCGAGGTGATTCATAATGTTTGCATACAGTATATGCTCCAAAACCCTACTGCAAACCGACGTCAATGATATAGGTCTGTAGTTCGATGGATTACTCCTACTACCCTTCTTAAACACTGGTGCGACCTGCGCAATTTTCCAATCTGTAGGTACAGATCTACTGGTGAGCGAGCGATTGTATATGATTGATAAGTAGGGAGCTATTGTATCAGCGTAATCTGAAAGGAACCTAATCGGTATACAATCTGGACCTGAAGACTTGCCCGTATCAAGCGATTTGAGTTGCTTCGCAACCCCTAAGGTATCTACTTCTAAGAAACTCATGCTAGCAGCTGTTCGTGTTTCAAATTCTGGAATATTCCATTCGTCTTCCCTGGTGAAGGAATTTCGGAAAACTGCGTTCAATAACTCCGCTTTAGCGGCAGAGTCGTCGGTAACAGTACCATCGGCACTGCACGGCGTCTTGCCGCTTGTGTACTTTACATACGACCAGAATTTCTTCAGATTTTCTACCAAATTCGAGACAATGTTTCGTTGTGGAACCTATTAAAGACATCTCTCATTGAAGTCCGTAAATTTTAGCCAATCTTCGGGATTTCGCGTTCTTCTGAACTTCCCATGCTTTTTCCGTTGCCTCTGCAACAGCGTTCAGACCTGTTTTGTGTACCATGGGGGATCAGTTCCATCTCTTACCAATTTATGAGGTATGAATCTCTCAATTGCTGTTGCTACTATATCTCTGAATTTGAGCCACATCTCGTCTACATTTGCATAGTCAGTTCGGAAGGAATGGAGATTATCTCTTAGGAAGGCTTCTAGTGACACTTTATCCGCTTTTTTAAATAAAATTATTTTGCGTTAGTTTCTGGTGGATTTGGAAGAAACGGTATTGAGCCTAGCTACAACGACCTTGTGATCACTAATCCCTGCATCAGTCATGATGCTCTCTATCAGCTCTGGATTGTTTGTGGCTAAGAGGTCAAGTGTGTTTTCGCAACCATTTACAATTCGCGTGGGTTCGTGGACTAACTGCTCGAAATAATTTTCGGAGAAAGCATTTAGGACAATCTCAGAAGATGTTTTCTGCCCACCACCGGTTTTGAATAAGTATTTTTGCCAACATATCGAGGGAGGGTTGAAGTCCCCACCAACTATAACCGTATGAGTGGGGTATTTATTTGTTACGAGACTCAAATTTTCTCTGAACTGTTCAGAAACTATATCATCGAAGTCTGGGGGTTGGTAGAAGGAGTCAATTATTAACTTAGTTCGTCTGTTAAGTATAACCTCCGCCCATACCAATTCGCATGGAGTATCTACTTCGAGTTCACGACAAGATAAACCACTACTGACAGACACAAACACTCCACCACCAATTCTGCCTAATCTATCTTTCCTGAACACCGTCTGAGACTTCGTAAAAATTTCCGCAGAACTTATTTCAGGCTTTAGCCAACTTTCTGTACCTATAACGATTTCAGCTTCTGTGCTTTCTATTAGCGCTTGAAGCTCAGGGTCTTTCCCAGCACAACTACAACAATTTACAACTACAATTCCGAATGTTCCTTGATCCAAGCACGTCCTGTATTTGCTATGCACCCTTTGAGATTGCAGCCCATCCCATACTTTCCTGAGGCCTTCTAACCTAAAAAACCGCCCAGTACACGCCACACAGCCTCCGCTACCCGTGTAAAAAAATGGCTCTGAGCACTATGGGACTCAACATCTTAGGTCATAAGTCCCCTAGAACTTAGAACTACTTAAACCGAACTAACCTAAGGACATCACACACACCCATGCCCGAGGCAGGGTTCAAACCTGCGACCGTAGCAGTCCCGCGGTTCCGGACTGCAGCGCCAGAACCGCTACCCGTGTAGCCGCCATTGTAATGGAGCTAATACGCTCCTTCCATCAGCATTCCCATGCGTTTGTTCTGAATGCTCCTTTTAAGTTTTTTTTGGGGGGGGGTGGGGGGCTGTCTCACAATACTGTTGTGCATTGACTGTCATCCCTGGGGCAGAAATTTGACCAAATTAACGCCTTTTCAGTACCAAACCATCGAGGCCATAATTTTTTGCCCAAAATTGTGGTTTTGAATTTTTTGGGTGATGGGGAATTGGGGTGACACCATTATGACAATTGTCTTTTTGTCTTAAATGTGTAATGAGCCACCTATGCTGCATCTCCAGTCACAATAGATCTCAGAAGATTTTCACCTTCCAATTCAAGTTGCTCAAGAAAATCACAGGAACCACTGACCCAATTTTTCTTATGCTGCTCTGACACGTCTTTTGAGATTCATCGTGTGCACAGTATCTGACATGTGAGAATTTCTATGAGTGTCTCCTATTAGAGAGTTCTGAAGAGTTGTGGAAACATCACAGAAATTTCAACCCTGTCAATGAGCAGTCTTCACGAACAGTTTCCTCGATTTTTTGCACCAACACATCAGTCAAAATGGAAGGCCTGCCACTCCTCTGTTCATCACAGACATTTAGTCTCCCTCCTCTAAACTCCATACACCACTTAAACACACAAGTTAAAAAAAGGCAGCCCCATTATGATCACAGCATACTCACTTTCTGAGCACGCCTTGTATTTCAGTTTCTGTCATCAGGAATATACAATTAACTGGGTACAACAGTTTAGTTTATTGCAAACACACTCACTCATATGGCAACCATCTTTTTCTTTTTGCCTTTAATCCAGTCAACAGTTTATTATCAGATTTGGTGTTGTTAATATGGTAAGGTGACCAGGAATGGAATTTGTGTGTCTCAACTGTCTGCTTGTACTGTTCCACGTGATTTGTTGGCAAATTGCGTAACGGAGGCAGTACGTGGGTACCAGCACATTATTCACCAAGTTAGTGATGGGAAACTGCCTCAAAGCCACAACCAGCCTCTCTGCCACACTGACCCTATTGGGCAGAATCGATCTGGGGTTGACTTGCCTGTCTGAATCTCGGAAACAATGCGCTAACAGGTGTGGCTGTCTGGGTGGGGTTTCACATGGCAGCCATCTAATAATAAATAAATGCATTTGGACAGTACTATACTAATTTTTATAATAATGATAATAATAATAATAATTTTTGTCATTCATTAGGAGTTCTGGGTACTCGCCATTCTGGAACTACACAAGCATCACAGGCCATTGATAATATTTTCTTACTAATATCTCCTTTCTTGGTGCCAATATTGGAGCACTCTGTGTGGAAACCCATTCTCTTGCATCCTAAAAACATGCTGTCTATATTGTTATGTTTGGCCTTCATGCACCAAGCCTTCTAAATGCCGTCATTTCCTTATACTTCCATTTTTCACTCTGTCCCACAATGTTATGCCACTTATGAAATATAAAAATATCACCAGTATGCTAATTTACTCTTGATCCCAGTCAAATGGAGACATAATCAAAATGTTTACATTTCAAATGCATTTGTACTAACCAGGACAATATTTAATACTGAAGTCAGTGGTGGCTCATAACCACACATTTGAAGTATTTTGCAAGCAGCTCATTTATGAACCCATCTTTACTGGAATGTCTTTTGCTTCTATTATCATGCAGTTGGCATTATTAATTATCATACACTGTATACCAAGAATCTGTTCCACACATAAAAATGTAATTTAAAGTGTACTTTATGAATGATGCTGTGCTGTTTTCTTTTAGTCAGATGCTGTAACATCAAAATCTGAGCTATCTTGCCTCAAAGAAACAAAGAATAAAGGAAGATTAGATTTACAAGTTCTGCCACTGACAAGGTCTTTAGAGATGGAGCTCAAAATCTATTTTGACAAGATTAGAACATGTAATGGTGTGTGTTCTTTTCAGTTGAACCATCCTTAGCAATTTGAGGCAGCAACAGACACTAGAATCTGAATGACTGAGCACTGCATCTCCAGAATACAATTGCAGTACTTTATACTCGGTAGTTTATTTGACTCTACTTTAACTAGTGGTCAATTACTGTACATTGAGAAAGCAGCCAGCAGGGATGAATTTATCTATGAAGTGGGGAAATCTAAATTCACAATAATGTTACCAATACTGGATATAATGTTTTGAACAATTTAATTTAATAGAGTATGCTGAACTGTGAACCAATTTACTTTGATAGAAAGGTTAATAAAATATTTATCTCGGATTTACATATGATAGGAACACTATGTATTTCTTTTTTTCTGTGGTAGTAATGGATATGCAACAGAATGTGGAAAAGAAAACAACCTGCGCAAATATCCAGGCAGATCCTCATAAGATATCAAAGTGGTACGAAGTTTGGCAGCTTGTTTTAAGTGTTCAGCCATGTGAAATTCTGCTCTTTACAGCATGACAGTATCATTGAGTCACAACTGGTATCAGTCAACTTATACAATTAACTTGGTGTTCCATTTGTATGGATATAAAACGAAATGATCATACAAACTGAGGACTGTTTGAAACCTCAAGCACCCACTTGTAACGCCAAGGAGAGAGGGGTTCCCCTAGTGCAAAATTTAAACGCAGGGTGTATCATAATTGACATTTTCACAATCTTTAAATTTAGATAAATTTATTTAGGTGTCGCCAAGAACCAAAGGAACGGCAACTAATATAGGAAGGTGGGATGGAAAGGGGCACCAAATGATACGTCGCTTGTGGCCAGAAATGGAGGGGAGGAGGAGCCAAATGCTATGCTGTTTGCGTGGAAAAGTGTTCTCCTACCGTGCCTGCATAGACTCAGTTATAGAGAAAGCAAGTGGTATACTTGGTTTATTGGCGGGGCACTTAAGACAACGCTGTCGGTCTACAAAGGAGATAAATCGTATAAAATATTTGCGTGTTCCATTTTAGAATATTCTTTAAGTGAGTGATGCCGATGCCACATATGCCTCCTACAGGAGATGATGTACATTTACAAGGAAGGGTAAAATGTCTGATCCATCGGACAACAATTCCATGAAAGCGTAACGAACGAGATTACACTAACTGTCAGAGATCGGAAATTTGGCAGAACGCCTGTTTAAATATGTTAAATCAATCTTCAACTGAAACGTGAAACTGTATGATTTACATCTTCGTGACTGAAATGTCACAGTTCCATGTAGTATTTCTAAAAAATACAAATGCCTATTTTCCAAAGTTAATGTCCACTGTTGTCTTTCTCATTGTTATTTGTTCCTTTAGTTAAAAAAATTAAGTGTCACAGTAAAAAGAGTATGTCCCTGTAGTATTTGCGCAAACATGGTTGACACTCGGCACGATGCCTGATGGGAGCAACTGTAAATGGTAAATGCCTTTAAGGTCGCTCCTATCAGCCACCGCGCCGGAGTGTCAACTTTGTTTGCGCGTTTAATGCTTTGCTTCCAGTTAGACCAAACCTCTTTCAAAAACAATAACGAGTGGCGGAGATACATTGTGGTTTTACTACTATTCTAAATTTATCTTCCTTTCAGTTTTCATTGCAATTTTTGTGCAAGGTAAGGAGTAACATGCCGAAATTCAGGGTTTCTTTCCACAAATAAACGTCAAGGTTACTAACACTTACGGGTTCAACGTATTTTTCACTGATTGGTGTGACTGACAGGGTGGTCATTACCAAACTATTAGTCGTGGTTGCAAAAAATTAACAGAATTTTTTACAAAAAGTGGAAAAATCGGCAGAAGCCAACCTCAAGGAAGATCAGTCTGGATTCCAGAAAAATGTAGGAACATGCAAGGGCGTACTGATCCTAATAAGTCTCATAGAAGATAAGTTACGGAAAGGCAAATCTACGTTTATAGCACATGTAGACTCAGAGAAAGCTTTTGACAATACTGACTGGAATAATCTCTTATAATTTTGAGGGTAGCTGGGGTAAAATGCAGGAAGCGAAAGGTTGTTTAAAACTTCACAAAAACTGGACAGCTCTTATAAAGAGTCGAAGGGCATGATAAGGAGGCAGTGGTTGAGAAGGGAGTGAGACACAGTTGTAGCCAATCGCGATGTTATTCAGTCTGCACATTGAGCAAGCAGTAAAGGAAACCAAAGAAAAATTTGGAGTAGGAATTAAAGTCCAGGGAGAAGAAATAAAAACTTTGAGGTTTACTAATGGCATTATAATTCTCTCAGAAACAGCAAAGGTGTTGGAACAGCAGTTGAACAGAATGGACCAGGCCTTGAAAGGAAGTTGTAC
This sequence comes from Schistocerca americana, assembly GCF_021461395.2. Lineage (NCBI taxonomy): Eukaryota > Metazoa > Arthropoda > Insecta > Orthoptera > Acrididae > Schistocerca > Schistocerca americana. The sequence continues at coordinate 594,925,597 of NC_060122.1, read as the reverse complement.
GATGAACATCAACAAAAGCAAAAAAAGGATAATGGAACATAGTCAAATTAAACTGGGTGATGGCGAGGGAATTCGATTAGGGAACAAGACACTTAAAGTAGTGGATGAGTTTTGCTATTATGGCAACAAAATAACTGATGGTGGCCGAAATAAGAGAGGATATAAAATACTGACCGGCAATGGCAAGAAAAGCATTTCTGAAGGAGAGAATTTTGTTGACATCGAATATAGATTTAAGTGTCAGGACGTCTTTCCTGAAAATATTTGTAAGAAGTGTAGCCATGCATGGAAGTGAAACTTGGATGATAATCAGCATAGACAAGAAGAGAATAGAAGGTTTAATAGGAAAATCTCTTACTAGCTTGCTGTATAGGCCTAAATGAACAACCTTATGGTAAGTTGTTGTACATTTAGTTAAAGTTGGGAAGGAAGGTCGTTTAGAAGGTTAGGACTGTTGTTATTGTGCCTGAAGATTAATTACAGAGCACATTCTGTTGTGGTTGTTCTATTTATCTATTTCCTGCAACGACGACAGCTGCAGAACTACGCTTGTCATCATTGCAAATACAGCAGATTGCTGTGCCTCACTCATTTCCAAGGATTATCAATGATGCGAACATGATATATTGCAATAGTGTCAATATATATTGAATCTTTTTGAAATAGCATTTTGTTGTGTTGATTAAGTATCAGAATCTGAAATGAATGTCGGTGTCACATAGAATCATTTACTAATGACTAATCTTTTGCATGATGTAGAGTCAGTGTGCGATATAATAAATTCCTGTTGTAGCTCCAAGTAATCGGAATACTGATTCAGTAGACGTTGGCACTGTATCGAGATTTAAGATTTCATCTAGTCGGGAGTTTGACAACTACAGTAGAGCAGATGTATAGTTTATTCGTAACACACACATTCACTGAACTCCCGCAACTTCTCTGCAAAATATGTGAGCAGTCAGTGAATTACAAAAAGAAATACGAGTATTTCATTTCTCAGCACATCAGTACAACCGAAGGCTACTGGGAAGAAGATTCCTTTGCTAATCATGGCAATTGCAACACTGAGTCAACAATCACAACTGGCATTTCACGTACGTAAAGAAATTATTGATGTTGGAATTCCTTTGTGGAAATTACAGACCTTAAGACAGTACTTCAAAATACTTCAAAAAGTATTCGGACAGATCAGCACCCAGTGAGACATGTTGGCGACAATGTTGCTGAAATGAATGTTGCAATGAAGTATTAATCATAAAGAGGAATAGAAAAACAATCTGGATTTCAGTTGATGAGTCAACTGATCCTGTGGTCACTTTTATTGCCAGTTTCATTGCTGGACCATTAGATCCTTCAGAAAAGCATTCTTGCTTACAACTGTATTCTGGAAAAAGTTAACAATTCTGCTATTGCACAGTTATTTACAAATTCATTACCGTTACTTGGCCTGAACAAATTCAAAATGACAGTATATTGCTGTTCACTTCAGATGCTACCTGTACTATACAAGAGAAAGACTGGGTAAAATGTAAAAGTGCTACTCCCAACTGTGATTCATGTGACTTGTGTAGCACATACTTCTCACAGAGTGTCACAAGAGATATGAAACTTGTTTGAACCTGTTGTCAACTAAGTAACTACTACACATGTCCCGATTTGGCTGGGACAGTTCTGATTTTTGGAGTCCAGTCCCCTTGTCCCCAATGTGCTCTTCTGGGATGCCTCAATGTTCCAGTTTTTAGAAATCAAATCAAATTCTCAGTCATGTGAGGTTTCAACACACGGATTTTTATATTTTTTGCAAGTATCTATACTTTATTTTGATATAATGTCCCTAATATAACATACCATGATACACCTGTGTTATGAAATACCTTCACACAGTCTACTTGATGATGCGTTCAAGTTCGAGATCTTTGGTAAGACTTGCACTCAAGTTAGTGTTACTGAGCTGGATGTGGTTAGGGATTACCCTAAGGCTTTCACGTGTATTTTGTTAGCATGAATATTGTAGGACTTACCATGCAGCGGCATTGAAGGCTGTGTGTTACAGTTTTAGACGCTGGAGACTTCACGATTTAAGAATCAATACAACAAAAAAACCTAAAGCCAGATTCATGTTTAACGTTATTAGAAATGCTGTAATCAAACTTGAATGTGAGGGGTGTTATAAACGTTTTTAAGTTCACTGAAACCACGTGTGAATTTTACGATATCAGGGCTCTAACCATTGAACAGTGGACATTTCATTGCAGCAATTTGTCACATCTCAGCAAATACATAAATGGAACATAGAAAAACTTGCACTGATATGTGATGTTTCAGCGATTCACATTCAGACATACACCTTATGAAAATATTTCTAAGACTGGGGAATTTGTGTTGTATATTCCCAGTACAACTGCAGCATTCAAGTGTCTATTTTCTTTGCTGAATAAGATACTGAGATCAAAACTCAAATGAAAGTGGAGACTTTGAAAGCAATAATGGTGAAACTTAATTTGAAATAAAGTTGTTGGTTGTTCAGCGACTTCTTAAACTTAAAAGGAAGCATGTATCCACCAAACGAAATTCGTTCATTGCAGTGGCAGAATGAATAACTGTGTGTTAAAATCCGTGTGTAGTTACCTAAGTAAGAGTTTCTCCTTGTAACTAACGTTTAGGATTAAAGTGGATTATAATTATAAGTTGTTGTAGTTGTTGTTGTTGTCTTCAGTCCTGAGACTGGTTTGATGCAGCGCTCCATGCTACTCTATCCTGTGCAGGCTTCTTCATCTCCCAGTACTTACTGCAACCTACATCCTTATGAATCTGCTTAGTATATTCACCTCTTGGTCTCCCTCTACGATTTTTACCCTCCACGCTGCCCTCCAATGCTAAATTTGTGATCCCTTGATGCCTCAAACATGTCCTACCGACTGGTCCCTTCTTCTTGTCAAGTTGTGCCACATACTCCTCTTCTCCCCAATTCTATTCAATACCTCCTCATTAGTTATGTGATCTACCCATCTAATCTTCAGCATTCTTCTGTAGCACCACATTTCGAAAGCTTCTATTCTCTTTTTGTCCAAACTATTTATAGTCCATGTAACACTTCCATACATGGGTACACTCCATACAAATACTTTCAGAAACGTCTTCCTCACACTTAAATCTATACTCGATGTTAACAAATTTCTCTTCTTCAGAAACGCTTTCCTTGCCATTGCCAGTCTACATTTTATATTCTCTCTACTTCGACCATCATCAGTTATTTTGCTCCCCAAATAGCAAAACTCCTTTACTACTTTAAGAGTCTCACTTCCTAATCTAATTCCCTCAGTATCATCCGACTTAATTCGACTACATTCCATTATCCTCGTTTTGCCTTTCTTGATGTTCATCTTATATCCTCCTTTCAAGACACTGTCCATTCTGTTCAACTGCTCTTCCAAGTCCTTTGCTGTCTCTGACAGAGTTACAATGTCATCGGCGAACCACAACGTTTTTATTTCTTCTCCATGGACTTTAATACTTACTCCAAATTTTTCTTTTGTTTCCTTTATGCTTGCTCAAGATACAGATTGAATAACATCGGGGACAGGCTACAACCCTGTCTCACTCCCTTCCCAACCGCTGCTTCCCTTTCATGCCCCTCAACTCTTATAACTGCCATCTGGTTTCTGTGCTAATTGTAAACAGCCTTTCGCTCCCTGTATTTTGCCCCTGCCACCTTTAGAATTTGAAAGAGAGTATTCCAGTCAACATTGTCAAAAGATTTCTCTAAGTCTACAAATGCTAGAAACGTAGGTTTGCCTTTCCTTAATCTATTTTCTAAGATAAGTCGTGGGCTCAGTATTGCCTCACGTGTTCCACCATTTCTGCGGAATCCAAACTGATCCTCGCCGAGGTCGGCTTCTACCAGTTTTTCCATTTGTCTGTAAAGAATTAGCGTTAGTATTTTGCAGCTGTGAGTTATTAAACTGATAGTTCGGTAATTTTCACATCTGTCAACACCTGCTTTCTTTGGGATTGGAATTATTATATTCTTCTTGAAGTCTGAGGGTATTTGGCCTGTCTCATACATCTTGCTCAACAGATGGTAGAGTTTTGTCAGGCCTGGCTCTCCCAAGGCCGTCAGTAGTTCTAATGGAATGTTGTCTACTCCCTGGGCCTTGTTTCGACTTAGGTCTTTTAGTGCTCTGTCAAACTCTTCACGCAGTATCGTATCTCCCATTTCATCTTCATCTGCATCCTCTTCCATTTCCATAATATTGTCCTCAAGAACATCGCCCCTGTATAGACCCTCTATATACTCCTTCCACCTTTCTGCCTTCCCTTCTTTGCTTAGAACTGGGTTTCCATCTGAGCTCTTGATATTCATACAAGTGGCTCTCTTTTCTCCAAAGGTCTCTTTAATTTTCCTGTAGGCAGTATCTATCTCACCCCTGCTGAGATAAGCCTCTACATCCTTACATTTGTCCTCTAGCCATCCCTGCTTAGCCATTTTGCACTTCCTGTCAAATTCATTTTTGAGACGTTTGTATTCCTTTTTGCCTGCTTCATTTACTGCCTTTTTTTAATATTTTCTCCTTTCATGAATTAAATTCAATATTTCTTCTATTACCCAAGGATTTCTACTAGCCTGATAATTATATAGCAACTATGAATATGCCTACATTTTAGTTTATGTTTGTTATGCTATCATTTGGTGCATGCTATTAATTTCGTTATAAGCTTTAATTACACATAACAATTGCAGAACATTGTTGCATTCTAAGCAATGAGCAATTATAAAATAGACCCCAGCTTCGACTCCCAGAAATATGGTCAACTTTTGTCAACAAATTGATTTCCTGTATGCAGACCTTTTTGAAAGCCCCACCAAATACTTGGACATTTAAAGAGATTTTGCACCTGGGAGACCTACGGGAATTCCAGGTAGGTGCATACTGAGAATGACACTCAAATTGATTGCTGAACAAGATTGACAATATTTTCTGGTGGCATTGCGGAGTACATACGCAACGGACTATAACACTCAAAGACAAGAATGAATTGATTCTAACCACACTCCAAATATACAAAATACTTCAAAGAACACATCTAGGAAAGACGACAATTGCATACAACAGTTTATTGCTTGGAGACAGGCTAGCAGCAATGGAACTCTTCAGTCATCTGACAGCATGATCAGCTGCACTTTGGCAGACTGAAAAGGAGAGCATGACTGAACTGTTTCTTCGCCAAACTCTTCTGACTGGTTGTTGTAACTGGTTGCTTCTGGAGGATAACTGGGCTGTTTCTTGCAAATAAGAGGGTAATTTGGTATCTCGTTAATTAATCCAATATTGACAGAGCTGCTGGGGAGTCCTAAGGTCCTGCCCGTAATAGTAGTGATAGCTGTGGTCAGTATCTTATTGTTTCGAAAGCTGTGGGACTTCCTTGGCCTTCTCTTATGACAGTGACTGATTCTGGAATTTGGTGTCATCTTCTGTGTCTTGTAACTGTTGGCTGTCCTCTATTATGTTTTCTGTTTATAACTCAGATTGCAGCATGTCGTTTTTATGTGAAATCATTGTTGACTGATTATGCAGTGGTAACTCAGCTAACCAAAGTGTCCAATAGAGAGGGCAGTTCGCTGATTCAAAGAGCCAGATCTCTTTAAAGAGTGGATGATGTACGATTAAAAAAAATGAATGGTAGGTCAACTGGTTTCAAAATGCATCTCTGGTGCCTATAATGGGTGGGACGAAAATTTTGCACTAGGCTGCTGCAGCGGCGCCCCACCCTACATCTATAAGAAAACGTTTCCCAAGCTACAAAAAATCTGTTATAAACCACGTGCAAAAGTGGATTTGCATACCATATTAGTACTTGAAGCTCTTCTCATCCATGAAAACCGAAAATAAAGACAGGTACTGTTTAATTTTTCAGTTTATTGGCTGTCAGGCAATACCCATTCAGCTATCTCAACAGTAGTACTAATTAGGACGATATGAAAGTAAGCACAACACTCAGTCTCCGAGAGGAAAAAGAAAATCTTCAATTCAATCGGGAATCGAACCTGGGTCCCTTCGCTTTACCTTTCGTCACATTGACTGCGCACCTAGCGAGGCAAACGAGACATATGTGCTTCAGTACGATGCATTAAGGCGGAAAACACTAGCAGCATCGCGTTTCCGTGCTTGATTTCGGAAGAATATATCAAATTTCATAAGCTCAGTAAATGGTTACATACTTTTGAGTGAGTTGCTACTTCTTAGCTTTTAACTTAGCATCACACTCGGAATGTGTTGCCAGCGATTAAAAAGCTGCTGACTTCACCCAAAGTGCAGTCAGAGTGTATCGCAGAGTGATCCAGACATCATTCCCCTCACAACAGTTCAGGCTCCCCACCACTTTCACCGATCAGACCATCTTACTAGCTCACTGGTCTCCACTGTAAAGGGACACCCTCCTCTAGAGTTACTTTTCCTCAGCAGAAGTAGTCGATACCAAAAATATTTTTTTCGAATTTTGGATAGGTTAATATTATCTCAGCTGATTTTCTAAAAGATTTTCATATGATTTTGTACAGGATGTATTATATTTCAAGCTAAAATCCACAAAAAGAAATTACTTTATTTTCTTTATTACAATCGATATTGGCAGAGCTACTAGAGAGTCATTAGGACCTGCCATAATGGTAGTGAGAGTTGTGATCAGTATCTTACTGTCTCAGAAGCTGTGGGAATTCTTTGGACTTCTCTGGTGACAGTGACTGATATGAACTCGCTCAGAATGTACAGTTGGAATTATTATTTAGAAACATTTGAAATTACGAAATACATGGCACACTTAAAATTTCTATTATTAATTACTCAATTTAGTGCAATTCATTAAATTTATTCTTGGATTCGTTTGTAAAATAATAATTGAAATTAACAGAAATTCATTTGTCAAGAGATTTTGTAAGCCCTTTGGAATATTGTTACTGCAGAGTGAAGCAGTGATGGACTTGCCTCTGATGTGATCGGACACGTTTTTATTTTTTGTAAGAATAGTGTAATCTTCGGCTTTGTTGAAGTGGAAATTGTAAAGACAATGTGATAAAGAAAAATTGAGAGAATAAAATTCTGAGTAAAAAAAAAAAAATACACTGCAGGCTTACTTCAGAATTATTTTGTCAATTGGAACCATGAGAACGTATAATGTCAAATATTTCAGCTTAAAGAATTAGCCCCTAGACGTGAAGAAGTGGAGCCAATGGCGAGAAAAGAAGATAAGTAAAACGTTCCTTATTGGAGAAACAGCTGCAACATCTTGGCTGTAAAACTCAACAAACAGAGCATCGTCTGAACATGGAAGAAATATTGGGTACCAGTGATGTAATCAAAGGAAGAACGACTGTGGAAACCAGCACAAAACTTGGAAATAATAAAGTAAGTCCATCAAATAGTTATAGTGACAAACGTGATTCCGCAAACAATGTCATTCAGAAACATATGAGTCCAGATAATAATTACAAACAGCCGTGCACTGCAAACCAGTGATGTAATCAAAGGAAGAACGACTGTGGAAACCAGCACAAAACTTGGAAATAATAAAGTAAGTCCATCAAATAGTTATAGTGACAAACGTGATTCCGCAAACAATGTCATTCAGAAACATATGAGTCCAGATAATAATTACAAACAGCCGTGCACTGCAAATTTTTCGCGCGTGTTGCATCCTAAACAAAGAAATGTGATTAAAAAATCAGTCGACTGGCCTCAAGTGTCCAAAAAAGAACAAAAAGTGTTAATTTTTGCGGATAATCATGGACGTCAGATAGCAGAAAAGGTAGCAAATACACAAACTAACGCAGGTGTCCAAGCCTTTGTCAAACCAGGAGCAGGCATTGCAGAAGTGACAAAAACAGTGGTAATATCGTGTGAAAACCTTAACCCAAAAGACTGTGCCGTAATCTGTGCAGGTGCAAATGATGTTGCCAGAGATAAAGGTAGTGAACTCACCCCTGTTCTTGAAAGTGTGCTAGCCAAATTAGGCAACACAAATGTAGCTGTTGTAAGTCAACCACATAGATAAGACCTACCTCCTTGGTCACATGTTAATAAATTAATAGAAAGACTAAACAAAGAGATAGATGCTGTGCGCAAAAAGTTTCTGTATGTGAACTTAATAAATGTAAGCATGTTAGACTGGTCCATGCATACCAGCCATGGCCTTCATTTAAATCACAGTGGAAAACAATTTTTGGTTGAAGAAATCTGTCGCCTAGCAAATTTGAGTCACACTAGGCATAATATTGAAGCAGTCCAAGCACTTTAGACAAATGGTCATAAAGAAAGATGCGATGTCTTATAAAAAGGGCGAAAGACATTAGGGAAGTAGACTGTATCACAAAAAAATGTGATGCAGAATTAAATTGAAATGCACACTGAAGATTGTACACCAGAATGTACAGTCATTAACAAACAAAGTTGATGAAATAAATGTACTCCTCAACAGTGAATGGAAAGATGTTTCAGTGTTATGTTTCTGTGAGCATTGGTTACAAAATGAGTATTTTCATTACTTAAAAATGTTGCATTTTAACCTTGCAAACTGCCTTTGTAGAATGGAGTCAAATATGATGGAACTTGTATATATGTAAAAGAAAATGTAGCATCTTCTAATAATTTCCGGGTATGCAGCCGGATCCCGTCGACATTCTGCCACGATATTTCGGCCCAGAGACGTCCGGCCATCATCAGGTGAGTACACAACTACTGAAGAGCCCAGGCGCAGTCGCGGTATTTATGCCGAATCTCGCTCAAGCGAAATGTACTGGCATCCTACAGCGCATGCGTCAGGTGTTGACATGCGCAGCATAGCCGAGTTGTACGTGCTGCCCTCGGTGGTGAAAATAAAGGTTCATCTAGTCATTGAGTATCGAATGACACTGTCGATTCCGCTGTGATTGAATAGTTTTAATAACAGGATTCCAATTTTTATCCAGCTGAAAGCCGTTGTCACGATTTATAAGATTATTGGCAAGACGTATTTCCACTGATTCCTTGATTACGGAATCCCAAAAACCGGAAACCGGGGCTAAAATTTTTGTTCCATTGTATTCCATTGAATGTCCCAATGAAATACAGTGCTCTGCTACTGCCGATTTTGACGGTTGCCGCAGACGGGTGTATCTTTCATGTTCTATACATCGTTCATGGACCGTTCTTGTCGTCTGGCCAATATATGCAGAGCCACATTCACAGGGAATTTTGTAGACGCCTGCTTTCTTCAGTTGTAAATCGTCTTTAACGGATCCAACCAGGGCCCGGTTCTTTGCTGGTGGACGGAAGATAACCTTGATTTTATTTTTCTTCAGTAATCGGCCTATTTTCGAAGACACATTCCCGGCGTATGGAAGGAACGCAGTTGATTTAAAGTCGTCATCTGCGTCCTCAGTGCGTTGCTTCTTGTTATGATAGTTGCGCATGGCCTTCCTTATTTGGCGAGAAGTGTATCCATTCTCTTTGAAAACCTTCTCCAAGTGTTCTAATTCTGCGTGGAGGTTTTCATCATCCGATATTATATGCGCTCGATGTATTAAGGTACTGAGAACACCGGCTGTTCGTGCTGGGTGATGGCAGCTTGACGCCTGGAGATACAGATCTGTGTGAGTCGGTTTCCTGTACACAGAGTGTCCTAATGACCCATCAATTTTGCGGCGTACTAGCACGTCTAGAAATGGTAAAGTGCCCTCTTTTTCAATCTCCATCGTAAATTTGATGTTCTCATGTAATGAGTTTAAGTGATGAAGGAATTTCTCCAGTTCCTGTCTGCCATGAGGCCATACAGCAAAAGTATCATCTACGTACCGCCAGAAGACCGTAGGCTTTAAAACAGCAGACTCAAGTGCTTTCTCCTCAAAGTCCTCCATAAAGAGATTAGCTACCACAGGCGACAAAGGGCTCCCCATGGCGACGCCGTCTGTTTGTTCAAAGAATTCGTCATTGAATAAAAAGTACGTTGAGGAGAGTATATGTTCAAACAAGGCCGTCATTTCTGCACTCAATAAGTTACCAATAAGATGTAATGATTCCATTAAAGGCACTTTGGTAAAAAGTGAGACCACATCAAAGCTGACTAATAAATCCGAGCTGCCAAGCTTAACTTCCTTCAAGCGACTGACAAAATCCTCGGAATTACGTATATGGTGGCAACACTTACCCACATACGGCTTTAGTAATGAGGCCAGATATTTTGCTGTAGAATAGGTCGCAGCACCAATATTACTCACTATTAATCGTAGTGGGGCACCATCCTTGTGTATCTTCGGAAGACCGTAGAGTCTTGGTGGTACTGCATTGTGTGGTCTCAATCTCTTGATAACTTGTTCAGGTAGAGAACAGTCATTCAAAAGGGTAGTAGTTTTCCTTGATATTCGGCTTGTTGGGTCCTTTTTAATTCTACGGTACGTAGAATCATTTAGCTGACAATATATCTTCTCGTTGTAGGCTTCTCTTGTCAGAAGAACTGTGGCGTTACCCTTATCCGCAGGCAGTACGACTGTGCTAGTATCTTCTCTCAGGCTGCGAAGAGCAGCTCTTTCAGCTGGCGAGATGTTACTCCGTTGTGGCGCACATTTCAACAGCGTTCGGCAAGATTCACGTCGAATTTCGTCTGCAGAATCCACAGGGAGACGTCTAATGGCTTCCTCAATGGAACTGATGAAATCCGTTAAAGGCAGTGAGGCAGGTGTAGGAGCGAAGTTTAAACCTTTCGCAAGCACTGACATTGTCGCATCGTCAAAAGATTTCTCCGTGAGGTTCACCACGGATCGTCCAGAGATAGCTTCTTGCGGCTTTCGTGTTACGAGTTGGCTAAACTTCGCACTTTGCCTGTTCGTACTGTCCCTGTGAGCCCAGTCTGCCTTGGCGTTCCTTCCATACGCCGGGAATGTGTCTTCGAAAATAGGCCTATTACTGAAGAAAAATAAAATCAAGGTTATCTTCCGTCCACCAGCAAAGAACCGGGCCCTGGTTGGATCCGTTAAAGACGATTTACAACTGAAGAAAGCAGGCGTCTACAAAATTCCCTGTGAATGTGGCTCTGCATATATTGGCCAGACGACAAGAACGGTCCATGAACGATGTATAGAACATGAAAGATACACCCGTCTGCGGCAACCGTCAAAATCGGCAGTAGCAGAGCACTGTATTTCATTGGGACATTCAATGGAATACAATGGAACAAAAATTTTAGCCCCGGTTTCCGGTTTTTGGGATTCCGTAATCAAGGAATCAGTGGAAATACGTCTTGCCAATAATCTTATAAATCGTGACAACGGCTTTCAGCTGGATAAAAATTGGAATCCTGTTATTAAAACTATTCAATCACAGCGGAATCGACAGTGTCATTCGATACTCAATGACTAGATGAACCTTTATTTTCACCACCGAGGGCAGCACGTACAACTCGGCTATGCTGCGCATGTCAACACCTGACGCATGCGCTGTAGGATGCCAGTACATTTCGCTTGAGCGAGATTCGGCATAAATACCGCGACTGCACCTGGGCTCTTCAGTAGTTGTGTACTCACCTGATGATGGCCGGACGTCTCTGGGCCGAAATATCGTGGCAGAATGTCGACGGGATCCGGCTGCATATCCGGAAATTATTAGAAGAAGAAATACGCCGGGAAAATTTCAGAAGTCACAATGTAGCATCTGTTTGCAAACTTTGAAATCTCAGCTGTTGAGAGTTAATGTCTGAAAAAAACTATTATTTTATGTGTGTATAGATCTCGTGTTAGCAACATAAGTGTTTTTTTTTTCAAAAAATTGGACCTTGCAAACTTAAGACAACTGGGAAAACAGTGGTACTATGTGGTGATTTTAATATTGATTTTCTGTGCCATAGCCCTCACAGGGAAACGTTTTTAAATATTATAAAAGCCTGCAATCTTTGTGTGACTGTTAATTCTCCGGCACATGTAACAAAAACTAGTGTCACTTTCCTTGATCAGGTATCTGTAAACATGGACAGGTGTACATCAGAAAACTCGGCTGTAGTGACCACCTTTCAAAATTACTGACCATACCTGTAAATCACATTCGACCAGTATAGAAAATGTTATCCATAAAAGGATTTATAGTAGGAAAAATATGGAATACTTCCAGTTCCTAATCAGTGAACAATCTTGGAGAGAAGTATGATACCTCTATTACCAACGAAAAGGTGGAAAACGTTTTGAACATTTTAAAGCATAACTTTGACATAGCTTTTCCACAAAGGAAAGTGATTTACAAAAGCACGGATAGATTCAAAAACTGGATTACAACATGCATTAAAGTATCTTGTAAAAGGAAGTGGGAACTTTTCTTGCAGTCAAAAACTCACAGGAGTCTAGAATTTATTAATTATTTCAAAAAAATACAAGCTAGTTTTGAGACATGTCATAAAAGAGGCAAAAATTAAGAAAAATGACAAATATATTATGAAGTAATCCAATAAAACTAAGTCCATGTGGATAGCTGTGCAGGATCTTATGGGGAGGAAGACAACTCACAAAAATATTGTGATATCACATGATGGCAAGAATGTCACTGACCCTAGGGCAGTTGCAAACAGTTTCAATTCTTATTATTCAACTGTTGCTGGAAAATTAGTAAAGGAAAAATTTGGAAATCCACCTAATACAACATGGAAAGAGCTTTCATCTATTGAAATAAATAGTATATCCATGTACCTCAGTCCAGTAAGCCCAACAGAGCCCCTAAATACCATTAATTCACTGAAGAGTAAGTATTCATCTGGTATTGATGATATTCCAGATTATATTATAAAAATAACAGCAAGACAAATACTTTCGCCTTTATTGGTCATATGCAATTCATCCTTATCATCTGGTGTCTTCTCTTACCAACTGAAAATGGCAAAAGTAATACCCCTATATGAAAAAGGTGATCATAAATGTATGGCTAACTATAGGCTTGTGTCTCTATTGTCAGGGTTTTCGAAAATTATTGAAAAAGTTTCCCTTTCAAAACTAATTACATTCTTCGACAAGAATAATAATATTTCTGGATGTCAACATGGCTTCAGACCACAGCGACCAACTGAAACAGCCACTTTCAATCTGATAAACCATGTCTTAAATGCAGTGGACAACCACAGAAATATCTCAGGTTTATTCTTGGATCTAACAAAAGCTTTTGATGTGATTGATCATTCTGTACTCCTGAGGAAGCTTGACTGGTATGGTGTAAGAGGTGTGACAAATCAGTGGATTAAATCGTATTTGGAATATCGCTCTCAGGTAACTGAAATTAAGTACATGGAAGGAAATGAACTTCAGGTACACATTTCAGAATCATGGGCACTAAGTCATGGTGTTCCACAGGGCTCCATTTTAGGTCACTTTCTTTTTTGGTCTACATTAATGATTTCCCATCCCACATTAGGGATTCTGAACCAGTACTGTTTGCAGGTGACACCAGTCTATTGATTGAAGGGAATAAAGAAGAAAATCTTAATGCATCTGCAAAAGATAGTACAAAAGGAGTGTCTGAATGGTTTACCAGAAACAGGCTAATAGTTAATCCCCAAAAAACAGTACTCATGAATTTCCACATTGATCGAAATAAAAATCGGGCACAACATTTAATATGTATAGACAACCAAACATTGATGCTGTAAATTTCTTGGGATTCATATCCAGGAAAATCTCATATCACATCCCTAAATTCAAAACTAGCAAAAATGGGCTATGTAGTAAGAATTCTCTCCAACAATACTAGTGCAGAAACACTTAGGGCTGTATACTTAGCTTGTGTACATTCAGGACTGAAGTATGGTATCATTTTCTGCGGAAATGTACACCAGGCCATAACAATTTTCAGGAAACAAAAGGAAATTATAAGAATAATGTGTAGGAGTAATTTCACTACATAAAGGAAAACACTTGAGTGGATTTTATACTGTGTTTGACCACTTTTATTGTGCCGCACAAACACAATACATACATACGTTAACTCGGGAAGTGAACACTGGTTGTTTTCTCCAAAGAACCTCGCTCGCAAAGAGAATATTTTAGTGTCCTATCGACTATCGACTTGTCACTCCCACAAAGGAAATAAGCGAGCAGCAGAAAACCATGCGAAAAAAGAAAAAAAAGAAGCAATCCCCAAAACAAAGCAAACTGTAGTACACAAAGCATTTGGTAGTGGCTAATGCACAACTGTTTGCTACGGTTGGCAGTGGTAGTTCAAGACTGACCTCTACCAGTATCTTACGCAACTACAGTTCAGAACAGTGCCCATAATACCTGCATGCACAACTTTTATTTACAAAGCAGTTAGACTATGTACTGAACTGATTACTGTGATGACATAAGCCATTTTCTACCTTTTTTTCGATGAGCTGTGACAGATATTCTTACTCTGTCTTTAATGAAAGCCACAGCAAACGAATAAATGTGCGAGTTCTAGCGTAAATTTTAATTATAAGAGAAGTTTTTCAGACCGCCCTGATCGAGCCTGGCAGTGACTATATGTTTGACATCGTATTCTCGTAAATCACTGAGTAGACCTAAAAGTGAGCGAATACATTTTTTGAATCCTTTCTGAAAAGGTTACAAATGTCTTGATGATCCAATGACCATGCTCTCACAGCATTTGTAGAATTTGCGCAGACATTGTTCTTGTGCTTTGAATCGATTTCCGAATCCACATGCCATATGTTTATTGCTTTCAAACGTCCTTGATTTGAGGACATGTAAAGTATTATCAACCAGCTATATGAAGTCACTAACGTGTCTTTCTTCTGGCACTAAATACCGAACCACCTGACAAGTTGTGTGAGATAGCAATTCAGCTATAAACGCACTCTCTGTCTGTCTCTGCTCTTAACGGTGATGTGTTGCTGAGTTAACTTTGGGCACATTTCACCTCGCCACTGTCTAAAGGAAAAGGTCTCTCGAACACAGACTTCGTCACTGCCTTTTATTCTACGATAATGCCTTCCTCCAGCAAATGATTCCATAGCAGATTCGGAAAATGTGGGACAACTACACACGTTTTTGTGTGTTGCTAGGATGAGGCAGACAACTAATTACATGTGTCACACCAAGCTCGTTGCAAACGGAAATGTGTTTCGTCCCCATGTCTGCTACCCAAAATGCTACCTTATACTAATTACTGGTTAAGCTGACAATAAAAAAAAGTGAATTAGTCGTGCGTATTGGAACAAGGGCGGTATGGCCTCAGTTTACATTGTTGCCAGATGTATCCAAGATGGCGACGATGACGTCATCCAAGATGGCAGCATGTAGACTTGGCACCAGTGCATGACATCATCCAGGACTGTAGTTGTGACGTCTTTCAATATGGCTGATTTTGATGGCAAGTTTGAATTTTGGCGGAAAGATAGGTCAGTTGGGCTACCTCCACTAACCTAACCCCCCTCCCCCAGAAAAATGGTGGGGATTTCAAATTCCAACAGGATAATGCATCACACCACTGTTATCTCTACTAAGCTAAGAAAATCGCGATAAAATAGGTCACTTGGGCTACCCCCGCCAACCTAAGTCACCCTATTGCCACTTCTTCCTATAAACTGGCGCCAAGTTTGAATTAAGGCGGTAAACAAAGGTTAATATGCTTATCTCTACTAAGCTAAGAACATTGCGGAAAGATAACTCACTTGGCCTACACCCACCAACCACAGTCACCCAACAACCACTTCCTCCTAGAAACTGGCGCCAAGTTTGAATTTTGGTGCTAAAGAAAGGTCACTTGGGCTTTCTCTACCAACGTAAGAAAATCGCAGGAAGATACGTCACTTGGGCTACCCCCACTAACCTAAGTCACTCGATCGCCACCTCTTCCTAGGAATTGGTGCCAAGTTTGAATTCTGTTGGTAAAGAAAGGTCACTTGGGGTTTCTCTACCACCGTAACAAAATTGTGGGAAACAATGCTCACCTCCACTAACCTAAGTCACCCGACCGCCACCTCTTCCTAGGGATTGGTGGGAATTGGACTCAGCCTGCACTGGCTGCTGGAGAGACGGAGGAGTGTACGTTATTTATTTTGGAACAGTTCATTTATGGATGGAATATATTCATCGCAGTGATACAGAACACACGCTCTGACAGCATACAGACCTGCAAACTGCTCATAAGTAACTCATATATAATGCTCTACACATACGCTTGCCAATTGTAAACTGCCAAAATAACGCATTGCACAGCTGACAGACATACAAACCACTCGTAAATAATGCTATACATTTACGGCCAGAGAGCCAAACAACTCGTAAATTGTAAAAATAATAATCCATCTAAAATACTCTGCAAATATGCTTGCTAATCGTGAAATATCTAAATCACGCACCAGTCTTTATTTAAACAATTAGAGACAGCATCACCATCCAGTGTGTTCGCCAGGAGGTCCGCACTCCAACTGACCTAGTACACACAACAACCAGCAGAGGGCACTGTCGTCCAAGATGGCAACCATGACATCAGCTGATGATGCAAGTACAATTATCCAAGATGGCCTCAAACAGTGTGTTCACCACAAGGTCTTGGACCTAGTACTCAGTATCACCACCAGAGAGCACTGTCGTCCATTTCATGATGTAACCCAAGATTTGGGGGTAAATGGCGAGAAAACGACTCTGCCTGTGCTGAATATGAGTTTTTATTTTGTAGGCAGTGTCTCCACCATGAGATCTAGACTCCAACTGATCTAGTACACAATACTGCTACCAGAGGGCGCTGTCATCCCTCCTATGACATAATCCAAGATGGTGGTCTGTAGGGGGAAAATGGCGCGAAAATGACTCAGCCTGCGCTGGGCTGCTGGGGAGAGTAAGGAAGGAGTGCACTCTTTTTATTTTGGGACATTTTATTTAGGGATGGAGTGTATTTATCACACTGACACAAAACACTCGCCCTGATGTGCTTGGGGTCACAATACACAGTCTGCAGACAAGCAAACAACTCCTAATTTACCAAAAGAATTTCAGTACAGACATGCAGACTCCTCCAAAATAATGCAGCACAGTGATGTGTAGACACGGTCAGTAATCATAAACTGTCCAAATAACGCACAGCACAGCCTACAGACCCGCTCGCAAAATAATGCAATCAACACACACAAGCACCATCTACCACCCCCTGTCCACTAGAGCCGGCCATGGTGGCCGAGCGGTTCTAGGCGCTTCAGTCTGGAACTACATGACTGCTATGGTCACAGGTTCGAATCCTGCCTCGGGCATGGATGTATGTGATGTCCTTAGGTTAGTTAGGTTTAAGTAGTTCTAGGTTCTAGGGGACTGATGACCTCAGATGTTAAGTCCCATAGTGCTCAGAGCCATTTTAACGATTTCTTTTGTCCATTAGAGCACACAGGAGGTTAGCGGCAAGCCCCGCCAAGTGATGCGGCCATCAGCTGTCAAACTACACACATGTGCCCCCAGGCATGAGGCGGCGACATCCCTTTCATACTTGACACCAGAGAAAGTTCTATCGAAATACATGTTCACCTAGACACAGGTGCTGGTGTGACTGGCCAGGGATGTGCGCACTGTCGGAGTCACGAGCTGCCACCGGAAGCATGTGAAAGTTGGGTCTATTTTCAGGTATACAGCCACTGTTATACTGACATCACATAACTCCAAGGCGCAGCCCCTATATGTGAGACACCTCTGGGCAGCACGTGTCTTTACCGTTGATGACAGAGTAGCTACAAACCTTTGCAAATGCATCTAACAATGTTCTAAATCTTATACTCATGTCACATGACTATGTAAAAAACAAGAACTGAGTTGACCACGCGGAAATTGTATAGTGTCTTAGAAATAGTTAACGCTCGCTTTATTGATGTCTCAATTTGTATTCACGAAAATTCTTGCCCTAACAGAACCTGTTTACGAAAATAACACAGAATAACGTCGAATGCAGTCTTCCTCGTGGACCTAACGTGGTACCCACTCCATCGTGTGTTAACCTTACTGCTCTCAACATATGCAAATATTCTCACCACTATGTAGAGTCTCCAATGTCCCAGCACAAAGGATGTGATCGAATTTACCCGCCGAATTACTGTTGTCGTTGGCATCGAAGCACCATCCACCTTTTCTTTCTTTCTGAAGACGGGACTTTCAGCTGTAAAATTGTTTTGCACAGATCGTTAAATTGCATCTCGGGATGCACTCAGCCTCGTGACGCCAATTGAGGAGCTACTCGACAGAATAGTAGTGGCTCCGGTCAAAACAACCATCATAACGACCGGGAGAGCGGTGTGCTGACCACACGCCCCTCATATACTCATCCTCAACTGAGGATGATACGGCGGTCGGATGGTCCCGATGGGCCACTTGCGGCCTGAAGACGGAGTGGTTAAATTGCATTGACAGTTAAACCCGTAAAGTTGTCTATAGATCATCAAATACATACCACACTCACAAGGATATTGGAAGCCTGGAACATGTCTACCTGTGTAACTACAATGAAATATCACGATTGCTGCTACAGTCTGTCAGCGATTGATGTACAGGTAATGTCTCCTCTTGACAGCTGTGCTTCTGGAACCAATTTCAGTATCTGTAGCGCACATAATTTTCCACGTAAAAAATCTCTCTCATACCCCGCGGTTATCGATGTGCTGAATCTATACGTACGTCACGATAGCACACACAGTCATCCTCTGTAGTCATTCCACAACATAAACAACAATAATTTTACAATGCAATATGTAAATATTTTACAGATCATAAGCCACAGTAACTTTACGATGCAGTATATAAACATTTTACTCAAACAGTGCAGTTATCTTTTGTATCTGTACAGCACCCAAAAAAATTATGACGTACCTACACTCACATCGGCTATATGTCACGATGCTCCTTAGTCCTAAGAGAATATAGTTTCAACTTTCAAGTGAGAGTGAGTTGATACTGATCTAAAGCAAACATGCCCAAGAAGACGAAGGATGAAGATTCATCATCGTCCGATTCGCACAGGATTGCCTCGCTGCGATGTCTGTGGCTGGTCTTCGTGTTTTACGTCGCAGTTGGAGCAGATCTCCACCTTGGCTCCTCCGGCGTCCCAAACTTATTTTAGATTTGACTCGTTTTAAGAAGGATGGCACGCCAGATTTTACATTCCAGTCACTGTTTTTTAACATTTTAGATGTGCATCACGGTTTCACTGTCGTTTACACTGATGGCTCCAAACAGGAGAATTTCCTTGGCTGTTCTGTGGTGTTCCCTGATCATGTTACCCGGATTCGCCTCCCTGCTGAATATACCGTTTTCGCAGCGGAGCTCCACGCGATCCTGAAGGCACTGGAGCAGATGCATCGTGTTCGGGGCGATCGATTTCTTCTCTGCTCCGATTCTCTTAGTGCCTTACAATCACTGCAGAACCTATACCCGACTGAGGAGATGGTCCAGCTGATACAGGACCAACTGTATTTGCTCCAACAGCGGGGTAAAGAGGTATCCTTCTGCTGGGTGCCTGGTCATGTCGGCATATGGGGCAATGAACAGGCTGATCGGGCTGCCAAGGAGGCCTGCAGAGAGTCGGATGTGGTCCAGTGTCCTATCCCCTTGCAGTCAGTCATCGCTGCACTCCACAGGAAGTGCATGGAGTTGTGGGAGGACGAATGGCTGGCGGTGACGGCCAATAAACTGCGGTCGGTAAAGTCAACCACTCGGCCGTGGCGTTCCTCCTGCCGGTTGCTCAGGCGGGAAGAGGTGGCCCTCACACGTCTTCGGATCGGGCACTGTCCTCTCACACATAGCTTTTTATTACGGCGGGAGGATCCTCCGTTTTGTGATGCTTGTGGTGTGCACATCTCTGTCCGGCACATTTTAACAGACTGCATTTTATACCGTGATGCACGGGCAGAAGCACAAGTTGATGGGGATCTACCTTGTGTTTTAGCTAACGATGAGGCGTGTGTGTCTAGGGTTTTTAAGTTTTGTGATGTGTCTGGACTCTGGCCTAAACTTTTAGGCTGGAGGTTTTAGTGTGTTGCAGAGTGGCTGACTCCTCCCTTTTTTCCTTGCGGTCAGCCAGCCACTTCCATCTGCTACATTGTTTTAGCTCCCTCTACCATTTTCTTCCTGTGTTGTCCATGTTTTACTGCTGACGCCCTGCTTCATCCCACGCTTCGGTGTGGGTGAGCACATTTTTTCAATGATTGTTCCCCGTGTTGTATGTTCCGTTTTATGTCAATGTTCTGAGGTTTTTTTCTTGACACCCGTCTCACTATGATACTGGAGGGTGCTGAAGACCTTGCTGTCGTGCGCCCACAAAACCCCTCTACTACTACTACTACAGTCCTAAGGAAGCTCCGTCGACCTCTTCTGTCTTTCTACAGACGAGACTTTCAGCGGTAATAAACTATTTTACACTGATCGCCATATTGCAGCGACAACTAAACCTCGCAAAGTGCCATAAATATCGTCAAATACGGAAATACTCTTACTTAATTACACTGCTCTGCCACTGATGACAGGAGCTTGAATACAAGAACACAAGTATTTTCGCATGGTTTACCATAATATTATATCGTTTTCGCGGTACTCCTCGATATCAAGCACACAGCAGTAGCCTCCCGATCGCTCACACAACATAATCCTGAAGATATAGACTGGAAATTATTTCTCTACAAACCCGAAACTTAAGCTAGGTGGAGCGTGCTCTAGACCACTGAGTAACTAGAAAGAAACAGATGAAAAATGATATTTCCACCCACGAATACCGATTTCGCTGATGTAACAGATTCCAAATCATCCCTATAATTTACAAGCCAACTAAGTGTTTCTCATGTCTAGAGAACAAGCAAATGTCTCTTTCACCTGCAAGATGCACACCCCACAATTGATCTTCACTCAACTAAATAAAGGCGCGAAATCTGCAGAAGTAATCAACCAAACAATTTACATGGGAGGTAATAGCAGTCCAACGCAAACACACCTCCATATTCAATCTCGAATTTCCACTTGATCACGAAAGCTATCCAACACTTACTAAGTATTAGTTCGCTATTCGATCGTCTAGAGGATGGTAAAGTTAACTCAGATACATTCCCACAGTCCGACAGGCCTTTGCATTCAGACAGATGTTGCTGTTAACGGGAAACGTGAATCATTCCCACCACAAGCCATGCATACACAGAATCATTGTAGAAAACCGTCACATATATATTTTATCATTATACTTACAGTTAAATGTAACGATCGCAGTCTCAATTGAACGACATTCGAAATGAATGGAGTATTGGAAACACACCCTGCTGAAGACTGTGGCTCTGGAAACGGAAATATATGTACCTTCCTTATGACTGGACATAGTCATTTCCTTTACACAAACACATACTTTATAAACCTGATGCTCAAATGCGAACATATCGTGCATCCCCTACTACTAAGTATAATACTTTGTTAATAGATGATTGCCTATGATACAAAATAATACTGACCGAAAATCAACGATGGGTGTGCATGTCTCTTAGATTTCTTCCTGCGAGTGCTGCCACTGTGTCTTAGAAAGAGAGATGTAATTGGCCAAATGTTTAAAAAACCCTATCACAACAACTACTGCATGTTACTGTCACAAGCGATCTTGGTTCTACAAGTGCACACAAGCATACAACATTACCTCTCAATGAGGTGTTTTTTTTCAGACAAATACTGTGACAGTGATCCAGACTAACACGTAGCCCACGATGCAAACTCGTGATAAAATTACCACACTTTGAAGTTGATTCAGCTAAGGAACGTAGTATGTAAGCGGTATTTGCCACTCTTTCAAACAGATAATTCTATAGTATTTCCAGTGCATTCTGTCTCAAGACCATATCACTGGTTCTGCGATATATTCACTGTGTTATAGGCGATGACTGATTGAGAAGGCACACAAACAGTAGTAGTAGATGATGTGCCGATTGAGGTCATAAGAAAATGCACACTAGCTTCTCAGATCTCTAGTGTTAAGGTATCCACTAGAAATGATGTCCATGATTTGGAATTGGGTCTTTCCATTCAAGCACATACCTGCATTGGATCCTATTGACAATTTCTTTAATTATTACATCCACTACTCAATGATATTTCTGACACTCCCATATCTCGATACGAGTCACCTTTCCCGAACCTATCTGCTACAGTAAAATTCCAATGTGGTGTTAGTCACCCCCTATGCATCTTGCAACCGCTCCCATTTCTACAGATTTCCACATGAGATCGTTCCAATTTAAGTCGGAAATGAGTATAAGCCGGAGAAACCCGTATCCACCACCTTCTGCAACCCATGTAGAAACAGAACGACCTGAGTTACTGCAACAGGACCGTGTTTTGACCATTCGGTGAAAATGCATGCAATGGGGTATGTCTCCAAACTAGATACGGATACTACAGCCTGTAGCAGATCTGCGTGCATTCAAATCAGTCAGCCCAACATGCTATCATCGTTATTCTCCTCCCCCCAACAGAGAAAAATTACGAACTATAAAAGCTCAACTAACTTCATCCGATAAAGAAGTCACCTAGGCACCGATGCTGGCTTGATGATGCAAAGCTGCGCTGGGGCTCCAGTGCGGAGAAAGAAATTTTGGAATACTCCCCAGAATAGTGCAGTGTGCAGCCATCCAAGCATTCCTAACGGTATACACAGTCCCTCTCCGAATTTACACCTCAAACTGCTTCTGCTACTGCCTCCTGTGGGGCACAGTCCTATTAAATATACAGGCACTGCAGAGGCCACTTTGAAATTTGATCACCTATATTCTAGGCGAATGATCGTATCCCACTATACTAAGTCGCAAAAGACGCTCCCTCTGGTCCTGTTTAGTTGTTTGAAACACTGTTTTCTAACACGCTTTTGTACAATGCCAAACACGTCGTTTTTCTACCATGACGTCGAGGCCTGTGCCAGGTTCTAAACTGACATTAAGAAGTTCTGACCCACAGCCTTTCGCAGGAAACTAGACGTTGCACAGTGTAAATCACGTTCTTACGATGTGTACTATAACATGCAACACATCAGCTGATTTTAAATAGAATACACTTACAACATAAGGAAATCAGAAGAGTTTGCTCGCGTTGTGTAGAGTCTCCAAACTACAGTCCGAATGTGATTCATGAGCTCTGCATTTAGACTCGTCTCTCACACTGACGGAATAGCTGATAACTCTACGTTCCATTTCGACTGATTCCTCATATTGCACTCACGTACGCAATCAGTGTTTCGGTGCTATCCACCTCAGAAGCTCAAACAAGCGATGTCAGTCAGTCATTATGTGGTGACCAATAGCGTGCCAGTGCATGAATGGGATGGAAAAGACACCATCTATGTACTCTAATAATGAGCATCACGGTTGATAGCACAAACAATTTTACCAATTTTACAGTAACTTCAACACTGGCCAATGATGTGACAGCATGTTTCCCCAATTTCAGTATCATAGCTAAATCACCCCCTCTCCACTTTGCAAGTATCATTGCGAACATGGATAGATGACTGTGCAGTACGTCCATTCAGTATTAATTCTTGAACACATACATCATCAAAGTATACCAGACAGCGCTCCACATATTTCTTTCACATCGAGCATAGTGTTTAATTTACGATCTACCTTTCTGCATATGGGAGTCACAGAGCATTCTCGCTGTCTTAGGGTAAAATTAGAGAGTGAAAGACCCTTCTCACACTGCCAGTGACCTACCCACCCTGTAGCACCGTTAGCGAATTAATCTGCAACTGACCAGAAGAAGACTGCTCATAAAAATTAAAAAAATACTTCCATAAAACACTTGCTCCGCGTGATACGAGCACAATATAGCTTTCCGGAGACGTATAGTGTTCACTGTTCACATCCGATCACCGTTCAGAAATTATACGATGCCTGCATCAGGCCTATATAAAATGATCGTTAGTAGTGGGTGATACATCCTACAAGGAAACAGAAAATTACAAGTCATTCCATCAATAACTCTGTAAACAGCACATCTGTCAGGCAAATGTGTACGAGGGGATTGCAGTGCCTCACAAGCTCCTATCGCTAACTTAGTTATGACACTGAAGTCTCAATTTTACACCCAAGATGCGACAGGGAGGATGGAGTACATCGCATAAATCAAATTTCGTTTAGAGGTATGTGTCAAGTTTCATCACAAATGAGATGGAAGTCCTCTGATGTCCGACAGGTTTATCATTAACGATCGCAAGTAGACAGTGCTTTAAACCACATCCAGAACACGTGACTATATACGAGTGGAACACAGGCTATGTCACGCGACTTATTCATCCGGACAGAGCAATGGAAAAGAAATTGACCTGCAGCAACTTCTTCTTCTCTAGAACGCATCAGTCAAGCATTAAATCGTACCTCATTACAGCTCTATCTAAATCGACCACCCCATCCACTCTCTGTTATCCTTTAACACAGATGCAAGTAAGTTTAAAGGTGAATGGTTCCCTGTCCTCCTCCTAAAAAGCATCTAATACAGTAGTCAACTCGCATGCATTGCTGGTACCTCAACAGACATACAGCATAATGCTACCTCGACGGCTGCCTCCCTGATTCCCATTTCGATGTCGGTGTTTTCTCGGATTACTCCTGTTGCTGCCTACTTGTTCTCATGTACAAATTGATCAGTGCGAACCAGAAGATATGAAAGTACTTCCTCAATTTACTCGTGTTTCAAAGTATTTTTGGTCGGTTTATACCTATTCCCACCGAATACATCAATATATTTACAATATTAATTTGTGTTTGAGATTTTATTTCTCTAGACAAAATGTCACACACATTAACGAACATAAACAAGTACTATTGTGTACTAACATGTACTAACATACATAAACATGCACTAATGTGTACTCAGTTCTTGTTTTTTACGTAGTCACGTGACATGAGTGTAAGTTTGAGAACATTGTCAGATGCATTTGCGAAGGTTTATAGCCACTCTGTCATCAAGGGTAAAGACATGTGCTGCCCAAAGGTGTTTCACATACGGGGACTGCGCCTTGGAGATCTGTGACATCAGTATAACAGTGGCTGTATATCTGAAAATAGATGCAACTTTCACATGCGTCAGGTAGTGGCTCGCGATTGTGACAGTGCACGCATCCCTGTCCAGTCGCACCAGCACCTGTGTCTAGGTGAACATGTATTTCGATAGGAATTTCTCTGGTATCAAGTATGAAAGAGATGTCGCTGCCTCATGCCTGAGGGCACCTGTGTGTAGCCAGGATGAGATTTTCACTCTGCAGTGGAGTGTGTGCTGATATGAAACTTCCTGGCAGATTAAAACTGTGTGCCGGAACTCAAACTCGGGACCTTCGCCTTATGCGGGCAAATGCTCCACCAACTGAGCTACCCAAGTGTGTAGTTTGACAGCTGATGGCCACTTCACTTGCAGTGGCTTGTTGCTAACCTCCCATGCTCTCTAGTGGACAGGGGGTGGCCAATGGTGCTTGTGTATGTTGATTGCATTATTTTGCGAGTGGGTCTGTAGGCTGTGCTATGCATTATTTGGACAGTTTATGATTACTGACCGTGTCTACACATCACTGTGCTGCATTATTTAGGAGGAGTCTGCATGTCTGTACTGAAATTATTTCGGTAAATTAGGAGTTGTTTGCTTGTCTGCAGACTGTGTATTGTGACCCCAAGCACATCAGGACGAGTATTTTGTGTCAGTGTGATAAATATACTCCATCCCTAAATAAAATGTTGCAAAATAAATAGAATGCACTCCTTCCTTACTCTCCCCAGCAGCCCAGCGCAGGCTGAGTCATTTTTGCGCCATTTTCCCCCTTCAGACCACCATCTTGGATTATGCCACAGGAGGGATGACAGCACCCTCTGGTGGCAGTATTGTGTACTAGGTCAGCTGGAGTCTAGATCTCATGGTGGAGACACTGCCTGCAAAATAAAAACTCATATTCAGCACAGGCAGAGTCGTTCCCACCATTTACCCCCACCATCTTGGGTTACGTCATGGAATGGACAACAGTGCTCTCTGGTGGTGGTACTGAGTACTAGGTCCAGATCTTGTGGTGAACACACTGTCTGAAGCCATCTTGGATGACATCAGCTGATGTCATGGCTGCCATCTTGGACGGCAGTGCTCTCTGCTGGTTGTTGTGTGTACTAGGTCAGTTGGAGTGCGGACCTCCTGGCGAACACATTGGATGGTGGTGCTATCTGTGATTGTTTAAATAAAGACTGGTGCATGGTTTAGATATTTCACAATTAGCAAGCATGTTTGCAGAGTATTTTAGATGGATTATTATTTTGACAATTTACGAGTTGTTTGGCTCTCTGTATTGCATTATTTACGAGTGGTTTGCATGTCTGTGGACTGTGCAATGCATAATTTTGACAGTTTACAATTGGCAAGCGCATGTGTAGAGCATTATATATGAGTTATTTAGGAGTAGTTTGCAGGCCTGTATGCTGTGTGGCATGTCAGAGCTTGTGTTCTGTATCACTTTGATAAATATACTCCATCCATAAATGAACTGTTCCAAAATAAATAAAGTACACTCCTCCCTCTCTCCAGCAGCCAGTGCAGGTTGAGACCAATTCCCACCAATCCCTAGGAAGAGGTGGCGGTCGGTTGACTTAGGGTAGTAGAGGTGAGCTTTGGTTCCCACAATTTTGTTAGGTTGGTAGAGAAACCCTAAGTAACCTTTGTTTACCGCCTAAATTCAAACTTGGCGCCAGTTCATAGGAAGAAGTGACAGTTGGGTTACTTAGGTTAGTAGAAGTAGATCAAGTGAGTTATCTTCCCACAATTTTCTTAGTTTAGTAGAGATAACCATGGTGTGATGGATTGTCCTGCTGGAAGTTGAACTTCCTGCAATTTTTCTGGGGGAGGGGGTTTAGGTTAGTGGAGGTAGCCCAACTGACCAATCTTCCCGCCAAAATTCTAATTTGCCGCCAAAATACGCCATCTTGAATGACGTCATGACCGCCATCCTGGATGACGTCATGCACTGTTACCAAGTCTACACGCTGCCATCTTGTATGACGTCATCGCCGCCATCTTGGATACATCTGGAAACAATGGAAAGTGGGCTCATACTGTCCTTGCCCCAATAGTATTGTGTGACATTGTAAGAATTTCATACAAGAGGACAGCTGTCATGCCAAAACCATAATCAAAATGAACACGTCGTTTCCAACGGTAAAATAGGCTACTGACTGGAGCACCTGATACATTACTAACACCCTGTCTAGTTTTTGATCCAAGCGATCCTGCTGTCAATGTTCGTTTCGTCAAAGGCCAAATGCAAACAAGTTCCCTCTCAGTGAAAGTTTTAGCCTGTATTTTCATCATAATGAAAGCGTGTTTTAAAATGCTAGGACTGCAACTAAAAGAGCAGTTTCTCTAGGCCCTCAACGTCGAGACTGTCGGTAGATGATACGCGATTTTTTTCCTCATTGCAGCAGGCAGAGTGATGGCTTTACAAATGTCCTCATTACTCCACCGAACCCCTTTTGAGTCATTTAACAAACTTTTTATTTGATTAGGTGAAAATATTTATCCCAACACACGAGTAATTTCATTAGACACATGAGCCCCCGTATTAATCTCTTCCTTGTGCAGAAGTTGTTATGTTCTTGACAGCTGACCCCGAAGTTCTTTATTACGCGCTCGGAGTTGCTCACAGTTGTTCGTTTCCTTCTTTCTAACGCCTCTATAGCATTCATAAAAGTTACTATCTGTGCCAAAAGAAAGACTGTCATCCGTAAATAAGCCCTTATTAAGATGTTTCTTATTTGGTGACAGCTTTTCCAGAGTCTAGAGAGATCTTTCATGTAGTTCTCGTTTCTTATACCGTTTGCTTCTCGCTTCTGTTGCAGGTGACACATTGACAATCGCACTACTGCGCGGTAAATTGCACGACGGCACTACATGTGGCTTGAGCACTCTTTTTCGGAGCAAATTGAGCAATTCAGACCGTAAATACCTCTTGTAATCTGCCTCTGCGGAATGGCGTGAACATATTCGTGCATGCGCAACATATACGCTGTCTTTCATAGAACGTTTGGACAGCCGTAGTTTTGGTAATGTTTCATTACGCGGGAAACTGTGATACGTTATGTCAGTTCCCTTTATGTTCCTGTTGTAGGGAAACAACCCGTAACAGCACAACCTGGCATTGTAAAAATTAATTTTCGCACTAATTGATGCATTCTACACTGAGTATTTCACAGGACAAACCATTAACCATAATGCTGGTGAACGCAATGCTGATCCCACTGTCCTCAGTTCGTTAACTATGTAAGTTGCGAATCAAATCTCAATTTAATTACAGCAAAAACCGTAACACTCCCGAATCCGTTAAAGTTTCCACTGTTGACTGTACTTCCGAGGGAAAAACTCAATCAAAGTACTCCATCAAATGCAACAAGTGCGATATGCACCATGACTTACCTGTCAATGTGACCTTTCTTCATAGTTTGAGGATCAAAAGGTATGCCCTGTGGCGTATGGTGGGAAGTACATGTGTGGAGGGTGTGGGGGTGGGGGTGAGGGTGGCCGTGTACTCCGTAGTGGACAAGATTTTCTAATAGTCTGGCTCATCTCTAATTGCTGTCCAGCATTGATTTGGCGTCCGCTTTGTTGCACTGTGGCCTATCAATCAGCTGTTTTAATTTGCAGTATTATGCGTGAACCCTGTCGTTAATGTTTTAGCTGCGGCTGTTGAATCTGGAGACATTGGCTTGGTCTGACTTGAGGTACTCATGCAGTGGCAACCAGTTGTCATGTGCTAATGTGCCACAGCACATGATAAATAGAGCACTAAAATTCTGCCATTTCTCTTTCAATATGAGTCGGAAATCGCACTAACATCACACCATTTCTCTTTGAATATGTGCTCGTATGCAAATAAAATGGACGAAAACATCTTTCGCAGCGCTCTCTCCGAGGTAACTGGAAACCAGTGTAGAGTGCTGAAATGATGGTCAGCCATGCTACGATCAGCTTAGTGAAGGGACGCAGCTGTCTGTTTACAACTGTGTATGCTCTGATGTGACAGCATCCAATCTCGCGCTATGAGTACTACGTTGCTCAAAGCACAAGGTCGGTATTTTTCTTTGAAACTGCATGCAATGTCGAAGGGTGAAGTACGTGACGTTTTACAAGAACAGCTCTGGTACTGGGTCTCTGGGGGAGTGGTGAAATTCACTGAGTGGTACTTTGAATGCCTAGATTCGATTTCTGTTGCTTCCAACTTTTTTCATTTTGTGTTATTCCTCACACTGTTAAACAACTATTAATACAATTGGAAGTATTCAAACATTTCAATTTATTTACGAAATAGCTATGACTTTATTATTAAGAGATGCAATGCTCCGACAGTGATTTCTGCTCAGATGGCTGAAGTGGCGGTCGCTAACACATGCTTGTGTGGTGATGCTCGATCCAGGGGTAAGCTGGTTCGAATCCTGGTGGTGGAAACATTTTGGCCAGCGCAATAGTAGCTCAGTACTTTCGACCAGAGGGCTCGCTACACTTTGTAATAATAAAAAAACTAAGTGCAGTATTTAACGATCAGCATGACAGAGGGTCATAATATATCTGCTGAGACCAAATGCCGAGAACAACATTCGCTTAAAGTGGAAAATCTGGGTTTGAGTCCCGGTCCGGCAACAATTTTTATTGTCATCATTCCAATGTATGGCCGAAGGTGGTTCATATTCGCAGCTGTGAATACATTTCCTATATTCAATTTAGGTGCGATTGCTGCCCTTGCAAGTCAGAAGGTTAAAGATAGTCGTAAAAAAGGCGAGTGTAGGAGCAACTTTAGTATAGAAGTGTTTCTTTTCATATTGGGTACCACAGCAATGAATTTATTGACAGAAGGTGACATTTTCCACTTTTGCTGTATTCATTTTGTTTTTTCGCGACTAATTTCAGTCTGAAATTTCCTGGCATATTAAAACTGTGTGCCGGACCGAGACTCGAACTCGGGACCTTTGCCTTTCGCGGGCAAGTTCTCTACCAAATGAGCTACCCAAGCACGACTCACGACCCGTCCTCATAATTTTACTTCGGCCAGCACCTCGTCTCTAATTTCAGCGTTCCAGGCCATTCTCAAGTGATTTTGTGGTTCTGCAATAGAGAACTATGCCTAACGTATTGAAATGTCAGCGTCTTTAAATTTATCTTTTCTATTCATTCTGTTCACAAGTGCTGTCTTGTTGGTTTGACAATTTAAAATTTACAAAGGCGCGATACCTCTGTAAACGTCAAGCTGTCAAACCTACAAGACAGCATTTGTGAACAAAAACGAATAGAAAACACAAATTTAAAGACGCTGACATTTCAATACGTTAGGCATAGTTTTCTATTGCAGGACCACAAAATCACTTGAAAATGGCCTAGATGGCTGAAACTAGTGGAGAACAAATAAAATGAATACAGCAAACGTGGAAAATGCCACCTTCTTTTAGTATGAAAGTGTTTTATGTAGCTGATCTGCTAAAACGGACCTTTTCCAGTAGATCTTTTGGAGGAGGAAGTGAGATTTAAAGAGTTAGATACGTCTACTCCAATGATAAATCTAAAAATACAAGAGCGTGGGACGAGGCTTACCGATTTGGCTCGAACTATGGGAACAGAAGCAGGCAAATGCACCTTCCAAGTTCTAGAATATTGCGTCTTAGTTGGCCATAGGAAATGGTGAAAACGGTCTCTAAAAATGTAATTGTATAGTGAGAGGAGACTTCGTGCTGCGAAACTTGCAGTGGGGCGGCAGTTAATTGATTTAGCACAGATTGGAGATGTGGTGGCATGGGTTCGGTTCCCACCTGGTCCCATTATTTTTGTTTTACTTTATTCCTCGCAGTGTTAAATGAGTAATTATAAAATCTAAATATATTTCAACAGTTCAATTTATATACGTAACATTGGATTAATATTTTGAATTTAGTTACGATTACTGCCCTTATAAGTCAAAAGGCTATAGGTTATCACGTTGTAGTACATTTGTAAAATCTGGCCCGAGCCGCCACTAGTTGCGCCGATCACTAGTTGCTTACCAGCATTGGCTTGGCGAGTGCTTTGTTGCACTGTAGCCTGTCGATCAGCTGTTTTAATCTGAAGTAGTATGCATGAACCATGTCGTTAATGTTTTGCTTGTGGCACTTGAATCTGGAGGCTTTGGTTTGGTCTACTTGGGGTACTCATGGGACACCCTGAACATGCTGGTACCTGCAAATCCCAGCTCAGTGTTTGCGCTGGATGGAGTGTCCCATTCATCGAGCACCAATGGTGTGGCTGCAATCAAGTGTACTGATTTTGCATTTCTTGCCCATCCTGCACTTGACTGCCACGCCTGTCTGACGACACGCCAGTAAGTAAAATTAACTTCTGTAATGAAAGAAGTGTTCTCCTTTTATCTCACTCCAATACATTACTCGTCTCCAATTAAATTAATGAGTGCATGTACAAAGTCTATTTTGTCAAGTGTTCTCATAGTGCACATGAGGGAGAATTAGCATTATCCTTGTGTTTCTGAAGCAATCCTTCTTTTCCCTGCTTTTATATCTGTCTGAAATATGGTAACCTGAGTTTTGTTTTCATTTTACATTTCATGATAGGGTCTTGACTTTATTCAAGAAAAGGTGCAATACCACAGTTCGGAAATTATTTCTCAGAGAAACATGTTATCAGCAAAGCAATAACAATAATGCTTACGAATGACGTGGTTAATGAGCTTTTATGGATACTTACCCGGAATGACGACAGCACGAGCGGTGTCTGAGAGATCGTGTGTCACGCTGAGGCGATGCCAGGGGTCCAGTGCACCGTTGACGAAAACCACGTGACTTACGTTGGGGGAGCGACCACCGAAGTGAGTGTTAGTTGCCGACACCCCGTGGCTGGTGCGTTCCAGCGTAAACCTGTTGACAGGAAGAGAAATGGTTCAAATGGTTCTGAGCGCTATGGGACTTAACATCTGAGGTCATCAGTCCGCTAGAACTTAGAACCACTTAAACCTATCTAACCTGAGGACATCACACACATCCATTCCCGAGGCAGGATTCGAACCTGCGACTGTAGCGGTCGCGCTGTTCCAGACTGAAGCGCCTAGAACCGCTCGGCCACACCGGCCAGCCACAGGAAGAGACCATAGTGACATGTATACCTTTTCGTATGTGTTAGAAGTTTACACAATGTGCCCAGTTATCTTGATCACCCTAAATAACTTTTTGTCCAGAAGCAAAATGAAAAAATATATCAAGCAGAGGCTGTTTAGCTAAAAGGGGGACACTAACCAACATGACTGCCTTAGTTCGTTGTGAAGATGTGAACAGCAATATGTCTTTTTTAAATAGCGTCCTGTATTTTTAATCAGAAGCGCACTTCCTCTTCTATAGACCTGCCCATAAACGTATCACGTATTTATTCAGCATGGTTGCGAGAGGTAGACCATACCCTGCAGACACGTTGAAACACCAACAAATGGGATACGAGTAATTTCATTTACAGTGTGATCATGGGTATGCTCAAAAACCAAACTGTAGGTCTTTTTTCTCATTATGTCACAGCTGTACTTCGACCCATATCACTCTGTTGATTCCGTACAGCCAACTGGCACATACACGCCACTTCATTGCCACAACTTACATCAACGGTTGAGGGTTACGTTACCGCCTAGTACCGTTTCTACACCATTTACGCAGGACTTTCCGAAAGTGAGTTTCCTCACTGTTTTTGAAAGAGAAGATGGTACAAACGCCATAAGAATCCACACACATTACTGGTTCAGCAATGGAAGGGGTGTCAGCAGAGGAGGAATGATGCATGCGCAAAGCGCTGAAGAAGAGAGATTAGCAGCAGAGCGGCGTGCCCGAGATTATTCGATTACAAATCACGATGACGGAGGAACATGTACAGAGGGACATGTACTGACACCGTGGGACTAGTGTGTCTGTCATCCGTGAGCACCTATAGACCGTGTATAGAGAAGAGGTCATGTCTCGTAAAATACCTGGTCACTGGTGTTGCATGCTCAGTGAAGGAAGGCAGAGTATGGAGGATGAAGGTCGAAGTGGGCGTCACTCCACACCAACGAATGAAAGGAACATTGCTGGAGTACGGGACTTGGTGTTGGCGGACAGGAGCATAAAGTTGTCAGACGTGGTGTCCACACTGGGTATTGGCCGTGCTCAGGCTCATCACATTCTCCATGATATGTTGGGTTACCGAAAAGTGTCTGCGAAACGGGTGCCAAGAAACCCGACCCTGGATCACAAGAGTGCAAGAACGGGAATCAGTCACGATCACTTGCTGCAGTACGCACGACAGGGAAATGAGTTCCCATTGAGAAACATCACAGGCGATGAGACATGCGTGAATCAGTTTACCCCAGAATCCAAGGCCTCAATGACACGGGGGATGCAAAATGGTGTGATTCTCCTCGATTTCCTCTAGCAACGGACCATCAGTGTTGCACGCTACTGCAGCACCCTCGTAAAACTCAGGTCCACCATTCAACGAAGGAGATCGGGACTCTTGAATGACGTTGTTGTGATCTTGGACGACAACAAAACACCACACACAGCAAGGCTCACACAGTGTCAGATTCGTCACCTCGGATGGAAATGATTGGGTCACACAGCCTACAGCCTCACACCTGCCCACCGGACTCTCACCTGTTTCCTACATTGAAAGCTGCACTCTAAGGATGTCACTTCCAAAGCAATGACGAGGTGGAGCAAACTTTACGAAAATTCCTTGCATAGCAGGGCGCCAGTTGTTACCAGAGTGGTATCTTCAAACTGATAGCAAGCTACGACAAATCTCTCAATGTCAATGGCGAGTATGTCGAATAATCTAAGGAGCATATTTCATGACGCCATGGTGTATCTGTTTTTGGATATAAAGTTCCCACGTGAAAAACAACAGCGAAATTTACTTTGGGGACGTCCTTCGTGTACCGCTACAAAGCGACCCCTTTGCTCTAATAATGGTGCGACCAATATTTTGTACGGTCAGCTTAGTTAAAAGTTGTAGACTCTGCTCCAATCGATTATCGTTAAAGAGTCTTTCTAGAAATGAAAATTTAGAGGTACTCATTCGTTCATTTTTGAATTAATCCCGTGATATTATTCTGTTGTGCAGTCAATGTTAAGAGGACCACACGATGCCTATCTAACCTATCTAACCCATGTTAATTTAGACAAGTATTTGACCCATTTCTGAAAAAACTATTTGATGCATGACCTTAACATTTTTACTGTACGTTACATGATGCTAATAGAGTCAACTGTACTAAAATCTGCTTTATCCATTTTATAGTTTTTAAGAAAAACTTTTTTAAATTTATTAACAAAAATATTAATTTTTTTCTGCAGAAAATATTTTTTGTGAACTTCCTAATGCGGGAATATTAATGAATGTAGTACCAGAGGTGGCTTTTTATGTTATGCAGAGTCTCTGAAAATTTCATACTTTTATCTATGATAGTTTCTTATATAATGGGGCATACGTACTGAAAATTTTAGTTTGCGGGAAATTGACTTTAAAGAAAAATTTTTTGAAATTTGTTATTTTCAGTTAATTAAAACTGTCCTGTTGCATATGATGGACCTTCTTTGGCCTCTAGCAGGTCTTCTAGGTTCTTTTTCACCTTCCTGGATGTTTGTCTTGCTTTCTTGGCTATATTAGATGCAGACCTGTCTGCATCGGCTATCCTCATTTTATTGCAATGTTGCAGCCCGCTGATCATATTTTCACCAGGATTAATTCCCAGCTTTTTCAGTACCCAACACTTTCCAATATTACCACAATTCAACGTAATAACAGCATTATGAACTCCTAGTTTCATTGTATGCATGCCTGCA
The DNA here is from genome assembly GCF_021461395.2 of Schistocerca americana. Classification (NCBI taxonomy): domain Eukaryota; kingdom Metazoa; phylum Arthropoda; class Insecta; order Orthoptera; family Acrididae; genus Schistocerca; species Schistocerca americana. Next base: position 594,890,758 of record NC_060122.1, on the reverse strand, counting down.
ATTCAGTTTTAGGAAGGCGGTTCCAAATGATGCTGTTGAAACATTCATTTGCGTTCTGTGTCTGCCCATGCAGACATTTCCTTAGAAGGTCAAGACGAGCCAAGTCTCTGAAAATAGGCTTAATTGCTGTGATAACATCAGCAGGAAGAGAATGCTGGTGAGAATGAGATTCTCCAGTTGCCTGAGCCCTATTGTATTTGCACCACGAATTTTCTCCTGATGGACACAATCCATGACATGGCTTTTCATCAGTAGAGGACTTATGGAAGAATATGGCCCAAACATTTCTCTTCATTGCCTCCAGATTTTCTTTATTTCTCCTAATTGCCTGTCCATAGCATACCTGCAAGTTTTCTGTTTCAGTTTTAGTTAACCGACCCTGTCCGGTCAGCAATTTTTCATCTTCTAATTTTTTCCCTCTCATCTCAACAGTTAGTTTTCTCAGCCTTGTTCCCAAATGTTTTTGAACATTATTTTGCTAATAATGGCATCTCCATATGGCTTAGAGTTCGCCACATTGTTGTATGCCTTATTGTCACCAGCGCCCAAATATCTGGTGTACCGTATGCCTCTTGTTTCTACGGCGCGATGAAATATTTGTTGTACTCCATGAACTTCCATACCACCACTTGCTTCTCTAAAATTAGCCAGAGAGTTGTGTTCTTTATGTTCATTGACTTTACAACATTTGCAATATTTAGACATTATCTCTACGTCTAACACTTTACAGGTGTCTACACTCGTGGCAGTCACTACTCCATTCAGAGAAGTATGTCCCATTTTCTGCCAACTTTCATCAAGTGCAACTGCAATACCCGAACATCCATCATTTTCTTCCACTGCTTCCCTAGCAGCCAGTTTTCCTAAAAGCCATAAGTTCACTGAGCATTCGTCATACCCACACCCTGCCAACGTATCGCCACGTTGTGTACCGTGATTCGTCACTCCACACAACGCTTTTCCACTGTTCAGTCGTCCAATGTCTACGCTCCTTACACCAAGCGTGGCGTCGTTTTGCATTTACCGGCGTGATGTGTGGCTTATGAGCAGCCGCTCAACCATGAGATCTAAGTTTTCTCACCTCCCGCCTAACTGTGATAGTACTTGCAGTGGATCCTGATGCAGTTTGCAATTCCATTGTGATGGTATGGATAGATGTCTGCCTGTTACACATTACGACCCTCTTCAACTATCGGCGGTGTCTGTCAGTCAACAGACGAGATCGGCCTGTACGCTTTTGTGCTGTACATGTCCCTTCACGTTTCCATTTCACTATCACATCGGAAGCAGTGGACCTAGGGATGTTTAGGAGTGTGGAATCTCGCGTACAGACGTATGATATAAGTGACACCCAATCGCCTAACCCCAGTTGAGTTCTGCGGAGGGCCCCATTCTGCTCTCTCACGATTTCTAATAACTACTGAGGTCGCTGATATGGAGCACCTGGCAGTAGGTGGCAGCAAATTGCACCTAATACGAAAAACGTGCATTTCTCGGGTTGTCTGGTTACTTTTGATCACATAGCATATGTGGCTGGCCTTAAGCCGCATCCTATGTCAGCGACTGAAGTGACCGAGAGCAGGCGACATCTGAATTCGGGCTACTCCTGTTACAAACAGCAGCGGTGGGCAACATACCATCGCGTCCTGCGTGCGAGTGACGAACCCCGCTACAAGACAGCTGCTGGAGTCGACTGGCTGTTTCTATAAAACGGCGCCCATAAACCACAAAATATTGTATCTCGAGAGCAAGGCAGCAAAAGTAGCATCACTTAGGAAAATAAAGTGATGTGCTGTGCATGATATTTGCAGAGGTAGGACTCTTCTTACAGAATTTCATAATTTATAGCACTGACTACGAAGATCACCAGACTAATTCTTCAAATACACGTGGACGAGCAGAGATACTTTCCACTATCTAATCAGTGAATTAAAGACGAGTGTTTCGTATTTGACCACGAACTTTCGACAGCCGATGAGTGTTTAAGAATCGTTGACTAACGTAAATATCGGAAAATGAGTGGCATTTCTGATGAGGTGTCTGAGGTAATTTAACTACCAAATCACTGGTCTGTGTTCGTTTCTTGGTCGTAGCTTTTATTCAACCGATATTATTTTTGATGTGTACCATCCTAACACTAGATCTGTGTATTAAGTTTTATATGTACTCTGTACCCTGTATCCCAATGCATATTTCTTAAGTTCTTGGCAAAGTATTTGATTTTTAAGCGTTTACGCACCTATCTCAGGAACAACCAAGAAATTTTACTGATTTTTGTTTGTTGGGAACGTAATTCACCAGCAATGATTGTTAATGCCAAGTGTTTCAATTAATTTAAATAGTCTGCATAAATAAAGCATACAAAATTTTTGAAAGAAAGTTTAAATGGTTTGTGAAATTATTTGGCTAAAAGCAAGAAATAGAACAGATTAGAAAAACATCTGATACAGTTCATTTGCTGTACACGATTTCGAGCATCATTCAAAGGTACGTCAAGTGATTCTCTAATCTACTTTATTTCTTTTACACACATCATTTCACATAACATTTGACAAATTTTTTTTCATTTTTTTATTTTCAAGTTTTACTCAGAAAGCATGATATTAATGACACCTCATTTGCTGTCCTAGTGTCTTCTGTTCTCGAAATGTCTAAATTAAGATTCTTTTTTCGAAGGAAGCCTTTAAGCAAGTTAAATATCTTTTTATGCACAAAACAGCTAGGCCGTGAAGAAATGAACTTTTTGACACCTTCATTTACATAGCCAACAGCAGCTGTTCGTGAAATATTTCAATTTCTCATCAAATCATTAAGTAAATTTTCCTTAATTATCCTGATTACTTTCAACCAAATAAATATTTTCTTTTTGCGAAGCTAGACCTCACGCTGGTCACTTTGATATCTCATTTGCACATTTCTCTTTCTTTATTGGCCTATGAAAATTCTGACAGACACTCATTGTGTAATTTAACATTTGACCAAGACCTATCAAGTGTTAATCATACAACAAAATACGTCCTCTTTGCGTACTGTCATTTGCAGAAAGCGTTGTTTCGAAATCTTGAATCGTATATGAAATTGACGATTATTATGACCACTATTTGTGATGTGCAGGGACAGAATTGGGTGCTCCACGTGCGGCCCATATGCCACATTCACAATCCAAAATCTCGTGAAGTAAGAGACATATCGTTCTGTTCTCAGGTTTAAATATAATTTAGATATCTTCGCTACATTTTATACACAGACGTGCAAGACGTAAATGAACTATATGCAAAGTGTATGCGATGCGTTTTTACCTCTGCAAACGCTTAAAAATGTCGTGCAGTCATTTACTTAGTTTCGTGCAGTACAGTAACTACGGTCAATAACAAAAAAAAATTCAGTCCTTTGCCGAGCGAAGAGGTCAAGCAGTGTGATGAGAAAGCATCATTTTTTTTACCAAATAGTTTTCTGAAGATTTTATAATATGTATTTCACAGCCGCTGGGGCGTTCGCTCCAGTGCTTTGCTGAGAAACTTTCACTAACCTGACCGAGATAGTTCGGAAACAGTGAAGTTGAAATGTCAGAGACGCCATTTCCTTAAATAATTTCAGATCAAAACAGAGCTATACTTTTGGCTCTGATGATAAATATCAGGAAGCAAAGATTCTGTGCAGGAAACCTCTTACGACGTGTATAAACTGTTATTGTAAACTTTTATTGTATTACCCCCTAAGGTACTCTGTTGGCATCAGATTGTCATTCCTTCAAAATCGATACTGATTTTCGAGGAATGTATCACTTTTACATTCGATAGCGCCAGGTAGTGGAGGAATGAACCTATAGCATCCCAACTCTCCAGCAAGAATAGTAATTTTTTACCGTTCTTCAGCGTTCCCTAGTTGCTTCAAAATTCATGGAGGTATAAATGTATTATGTAGTAGTGACAAGCATGTTACTATGCTACGTTTTTTCATGTTATTCTCTCGTTTCTCAGGTTGGAAACAACTTTTGCGCCACAAGTTTCGTAAAGTATGGTATTTCGATTTCCATTGTTGATATTCCGTGAGTGTGCTCCTGGAGATGTGTTTGCCCGATCCCCATATTCGAATTTTATTTTTCCGGCGTTTTTCAGCCAAATTTGTTATTACACTTCACTTGCCATTCTCACTGTTTGTTGAATGTGCGTGTTTACTGCATCGTCGTATTCCCAAGTGTACCTGTGTCTTTATCTTCCATCTTTAGTTTGTGTAGTGAGACCTGATATTTATTGTGTGTGTGTGTGTGTGTGTGTGTGTGTGTGTGTGTGTGTGTATGCGTGTGTTTGTGTTTTGTTATGTGTGAATGTCTTACTCTTCATGTGTGTGTTTGTGAAACAGACAAACAGAGAGAGAGAGAGAGAGAGAGAGAGAGAGAGAGAGAGAGAGAGAGGATTAATTAATTATTTATTGTGGTTATATTCCACATTTCTGTTTCTTATTGCTTTAGTGACTAACATTATCAGTGAGTTGTTGTTTATGTTGGTTTAGTCATTAATTACTTTTTTTATCATGTTAACAGAATCTTCCGTCGGTTCTTGGTAGAACAACATTATAATAAATGAAAAGCACTAGTTTGCTTTTGTTCTACAACATTACTTTTATTGTGTTAACCAGTTTTCGGCTTACAAGGCCATCTTCAGACATTTACTGAGTATTGTTACCAAAGAAGTTACAGTGTTTGCAAACAACATTGGAAGAAAAGTAACACTTCTAGAATGAAGCAGAAACATATAGTAAGTAGTATATTTGACAGTGTGGTGGTAATGCAATGAAAAAGTAAAAAATTGAACATTCAATAAATAAAAATGGAGTAGACAGGAAAAACAGCATGCCCACATAATAGTTTCTATTAATAAACAAACTAATAAAATAAAATAAAATTAGTACTTGACAAGGCTATATCGGGAGGTATAAAACGTGGAGAGTGATACACAAACCAATTAAAAGAAGAAACAATTATTAATTACAGAATACATAAGGAACTTAAACAATATCAGTAACATAAACAGAAATAAACAGATGCAGGAAAATGGAGGCATTTGGGGGAACATACAGTAAATGCAATCTTTGAGAGTGTGGTGGTACTGCATTTTAACATAACACTATATTCAAAACAGTGGCTATGTAACAGTTTGCATTAAATAAATGAACAAAGTAAAATGCGAACAATATTTGATGAGACAACTACAAGAGGTGTTAAACATGGACAGTAATACAAGTACAAATTAAAAAGAAGGCTTAACTATTGAAACTACAATCTACATGGAATACATAGACAACTTCGATAAAACAAGAGAACTTAAAGAATACAGGAAAATGGGAATATGTAGGAACACACAGTGTGGGAAGTAATGAACAACAGAGATGATTGTATAAAGTTTAGGAGAGGGGAAGTGTTGAGCTGTGTCTTGTCATTTATGATTAGATCTGGACTGTGAACAAGATGTTTTTTAATTTCCAGAGCTTCCAGCAGGTTGAGTTTATGACCTTTGTTTGCTAAGTGAAGTACGTGGGGCACTGGCTGGTAGTTGTGACCCTCACTCAGTACATGCTCAGCAAATGTGGAGGCAGAATTTTGCAACCTCCAGCTGCGTTCATGTTCAGCCAGCCTAGTTGCTTTGTATCTGCCTGACTGACCGATGTAAAATCTGCCACAATCAGAACAGGTGATTTTGTATACCCCACTGTTGGCTAATAACTGGATCTTATATTTGCTATTACAAACACATTGGGCTGTCGTGTTCTTAACATAGTAGGAAATCCTATACTTGCAGGCTTTCAGTGCTTTGGCAACAATCTGTGATACCTCACCTAGAAATGGGAGTGTACACCATTTCATGCAGACATCGTCATTTTCTATTTGTAGTTCACTGTTGCTGTTTGAGTTTACGGAGCAGTGAGTGGAGCTGTGGACTGTAAAAAATGGAGTGTCAATTGGAGAAATCGGAACATTTCCGTCATATTCTTCTGTTTAAGTTCAATAGAGAGGTGACAGGAGTGGAGGCAATCAGAAACATCTGCGCCATGTCTGAGGGTAATGCCATTGGACAGAGCCCGGGAACGAAATGATCTTCTATGTTAGGAAAGGATGTTTTTGACATTAGTGACTCTCCACGTTCAGGAAGACCTTGGGGTTTGCTGATGATCGTATAAAGGCATTAATCAACAGTGATCTAAGTCAATGTACTCGAGAAAAGGCAAATGTGATGACCTGTGAACATCCTACCATCGAGTGATATTTGCATTCAATGGATAAGGTTCAAAAATCGAGTGCATAGATACTGCATGCTCTAAGCCAAAACCACGAAAATCAGTGGGCGGCCACATGGGCATGTTCCCTTTCAGTCATCAATTGGCTCGTGAACAACACAGACCATTCCAGTCCACTATCGTTACTGTTGACTAGAAATCGTATCTTTCTCCTAACACAAGGAAAAGAAAGGAATGTTTGAGAGAGCCAAAAAAAGTACGCTACTGGCCATTAAAATTGCTACACCACGAAGATGACGTGCTACGGACGCGACATTTAACCGACAGGAAGATGCTGTGATATGCAAATGATTAGCCTTTCAGAACATTCACACAAGGCTGGCGCCGATGGCGACATCTATAACGTGTTGACATGAGGAAAGTTTCCAACCGATTTCTCGTACACAAACAGCAGTTGACCGGCGTTGCCTGGTGAAGCGTTGTTGTGATGCCACGTGTAAGGAGGGAATTGCGTACCATCACGTTTCCGACTTTGATAAAGGTCGGATTGTAGCCTATCGCGATTGCGGTTTATCGTATCGCGACATTGCTGCTCGCGTTGGTCGAGATACAATGACTATTAGCAAAATATGGAATCGGTGGGTTCAGGAGGGTAATACGGAACGCCGTGCTGGATCCCAACGGCCTCGTATCGCTAGCAGTCGAGATGACAGGCATCTTATCCGCATGGCTGTAACGGATCGTGCAGCCACGTCTCGATACCTGAGTCAACAGGTGGGGACGTTTGAAAGACAACAACCATCTGCACGAACAGTTCGACGACGTTTGCAGCAGTGTGGATTATCAGCTCGGAGACCATGGTTGCGGTTACCCTTGACGCTGCATCACAGACAGGAGCGCCTGCGATGGTGTACTCAACGACGAACCTGGATGCATGAATGGCAAAACGTCGTTTTTTCGGATGAATCCAGGTTCTGTTTACAGCATCATGATGATCGCATCCGTGTTTGGTGACATCGCGGTGAACGCACATTGGAAGCGTGTATTCGTCATCACCATACTGGCGTACTACCCGGCATGATGGTATGGGGTGCCATTGGTTACACGTCTCGGTCATCTCTTGTTCGCATTGACGGCACTTTGAACAGTGGACGTTACGTTTCAGATGTGTTACGACCCGTGGCTCTACCCTTCATTCGATCCCTGCGAAACCCTACATTTCAGCAGAATAATACACGACCGCATGTTGCAGGTACTGTACGGGCCTTTCTGGATACAGAAAATGTTCGACTGCTGCCCTGGCCAGCACATTCTCCAGATCTCTCACCAACTGAAAACGTCTGGTGAATGGTGGCCGAGCAACTGGCTCGTCACAATACGCCAGTCACTACTCTTGATGGACTGTGGTATCGTGTTGAAGCTGCATGGGCAGCTGTACCTTTACACGTTATCCAAGCTGTGTTTGACCCAATGCCCAGCAGTTCAAGGCAAGGCCGTTATTACGACCAGAGGTGGTTGTTCTGGGTACTGATTTCTCAGGATATATGCACCCAAACTGGAGGAAAATGTAGTCACATGTCAGTTCTAGTATGATATATTTTTTCAATGAATATCCATTTATCATCTGTATTTCTTCTTGGTGTAGCAATTTTAATGGCCACTAGTGTAGTATGGGCAGAGGTTATACTTGACAATCAGACTAAACTATTAATTTCATTGTGCCACGAACTGCTTCCCCGAGGTATAACCATCACTACTGACATTTATTGGCAACAACTGACACGTTTTGCAGACGCAATCAAAGAACAATGACCAGGAACACTGCTTGAAGTGATGCTGCTCCACGATATCACCGGCCCACATTTTGCTAGACTGCCAAAAGACTCTATACAGAAGTTGAATTCTGAAGTCATTCCTCACCCACTTTATTCACCTGATGTTCCGCCCTCAGATTTTCATCTTTTCCGTTATCGAGCAGCCTTCAAGAAATTTATTTCTAGGATAAAAGTGCGCGCCGGACAAGGCTTGAGGAGTTCTTCACCTCAAAACCACGTGATTTCTGCAATTGCAGAGTCGAACCCCAGCGTTGGCAGACTGCTGTAAACAGCGAAGGATAGTATAATATTGATGACTGAAGTCTTTGTTATGTGTATCTGTTGTTTTTAGTACGGAAAAGCGCTACAACTTTTGCACCAAGTCAACACAACCATTATAAACCTGAAGTTGCGTCTCTACTGACGTGAAACTGGTAGTTACGAATAAAGCTCCTTCATACAGGTACGTGGCCTTTGGAAACACCTCATCATTCTTGACATTTTAAATTGTTATAATTTTTAGGCTAATTTGAAGGGGTATTGAGTGTTTTTTATTGTTATTCACAATATCTCCGAGCTGTGATTGACCCCCCCCCCCCACCCCCCCTGAAAGTTGTTTGTAGCAATTACCAAAGCAATCATTGGCGCACATGAAGATCTGCAAACGTCTGATGTTACGAACTCGTACAATTTGACATACCAGTTCGCTAATCAGCACTTAACATTGTTATTTTACTGTAAATGGTGTGGATCACGACACAGATGACCGTAGTACAGCCTTAATCACCTACAACGTCAACTTTAAGTTGGTGTAGAAAACGTCTTGAATCAGGCATAATGTTTCGGCTCAATAGTTTTCAAATCTGCATAAAGTCAGAAACCAAATGATACACTACTGGCCATTAAAATTTCTACACCAAGAAGAAATGCAGATGATAAACGGGTATTCATTGTCAAATATTTTACACTAGAACTGACATGTGATTACATTTTCACACGATTTGGGTGCATAGATCCTAAGAAATCAGTACCCAGAACAACCACCTCTGGTCGTAATAACGGCCTTGATACGCCTGGGCATTGAGTCAAACAGAGCTTGGATGGCGTGTACAGGTACAGCTGCCCATGCTACTTCAACACGATACCACAATTCATCAAGAGTAGTGACTGGCGTATTGTGACGAGCCAGTTGCTCGGCCACCATTCACCAGACGTTTTCAGTTGGTGAGAGATCTGGAGAATGTGCTGGCCAGGGCAGCAGTCGAACATCTTCTGTATTCAGAAAGGCCCGTACGGGACCTGCAACATGCGGTCGTGTATTATTCTGCTGAAATGTAGGGTTTCGCAGGGATCGAATGAAGGGTAGAGCCACGGGTCGTAACACATCTGAAATGTAACGTCCACTGTTCAAAGTGCCGTAAATGTGAACAAGAGATAACCGAGACGTGTAACCAATGGCACCCCATACCATCACGCCGGGTGATACGCCAGTATGGCGATGACGAATACACGCTTCCAATGTACGTTCACTGCGATGTCACCAAACACGGATGCGACCATCATGATGCTGCAAAAAGAACCTGGATTCATCCGAAAAAACGACGTTTTGCCATTCGTGCACCCAGGTTCGTCGTTGAGTACACCATCGCAGGCGCTCCTGTCTGTGATACAGCGTCAAGGGTAACCGGAGCCATGGTCACCGAGCAGATAATCCATGCTGCTGCAAACGTCGCCGAACTGTTCGTGCAGATGGTTGTTGCCTTGCAAACATCACCACCTGTTGACTTAGGTATCGAGACGTGGCTGCACGATCCGTTACAGCCATGCGGATAAGATGCCTGTCATCTCGACTGCTAGTGATACGAGGCCGTTGGGATTCAGCACGGCGTTCCGTATTACACTCCTGAATCCACCGATTCCATATTCTGCTAACAGTCATTTGATCTCAACCAACGAAAGCAGTAATGTTGCGATACGATAAACCGCAATCGCGATAGGCTACAATCCGACCTTTATCAAAGTCGGAAACGTGATGGTATGCATTTCCCTCCTTACACGAGGCAGCACAACAACGTTTCACCAGGCAACGCCGGTCAACTGCTGTTTGTGTATGAGAAATCGGTTGGAAACTTTCCTCATCTCAGCACGTTGTAGGTGTTGCCACCGGGGCCAATGTTGTGTGAATGCTCTGAAAAGCTAATCATTTGCATATCACAGCATCTTCTTCCTGCCGGTTAAATTTCGCGTCTGTAGCACGTCATCTTCGTGGTGTAGTAATTTTAATGGCCAGTAGTGTAGGAAAGAAAATTTTTCTTTCGATGTGACAAGAAAATTTATCTCTGTTATGCCATGTGTTAATTACACTAAAATGGGTATGCTTTTGCTTTTTAAGTGGCATATACGCTGCCCCACTACTAGCCATCCTTCACGCGATCCAGTTTCACAGTTTCTTTGTGGAGGCGTGAAACAAGTGAAGTACTCTTTCTTGCAGACTTCTATCAGTACGAAGTAATAAAGGAAAAAGGATTATTTTAAATTTTGGATTTTCTGTTATCTGTGTTTCATTTATAAGATAAACAGTGGCCAAAAATAACTGAAGAACCAATTACTTACTCTGGTCCAAATACGGCTTCACAGATACCCCCACTGAAGGAGACGCCTATTCTGTGGCCGAATGGCTGCTTATCAGAATCCGTCGTCACGAAGTAGCCAAATTCTGTACACGTCTGGTATAGCCACTGTCTTGCTGTGAACAAACATCAGTAATATATATGTCATTACTCACAGCTGTTCACCCTTCAGTCGTATATACTATTGATTAATTTGCAAAATTATAAATACAGAGTGCGTTACAGGCACGTCTACAACCGCGGGGGGTGGTTGTTCACTACAAAAAAAAAAAAAAAGAAAAAAGTGCTCATAAATATACATACAAAAGCTACTGTTTTTGTGTTTTTAAGAACAGGACGTTTCACAAAGTACTCAAGTTATAAACCGTACGAAATATTCAAAATAAGCTCAACAGTGAAATTTTTAGTCGCCCCTTTAAAACAGCAGACTGTTCGGTTTTGGAAGGCTGTGATTGGTATGGAAGCGGTCAGCGAACCGCCACCATTGACTTAAGTCATGGCAGTGGCCTTGATTGTATGGTACCAACGCCTTAATATGGGTCGATGTGCTGACGTGACAGAATGACAAAAATAAAAAGAACTACGTTTTGTGTTTGCATGTACCTGTTACATACCGCGAATAAAAATATCCTAATTGTTGGTGGCGCAACGTAGACCGTTCAATGTGTATACAAAGAACGGTGTACGACTCGCATCCCTGAAACACAGCGTGAAATCTGTGGTGGTAAAAAGATCCTAGCCGACGAGGACGCCAGATGAGTGTCTCGCTTTGTCAATGTCAGTCGGTTCCAAACCCCATAAATATTTCTGCTTTTAATGAATACACATCTATATCAACCAGTATCTCAGTGAACATTGCAAAACAACTGTATATGTTGCAGGTTTAGAGAGGATACCTCGCGAAACGCCATTGCCCACAATAGCACATAAAACGGCATGTCTTCAGTAGGCTAAACAATACAGAAACTGGACAGTAGGTGACTCTATTCGGAAAGAACAAATTCCGACCTCTACCGCGTTTAGGAAGTGGAGGTATTCATTAGCAACAAATGAAAATTTGCACTGAGGCTGTAATTCGAGCCTGGGTCGATTGCTTACTAGTCAGATGCGTTAACCATCAACGCCAAGGCGGCACAACGGTTACAGGTAACTGCACGGACTACATAAGCTCGCCTCCCCTCTTGGTCCAAATTCCCATTTACCGCACACTACAAACATAGCATCCCCTAGCCCTCTGTCCTCATTTTGTTCGTCGCATCATGCACAGTCCCGCATGAGGTCCGACGAAGAGTGCTCTGCACTGAATGATCATATTAGCCTTCATGGCGCATACGAGTGGTGCAGAGCACTCATAGCCGGGACTGGGATTGATGTGACCAACAAACGACAAAGGGCTAGGGGCTGCTACATTTTTAGTGTGCGGCAAACGGGAATTTGGATTGTGACGGGAGGCGCGCTTGGGTAGTCCGTGCAGTTGTATCTGCCTAGCAAGCAGGAGACCTTGGTTGGAATCCTGGTCTCGGTACAAATTTCAATTTGGACAATGAATTCTTTCGTTGCCCAAATGCGACAGAGCTCGGAATTTCTCCTTTCTGAACATATTCTATGTCCGGCCGCGGGATCAAACACAGAAATTGTGTCTGTTCTTTCGGAAATGTCCTAAAGACTATACACCACTCATATGGATATAAGTAGCTGCCTGTGTTGTCCGACGAGTCGCGATGTAGCCAGTTTCCAAATGATGCAGTGTGCTGAATGCTTCGGCGGCTCAATGAGGTGTTTAACTCACAATGCCTGGAGGACGTAGTTCAGATCTGATATGGCACTGTGAAGTTTTGCTTGTGTTTTTCGTGCCTTGACGTGAGCCCACTCATTCAAGATAACATGAACATGAACCAGGACGGGTATTTCAACGTTATCGGTGATCAGGTTTTGCCCTTTCTCCTACATATTCATGGTGGGTATGCTGTCTTCCAAGATGGACACAGCCATGGTCACACGCCTACGTCGTTATGTTCTCGGTTTGAAGAACACTCAGGCACCTATTGTACTACGTTAACCTTTAAATACTCTGATGAGCCAGAACATTATGACCACCTCCCTAATAGTCATTTTCCACGGGTAACAACGGCGACGCGTCGTGGTGTGAAAGCAATGAGGTCTTGGCAAGTCGCTGGAGGGAGTTGGCACCACATCTGCACACACAAGTCACCTAATTCGCGTAAACTCAGGGCAGTGTTCGATCAGGTCCAGATCTAGCGAGTTGCAGGGCCAGCACATTAAGTGGAACTCGCCACTGTCTTCCTCGAACCACTCCATCACACACCTGGCCTTGTGACCTGGCGCATCATCTTGATGAAAAAAGCCACTGCCATCGGGAAACATGATCGTCATGAAGAGGTGTACGGTGGTCATCACCAGCGTATGATACTCCTTGGCTGTCATGGTACCTTGCACGAGCTCCACTGGACCCATGGATGCCCACATGAATGTTCTCCAGAGCATAGTGTAGCCGCCGCCGTCTTATCTCCATCCCCAGTACAGGTGTCAAAGAACTATTCACCTGGAAGACGGCCGATTCGCTCTCTCCCATCGGCGTAATGAAGAAGATATCGGGAGTCATCAGACCATGCTACGCTCTGCTACTGTGCCAACGTCCAGTGACGATGGTCATGTGCCCATTTCAGTCGTAGTAGCCGATGTCATGATGTTAACATTGGGGTTATTCATGGGTCGTTGCCTGCAGAGGCCCATCATTAGAACTGTTCGATGCACTGTGTGCTCAGACACACTTGTACTCTACCCAGAATTTAAGTCTAATATTAGTTCCGCAGCATTTCACCACCTGTCCGACATCTGTAATGAGGGATGGCTGCCCAAACTCACGAAGTTTGGACGTGTTTCTCTACGTGTTGAAGACACTCACCACAGCACTCCAGACAAGTCGCTTAGTTTACGAAATGCTCGTGCCGAGCTTCCGGGTCATCACAATCTGCCCACGGTCGAACTCCGATAGATCGCGCGCCTTCCCCATTCTACACAAGGTCAGCACGCCCATACTAGATGCATCGTGTGTGTGTCTGACTAGCAGTCATTCCTCTCCAGGTGACAATGAAAATTTATGGCTAGCCAGGACTCGAACCCAGATTTAGCGCTTCACACAAACGGTCGCCTTAAGCGCTTTGGCTTTCCGTGCACGACTCACACCCCGACCCAAACTTCCGTATGTTATCGTTCCTGGGTCACAATCTGTACTTGTTCACACATTATACAGGGTGTTACAAAAAGGTACGGCCAAACTTTCAGGAAACATTCCTCACACACAAAGAAAGAAAATATGTTATGTGGACATGTGTCCGGAAACGCTTACTTTCCGTGTTAGATCTCATTTTATTACTTCTCTTCAAATCACCTTAATCATGGAATGGAAACACACAGCAACAGAACGTACCAGTGTGACTTCAAACACTTTGTTACAGGAAATGTTCAAAATGTCCTGCGTTAGCGAGGATACATGCATCCGCCCTCCGTCGCATGGAATCCCTGATGCGCTGATGCACCCTTGGAGAATGGCGTATTGTATGACAGCCGTCCACAATACGAGCACGAAGAGTCTCTACATTTGGTACCGGGGTTGCGTAGACAAGAGCTTTCAAATGCCCCCATAAATGAAAGTCAAGAGGGTTGAGGTCAGGAGAGCATGGAGGCCACGGAATTGGTCCGCCTCTACCAATCCATCGGTCACCGAATCTGTTGTTGAGAAGCGTACGAACACTTCGACTGAAATGTGCAGGAGCTCCATCGTGCGTGAACAACATGTTGTGTCGTACTTGTAAAGGCACATGTTCTAGCAGCGCAGGTGGAGTATCCCGTATGAAATCGTGATAACGTGCTCCATTGAGCGTAGGTGGAAGAAACTAAAATGAGCTCTAACATGGAAATTAAGTGTTTCCGGACACTTGTCCACATAACACATTTTCTTTATTTGTGTGTGAGGAATGTTTCCTGGAAGTTTGGCCGTACCTTTTTGTAACATCCTGTATAATTCCCCTACAAGGGAGGCGTCTTTAATTGAAAGTCACTACCTGGTACCGGCGGATAAATACTATGTAATGTTCCTGCCTGCATACCTGCACATGTGTGCCTGACCAGAGGAACATCGTATCATTCTTCTTGACAGCACAGGCACGGCAATGTATTTATCCATCAGCACCAGGCAGTGAATTTCAATTGAAAATGTCGTCCCCTGTAAGGTTATTATACAATGTGTGTAGGAGTACAGAGTGTGATGGGGAACAATGACATCGGGATGTCTGACTCTGGCTTTGAATCGTGCACCGATAGCCCCAGTTCCCCTTTTAGCGCCGCAGCGTCGCTTGTTTGAAGTTTTCCTTATTAGTGCTGTTCTATCTGCCGAGTGAGTAATAGCGCCTCGGCTCCGCCTAACTGGCTGTGTTCGTCTACTTG
This sequence comes from Schistocerca americana, assembly GCF_021461395.2. NCBI lineage: Eukaryota > Metazoa > Arthropoda > Insecta > Orthoptera > Acrididae > Schistocerca > Schistocerca americana. The sequence continues at coordinate 594,875,613 of NC_060122.1, read as the reverse complement.
CAGCGGCGTCGGCCGCTCCGCTATGGCTTCCATGGTTTCCACGTGATATTCCACGAAAAGATACTGTGAGTTTTACTTTCGATAAAACAACGCGACACGTGCTGCCCTGGTCTCTATAAATCCACGATTACCTTGTCGATACAATTCATTTGAACTCTGATCAGGTCCACACCCTTATTTTCCCGAAAGAACAGATACTACCTTCATTTATAGTTAAAATATGCTACCCGGCCGCTGACCTTCTTGTGCGAACGCACACGCTATGCCCCAACTCGAACGGGACTTGGCAGATTAATCTGTCACGAGTAATGATTGTGATGGACAAACATGTATTAGGCACACCATTCGTACCATTGAGGACTGATGCCGAGAACATCAACGGCGCACTAGACTGCAACAGCCCAGTATGTCGGCAATCGCTTAGCATTGCCTGTCGGAACTCCACAGCATGGATTATGACCAAACCAAAGTCCTGACACAGACTTACAAATACTGGAACTTTGTCATCAAAGAAGCCATAGAGATCAGAGTAAGGGAGCCACAACTAAATCGTGACAGCGGCTACATCCTTAGCAAGGCATACGAACCCGCGATCACCCGGATTAAGAAGGAAAAGGATATTTTCCAGAGTGTACCGACTTCGGGGGAGGAGGGAAGAATAACGAGAGTGGTGCCGGCAGGCCCTCCTGAACGAGAAGACCTGGGACTCTGTGCTCAGAGGGCGGGAGAACGGATGCTGTACCTGGACCGCGCGCGGGGCGCGGACCGCACCGACTCATAGGAAGTGCCTGAGGGAGGAGCGGGAGGGGGATGGTCCTATATATACATGACGCCGGCCCACCGCCGCTCAGTACATCAGCGCACCTGATGATGGCAACGTGGTCGATTGCCGAAATATTGTGTCCTATGCACACTCATACCAGGCTGTTCACCCGAGATTTATTTCGTCAGAATATAACGTGATCCACCATAACTGCTGTAAAGGTAAGATAATTTATTTATTTGTTATGTGCACAGGGACCATAGTTATCGGTGTTGAACTGGGCCAGAGGATTCAGTACCTAAGAGGCTGAATGTATTTTGCAGTGACTGTATTTCTTTATTGGCATTAGGAGTTGTATTGCCCAGTCAGTTCGCATAAAGTTTTGCTAACAATAACACAGAGTAAGCACACCACTTGCAGCAACAACGTGCTACATGATAACAACAGTTTTTTTTATATATTCGCAGGTCAGGCATAGATTTGAGTATTTCAGTAATTTAAAAGACAGTACGAGTCATTCACCTTCACTTGTTTTTTTTTTTCTTTTTTTTTTTTTTTTTTTTTTTTGTCATCAGTCTACTGACTGGTTTGATGCGGACCGCCACGAATTCCTTTCCTGTGCTAACCTCTTCATCTCAGAGTAGCACTTGCAACCTACGTCCTCAATTATTTGCTTGACGTATTCCAATCTCTGTCTTCCTCTACAGTTTTTGCCCTCTACAGCTCCCTCTAGTACCATGGATGTCATTCCCTCATGTCTTAGCAGATGTCCTATCATCCTGTCCCTTCTCCTTATCAGTGTTTTCCACATATTCCTTTCCTCTCCGATTCTGCGCAGAACCTCCTCATTCCTTACCTTATCAGTCCACCTAATTTTCAACATTCGTCTATAGCACCACATCTCAAATGCTTCGATTCTCTTCTGTTCCGGTTGTCCCACAGTCCATGTTTCACTACCATACAATGCTGTACTCCAGAAATTTCTTCCTCAAATTAAGGCCGGTATTTGATATTAGTAGACTTCTCTTGGCCAGAAATGCCTTTTTTGCCATAGCGAGTCTGCGTTTGATGTCCTCCTTGCTCCGTCCGTCATTGGTTATTTTACTGTCTAGGTAGCAGAATTCCTTAACTTCATTGACTACGTGACCATCAATCCTGATGTTAAGTTTCTCGATGTTCTCATTTCTACTACTTCTCATTACCTTCGTCTTTCTACGATTTACTCTCAAACCATACTGTGTACTCATTAGACTGTTCATTCCGTTCAGCAGGTCATTTAATTCTTCTTCACTTTCACTCAGGATAGCAATGTCATCAGCGAATTGTATCATTGATATCCTTTCACCTTGTATTTTAATTCCACTCCTGAACCTTTCTTTTATTTCCATCATTGTTTCCTCGATGTACAGATTGAAGAGTAGGGGCGAAAGGCTACAGCCTTGTCTTACACCCTTCTTAATACGAGCACTTCGTTCTTGATCGTCCACTTATTATTCCCTCTTGGTTGTTGTACATTTTATATATGACCCGTCTCTCCCTATAGCTTACCCCTACTTTTTTCAGAATCTCGAACAGCTTACACCATTTTATATTGTCGAACGCTTTTTCCAGGTCGACAAATCCTATGAAAGTGTCCTGATTTTTCTCTAGTCTTGCTTCCATTATTAGCTGTAACGTCAGAATTTCCTCTCTCGTCCCTTTACTTTTCCTAAAGCCAAACTGATCGTCACCTAGCGCATTCTCAATTTTCTTTTCCATTCTTCTGTATATTATTCTTGTAAACAGCTTCGATGCATGAGCTGTTAAGCTGATTGTGCGATAATTCTCGCACTTGTCAGCTCTTGCCGTCTTCGGAATTGTGTGGATGATGCTTTTCCGAAAGTCAGATGGTATGTCGCCAGACTCATATATTCTACACACCAACGTGAATAGTCGTTTTGTTGCCACTTCCCCCAATGATTTTAGAAATTCTGGTGGAATGTTATCTATCCCTTCTGCCTTATTTGACCGTAAGTCCTTCAAAGCTATTTTAAATTCCGATTCTAATACTGGATCCCCAGTGTGCTCCGTGCCGCCGTTGGATAAGCAACTGCAGCAGCAAGTCGTATACTCCTAGCTCACTCATTTGTTACATAGTTTAATTCTTAATTTCTTTGCGTGTTTTTGGTACTTGCATTGTTTAATTCATAAATTTCGGGCGTATTATAGTATTTGAGAGTTGTAGCATCGCGTTTTAGTACCTGAATAGTGTAAATTCGCGTAGTCGTTTGTCTTCTGTTTTTGTTTTGAACGGCCAGTGTCGGTTGGTCACAGTCAGTGTGCTCCGTGCCGCCGTTGGATAAGCAGCTGCAGCAGCAAGTCGTATACTCCTAGATCACTCATTTGTTACATAGTTTAATTCTTAATTTCTTTGCGTGTTTTTGGTACTTGCATTGTTTAATTCATAAATTTCGGGCGTATTATAGTATTTGAGAGTTGTAGCATCGCGTTTTAGTACCTGAATAGCGTAAAATCGCGTAGTCTCCTTCCGCCGCCGAGCAGTGTGTCAGCAGTGCGCAAGTAGCAGCATTACTGCATTTACTAGGCAATCTTGTATTTTAATAACCGTTTAAATTTTATGTCGATTTGTTTGCGCTCTGTGTAGATTAGTTCAGACGTTCTTTGCACAACAGTTTTTAGCATGGATAGGGACTGCAACTGCTGTGTTTGGATGCAGGCTGAGTTGGCATCCCTTCGCTCCCAGCTTCAGGCAGTGTTGGCTTCGGCCACACAGCTTGAGGCTGTTGCCAATGGGCATCACTGTGGGGTTCCGGATGGGGCTTTGTCGGGGACGGCCAGCTCGTCCCACGCATCCCCCGATCGGACTACGACTGTGGTTGCCCGGGATACTGCCCGCATTGAGGCTGATCCCTCACCTATGGTAGAGTGGGAGGTCGTCTCAAGGTGTGGCAGGGGGCGAAAGACATTCCGGAGGGCTGAACGGAAGGCCTCTCCAGTTTCACGCTCTGTCTCAGGCTGATACTGATCTTCGGCCTGACATGGCTGCTTGTCCTGTTCCAGAGGTTGCCCCTCAGTCTGCAAGATCCGGGCGGTCGCAGAGGGTGGGCTTACTGGTAGTTGGGAGCTCCAACGTCAGGCGCGTAATGAGGCCCCTTAGGGATATGGCAGCAAGAGAGGGGAAGAAAACCAATGTGCACTCCGTGTGCATACCGGGGGGAGTCATTCCAGATGTGGAAAGGGTCCTTCCGGATGCCATGAAGGGTACAGGGTGCACCCATCTGCAGGTGGTCGCTCATGTCGGCACCAATGATGTGTGTCGCTATGGATCCGAGGAAATCCTCTCTGGCTTCCGGCGGCTATCTGATTTGGTGAAGACTGCCAGTCTCGCTAGCGGGATAAAAGCAGAGCTCACCATCTGCAGCATCGTCGACAGGACTGACTGCGGACCTTTGGTACAGAGCCGAGTAGAGGGTCTGAATCAGAGACTGAGACGGTTCTGCGACCGTGTGGGCTGCAGATTCCTCGACTTGCGCCATAGGGTGGTGGGGTTTCGGGTTCCGCTGGATAGGTCAGGAGTCCACTACACGCAACAAGCGGCTACACGGGTAGCAGGGGTTGTGTGGCGTGGGCTGGGCGATTTTTTAGGTTAGATGGCCTTGGGCAAGTACAAAAAGGGCAACAGCCTCAAAGGGTGCAGGGCAAAGTCAGGACATGCGGGGACCAAGCAGCAATCGGTATTGTAATTGTAAACTGTCGAAGCTGCGTTGGTAAAGTACCGGAACTTCAAGCGCTGATAGAAAGCACCGAAGCCGAAATCGTTATAGGTACAGAAAGCTGGTTGAAGCCAGAGATAAATTCTGCCTAAATTTTTACAAAGGTACAGACGGTGTTTAGAAAGGATAGACTGCATGCAACCGGTGGTGGAGTGTTCGTCGCTGTTAGTAGTAGTTTATCCTGTAGTGAAATAGAAGTGGGTAGTTCCTGTGAATTATTATGGGTGGAGGTTACACTCAACAACCGAGCTAGGTTAATAATTGGCTCCTTTTACCGACCTCCCGACTCAGCAGCATTAGTGGCAGAACAACTGAGAGAAAATTTGGAATACATTTCACATAAATTTTCTCAGTATGTTATAGTCTTAGGTGGAGATTTCAATTTACTCAGATGTTTAGGACGGGTGGTAGGGACAGAGCATCGAGTGACATTATACTGAGTGCACTATCCGAAAATTACCTCGAGCAATTAAACAGAGAACCGACTCGTGGAGATAACATCTTGGACCTACTGATAACAAACAGACCCGAACTTTTCGACTCTATATGTACAGAACAGAGAATCAGTGATCATAAGGCCGTTGCAGCATCCCTGAATATGGAAGTTAATAGGAATATAAAGAAAGGGAGGAAGGTTTAGCTGTTTAGCAAGAGTAACAGAAGGCAGATTTCAGACTACCTAACAGATCAAAACGAAAATTTCTGTTCCGACACTGACAATGTTGAGCGTTTATGGAAAATTTCAAGGCAATCGTAAAATGCGTTTTAGACAGGTACGTGCATAGTAAAACTGTGAGGGATGGGAAAAACACACCGTGGTACAACAACAAAGTTAGGAAACTACTGCGAAAGCAAAGAGAGCTTCACTCTAAGTTTAAACGCAGCCAAAACCTCTCAGACAAACAGAACCTAAACGATGTCAAAGTTAGCGTAAGGAGGGCTATGCGTGAAGCGTTCAGTGAATTCGAAAGTAAAATTCTATGTACCGACTTGACAGAAAATCCTAGGAAGTTCTGGTCTTACGTTAAATCAGTAAGTGGCTCGAAACAGCGTATCCAGACACTCCGGGATGATGATGGCATTGAAACAGTGGATGACACGCGTAAAGCTGAAATACTAAACACCTTTTTCCAAAGCTGTTTCACAGAGGAAGACCGCACTGCAGTTCCTTCTCTAAATCCTCGCACAAACGAAAAAATGGCTGACATCGAAATAAGTGTCCAGGGAATAGAAAAGCAACTGGAATCACTCAACAGAGGAAAGTCCACTGGACCTGACGGGATACCAATTCGATTCTACACAGAGTACGCGAAAGAACTTGCCCCCCTTCTAACAGCCGTGTACCGCAAGTCTCTAGAGGAACGGAAGGTTCCAAATGATTGGAAAAGAGCACAGGTAGTCCCAGTCTTCAAGAAGGGTCGTCGAGCAGATGCGCAAAACTATAGACCTATATCTCTGACGTCGATCTGTTGTAGAATTTTAGAACATGTTTTTTGCTCGAGTATCATATCGTTTTTGGAAACCCAGAGTCTACTATGTAGGAATCAACATGGATTCCGGAAACAGCGATCGTGTGAGACCCAACTCGCTTTATTTGTTCATGAGACCCAGAAAATATTAGATACAGGCTCCCAGGTAGATGCTATTTTTCTTGACTTCCGGAAGGCGTTCGATACAGTTCCGCACTGTCGCCTGATAAACAAAGTAAGAGCCTACGGAATATCAGACCAGCTGTGTGGCTGGATTGAAGAGTTTTTGGCAAACAGAACACAGCATGTTGTTATCAATGGAGAGACGTCTACAGACGTTAAAGTAGCCTCTGGCGTGCCACAGGGGAGTGTTATGGGACCATTGCTTTTCACAATATATATAAATGACCTAGTAGATAGTGTCGGAAGTCCCATGCGACTTTTCGCGGATGATGCTGTAGTATACAGAGAAGTTGCAGCATTAGAAAATTTTGTCGAAATGCAGGAAGATCTGCAGCGGATAGGCACTTGGTGCAGGGAGTGGCAACTGACCCTTAACATAGACAAATGTAATGTATTGCGAATACATAGAAAGAAGGATCCTTTATTGTATGATTATATGATAGCGGAACAAACACTGGTAGCAGTTACTTCTGTAAAATATCTGGGAGTATGCGTGCGGAACAATTTGAAGTGGAACGATCATATAAAATTAATTGTTGGTAAGGCGGATACCAGGTTGAGATTCATTGGGAGAGTCCTTAGGAAATGTAGTCCATCAACAAAGGAGGTGGCTTACAAAACACTCGTTCGACCTATACTTGAGTATTGCTCATCAGTGTGGGATCCGTACCAGATCGGGTTGACGGAGGAGATAGAGAAGATCCAAAGAAGAGCGGCGCGTTTCGTCACAGGGTTATTTGGTAACCGTGATAGCGTTACGGAGATGTTTAACAAACTCAAGTGGCAGACTCTGCAAGAGAGGCGCTCTGCATCGCGGTGTAGCTTGCACGCCATGTTTCGAGAGGGTGCGTTTCTGGATGAGGTATCGAATATATTGCTTCCCCCTACTTATACCTCCCGAGGAGATCACGAATGTAAAATTAGAGAGATTAGAGCGCGCACGGAGGCTTTCAGACAGTCGTTCTTCCCGCGAACCATACGCGACTGGAACAGGAAAGGGAGGTAATGACAGTGGCACGTAAAGTGCCCTCCGCCACACACCGTTGGGTGGCTTGCGGAGTATAAATGTAGATGTAGATGTATCTCTTCTAAATCGACTCCTGTTTCTTCTTCTATCACATCAGACAAATCTTCACCCTCATAGAGGCTTTCAATGTATTCTTTCCACCTATCTGCTCTCTCCTCTGCATTTAACAGTGGAATTCCCGTTGCACTCCTAATGTTACCACCGTTGATTTTAATGTCACCAAAGGTTGTTTTGACTTTCCTGTATGCTTAGTCTGTCCTTCCGACAATCATATCTTTTTCGATGTCTTCACATTTTTCCTGCAGCCATTTCGTCTTAGCTTCCCTGCACTTACTATTTATTTCATTCCTCAGCGACTTATATTTCTGTATTCCTGATTTTCCCGGAACATGTTTGTACTCGTACTTCCTCCTTTCATCAATCAACTGAAGTATTTCTTCTGTTACCCATGGTTTCTTCGCAGCTACCTTCTTTGTACCTATATTTTCCTTCCCAACTTCTGTGATGGCCCTTTTTAGAGATGTTCATTCCTCTTCAACTGTACTGCCTACTGCGCTATTCCTTATTACTGTATCTAAAGCGTTAGAGAACTTCAAACGTATCTCGTCATTCCTTAGTACTTCCGCATCCCACTTCTTTGCGAATTGGTTCTTCCTGACTAATATCTTGATCTTCAGCCTACTCTTCATCACTACTATATTGTGATCTGAGTCTATATCTGCTCCTGGGTACGCCTTACAATCCAGTATCTGATTTCGGAATCTGTGTCCTTAGTTGTTTGATTAATAGTATGCTGTTTCAGGATTCTGTCACAACTGAAGTAACATGTTAGTGAGGTTAAACTGTACAAACACCGCTGTGTTCTGGCAAAAGAAACTATTTTTAACTTGGCAACAAGAGAAAGAAGAATAGGGGTACAAGGCAGGCAAAAATAAATCTCCCTCTCTGTTGGAATGTCAGTGTAATCCTGTACTCACTGCATTTTTAATAGTAAAAGGTTGACCTGTCGATTTATTTGTCATAGCTACATCTTCATGGATACTCTACAAATCACACTTAAGTGCCCACCAGAGGTTTTATCGAACCAACTTCACAATAGTTCTCTAGTGTTCCACTTTCGAAAAGCGTAAGGGAAAAACAAACACCTATATCCTTCCCTGCGAGCTCTAGTTTCCATTATTTTATGATAATCGTTTCTCCCTATGTAGGTGTGCGTCAACAAAATATTTTCGCATTCGGAGGAGAAAGTTGGTGATTGAAATTTCGTGAAAAGACGCCGGTGCAACGAGAAACTCCTTTGTTTTAATGATGTCCAACCCAAATCCTGTATCATGTCCATGACATGTAACCGTTTCTCGATAACACAAAACGTGTAGCACTTCTTTGAACTTTCTCGATGTAGTACATTAATCCTATCTGGTAAGAATCCCACACCCCCCAGTAGCGTTCCAAAAGAGGATGGAAAAGCATAGTCTTTTTGGCAGATCTGTTGCATCTTCTAAGTGTTCTCCCAATAAAACGCAGTCTTTGGTTCATCTTCTCCACAGCATTTTCTATGGGTACTTTCCAATTTGTGTTGCTCGTAATTGTAATTCCTAGGTATTTACTTGAATTTATGGGCTTTAGATTTGATTGATTTATCGTGTAACCGAAGTTTAACTGATTCTTTTTAGAATTTATATGGATGATCTCACTTTTCATTATTTTGGGCCAATTGTCAATTTTCGTACTATACAAATATCTTTCTCAAAGTTTTTTGCCATTTGTTTTGATCATCAGATGAATTTACTAGACGATAAACGACAGAATCATCTGCAAACAACCGAAGACGTCTAGTCAGATTGCCTCCTAAATCGTTTATATATGTAAGTAACAGCAGAGGGACAGAAATCACTTCTGTTTTGCGGGATGACTTTTCGTCCCTTACTACGAACTGTGACATCTCTGACAGAAAATCACGAATCCAGTCACATTACTGAGACGATATTCCATAAACAAATAGTTTGATTACAAGGTGCTTGTGAGGTGGGTGTCAAAAACCTTCTGAAAATCTAGAAATACGGAATCAATTTGAAATCCCTTATCGACAGCACACCCAATGATGTCTTCTAAATACGTGTAGACTGTGTGTCAATAGACCTTTCTCTCTGAGGTAATTCATTATGTTAAAACTGCAGTCTGGAACCGCGAGACCGCTACGGTCGCAGGTTCGAATCCTGCCTCGGGCATGGATGTGTATGATGTCCTTAGGTTAGTTAGGTTTAACTAGTTCTAAGTTCTAGGGGACTGATGACCTCAGCAGTTGAGTCCCATAGTGCTCAGAGCCATTTGAACCAATTATGTTAAAACACAATAAACACTACTGGCCATTAAAATTGCTACACCAAGAAGATATGCAGATGATAAACGGGTATTCATTGGAGAAATGTATTATACTAGAACTGCCATGTGATCACGTTTTCACGCAATTTGGGTGCATAGATCCTGAGTAATCAGTACCCAAAACAACCACCTCTGGCCGCAATAAGGGCCTTGATACGCGTGGGCATTGAGTGAAACAGAGCTTGGATGGCGTGTACAGGTACAATTGCCCATGCTGCTTCAACACGATATCACAGTTCATCAACAGTAGTGACTGGCGTATTGTGACGAGCCAGTTGCTCGGCCACTATTACCCAGACGTTTTCAATTGGTGAGAGATCTGGAGAATGTGCTGGCCAGGGCAGCAGTCGAACATTTTCTCTATCCAGAAAGGCCCATACAGGTCCTGCAACATGCGGTCGTGTATTATCCTACTGAAATGTAGGGTTTCGCAGGGATCTGAAATGTAACGTCCACTGTTCAAATTGCCGTCAATGCGAACAAGAGGTGACCGAGACGTGTAACCAATGGCACCCCATACCATCACGCCGGGTGATACGCCAGTATGACGATGACGAATACACTCTTCCAATGTGCGTTCACCGTGATGTCGCCAAAACGGATGCGACCATCATGATGCTGTAAACAGAACCTAGATTCATCCGAAGAAATGACGTTTTGCCATTAGTGCCCCAGGTTCGTCGTTGAGTACACCATCGCAGGCGCTCCTGTCTGTGATGCGGCGTCAAGGGTAATCGCAACCGTGGTCTCCGAGCTGATAGTCCATGCTGCTGCAAACGTCATCGAACTGTTCGTGCAGATGGTTGTCTTGCAAACGTCCCTATCTGTTGACTCAGGGATCGAGACGTTACAACCATGCGGATAAGATGCCTGTCATCTCGACTGCTAGTGATACGAGGCCGTTGGGATCCAGCACGGCGTTCCGTATTACCCTGCTGAACCCACCGATTACATATTATGCTAACAGTCATTGGATCTTGACCAACGCGAGCAGCAATGTCGCGATAGGATAAACCGCAATCGCGATAGGCTACAATCCGACCTTTATGAAAGTCGGAAATGTGATGGTACGCATTTCTCCTTCTTACTCGAGGCATCACAACAACGCTTCACCGTGCAACGCCGGTCAACTGCTGTTTGTGTATGAGAAATCGGTTGGAAACTTTCCTCGTGTCAGCACGTTGCAGGTGTCGCCACCGGTGCCAACCTTGTGTGAATGCTGTGAAAAGCTAATCATTTGCATATCACAGCATCTTCTTCCCGTCGGTTAAATTTCGCGTCTGTAGCACGTCATCTTCGTGGTGTAGCAATTTTAATGGCCAGTAGTGTATGTTCCAAGATCCTGCTGCATATCAACGTTAATGATGTGGGCTTGAAATTTAGTGGATTACTCCTCTACCTTACTTGAATATTTGTGTGACCTGTGCAATTTTCCAGTCCTTGGATACGGATCTTTCGTCGAGAGAGTGTTTTTATATGTTTGTTTAATATGGTGCCATTACATCAGGTAACTAATCAGCATACAGTCTGTACTCTAAGATTTTCTTTTATTAATTGGTTAAGTTGCTTCACTACTCTGAGGAAATCTATTTTTATGTTACTCATGCTGGTTCATCATTCGTTTTTTGGAATATTTATTTCGTCTTCCTAGATGAATGAATTTCAGAGGGCTGTCTTTAGTAACTCTGCTTTAGGAGCACTGTCATTGATAGTATTTCCATCGCTATCGCGCAGAAAAAGCATTGATTCTGTCTTGCCGTGCATAACCGTTTAATGTGATTGTTTGCACGCTCGCTAGCTCTAGCTTACGAGTTCTGCGTGGCAGGCGTTTGTGTGTAGGCTAATTCGTTAGAACTACGCGTCGCCTACTGTGCAGTATCGTCAGGGAGAGAGCCCCCCATCACTACCGTTGTCCCCTCCCCTGACACGCCTCCTGCACAGCCATCGTCCGAGTACTCACAGCTGGAGGAAGAGTAGTTTGTGCGGCGCAGGTCGGCGATGGTGGCGACGAAGGTGGCATTGAGACAGGAGCCGCGTGCGTCGGCGCCGAAGTCAGCGACGGCGAGCGCCGCGTGCCGCTGCAGCGCCGTCTCTCCTGGTGAGCTGCGCGCCGCGGCGCACAGCCGCCTGACGTCATCGCCCACCTTGTTGGACGACGACTGCACTGCGTTCGCAAAAGGAACTTCCAGGACGTCCTCCACTGAGGCCACGTCATCCGTGTTGCTGGCGTTCAGAGGCGTGCACAGTCTGCAACACGGAACAATGGTGTCCTTGAACTAAAAATAATAAAGCTCGCCTCTTTCTTGGGCTGATTCTACAAGTGTCAAATTCTATGGTCTTCGATTTAGCGAAAAAAATTTGAGCATCTACGACACATACTGCGTTGTTAATACACTATTGACCATTAAAATTGCTACACGGCGAAGATGACGTGCTACAGACGCGAAATTTAACCGACGGGAAGAAGATGCTGTGACATGCAAATGATTAGCTTTTCAGAGCATTCACACAAGGTTGGCGCCGGTGGCGACACCTACAACGTGCTGACATGAGGAAAGTTTTCAACCGATTTCTCATACACAAACAACAGTTGACCGTGGATGCCTGGTGAAACGTTGTTGTGATTCCTCGTGTACGGAGGAGAAATACATACCATCACGTTTCCGACTTTGATAAAGGTCGGATTGTAGCCTATCGCGATTGCGGTAGATCGTATCGCGACATTGCTGCTCGCGTTGGTCGAGATCCAATGACTGTTAGCAGAATGTGGAATCGGTGGGTTGAGGAGGGTAATATGGAACCGTGCTGGAACCCAACGGCCTTGTATCACTAGCAGTCGAGATGACAGGCATCTTATCTGCATGTCTGTAACGGATCGTGCAGCCACGTCTCGATACCTGAGTCAACAGATGGGGACGTTTGCAAGACAACAACCATCTACACGAACAGTTCGACGACGTTTACAGCAGCATGGACTATCAGCTCGGAGACCATGGTTGCGGTTACCCTTGACGCTGCATCACAGACAGGAGTGCCTGCGATGGTGTACTCAAAGACGAACCTGGGGCACGAATGGAAAAACGTCATCTTTTCACATGAATCCAGGTTCTGTTTACAGAATCATGATGCTCGCATCCGAGTTTGGCGACATCGCGGTGGACGCACATTGGAAGCGTGTATTCGGCGTGATGTCATGGGGTGCCATTGGTTACACGTCTCGGTTCCCTCTTGTTCGCATTGACGGCAATTTGAACAGTGGACGTTACATTTCAGATGTGTTACGACCCGTGGCTCTACCCTTCATTAGATCCCTGCGAAACCCTACATTTCAATAGGATAGTGCACGACCGCATGTTGCAGGTCCTGTACGGGCCTTTCTGGATACAGAAAATGTTCGACTGTTGCTCTGGCCAGCATATTCTCCAGATCTCTCACTAATTGAAAACGTTTCGTCAATGGTGGCCGAGCATCTGGCTCGTCACAATACGCCAGTCACTACTCTTGATGAACTGTGGTATCGTGTTGAAGTAGCATAGGCAGCTGTACCTGTACACGCCATCCAAGCTCTGTTTGACTCAATGCCCAGGCGTATGAAGGCCGTTTTTACGGCCAGAGGTGGTTGTTCTGGGTACTGATTTCTCAGCATCTATGCACCCGAATTGCGTGAAAATTTAATCACATGTCAGTTCTAGTATAATATATTTGTCCAATGAATACCCGTTTATCATCTGCATTTCTTTTTGGTGTAGCAATTTTAATGGCCAGTGGTGTAATTGTGACCATTACTTCGCCTGTAAACAAAGCCATAACCTGTAAAACACATGTCCAAAGCTGGAGCTGACATGAAGAGTATGTAGTCCTAATGCATCGACTGCACACCGGCCAGAGCAGCGCCGCAAAACGGCTTTTTAGAGGGCTCTGACCCGCGCGCAAGTGGAAAGAGCGGGCAGCATCACACTCCCAGGAAGACATAGTTCAGCGCCCGCTGTCGACGCTGACTTAACCAGTCGCCCATCGCTGATCGTGCCCCGCTTAGTCGCAGATTTCGACAGCATGAATACTAATAGAAAGACAGTACTTAGCCTGAGTACTTAATAGAGAAAAGTAATTGTATGGTGGAGGCGCAGGAAGCACAGGAAGCCACTTTATAACAAGAAGTTAAGTTACGTTTCTTTTCTTTTTAGAAGTAAAATGTCCTATTAATTAGAAAGTTTAATGTACAGACCATTTTGGATACCTGCCACCATCCATCGCAACTTCCCTCGTTCCCTGTTTGTGTCGGTGCTGAGACACACAGTAGGCGACACAACTAAGAATACTATGAAACGTTAATGTTCTATAGTTAATCGTGTACTATGTTTGTGCTATTTATATTTAGACTGTTGCAGCATCAGACTAAGGCAGGAAGACGCAGCAAGTGTGCAGCCCAGTCATACACATAATTCTGCATCCGGACACGGCAGAAATGGAGGCATAACATTCTGCAACGTGGCATTCCACCGTCAGCGATGGACCGAACTGTTACATGCTGTGGCACAAAGCCACATTTCCACAGCTAACTAAGTGATGTGATGGGAACTCCTGCCGTAACACCCTGGCTAGAGTGAGCGCGTTTACACGGCCATTCAGCTGCCCCTACCGATGTTTTATCCAACACACGAAGTTATATGAGGCCTTCAAAAACCAGCGCAAGTATTTCCATATTCTCTAGCTCGCTACATGTAGACGAATGAATAGGACCTTTTTTTAGGAAATCTAATGTAGTTAAATTTTTATGGGCATAAATTATTGCTAGAGGCCATAGTTTTTCGAGTTATTCAAGAAAAACTGAGAAAAGTGGCCTTCAAACCTACCACCATTTTCACACACAATAAGTTGTCATGGCACTCCCTCATACCACTGTACAAAAATTTGCAACTGCACGATTTATTCCCAATTTCGATCTTTTTAGGTCCTTACTGACTGGCCTTATTACGCCACCAACTTGGTCGAACTCTTACAAATTGTAAAATTTGTGTTTGCGTAAATTTTAGCTAACTAATTCGTCAATTTTAACGGCATAAAATAAACAATTAGATCCTTGTTTTCGTCAAGCTCTTTGGCTACCGTGCTTGTAACGATTCAGTTTGGATCGAATTGTCAACGTAATTAACTTTAGCGAACACCACACTAGACATCCTGAGTGGCGAGGGATGAGTGTGGGCATGGAGGTGTGTTTGAAGGTCACTTTTGTATGTTTTTCTTGAATAACTCTAAAACTACGGTCTCTAGTGAAAACGTATTGCAGCACAAAATTTAACTACATTAAATTTTCTATAAAAAAGGTCTCGTTCTTTTTTCTATGGGAGTAATAGTTAGCACATAGAAAGCAAGAGAATATGAGAATCTCAGTCATGGTTTCTGAGGCCGAGACGTAACATTGTGGGTTGCATAAAATGGCCAGCAGGGGCAGCTGAATGACCCTGTATATGCTCCCCGCTCAATTGTTAGTGTCATTCCGTCAGCTCCGTGTCTCCATGTGAGTCATCAGTGAAATGTGTGGTCAAGCAGCTACAGCCTCATTAATCTGCATCTTCAACTGGTCCACGACGTGTCAGCTAGCCCTGATGGTTCTGGGCTTTGACCTGGACACGCTGAGGTGAGGCCCCCCATTGCATACATTCGCCAAATGCTGCAGTCAGTCTGCCCAGTCTCTGATTGTCCTGGGTTCGACGCTCCTGCCAGCTGCCTTGGGTCATGGACAAACATCTAACATCGCTTGCTGTAGAGTGGACAACTGACTCGCGTCAGCAAGACCGCCATCGTCGCCGGCTGCTGTTCTGCTGCCTCAGCGTTCTCACTTCCTACCCGCTAGCCATGGCCGGCTTCTGGGCTTCAGTCATCGACCTCTTGTATGGAACCATCGATTATTACACCCAGGACACTTTTTCATATGTGGAATGGCTCGGGTAACGGTGGTAGGAAGCTCTTCCAGGGAAAGATAACGATATCCATGCATAGGTTTTTTCAAATTCGGGAACAAGTCGAAGTCTGGTGCACTCATGGCAGGGCTGTAGGGAGGTTGCGGCAACATTTCTCATCCGTATTCGCGCAGTTTTTGGGCTACAGCATTGCCGACATGCGGGAAAGTATTGTCGTGAAGAATGAGTGGCCCAGCCTCGAGCAACTGAGGTAGTGTTTTGTGTATTTCTCTGTGCAGGTTTCGCATGAAGTTACGATACCACACTTCTGTGACACTTGTTCCACATGGGACTCTGTCATGATGATTCCTTGGTGATCATAAGCAGAAATCATCAACTGGAAGAGATTTGATTGAGCGCGCCGAAATTTTTTTGACGTGGAGGATCTGAAACTCTCCTCTCACTTTACTGTAATTTCAACTCCGGTTGAAATTCTCTAACCCACCTTTCATCAATAGTGACAATTCGACACAAGAATCCTTGACCTTCGCTATCGAATAGTTGTTTGAGCAAGATTGCAATGTCCAGGCGTTTCTGTAGTGTGGGACCTATCTCGCAGAAATTTCTCTCTTCTTCAAATTATTTGCCAGAATACTGAATACTGATACTGGAGGCATTCATGTGGCTTCTTCAAGAACGTCTGCCACAAGTTTCTCACTTCGTTCATCAGTCGACGGTTTTGGCCTTCCGGGTCTTGGTTTATCTTCTGTGCTCGTACGACCACCACGAAATGAATTACCCCGTCGTGAAACTGTAACTACGGTCCGCTGTAAACTCACCGCAAACATCACTTAACTCACTTGTGGATTTTTGTTTTTGCTGCGGATTTTTGCAGCGTAAAATTTCGATCCTAATGTACGACCTCTGGTCTTCAACAGTCACTGTACCCGAGATCCATGCAGGATCCATTTCTACCTGTCGCCAATTTTATATTAGAGTTCACAGCGAAAAAAAGAAGGACAAGTAATTCTTCCTGAAGCTCTCAACTACATCTGACGTAATTTTCATTGTTGTCGCATCAAATAGTCCACAGTAATACCAACCCGTGCATTATTTATGGCGGCACGGGATTAGCCAAGCGGTCTATGGCGCTGCAGTCATGGACTGTGCGGCTGGTCCCGGCGGAGATTCGAGTCCTCCCTCGGACATGGGTGTGTGTGTTTGTCCTTAGGCTAATTTAGGTTAAGTAGTGTGTAAGCTTAGGGACTGATGACCTTAGCAGTTAAGTCCCATAAGGTTTCAAACACATTTTTGAACATTATTTATGAAGTGTTTCAAGTAAATGTTCTCTCATCGTATCTGAGTAAAATTTTCCAGTGCGTGGCTGGAGGGACTGCTACTCACCTAAAGAACTTGTTGATGACGGCGCTGTCTGCCTCTGTCTGCAGGCGCTCCTCGAGCTCAGCTGCCGCAGCGCGGATGTCCTCCAGGCAAGCGGCGTCGTTGGCACCGATCACCTCCCCCACCACCTCCAGGTAGCCTGCGACGAGGCGACAGCGATGTTACGCAGGAGGCCTCTCAACAAAGGTGCAAGCGTTTGCCTAGTGTCCACTGAGCTCGCGCCATTCGGATGGAGTTCGGTTTAGTATTCCAGACTGTGGCACATGTCCAAAAGATCAGACACAACACATATAGTACTAATATCCATACACCTTGATGCCATTTCATGAAATATCTTCAATGTGGATGCACCTCAGCTCCGACCTCTTGCGGGACTCATGCTAATATGTCGTGAGGAATGAAGATGGTGGACAGGGTGGCGCTATGGAAGTAATGTGCGACAAGTTGTGAATACGGGGTGGAAATAAGCGGTGGACGAGACGTGTATTCGGATGGACGAGGTGGTAAACGAAAACATTTGAAAAAGAAGCATTGTACCCATTCCTTTCTCCCTGCTTTTTACACGAAACAGTCGTAGGTATGTTTCATTTTCGTTCGTGGGTGGAGCCTGAAGTGGTAACAAACATTCGTCCTAGTTACTTTTTAGAGCGAAAGTGGCGGTGACATTGGATACTAGATTCGTTTGTAGGTTAGATAGGTTTTGGTGATAGTAAGGGTGTCAGGGGCCAATGCCTGAAGTGAAAGAAGACTAGAGGAGAAAAAAGGGCGGCAGAGCACTTGTCTGCAAAATTAAAAGAAGATAAGGCGATAAAAAAACAGTTATGAAAAAAGAAAACTAAACGAAAAAATTAAAAATGAAAACAAACAAAAGAACTGAAAAAATAGAACGCAAGAAAATAAAAAAATAAAAAAATAGTATATAAAACTAAAAATAAAAGTATAAAACAAAGATAATAAAAAAGATAAAAACAAAGGTAAAAATAAAAAATAAAAGACCTAATATGACGAAAAATAAAGCAAGAAAATGGTAAGGCGATCGATTACATAAAGTGGGAAATCCGAGTCCGCATGGCGGTTCGGCACAAATTTCCACTTGTCTCCACTGAATTATTACAATACACTCGTGCGGCTGACATCGGTGTTTCTCTTTCATCATGTCCCGTCCAAATTTTACTCGTTGTGACTTTTGGATATCGTCACTCCATTACTGGACATTTGTCTTTTCTTTTTTTTTTGCAGATTTTCGATGTAGGGTTTCACGCTCTCACTTGCAGAGGAATTTTGAGACGACTCACGTCACGCAGGGAACAGCGAAGAAATATTGAGACTTCCAATACGTAACCAGATGTAAGTACTAACTCTTCCATGAATCATAAAACGTACTCATTAGAAAACCCATGTATTCTATTTGTCAGTAGTCAGTCAATAGTAGTAAAGAATACAAAATCCTACCTTTCACAAGGACAGGTTGTTTCAAAAAGATATATCCGATTTCAGAATACTAAATGTTCTAAATTGAACGCTGAAACTTGGAGTAAATTTTCGCTATATTGTTTTTTATTTTGAAAAGAACCTGCACTCCACCGTACGTACGACAAACATCCGGACGATAGTCATACTCTTCCCATATTTTTGCGAGCATGTCTGGAGTTCTGCATTCACCGCTGTTTCTATGCGGTGGTTCAATAAACCCAAAGTCGTTGGAGGGGGAGGCACATAATCAGAGCCTTTCAGAAAGCCTCACAGCAAGGTCTCATATGACGAGACCTGCTGACCTTGTGGGCCAAGGGCATGTCTTGTATGTCCGTTACGCTGTAGGAGCTTCTATGCCGCACCCCAGACAAAGTCACGCCGCACAGTTGTAACTGATCTGGACCTATCGAAACGGAGAACGTGAATTGACTTTCGTTGTTCCGTTGTTCTCATCTCAAATCAACACGTACTGGGTAATCAACGAGTGATCTAGCTACCACTCTAGCTAGCTGCACCATGGTGGACTGATGACCATAGATGTTAAGTCCCATAGTGCTCAGAGCCATTTTTTGCACCATGGTGACCCTTCCTAACAACAGTCACCGGCAACTTACAACTGGCGCCAAGCTGCATGGTGGTTCTAGTTGAACTTTCGCTACTTGAGCATGTGTCTACGGAAAACCATTTACCGTATGGGTATCCAGCTTTATAGGAACGATGTTCAGGATGTGCGCTGCAGGATTTGCTTAGTTAATGGCGTTAGTGTCACGACTTGCCGTGAGGCTCCGGTACCGGTGCGGCGACGTAGGGTTGAAACACAAGCATCAGCGTGAATTACAGTCAACGAATGGTCTGGACGAGGTGAGCAGGGCTTTACTCGTAAAGAACTTTTATCGAGACGACAGCAATAGCGCTGCAGCTCTTTGCGAGTATCGACACATGAAAAGAATACAGGGAGATCATTTTTCCGCACCGGGGTTGAAGAGCACAATTCAAACGTTCGTATTAAGTGGCAATTTCGTAATTGTTCTTGAGAAAGACAGACGGCCAATTCCGCCACAGATTGTTGAAGAAGTTACTGTTGCCATGGCTGAGAATATTGCACCCAATGTACGATCTTCACGCAGTGCACGAGCTGTGTCACGACAGCTGAACATTCCGTGGTCCACCATTGAATTGGGCAGCCGAAGAGAAACCTCTAGTGCCGTTCCAGGCTGTTGTTGTTTCAGATGGTCGTCACTCTGATCAACGTTCATAACCCGGAACGTAAACATCGTACGTAATAAACAAATGTTTTGGAAATTAAAATGGTTTATTCGTTTTTTCTCTTCCGAATGTCCTTAAAAATGTTTCTACAAAGTTTCATTGTCCTACAATCACTCATGATTCATGGGGGGGGGGGGGGGGGGGGGGGCGGGGCTCTAAAGTAGCGAAAGTTCAGTTACAACCACCCTGTAGTTACAATACTTGAGTTAATATTCGTCCCAAGTTTCTTTCAGGACTCATGTAGTCTTTCGAAACCGGATGAAGCTTTTTGGGATACTGTTTACTTAAAATTGTATCTTTAGAACTCAGTCATGGTTGAAAAGTTGTGGGAAGAGAACTGTCAAAAGCATTCTATTTTCTCCAAGACCGTGCTCGCCATTACTGAACAACTGGAAGGACTGAAGTACTTACGTAAACGGCATAGCTTATAAGCAAAAATAATAGGAAATGAAAAAGAATTAACAAGGAAAGTGTCCGCTTGCTAGAGGATTGCGTTTTGAATATAGTTGGTCATTGAGTAACAATGCGTATGGAACCTCTCCACAAGACCATGCAGAGAGGCTTGGACAGACATATTTAGCCTACTGAAATAAAACCAGTAAACTGCATCAGAAGCCACCTTTTTACGATCTAGGCAGAATTCAGTGAAGTCGATTATTGTAACTTTTTATCCTGATCTAAGTTTGCTATATCACGCGAATCGCACTGTGGGAGGAGTGCAGTTGTGTGACCGTAGGAAGATGTAGGGTACTTAGAAATCAGTGTGACAACCAAAGCTATATTAGCCTGTGTACGAACGGCTCCGAAACACCAGCGGCCAATCGCCCTTCAAGAGGGCGGTAAGGTGACGGATAAATTTTGTCCGTATTTATTCCGTATTGTCGAGATACATGACCGCTGATAAACCATTCGTTACTCGTTAGTTTCTTTAGTGACGTAGCCATTCGACATAAATACGTTTTTGCTATTCTAGAACATTATGAGTATAGCCGTGTTCCTGAATGCGCCATTTGAGTGTGTTGTCTTTCCTTAGTATCCCATGGCTGTACTGTAGAGTTGTAAGACTGCCGTAGGCTAACGTAGTCACAAGTCAGCGCAGACTGCAGTTGTTTTCCTAGCAACGCAGGTCAGTTAAGGACGTAACGGCGGTACCTGTACGTTAGGTGTGCTTCATATCTATCGAACGTTACCTCATTTCGATCGTTTTTTTTTGTGTGAATGCCAACAGTCTTACTACATTCGCCTATAAACTAGAAGCGGTGAACCATGTAGAAACTGAATGAAGTTTTTATTCTACACAGTTATCCTCTTGTCTGTTACGTAAAAATAAACAGTATTTATAGCAAAACTGAAATTGTTGATGTTTAATTCGGAAATGTTGATTTGTAACGTGAAACAGAGGAACGTTGTAGGAAAAAAAAACATTGCTTCAATACTCAGTCGAGCTTATATAAAAAAATATTTATGTTATCCATAACCAACTTTCGCAGTTAGCAATAATAACACCAAATTCTTGCCATTGGTCATGATGAAGAACGTTCTATTAAGTATTAAACAACAATAATAATTACACACATTTTTTATGTTTGAGTTTATAAATTGTACTTGCATCAAAATTAATTTCTTTGGTTCTATAAAAGCAGAGAAGTTAAAGCGACCCACTAATTTTTCTTAATAAAAAGGAATTTATATTTATGGATATAAGATGCACAAAGACTGGGAATGAACGATGTACGGTTCTAGTTATGTGCAAAACGAACAAAGAGAAGTCGTCGGCTCCTAATTTCTGTCCCTACCAGTGCTACCAATACTACCGTAATCCTACCATTTACTACGTCATTTATGTACTGTACCAAAACTATAGAAACGTAGCTTTGGTGGAGCGCAACTCTCCTATAATGGCATTAATGCTAACAGCATAAGTTGCAAGAAGTGAACTCGTTATCATGTCAAAATAATTCAAAACTGAATTGCCACGACCCTGCCACTGTAGGAAAACACGGCAATTTTGATATAAGGCAGCCAGTTTCTGCTGTGGCACGGTACGGTAGCTTCCTGTGCGATCACACGTGGGCACTAGCGGTGTTCCGACCTCTTGTCATAGACCTCTTAAAACCACTGTTCAGCGTTATCGAAAAGGCCACACTGACACACATACACGAACATACACGCAACATACATACGCAACAAACACATACACTAAATTTTAACTTTTGTCTAGTACAAACATTATCTCAAAATAAATCACATTGGTCCGGTTCCAGGTGAGTTATCCGGGAGATTTCCCTTGCTCGTAGGCCGGCCGGGCTGGCCGAGCGGTTCTAGGCGCTACAGTCTGGAACCACGTGACTGCTACGGTCGCAGGTTCGAATCCTGCCTCGGGCATGGATGTGTGTGATGTCCTTACGTTAGTTAGGTTTAAGTAGTTCTAAGTTCTAGGGGACTGATGACCTCAGAAGTTAAGTCCCATAGTGCTCAGAGCCATTTGAGCCAACCTTGCTCGTAAGGCGAATGCTACATCTGGAAGTTTCCTCCTAAATATTACCAATCAGGATTCCCTCTGCTCCAATTACAGTCTGAAAAGAACCGCGACTCTTTAATGGACCAGATCTGCTCCTTCGAATAGAAAAAAAGAAAAGGAAAAAGCTGGCGATTTGCGGTTACAGCGGAAACTACACTGTTGTGAAACGAAGCAGTTGGAGGGATTACGATTACTACCGACTCCGCCCAAGTTGGACAGAAATGTTAGAAAGAAAACATGGCTAATGACTAAATGTATCCGGTACTCCTTGTCACTAACGATTTGCCCCACTGAGAATAAGAATTTGAAGGAATAAGATATACACGTCCACAAGAACTGTCATTAATAGGCTTTGAACTGTGTTTGAACTATTTTTGATCTTCAGTTGAACAATAGTAATTGATGCCGCAAAATCAAATTTTTTCTTATCGCCATAGCAATATCGATATAAAGCAGGAATAGGAAGAGCTGAAGTGCTACGAGAATAGAAATTAATGTTGTGTGCGCGGTCCAAGTGATTACGTTAAAAATCGTCACTTCAAGATTCTTCATGCGTCGCAGCGTGGAGTACAGTTACGTGCAACAGCAAGCAACAACGGAAGCCAGGTCCAGCCGCGGCAAACAGCGGCCGGATCAGTCTGAAGCGTCAGCTTAGAACACCACGACGGTGGAGTATCAGGCAGCGACGCAGCCCACAACTACGACACAATCAGTGGCGCTACGCCGAGGAAGAAAATTAGTGTAAGCGTTGCGCGTGCATATAGCACTCTAAGATTTGTAATTGGAACTGTGGAGGCAGGGTACAAGTCACAACTATCCAACTGTGTTCTATAGGGTTTATTGTAAAGGCATTACCCAGTGGAATTTCTTTAACAGACTTCAGTGACTAACTTTCCTGAATAATAACCTCCAATTGCTAAAACTTGTAGGACACCTGCGCTATCATTTCCTAAGGCATTATTGCCAAGCAAGGTCTCTTCCTTCCCATGCAGTCACCGAATGTCGTAAAAAATATGAAAATTGATGAACTATTCACGGCCAGTTTTGTTTGTTTGCTAATGACCAGTTTCAGTCTAAATTTTGCTGCCTCAGTAATTGTATTGCATAACAGAGGTTTCGCTAATTTACAATTTTGATTGTTAACTCAGTTAAAGTAACGTAAAATTTCACTGGCAAAACTAAGAGCTAAAGGTACAGAACAAATTAAAAGTGCGCAATTTCATTTATTCTGTATTTAGCTTAGCGAGTGACTTCTGCCGGCTTGGTTCATATTCAGTTGTTCTTACGTTAAAAGTACGTTACGGTTGCTCATTTGTTAATGTAAATTCAATTCAGTCTTTCAATAATTGCTTGCCTTTTCCCAAATTTTACATTAAGTTGCGATAAGGTTACTGAAAATCAATTTGTACGTAATAAAGTTTGAGTAACAGTCAATCATTTATTTAACCAGCAACTTCATTTAACTTTGCTTTCAGATCGTAGTATTTCAGGTTAAGTAACCGCAAACTCTGTGGTTTCTGGTTCATTTATTTTCTGGTGAACTGTTGTGTTGCGGAAAAGGCTGACAATCTTCTGGTGCCGTGCCAGTGATTATTTGCTTAATTTTCTTTGCCATTACCTTTCATAGAATTTTGGATATTCATTGCCCTAGTGGGCTGACGACCGTTTAATTATACCTTTCTTGCTAATCAGCATTTTCTGTATTAAATATTACGTTGTACTCTTTCCTCGTCCTGTGTTGTTCGTGAGCGATTGCACTATATTCTACCCATTTCAAAATTGTTTGTGTTTAGATAAGACTTAGAATAGATTCTCAGTTGTACACGTTCTTCCTATTAACAGGTATTATTTTCTTTTGGTAACGATAGCCTTACTCATTGTAAAATTTCATTAGCCGTAAGCGATCATGGTTATTTAATCGAAATCCAATAGGCAGATTAGGAAGGGGGAGGTTGCAAGGTCTATGCCAAAAATTGATTTTGCAAGAACAAAAAGTAGCAAAAAAAAAAAAGAAGCACAAAAGAAAATACATAAGAAGTTAATGTAGCAATACCTTAGGAATGGCTTACCTTAACGCTAAGTTCAATGCTTTGGAATAAGAGGTAACAAATCTTTAAGCTAAAACTGAGGGGTGTTGCAAGAAAATAGGTTATGAAATAAAAGAACGGAGTAAAAAAATTAGAAGTTCGTAAGTTAGAAATAAATCAAAAGGCCGACCGTGAAATCAAAAAGTTAAACAAGGATTTGCAGAATCAAAATGGGGTAATACAAACAACAATTAACGACATTATTAAACTAACACAAGATCAAAGCAAAGCTATGAAAGCATGTAACACAAACAAGTGATATACAATGGAGTAATTTACAGAGTATCAAAAATGGCCACGAAATACTTAGTCGTAATATTTCTTGTGTATCCTCTTGTAGCGGCAACACTAGTGCCATTCAGGACAAATAAAGAGAAACAGAGCATAAAATACTTCCTGAGATGCAAGACAAAACAGAAGATGAAGTTCAACAAAAAGTCGAGATTTGGTGTGAACAAGAAAGGAAGAGAGCTATTGTTCGTACAAGTGACGTAGCAGATCACGCTAATGCCTATAAATGCCATCATTTCTCTAGTAAGGGAACTGTACGCCCAGTGGCCTTCATTAGACAGTTTGAGGATGTCACATCTGAAAACATGACAGAATAACAAAAAGCTAATTTTTGGTCATTAGGTTAGAAGAAGAAGTTATATTACGGGGAACAGGGGCAATAATACATGTAAAACATAGTAGGAATTTGTTCAAGCATTCTTGAAACAATACTGGTCTTGCAGCACACAAAACAGAGCGAGAAGTGAAGTATCTGTGAACAAGAGATTTGATGATGAAAAAAATCATTATACCGCAAATGGATAGGAGTAAGGTACTAGGTCCCGTACCGAAGTTCAATGGCATCAAGATATCAGTGATCATAGACTCGATAGCCATCTTCTGTAACAGGCAGATAGCAAAAAATGGACGAATGTATACTGCATTCGTCTATGGAAGACAAAACTATCAGTTCAGTTTTAAGAAGCATCATAATGGGCAGATTACGTGACTGAATCTGAAAAAGTAGTGAATGAAGTGCCTCATTCTACAATAGAAATACTGCCACAACCATAATTAGATGAAATCTCAATCAATGAAATGAAAAAATGCTTTGACTACTAAACCCCAGGGACAATAATGTTTTTGTTTCATTAGGTAGCTGACGATTACTACGTGCCCGAGTTAACGGACAGCATGCTTCATTTTTTCCTTGTTGTTAGTTCTTCCCCTTGTTTCATTCAGAACTATATCTGCCTTCATTAACATTGTTCACATTTAAGGTTAAAATGAAAACATTTCTATACACTGAATGTAACAACTAAAACCCAGCAGAATACAAATCTTCGTAGTGCGGGTGAGAAACAGTCATTTGACGGAATATATGTGGACAGGCCAGACTATAACAAGTGTAGGATTACTAATACATCAGCAAGGCAGCACAGTATACAGTTGTAAAAAGACACCAGTATCATACCAATGCACATAGCAAAAAAAAAAAAAAAAAAAAAAAATTATAAAGCATGTAGTGGAACAGTTTCTAAATAGTTACATAAACTATAAACAAACCTTTATGCTTGAAAATATGTTAAGAATAGGAAAGCAAGATGAGGGCTGTTATACACAACACAGATGAAATAACGCATAAAAGTAAGCCGAAGGTTGCGGAAGAAAACGATGAAGCTAAACCAGGTAATGAAAGTGTCAATGTACAATGGAAGAAATTCTGGAGGCAAAAATACGGAAATACCTAAATCTTGTCTTGAGATGACGTACGGATTGTGTCACAATAGACATATTGTTACTCTTCAGTACGAACTGAAGCGGTGGAGTGGTTTCCGCTTTAATGAATTGTGATAAACTGACAGGCTAAAGGGGTTTATGGTAAATGGAGAGTTATGGTTATTAGGTGACAGAAAAGTCGGCCAATTATTTACGAAGAAGGTTCAAATGGTTCAAATGGCTCTGAGCACTATGCGACTTAACTTCTGAGGTCATCAGTCGCCTAGAACTTAGAACTAATTAAACCTAACTAACCTAAGGACATCATACACATCCATGCCCGAGGCAGGATTCGAACCTGCGACCGTAGCAGTCGCGCGGTTCCAGACTGTAGCGCCCAGAACAGCACGGCCACTCCGGCCGGCTACGCAGAGGGAAAAGAGGTAAATGGAAAGTTGTAGATTAGGTGACAGAAAAGTCAGCCAATTATTTATATAAGGAGAGGGACAGGAGAAGTACGGTTATTACACGATTGGTAGTTATTACATGACAGGAAAGTTAGTCAGTGATTTATAAATGTGGAATGAAAGACAAATGGCGACGTGTATGTCGGCCATGTAGTATTTATGGACGAAGTGATTTCAGCCAACTACTTTACGAAGTACAAGAGAGCGGACGTATTATCAACATAAGGCACAACAGTGACATGAAATCTCATAAAATGCATAAACTTAGTACATCAGATTTAAAGAGAAGGCCACGTAACATGACTTATAGAGAGTTATCACACACACACTGGTTTTAAATATGAAATGAATGTGGAGTAAAGTGCGGTTAGTAGTTTTGAGCAGTGTAACTTCTTATGGCAAATAGTTGGTCAATTTAAATAACAGCTATCTGTCAATGGCAGTGGCACAGCAGTTTAATTTCTCATGATAAATATTTTGTTGAATTTAATGGAGGACAATGCCTCGTCAGCAGCTTAACAGAAGTATAAAATTTTGCGATTGAAACTTGGCTAGGAGGTAGTGGACTGCTACGGAGTGTTGGTAGCAGAAATGATAAACTGTTAGTTAACAAAAAAACTATCAACAACATAAAGGTGCAAAATATTGATTCTTAGAAAATCTTTACTATTAAAAGAATAATTAGCTGAAAGTGTAACTAAAGATCAATGATTTTTGGGATATAAGGTTAGTCATGAGTTTATTGAGGGTAAAAACTAGTTTTTTCTAATGACAAAATAATGAAGTCAATGACTGTGTATATTAATTAATAATTTGAGAGTGAAAAAGCATATAGCGGACTAATGTTCTGAAAAATAATAACGAATCACAAGTATAGTGGAATGGTAAAAATTGCTTATTTTCAAAATTAATTGTTGTGTGGGAGAACAGTCCAATTTTTTCAAATCTCGGAAGAGAGGTGATGTTTAATGTTTCTGGTTTTAAAGTCATCATATTCAACTACAAGAAGCTCTTATTAGAGCAGCTGTGAAGGCAGCAGTGGGAAGACGTAATGTGGTGTGACGTTCCGGTACGTTTGTTGTGAGCGAGACTGCCTAAATTTTGGTCTGTTTCCGCTTTGGTTGGTGTGTACGGAAGTAGCGTTCCAAAATGATCAACTTGTGTCATTAATATTAGAAAATGGTTCAAACGGCTCTGAGCACTATGGGACTTAACTTCTGAGGGCATCGGTCCCCTAGAACTTAGAACTACTTAAACCTAACTAACCTAAGGACATCACACACATCCATGCCCGAGGCAGGATCGAACCTGCGACCGTAGCGGTCGCGGGGTTCCAGACTGTAGCGCCTAGAACCGCTCGGCCATCCCGGCCGGCTAATATTAGAAAAACTAGACAGTGAATTTACGTGCATTTCATATAAAAGCATCTCTCAGTAGCAGGCTGTCTTTCCATTATTTCAGAAGTGTTAATAACGAGCAGAATAATAAACAATTGCTAAACGAAAAAGCATAAGAAGCACTTCGTAGATCTTTGGATCGCGCCTAACTTGGATGGTGGGCGTGGTAGTACGATTGTAAGGTCAGAGCTCGATCGGTAGTGGGTAGTCTCGGAGGGCAGATATGTTGTTTGTCACGGTCGGTATCAGTTAAGAATTTAATTAGCAATCTCTGTTCTCTAGACATGTAACTGAGAACTAGTTTGACAGTAATTACGCAACCACGCATTTAATTATTTTGTTTACTCTCCGTGAAATTGTTTGTGATTCATAAAATGGACTATAATTGTATAGTTTCTGGTATTTTGTTAATAAAACGCGAGTGGCAAACCCGTTTAAACAAACAAATCCTACTATTAATTATTTATACAATACCATTTCCTTGCTCAATATAACGGACTCACAATGTACGTGCTGTTTTCTGCGCGGGAGATATCAACTATAGAACCCTGCAGCTTTGTGAATATTATTCAGAACTTATGCATCCCATCCAGGGCAGTGGAAACAACTAGGCACCTCGCGTCTACTGCAGACTTAATACAAATGAGATCAGTGACACGTTATTTGTGGTAACACAGAGGAGGTATAAAGGAAGTAAATTTTTTGGGGAAGAGATTTATATATCTTCAACATTTCGCGGCTCTGTCAGAAACTGTGTAAATATTAATTTTAATAATTAACAGCCTCAGTTGCACTGTTTGCCTAGAATTTACTTAGGTTTCAGTCGGGATAACCCAACCCAACCTTCTTCAGAATAGCAGTAACTACTGTCTTTCCATAGTGAACATCGTCAAGCTAAAACTGCAAATCCATAAATTGTCGTCAGACTATAAAACTTATCTGGAACTGCCTCGTCCCCACTTCGCCACCGCGATGCGGCAGCCACGAGTGCTGTACTGGAACTCAGTAATTAATTAATTACTAAAATTAAAAAGAGATTTATCATACACGCGTAAATCCGTCTTGCTCTCTCTCTCTCTTTTACGTGTCGTAATGGGACGGTAATGTCCACATACACTGGTGGAGGTCGTATCGCGCACGAAAGGTATAAAAGGACGGTGAAATGGTGGAGCTGTCATATGTACGCAGGTGATTCATGTGAAGGGCTTCCGACTTGATTATGGCTTCACGACGGGAGTTAACCGACTTTGACAGCGGAATCGTAGTTGGAGCTAGACGCAGGGGACATTCCATTTCGAAAATTGTTACGGAATTCAATATTCCGAGATCCACAGTGTCGAGAGTGTGTCACGAATACCAGATTTCAGACATCACCTCTAATAGCAGAAAACACAGTGGCCGACGGACTTCACTTAACGACAGAGAACAGTGGCGTTTGCATAGAGTTGTCAGTGCTAACAGACAAGCAGAATTGCGTGAAATAACCGAAGAAATCAATGTGGGACGTACCACGAACGTGTCCGTTTGGACAGCGCAGCGAATTTTGGCATTTAATGGGCTATGGCAGCGGACGACCGATGCAAGTGTATTTGCTGACAGAACCTCTCCTGGGCCCGTTACTGTATGTAGACGAGTGGAAAACGGTGGCCTGGTGAGGTGAGTCACGATTTCTATTGGTAAGAGCTGATGGTAGGGTTCGCATGAGGTGCAGACCCCACTTAGCCATGGACCCAAGTTGCCAACAAATAAGCTGGTGTCCGCAGCTCGTCGTCGTGCGGTAGCGTTCTCGCTTCCGACGCCCAGGTTCCCGGGTTCGATTCCCGGCAGGGTCAGGGATTTTCTCTGCGTCGTGATGACTGGGTGTTGTGTGCTGTCCTTACGTTAGTTAGGTTTAAGTAGTTCTAAGTTCTAGGGGACTGATAACCATAGATGTTAAGTCCCATAGTGCTCAGAGCCATTTGAACCATTTTTTGAAATAAGCTGGTGGTGGCTCCCTAATAGTGTGGGCTGGGTTTACATGGAATGGACTGAGTCATCTGGATTTTCAACTATTTGGAGACCATTTGCAGCCATTCACGGACATAAAGATCCCAAACAACGACGGAACTTTTTTGGATGACAGTGAGAAACACTTGTTGACGATGGGTTTGAAGAACATTCCGCACAGCTCGATCGAATGATCTGGCCACCGAAATAGTCCGACATGACTCCCATCGAACATTTATGGGATATAATCGAGAGGTCATTTCGTGCTCAAAATCCTGCATCGGGAACAGTTTCGCAATTATGGACGGCTGTTGAGGCAATATGGTTCACTGTTCCTGCAGGAGACTTCAAACGACTTGTTGAGTCTGTTCCACGTCGAGGTGCTGCACTACGCCGAGGAAAAGGAGGTCCAACACGATATCAGGAGATAAACGAGGTTTATTCGGAAAGTAAGGAACGATCGGTCGCGAAATGGAAACCACAGTGAAAATCCGGTGAAGTTTTGCACAGGTGTGTTGGGCAGTGTCTCTAGTATGCCCATCGACCGCGTTCCGTCGTTCTTTTTATTTCTGGGAACACAGGGTCGGCTGGGGTGGCCGAGCGGTTCTAGGCGCTACAGTCTGGAAACGCGCGACCGTTACGGTCGCAGGTTCGAATCCTGCCTCTGGCATGGATGTGTGTGATGTCCTTAGGCTAGTTAGGTTTAAGTAGTTCTAAGTTCTAGGGGACTGATGACCTCAGAAGTTAAGTCCCATAGTGCTCAGAGCCATTTGAACAATTTTTTTGAGCACACAGGGAGCGCATAAAGATACCTAGAACAATAGTGTTTGCCACCAAGTTACGAGGGCCTGGTGTGAAATTTCGCCTGAAGCTATGCAGCCAACATTACTTAACTGTCGTGCGTTTTCTTCTTCGAGACAACTCTCAGCCGCATTCTGCAGGGTGAATGAAGATTGCTCCTGCATCGTTTTCAATTGGGAATGTTTGATTACCCACAATACAGCCCATAATTGTCTCCCTCTGAGTTTCATGTCTGCTCACATGAACCGCTGGCTATGAAGACAACATTTTGGCACAGACAACAAGCTGGAGGCCAGGGCAGAGAATTGGCGGAATGCACTGGCGGCTGCCTTCTGTAACGAGGGTTTTGGAAAGTTGGTCCAACGCTACGACAAACGTCTAAGTCGGATCGGTGACTATGGAGATAAGAAGCTGGAAGTTGTAGCTAACTGCTGCAAATGAAACAGTTTTGATTTCGCGACCTGTCGTTCCTTACTTTCAGAATAGCCCTCGTACCATTACTTTTGCCACCACAGTGTTCAAGGGCCTATAGAGGCCTGTCGGTACTGCAGTTTCTCTCGGCGCCCTATCCCTGGGACCATTTGTACTGCGCCTAAAACTGACCTACGAAGGTCAACCAACAATCGTTTATCTTGAGTACCATTCGCGAATGGGAAGGGAAAGGGGATCAGATAGCAGTACACAAAGTGCTCTCCGCCACACAGCTTAAGGTGACTTTTGGAGTACTGTACACATGTAGATGCAGAATTGAAATTTCGTGGAAGAAATTGGATGAGTGAGGATGGCCACAATAATTTCTTTGCTCGTATATTCCTGTGAAATGAATTGGAAATGCTGGAAGGGACAAAATTTTAGCGACTCTGGAGAAATCACAAATGGAGTCGCACAGGGTTCAATCTTGGGTTCACTCCTACGGAAATTTTCAAAGAATTGTTAAGTGGTTCTCTGAAAATTGTCTCCCTCTAAATTTTTAGAAAAAACACAGTTTTCACTTCCGCGCAACAAATAGTCACAGCAACAATTGATACAGCACATGAAAAGGAGTCAGTAAACAGTGTAGAATGCTCCAAATTTTTTGGTGTACATTCTGATAAAATCTTGAAATGGAAGAAGGACATGGTTATTATAAATGACTCAAGCGATTTCATAAATTTACTGTAGCTACATTAACTGGGATATTGTCACCAAGCTCAAAACTCACATAAAATGATTCAAAAAGTTTTGTATTTTTTCAGCCACACTTCAGATTTCTGCCACGAGAGCGCAGCATAGAGCAGTTAGGTAAGATGGCGACAGGCGTGAAGAAATCTTATGTTATGCCTGAAATCTATTCACAGCAGTCTGCCGTAACAGTGCAGTGACACTTCAGAACTAAGTTCAAAAAAAGGTCCACCAACTGTCAACTCCATTCGGTGATGGTATGCGCAGATTAAAGCTTCAGGAAGCCTCTGCAAGGGGAAATCAATGGGTCGGCCTCCAGTGAGTGAAGAAACGGTTGACTGCATTTCGTCGAGTTTCACACGTACCCCACAGAATTCGATGAACAGAGCAAGTGAGCTGAACATACCACAACCATCCGTTTAGAAGCCGTTAAAGAAACGATTGAAGCTGAAGCATTATTGCTTGCAATTGCTACTAGCCCTGACTCCCTTTGGGAATGTCAGATGCTTTCAATATTCGGCACAGTTGCAACAGCTTATGGAAGAGAATATGCTATATGAGAAACTCAGTTTTAGTGATGAGGCAATATTTTTTGTGAATGGCACAGTGAACATGTACAATGTGTGATTCTGGAGGACAGAGAATCCCCCCACTATAGTTCAGAACATTTCAGATCCACCAAAGATGGAAAATTGCCTCACGCCACCACTGGAGACCAAAAGTGTGGGCTACATCTACCAACAGATGCCACGCCACTTCATTATGATGGTCGTGAATTTTTGAACTGAGAAACTGATGGATTGGTCGTGGTGAGCTGATGATCAACATTTTATGTCATGATATCCACACTCTCCCGACCTAACCCCATGTGATTTTTTTTGTGTGGAGTTATGTGAAATATTCAATGTTTACGCCTCCTATACCAACAGATACACGACGAGCTTGTATCAGCAGTGCTTTTGAACACATTAATGTAGACATGCTGCACTGCACGTGGGAAGAACTTGATTATCGACTTCATATATGGGGAACCAGTCAGGAGGCACATATGGACTGCTTAAAATATTTTTTTCAAGATTTCTATATGTGTCCAAAGGCCTGTGACAATGTGCCAAATAATATATCTATAGCAAGTCTGTCAAATCTCTCCCGTTATTTATAACAACCTTGTATATTACTTAACTTCTCAAACAAATTCAGTTCTTTTTGCTCTTTGTGTAATTGCAAGTCTTGGCAATGAACGGACCAACCTCCTGGCATATTTAGCTTATTTCCAATCAATAATGTCTTATGGAATAATTTTCTGGGGCAACTCGTCATTTAGAGAGAACGTATTTATTGATCAAAATTTAGCAATAGGAATAACGAGTGGGATTCATCAGAAATCATCATGTAGGTACGTCTTCAAGGAGTTAGCTATTTTAATTGTACCAACACAATACTGATGAAATACAAATGAAATTAGTCATAACTAATGCATCACAATTTGAGAAGCATAGTGCAGTACATACAAACAACGCTAGAGGAAATAATGTCCTTTATTACCCACTATTAACGCCGTCAGTGGCCCAGAGAGGAGTTCAATATGCAACAGCAAAAATTTGTGATCATTTTCCCAATAACATAAGGCGTCTGACATAAAGTAAGTACACATCTAACCGAAAACCACTTCTCTTGGACAACTCTCTCTCTATTTCATGGACGAACTTCTATTTAAAAACTGACATACTGTAAAAAGAATGAATGCTTAAGTATAATCGCGTAAGACTAAAGTAATATGTTCATTAATGTTAACAATAATCATACATACATATCCTGTAAAACGACTCATTCCACATGACTTAGATGAAAGAATCTTTCAAAACAACTAACAGTTGTTGGAAAGTTCTACAGTTTGCATACTTTTGGAATAAAAGAGACCACTCACCGAAAAGCAGATGTGCCCAGTCGTGGGTAGGCACATACAAAAAGTAAGAAAACTTGCTACCTTTAGGAGTAACCCTTTTTCGAGATAGAGTAAAATACCCAAAGAAAAGATACACACACACACACACACACACACACACACACACACACACACACACACACACATGCATGTACTCACATGCATATCACACTTATGGCACTATATGGTGCTAGCTGGATGAACAGTACAATTGCTGCATTTCGGCAGGTGGAATAGGTTGTGGTAGGGGTTGTGCCAGGTCGGGAGGGTAGTGGGAGAGAGGGGTGGGATGAGGCTCTCTTCCCCTCTACCCATCCCACCTGACACAACCCCTACCACAACCTATTCCACCTGCCGAAATGCAGCAAAATTGGAAATTTGTGGTAAGGTCTTATGGGACCAAACTGCTGAAGTCAATGGTCCCTAAGCCTACACACTACTTAATCTAAGTTAAACTAACTTACGCTGTGGACAACACACACACCAATGCCCGAGGGAGGACTCGAACCTCCGACGGTGGGAGCCGCATGGACCGTGACAAGGCGCCCCAGACCGCGTGGCTACCCCGCGCGGCCCGAAATGCAGCACTGGCAGTACTCAAAAGATGTTCAAATGTGTGTGAAATCTTACGGGACTTAACTGTTAAAGGTCATCAGTCCCTAAGCTTACACACTACTTAACCTAAACTATCCTAAGGACAAACACACACACACTCATGCCCGCGGGAGGACTCGAACCTCCGCCGGGACCAGCCGCACAGTCTGCAGCGACTGGCAGTACTACTCGTCCCTCGTCTCTCTCTCCGCCTATCCACCCCATCTGACACAACCCTCCATGTAAAGTACTCCACCAACCGAAATGCAGCGCTGACACTATTAGTCCAGCCCATGTAGGCGTGTGTGTGTATTTCCTTTGTGTATTTTACTGTAGGTTGAGAAAGGATTACTCCGGAATCTAGAAAATTTTCTTACTTTTTGTGTGCGCTTATCGACTACTCAGTGCTACCGATTTTCGGTGAGTGATCTCCTTTATTGCAGAAGTATTTACCAGCTGACGGTTGAGAGGAAGAGGAGGGAGACCGGCTAACCTGGGAAGGTGAGGTTGGCGAGGACGGGCGCGCTGGAGGCGACGGCGGCGTCCACCAGGTGTGGGTAGCGGAGGCGCGCCCAGGCGGCCAGGTTGCCGGCGTACGAGCCGCCGAACACCACCCACGGCACGAGCAGCGTGTCGGCGTGTTCCCGGCGGTACTGCCGGATGAAGTTGGCGAGGTCCGCCAGCGCCTGCTCCGCACTCAGGAACCGCAGATTCTCCGTGGACAGGTCCCTGTGGCAGTGAAGTGCAAAGTAGGGCAACCGTCTCCGGCTGCACCGTTCTTCTCGAGTTCAGGCTGGTAGTTAACGTCATCTACAGGGTGACAACTACTCAACTATATGCAGAAAAAACGTAAATTAGTTACGAATTACAGCTTGCACATACTTTATTCACCATGTAAGCGTCACTACAGATATTCGGATTTAGGTTATGACATGTTCTACACTACTGGCCATTAAAATTGCTACACCACCAAGATGACGTGCTGCAGACGCGAAATTTAACCGACAGGAAGAAGGTGCTGTGATATGCAAATGATTAGCTTCTCAGAGCATTCACACAAGGTTGGCACACCTACAGCGTGCTGTCAGGAGGAAAGTTTCCAATCGATTTCTCATTCACAAACAGCAGTTGACCGGCGTTGCCTGGTGAAACGTTGTTGTGATGCCTCGTGTAAGGAGGAGAAATGCGTACCATCACGTTTACGACTTTGCTAAAAGTCGGATTTTAGCCTATCGCGATTGCGGTTTATCGTACCGCGACATTGCTGCTCGCCTTGGTCGAGATCCAAAGACTGTTAGCAGAATACGGAATCGGTGTGTTCAGGAGGGTAATACGGAACGCCGTGCTGGATCCCAACGGCCTCGTATCACTAGCAGTAGAGATGAGAGGCATCTTATCCGCATGGCTGTAACGGATCGTGCAGCCACGTCTCGATCCCTGAGTCAACAGATGGGGACGTTTGCAAGACAACAACCATCTGCACGAACAGTTCGACGACGTTTACAGCAGCATGGACTATCAGCTCGGAGACCATGGCTGCGGTTACCCTTGACGCTGCATCACAGACAGGAGCGCCTGCGATGGTGTACTCAACGACGAACCTGGGTGCACGAATGGCAAAACGTCATTTTTTCGGATGAATCCAGGTTCTGTTTGCAGCATCATGATGATCGCCTCCGTGTTTGGCGACATCGCGGTGAACGCACATTGGAAGCGTGTATTCGTCGTCGCCATACTGGCGTATCACCCGGCTTGATGGTATGGGGTGCCACTGGTAACACGTCTCGGTCACCTCTTGTTTCCATTGACAGCACTTTGAACACTGGACGCTACATTTCAGATGTGATACGACCCGTGGATCTACCCTTCATTCGATCCCTGTGAAACCCTACATTTCAGCAGGATAATGCACGACCGCATGTTGCAGGTCCTGTACGGACCTTTCTGGATACAGAAAATGTTCGACTGCTGCCCTGGCCAGCATATTCTCCAGATCTCTCACCAACTGAAAACGTCTGGTCAATGGTGGCCGAGCAACTGGCCTGTCACAATACGCCAGTCACTACTCTTGATGGACTGTGGTATCGTGATGAATCTGCATGGGCAGCTGTGACTGTAAATGCCATCCACGCTCTGTTTGACTCAATCTACAGGCGTAACAAGGCCGTTATCACGGCCAGAGGTGGTTGTTATGGGTACTGATTTCTCAGGATATATGCACCCAAATTGGAAGAAAATGTAATCACATGTCGGTGCTAGTATAATATATTTGTCCAATGAATACCCGTTTATCATCTGCATTTCTTCTTGGTGTAGCAATTTTAATGGCCAGTAGTGTATATGCCTGCCATCATTGGCGATGGTGTGGAACAGACGAAAAGCGAAATTCTGCATGACCCGCTGAAATGTCAGTACATCGATGCTGACAATGACCTTCTGAGTGGCTGTTTTCAGCACAGCAATGGTTTTGGGGTTATTGCTGGACACATTGTTTATAATATAATCGCACGAAGAGGAGTCGCATGTCTTCAGACAGGGTCTATATAGTAGCCAGTCAAGGCCCATTCCAGTGGCCTCTGGATACTCTCTAGCCAGAATGCGGTCCCAAAAGTATTCATACAGGACATCAAACACTTTTGTACTTCAATGGAGTAGAGCTCTGACCTCCATAACCACATATTGTCGAAATCAGGGTCACTTTAGATAATGGGCATTAAACTATCGTCCAAAACCTTCACGTACCATTCAGTAGTCACAGTGTCATCAGGGAATATCGCACCGATTATTCCGTGACTAGACACTGTCCACCACACAGTCACTCGTTGAGGGAGAAGAGACTTCTCGATCGCGAAATGGAGATTCCCAGTTGCCCAAATGCGCCAATTTTGCTTATTGCGAACCCATCCAGATGGAAGTGGGCTTCGTCGCTAAACCCAACCATATTCATATCAAAGTCGTGTTCGTCAATTCTGTGGATAATAGTGTTGGTTATGCAGCTCGTCTGATAGATTTCCTGGGGTTGATTTGAAACACGACGCGTGTCTTCTCGATGTTTTCAGGTGTTTCGACCTATTTGGTTCAAATGGCTCTAAGCACTATGGGACTTAACAGCTGATGTTGTCAGTCCCCTAAACTTAGAACTACTTAAACCTAACTAACCTAAGGACATCACACGCATCCATGACCGAGGCAGGATTCGAACCAGCGATCGTAGCAGCCGTGTGGTTTCGGACTGAAGTGCCTAGAACCGCTTGTCCACCGCCCTATTTGGACGACCGATATTGTCAACACTGTCATCACAAACACTACCCGTTGTCTCAAACTTCCGATTCAAATTCTTGATTGTTTGGTCCGGTTGTCTTCAGCTTGAATCCCGTCGCAAACTTCCTTTGAGCCGCAGCTGGGCTGTTATTGCTCGCACAGTAGGCATTCGCAAGCCTATACGCTCAGGCACGCTTTGCCATGACATTTTCACGTGCAAATTGCCGGTAACGACAAGGCCCCCATCATGCCCCGCGGCCAATTGCGCAGTTTGAACGTCCTAACACAAACCGTTCAGAAACTATGACGATTTTATTTCATATAGTTCAATAATTGTCACCCAGTATACCCAGTATACACAGACAGTACAACAACCACTCGATATTATTATCTGTATTACTTAAGGATGATTTTTAAGACATGGTTTGCATGCCAAAATCGGTGTTAGAAACTTCATCTACTGTGTGCAGTAAACAATGCTGAATGCGTTCATCATATATCGATTTAACAGTTTCTTATGCGCTTCTAACCACGAAAAACACCTCGATACTCTAACATAACTTCCTCTGTTGGGACCTAGCGTGATGGCAGCTAGTGTTCACGAGGTACTCGCCAAACCCAAACACTTCCATCGAAATTCCACAAGGAATACCGTGACTATCACTCTAGTGATCCAGTCCCCAGTGCCGTCGCTCTTTACGCCAGCTCAAGTGTCGTTTAGTATTTACTACAGAAATTTGTGGCATATGATGAGCTGCTCGTCCACTGTACCACATTCTTTTTAACTGCCTATGCACAGTCATTGTGCTAATTGGACTGCTGGTAACGCTTTGGCGCGCAAGAGTGATTTCTTCCGCTGATTTCATGCCATTTTTTCAAGCACCCTCGGTAAATGTTCGACAGGCCCTTTTCCTCAACACATGACGTCTACATGGTCTTGGTTTATCTATGGTTATTCCTTCGCTTCTCCAGTTCACAATCACGTCACCAACAGTCGACTGCAACAACTTTAGAACAGTTGATGGATTTGTTACTCAAATGACATCAAGTAACTAGTGTACGTTCGAGGTCACTCAGCTCTACTGACCGACCCACTCAGCTGTTTCTGGCGCAACTTTTACACTTCCGTATTGGGTTCTCGTGACATCTGTTGGTCAATTCCACGTTACACTGGGATGTCTCGATGCTTTTGATAAGAGGTGTACCTATTCCACACACTGATCAGTCGTAACGTTATGACCATCTGCTTAACAGCGTGTTGGACCACATTTGCATTGCATTACAGCAGCGATACACCGTGACGTATTTGTCAGGTCCCCGGTAGGTTACTGGAGGTAACAGACACGTATGCCCAGCGTCAGCCAGACATTGTAGGCTGAAGATTTCGGACGTTGAAGCTGGTGCTCGGTAGTGAGCCGTGTCGGCTTGTATTGACTGCAGTACTTACATCGAATCTCTGCTTAGTTTTCCCTCTGGTCGCCTGGCTGCGCCATTGCACCACGCCTTCCGGTTTCAAATGTTTGTGAGGAGGAAGAGTGCGGAATGGACAGTCACCGGCGACGAGGAGGAAGGAAGTCGGTTGAAGGAAACGCGTGATGTCACCCGCTGGTGGTCGGTGCCTTGGCCGATTTGCTCTGAGGGAACCGTTGCAACGGGAACGGCTTTGATTATGATTAGCTGATTCCGTGCGCTGAAAGGTAACCTCTTTCTGTTGTCGAGCCATGTCGTGTGATCTCGTTTGGTTGAGTTTGCGGGCTCTGTTGTCATTTGCCTTGCCCTACGTGATTCTTCCCTGAGTTGTGAATTTGTGCTTGGGGGAAGTTTGCATCCACCGTTAGTTGGTCTGCATCGATTATAGAAACTTTTTAAGCCTGCCCATTTCGGTGCTCGCTGTGCACCCTTTGATGCTTTCCTGAAAACTAACGGGGGTGACGATTGCGGTGAAAGCTGTTTTAACTGTTTCGTTCTAAGATACCTCCGGTGATGGAGTTATATTGCCCGTGGTGAACTTTCTCGCTTAAGAGGATACGGAATCGCATATCCCCGCAATGTTAAAATATTCCTACTATAGGGAACATTGTCTCACAAACTACTGGAGACAGAGAGATAGAATTTTGACTGTATGTGCATTGATATGTTATAACAATACTCGAACAACAGTTTATCGTCAAAGTATTTTGTTACGGAGATATTTTACATTTATTTTTAAGTAAATTTTTTCCATTACTTTTTACTAGATTACCACCCCTAAGTCTTTTGTAAATCAAGTAATTAAAAAATCGTTGTTTCAATGTGTAAAAGAAACCCATGTCAGTAATTCATAGAAATTTTAGACTTATAGGTTCACCAGTACCTGAGATAATATTACTAGAAGAAGTAAAAAACAAACTTACGGGAAACGGAGAAGAAGATTAAAACATTCCTGATCCATAGTTAGTACCCTCTCCACAGTCTTCATAATCATCTTCAAGTCTTCTTTTGCCACCCCTCTGCAACTGTCTTGCTTTTTTCACCAATGTCTTGATTATATTGTCAGCATACCTTAGTCTGTACTGATCTAAAGTCAACATAGCACGTACTGTGCGGGAACCAACACGCAAACGCAACTTTTGAAGGGCCTGGCATTTAGTTATATTCCCAGGATTGAAGGTTGCCACAGCATCATACACACCAAAATGTAGTGTATTAATTCCGACAAACACTGTTTTTGGGAGACGATGCCATATCACACTATTCAAGCACTCGTTGGGGTTCTGCGTTTTCCCATGAAGACATTTCATCACAAGACTTCTGTCAGCCAGATCTCTGAAAATGGGCTTCATTTCTTCCATGATGGCTAATGGTAGGCTGGTGGTGAATGCGTTTCTCTCCAGTTGTTAGTCCCCTATTGTATTTACACCAGTTCTTTTCACCTTTGGGGCACAAACCATGTTCTGGATGCTCATCTGTGGATGCGGTGTGGAAATACAAAGCCCATATAGCTTTCCTCATTTCTTCAAGATTGGCAGTATTTTGCCTGATTGCAAGGCCATAGCAATTCTAAATGTGGTCTATTATGGAATCAGTTAATCTTCCTTTGCCATGCAAGGTTTTCCCATCATCTAGTTTTTTCCCTTTCATAAATGATTTTAACCTTCTCAGCCTGGCACACATTCTCTTCTGCACATGTCCTATACATCCAAGTTTGCTTATATTTACACTGTTCCCATATGGTTTGCTTTCCAAAACTTACTTGAATGCTTTAGAGTCACCATCTCCCAGATACTTGACATAGCGAACATTATACCATTCTGAAGAGCGATGAAAACTTTCTTTCACACCAGCAATCTCCATGCTACTAACATAATAACTAGCAACACAGTCATCACTATGTTCATTTTTCAGCCTGTCTATGCATCTACAGTATGTAGACATTATTGCAACATGAATAACCGTGCCAGTGTCAACACTAGTTGCTGTTACAACACCATTGTTGGAGGTGTGATCCCTTTTTTGCCATGTGCCATCAAAAGCTACTGTGAGGTCACGACTGCCATCATTTTCTTTCACTGCTTCTTCCACAGCTACCTGCATTGACTTCTGTGCTACATCTTCAACTGCAGATCCTACTACATAGTTGTAAGCATCAAACTTTGATGGTACACTTGAAAGATTTAGAACACCAAATAGCATATCACCAGCTGCTTTACCCTTACCAATTGCTCGCAGTCCATAAACTAACCTAATATTTACACTATAAAGTTCAGTTTTCTTTATCTATTATGTACAGTTACTGAAACAGAACTTACAGCTGTACTTATAAACACGCATAATAAACTAAACTGGGCAGCCAGGCCATCATGGGATCTTACTTTCAGAGAAACGTTTCCTTGACATTTTTTGCAGCACACACTGTTTTCAAGAGCTTCGCACAATATACTCGTATAAATGAGTTCAAAAACTTATTTCCCTTTATCAAGTAAATTATATTTCTCTTCCAAATCTCTTATTTTTTTATGAGAAGCACTGTTTTCATTTGGAGTAAGTTCGTTCGGCAAATCAGTAGTAAGTGGACTCATACACTCCTGGAAATTGAAATAAGAACACCGCGAATTCATTGTCCCAGGAAGGGGAAACTTTATTGACACATTCCTGGGGTCAGATACATCACATGATCACACTGACAGAACCACAGGAACATAGACACAGGCAACAGAGCATGCACAATGTCGGCACTAGTACAGTGTATATCCACCTTTCGCAGCAATGCAGGCTGCTATTCTCCCATGGAGACGATCGTAGAGATGCTGGATGTAGTCCTGTGGAACGGCTTGCCATGCCATTTCCACCTGGCGCCTCAGTTGGACCAGCGTTCGTGCTGGACGTGCAGACCGCGTGAGACGACGCTTCATCCAGTCCCAAACATGCTCAATGGGGGACAGATCCGGAGATCTTGCTGGCCAGGTTAGTTGACTTACACCTTCTAGAGCACGTTGGGTGGCACGGGATACATGCGGACGTGCATTGTCCTGTTGGAACAGCAAGTTCCCTTGCCGGTCTAGGAATGGTAGAACGATGGGTTCGATGACGGTTTGGATGTACCGTGCACTATTCAGTGTCCCCTCGACGATCACCAGTGGTGTACGGCCAGTGTAGGAGATCGCTCCCCACACCATGATGCCGGGTGTTGGCCCTGTGTGCCTCGGTCGTATGCAGTCCTGATTGTGGCGCTCACCTGCACGGCGTCAAACACGCATACGACCATCATTGGCACCAAGGCAGAAGCGACTCTCATCGCTGAAGACGACACGTCTCCATTCGTCCCT
This sequence comes from Schistocerca americana, assembly GCF_021461395.2. NCBI lineage: Eukaryota > Metazoa > Arthropoda > Insecta > Orthoptera > Acrididae > Schistocerca > Schistocerca americana. The sequence goes on along the minus strand of NC_060122.1, from coordinate 594,833,241 downwards.
CCATTCACGCCTGTCGCGACACCACTGGAGGCGGGCTGCACGATGTTGGGGCGTGAGCGGAAGACGGCCTAACGGTGTGCGGGACCATAGCCCAGCTTCATGGAGACGGTTGCGAATGGTCCTCGCCGATACCCCAGGAGCAACAGTGTCCCTAATTTGCTGGGAAGTGGCGGTGCGGTCCCCTACGGCACTGCGTAGGATCCTACGGTCTTGGCGTGCATCCGTGCGTCGCTGCGGTCCGGTCCCAGGTCGACGGGCACGTGCACCTTCCGCCGACCACTGGCGACAACATCGATGTACTGTGGAGACCTCACGCCCCACGTGTTGAGCAATTCGGCGGTACGTCCACCCGGCCTCCCGCATGCCCACTATACGCCCTCGCTCAAAGTCCGTCAACTGCACATACGGTTCACGTCCACGCTGTCGCGGCATGCTACCAGTGTTAAAGACTGCGATGGAGCTCCGTATGCCACGGCAAACTGGCTGACACTGACGGCGGCGGTGCACAAATGCTGCGCAGCTAGCGCCATTCGACGGCCAACACCGCGGTTCCTGGTGTGTCCGCTGTGCCGTGCGTGTGATCATTGCTTGTACAGCCCTCTCGCAGTGTCCGGAGCAAGTATGGTGGGTCTGACACACCGGTGTCAATGTGTTCTTTTTTCCATTTTCAGGAGTGTATTTTCCAACAGTGATAATGAAGAAGTGCTTTGCTTTGCTAATGAATCATCATTTCTTTTATTTTGCCAGTTCACACGATTTTTAAACACCTTTGCTCTATCTCCAGGCATTTTCACTGCGAAAAATAAAGCAATAAATACGAAATAACTCGACAACAACAACTTTCATATAGCACATGGTTTACAAACAATCCTGTCGCAAAATCAAAGAGTAACTTGAGGAAACCAGAGGAAACATTTTTGGACAGATAATGTATAAAGAGTTCCTGGAAAGTGGGATATTTGAATTCATATCACATAAATGTACTGCCAAAAAGTTTATGGTCAGCCACGAGAGACGTGTGTAACTAAAGCGCAATGCCCGATCTTACAAATCTATAAAAATAAAATAGTTATAATTCTAGTAAAGCTATGTATGATACGTCATTTTAAAGAGGAAACTTGGCGTCTTAAGCCCTTTTTAATTCGAGCACTTCGTTCTTGGTCGTCCACTCTTATTATTCTCTCTTGGCTCCTGTACATATTGTACACACATCAAAAAAGTTTTGTATCACCCCGGTTCCCAGAACTCCTGCGGATAGACATTGACTGGATATTGTACCACAGATACAGTCCCTTTGACTGTTCAGAGCTGTCACTAAATCTGCCCAAAGATGTAAACAACCATGCATGAACAGTGCCTATTAAACGGAGGGGATACGATCAGTTCCAGTCATTCCACCAGGAAGGAGGTACACGGCTCGTGTTGTCTGTAGTTCAACCATGACTAGACGGTCAATACCGCGGTTCGATCGCGTCCGCGTAGTTACTTTGTGACAGGAAGGGCTCTCAACAAGGGAAGTGTCCAGGCGTCTCGGAGTGAACCAAAGCGATGTTGTTCGGACATGGAGATATAGAGAGACAGGAAATGTCGATGACATGCCTCGCTCAGGCCGCCCAAGGGCTACTATTACAGTGGATGACCGCCACCTGACAGCAACGCCACCATGTTGAATAATGCTTTTCGTACAGCCAAAGGACGTCGTGTTACGACTCAAACTGTGCGCAATAGGTTGCATGATGCGCAACTTCACTCCAGACGACCATGGCCAGGTCAATCTTTGCAATCACGACACCATTAAGCGCGGTACAGACGGAGCCCAGCATCATTCCGAATGGATCACTCAGGACTGGCATCACGTCCTCTTCACCGACGAGTGTCGCATATGCCTTCAACCAATCGTCGGAGACGTGTTTGGAGGCAACCCGGTCAGTTTGAACGCCTTAGACACACTGCCCAGTGAGTGCAGCCTGCTATTTTGGGATGGCATTATGTGGGGCCGACGTACGCCGCTGGTGGTCATGGAAGGCGTCGTAACGGCTGTACGATACGTAAATGTCATCCTCTGACCAATAGTGCAACCATACCGGCAGCGTATTGGAGAGGCATTCATCTTCATGGACGACAGTTCGCACCCCCATCGTGCACATCTCGTGAAAGAATTCCTTCAGGATAACGACATCACTCGACTAGTGGCCAGCATGTTCTCCAGACATGAACCCTGCCGAACATGCCTGGAATATATTGAAAAGGGCTGTTTATGGACGACCTGACCCACCGACCACTCGGAGGGATCTACGCGGAATCGCCGTTGAGGAGTGAGACAATCTGGACCAACAGTGCCTTGATGAACTTATGGATAGTATGCCACGACGAATACAGGCATGCATCAATACAAGAGGACGTGGTACTGGGTATTAGAGGTCCCGGTGTGTACAGCAATCTGGACCACCACTTCTGAGGGTCTAGCTGTATGGTGATACAATATGCAATGTGTGTTTTTCATGAGCAATAAAAAGGTCGGAAATGACGTTTATGTTGATCTCTATACGAAGTTTCTGTACAGGTTCCGAAACCCTCAGAACCGAGGTGATGCAAAACCCTTTTTATGATGTATGTATATTCCCAGTCTCTCCCTATAGCTTGCCCCTGTTTTTCTCAGAATTTCGAACATCTTGCACCATTTTACATTCTCGAACGCTTTTTCCAGGTCCCAAAATCCTATGAGGATGTCCTGATTTTTCTATAGTCTTGTTTCCATTACCAAACGGAACGTCAGAATTGCCTCTCTCTTGCCTTTACCTTTTCTAAAGCCAAACTGATCATCATCTAGCACATCCTCAATTTTCTTTTCCAATATTCTGTATGTTATATTTTTCAGCATCTTGGATGGATTAGGTGTTAAGTTGATTGTGCGATAATTCTTGCACCAGTCAGCTCTTGAAGTCGTCGGAATTGTGTGGATGATATTTTTCCGAAAGTCAGATGGTATGTCGCCAGACTCATTCTATCCACCAACGTGACTACTCGTTTTGTCGCCACATCCCTCAGTGAGTATAGAAATTCTAATGGAATATTATCAATCCTTTCTGCCTTGTTTAAGTCCTCCAGAGCTCTTTTAAATTCTAATACTGGATTCCCTATCTCTTCTAAATCGACACCTGTTTCTTCTTCTATCACATCAGAGAAATCTTCCCCTCATTCAAGCATTCAACGTCTTCTTTCCACCTATCCGATTTCTCCTCTGCATTTAACAGTGAAATTCCAGTTGCACTCTTAATGTTATCACCCTTGCTTTTAGTGTCACCAAAAGTTGTTTTGACTTTTCGGTAAGATGAGTCTGTCCTTCCGACAATCATTTCTTTTTTGATTCCTTCACATTTTTCATGGAGCCATTTCGTCTTAGCTTCCCTGCATTTCCTATTTAGTTCACTTCTAGTGACTTGTATTGCTGTATTCCTTGTATTTTTGTACTTCCTTCTTTCATCGATTAGCTGAAGTGTTTCTTCTGTTACCCATGGTTTCTTTTCAGAAACCTTCTTTGTGCCTTTTTTTTTTTCAACATCGGTGATGGCCCTTTTTAGAGTTGCCCATTCATCCTCAACTGGGTTGCCTATTGAGCTATTCCTTATGCTGTATCTCGTCATTCCTTAGTACTTCCGTATCCCACTTCTTTGGGTATTGATTCTTCGTGACTAATGTCTTAAACTTCAGCCTCTTGTGATTCTTGAACAGAGTACCCGCTATTACTAGATGAAATTTGTGACACAACTTAATTAGTCTTTCTCCTCTCTCATTCCTTGTCCCAAGCCCGTATTCTCCCATAATCTTATCTTCTACTGCTTCCCCTACAGCTACATTCAAGTGCCCCATGACTATCAGATTTTCATCTCCCTTTATGTACTGTATTACCGTTTGAGTATCCTAATATACTTTCTCTATCTCTTCATCTTCAGCTTACTGAACTATCGTTTTCGGTGCTGGTTAGCTGTCTATTCTGTTAAGAACAAGTCGGCCAGAGTGGCCGAGCGGTTCTAGGCGCTTCAGTCTGGAACCGCGCGACCGCTACGGTCGCAGGTTCGAATCCTACCTCGGGCATGGATGTGTGTGATGTCCTTAGGTTAGTTAGGTTTAAGTAGTTCTAAGTTCTAAGGGACTGATGACCTCAGATGTTAAGTCTCACAGTACTCACAGCCATTTGAACCATTTGTTAAGAACAACCTATCACTGAACTGGTCACAGCAATACACGCTTTGCGCTCTCTTCCTATTCATAACGAATTCTACTCCCATTATATCATCTTATCCTGCTGTTGATATTACTCTATACTTATTCGACCAGAAATCCTTGTTTTCTTTCCATTTCACCTCACTGACGCCTACTATATCTAGATCGAGTCTTTGCATTTCCCATTTCAGATTTTCTAGCTTTCCTACTACGTTCACGCTTTTGAAATTCCACGCCCCGACGTTCTCCTTTCGTTCGTTATTCGAGATTTCTCTCAAGGTCACCTCCCCATTGGCAGTTCCCTCCAGGAGATCAGAATGGATGGCTATTCCGGAATCTTTTACCAATGGAGAGATCATCATGACACTTTTTCTGTTAGTTACAGGCCCCATGTCCTGTGGATACACATTAGCCAGGACTTCTCCCATCTATCCACTGGAGAGCACATGACGACCTGTGTGGTAGTGACCACTTCCCCAACTTTCTGTCACTGCCCCGACGTCCCGACGTCATGCCCACGGACGAATACTCAGATGAGCTTTAAACAAGGCAGAGTGGGTAGCCTGTTTTGGTTGAGCAGCTCACTTCAACGATAATTTCTGCGGCGGGAAACGCGATCCCTCGTTCTCTAGGGTGCCCCTGCGAGAGACAGTCCCTTGGTGGTCACCGGAAGTCGCTGAGACAATTAAAGAGCGTCGGCGAGATCTATAGCGACATAAGCGGCACCCTTTCCCAGAACACCTAATAGCCTTTAAGTGGCTCCGTGCCCGCGTTCACCTGTTGATAAAACGACGGAAACAAGAGTGTTGGGAGAGGTACATGTCGACCATTGGGTGCCATACGTGACCTTCCCAAGTCTGGATGAAGATCAGACGTCTTTTTGGGTACAGACCCCAACAGGTGTCCCTGGCGTTAACATCAATGGCGTGCTCTCTACCGACTCAAACGCGATTACCTAGCAGTTTGCTGAGCACTATGCTCGAGCCTCTGCGTCGGAGAACTACCCCCCCCCCCCCCCCCCTCCCCCAGGCTTTCGCGCCCTCAAACGGCGGATGGAAAGGGAAGTCCTCTCGTTCACTACACGCCACAGTGAACCCTATAACGCCCCTTATACAGAGTGGGAACTCCTCAGCGTCCTTGCACATTTCCCAGACACAGCTCCTGGGCCGGACTGGATCCACAGTCAGATGATTAAACATCTCTTGTCTTCTTGTCTGTCTACAAGCGATATCTCCTCGTCATCTTCAACCGGATTTGGTGCGATGGCGTCTTTCGATCGCAATGGAGGGAGAGCACCATCACTCCGGTGCTAAAATCCGGTAAAAATTCGCTTGATGTGGATAGCTATTGGCCTATCAGCCTCACCAACGTTCTCTGCAAGCTGCTGGAACGTATGGTGTGTTGGCGGTTGGGGTGAGTCCTGGAGTCTCGTGACCTACTGGCTCCATGTCAGGGCACCTTCCACCAGGGTCGCTCTATCACTGATAAGCTTGTGTCCCTCGAGTCTGCCATTGGAACAGCCTTTTCCAGACGCCAACACCTGGTTGCCGTCTTTATTGACTTACATAAAACATACGACACAACATGGCGATATCATCTACTTGCCACAATCTATGAGTGGGGTCTCTGGGACCCGCTCCCGACTTTTATGCAAAACTTCCTGTCGCTCCGTACTTTCCGTGTCCTCCCATAGTTCCCCCTGTATTCAGGAGAATGGCGTTCCGCAGGGCTCCGTATTGAGTGTCTCTCTATTTTTAGTGTATATTAACAGTCTGGCAGCAGCTGTAGGGCCGTTGGTCTCACCTTCTCCGTATGCGGATGACATCTGCATTTCGTATTGCTCCTCCAGTACTGGTGTTCCTGAGCGGCACCTACAGGGAGCTCTAGCTCACGGCTTCCAGTTTTCTGCCGTGAAGTCGTGTGTCATGCACTTCTGTCGGCGTCGTACCGTTCATCCGGAACCTGAACTTAATGACGATCCACTCACTGTTGTGGAGACGTATTGATTCTTAGGACTGGTTTTCGATGCCCGATTGACTTGGCTACCTCATCTTCACCAGCTCAAATGGGAGTGCTGGCAGCACCTCAATGCTCTCTGCTGCCTGAGCATCACCAACTGGGGTGCAGATCGCTCTACGCTTCTGCAGCTCTAGAGAGCCCTTGCTCAACTCCGCCTGGGCTATGGGAGTCTGGTTTACGGTTTGGCGGCGCCCTCAGCGTTGCGTTTACTTGTCCCAGTGCACCACTGTGGCGTTCGCCTAGCGATGGGAGCTTTTAGAATGAGTTCAATGACCAGCATCCTGGTAGAGGCTGGAGTCCCTCCATTGCGGATCCGACGTGCACAACTGCTAGCCAGTTACATTGCACACATTCAAAGTTCTCCTGAGCTTCTGAATTACCATCTCCTTTTCCCACCCACGGCAGTTCATCTCCGACATCGGCAGCCCAAGTCAGGGTTCGTGACTGCGGTTTGCGTGCAATCCCTTCTCTCCGAACTGGAGTCCTTCCCTTTACCACCTCTACTTGAGGTCCATTCATGTACACGTCTATGGTGTACACCTCAGACGAAGCTTTGTCTGGGCCTTTTTCATGGCCCTAAGGACTCTGTTAACCCCGCCACTCTCCGCTGTCACTTCCTCTCGATTCTTGACGTTTTCTGGGGCTCTCAAGCTATTCACAACGATGGATCGATGGCTGACGGTAATGTTGACTTCGCCTATGGCCTCAGAGGCCATATTGAACAGCATCCCTTGCGTGCTGGTTGCAGTGTGTTCACTGCAGAGCGTATGGCCGTATCTCGCCATCCTTTGATGGCGAACATCCAGGAGTCCATCTCTGCCCTGGAACTGTTCTGTCGTTCATTGGTGTTTGTGTGGGCCCCAGGACACGTCAAAATTCCAGGCCACGAACTTGCTGACAGGCTGGCCAAACAGGCTACGCGGAAACCACTCCTGGCGATGGCATCCTTTAAACTGACCTGCTTTCTGTCTTACGCTGCAAGGTTTTTCGGCTTTGAGAGACAGAGAGTGGCATAACAGTATTCACTACAAACTACGTGTCATTCAGGAGACTACGAATGTGTGGAAGTCTCCATTGTGGGATTCTTGGAGGGAATCAGTTGTCCTTTGTAGGCTCCACATTGGTCATATGTGACTCACACATGGTTACCTCCTCCATCGCGAGGATCCACCTCAGTGTTGCTGTGGCTCCCAAATGCCAGTTGTCCACCTCTTTCTGGACTGCCCACTTTTAGCCACTCTGCTTCGGACTTTCAACTTTCCCAGCACCCTGCCTTCGGTGCTGGGTAATAGTGCCTCAACAGCAGCTTTAGTTTTATGTCTTATTCGTGAGGGTGGGTTTTATCATTTGATCTGAGTTTTAGCGCATGTCCTTTCTCCCTCTGTGTCCTCCATCCTAGGGCTTTTAGGGTGGAGGATTCAGTGTGTTGGAGACTGGCTGGCTTCTCCTTTTTTAACCTCTTGGTCAGCCACCCATGGTATTCTGCTTTCTTGTTTTTAATCTCCCCTCCTCTTCTCTCTGTTTCTTGCGTCCCTCTGTGGTTTTCTTGTTCTGTTTTGCCCATTGTAATGTTTGTCGTACTTTTGTCGTTCTTCCTTTCTCGTGTTATTGTGCCGTATGTCGTCTTTATTTACTTCTTTCCCTTGAGTAATTGTTCTAATGGGAACAAGGGACCGATGACCTCGAAGTTTGGTCCCCCCCCCCCCCCCCCCCCCACACACACACACTTTTAAACCAACCTACCAACCAAATCGACAGCCATGAATGTCTTTTTTCACGACTCCAAAAATATGTTAATGGCATGGGGAGAGATTGGAACAGTATGAAGGATGTGTAAGGGTTTCCCAGCGAAACTTCTCCAGTGTATTCGAAGTATAATAATCAGTGCCTCCTGTAGCCTTTCATCAGGGCGTCTATGGACACGTTGGCGTCTATCTGACCTCCAAAAATGTAAGCTGTATTCTTCACTGAACATCACAGTATGGCACTCAATGTTCCAGTTGACGCTGGCTCTACATCGTGCAAGTCTCTGGTGCGTGTGGTATGGTGTCAGCGGTAAACAACCTATGAAACGCAAGATTTCAGTTCTGCTTGCAGTAATCTGTTCCCGAATGTGACATCCTGCGTGTAATCTCTGCCTGTATTTCAGCTGAGAGCATCAGTCTATTCCTCAGAGCCAGTCGAACAATTCTTCTATCATCTCAAGGTATAGTTGTTCTCCAAGGATCTATTCTTACTGTTCTTGATGTAATGTTTCATCACCACTCACCCTGAAGGTATCGCACTACAGTCAACTGTCTGTGCTATCTGTGTACAGTATTTGTTAGTCCCATGCCCACCATGCCAATGATTCGAACTATCTGAAAGTCGAAACGATGGCGATGAGCTACACGTGCATGCTGTGTTGCGATCTTAACTGAAAGAATTACAATAATGTTATGGACGCACAATAGCCAGCATATACCTACACCATTTTTCATCTGTAGAAATGGCTTTCTTCTGCGCTGAGAGCGAGTTCGCATAAGGAGGAAGTTTTGATCATATACCCCACAGGCATGTAAACACCAAAGCATCAAACAAATGGCTCTAAGCACTATGGGACTTAACATCTGAGGTCATCAGTCCCCTCAACTTAGAACTACTTAAACCTAACCGACCTTCGGACATTACACACACCCATGCCCGAGGTAGGATTCGAACCTGCTACCGTGGCAGCCGCGCGGTTCCGGACTGAAGCGCCTAGAACCGCTCGGCAACAGCGTCCGGCACCAAAGAATCAGATTAGCAGGTTTTGCTCAAGGTACTCATCATGTAACGCTTTCCAATCACATCAGCGCATTTGTATAATTGTAAAGAAGGGTATCATTGGCGTTGGAGATCGCTGCCGCGATAGCAGTCAGTCCGCCGTTCTATAGCTACGTTGCTGGCTTACCGAGTGGGTCGGCTCTGCCCGTAGAAGCGGTGCTCCAGCTCGAGACAGAGGCCGCGCAGCCGGGCGCACAGCGACGCCATGAAGCCAGCCTCCACCCACGCCACGTTGGCCTCCGTTTCCGCCCCCACGTATAGCAGCACCGGGCCCCCCGCCTCGTGGTGTGCCGTGTTCCGGAAGAACCGCTGCAAGCAGATGCCTCGATTATTCCGCGATAGCAGTGCATTATACTCTCTGTACATCAAACCATCACGAAAATTTTTGGGAAAGCTACCCAAGCGTCAGGTAAGTCACTACTAGTAACCTGAACTGTATGGCGCTATGTACCTTGTAAAAGCGACCGTCGGGATTTACTACTTAAATACCCTTCCCAACCAGAAGCAATGACATTTAGCATGTCGGACTTCCACCGCCGTGTTACAAATAAGTTTCATAAATATACGTAACGGTGATGCAGGGTGTTAGAAAAAGGGCTCCCTAGTTTTAAGTATAGATTTAATGGAGAAATTAATGAAAAATTACATCAGTGAGTACATATAATGAAAGAGAATTCCTTCAAGTTTTGTTTTAATGTTAGTAGACTCAACGAGGAATCCATCTGTTGCCCTGCACACGTCGAGACGATATTCCATTTTTCGCCACGTATTCACCAACATTTCGGGTGTAACTGTACCAACCGCCGCCACGATCTTTTCCCGTAAATCATTGATTTCTCCGATCTTTCCGCTGTGCACAACATTTTTTATGTGGCCCCAAGAGGAAACGTCCAGTGGGTTTAAGTCTGGGCTTCGTGGTGGCCAAGGTATTGGGCCAGCCCTGCCTATCTACCTTCCTGGAAAGCGAGTGTCAAGAGCCGCATGCACATGGTTACTGTAATGAGGTGGGGCACTCCTAATTGTACACTACGTCTGGCCAATGACTTCTTCGGGCTACGAACACACGAAACACGGATCTCTTCAACATCATCTTCAGAAGTTCTCGGTCTACCTGGTTATTTTTCTTTTAAAACACTACCGGTTTCCTTGAAAGACGTTAGCCAATGGCGGATAATGTTTGCTGTAGGTTGTTCACCACCATATTGACGTCAAAAATTACGTTGCACTGTTATAACTGACTGAATTTTCAGAAGCCAAATAACACATTGCTCTTTCTGTTGCGTAGTAGACATTGTTGCTGAGTTGCTCTGCACTGCATTGCACTCATGCCTGGACTAAACTGAGGAAACAGAGGAAAAAAACAGCATTGGTGCCGTCTCAAGGTCAAGCAGTCCTGTCAACTGCGGGGGAGCCAAACTTGGAGAGTTGAATCAAAAACCACAAACAAGAATAGTATATGTCACCTTGTACATATTCTAGGACACATTAAAACTAGGGAGTTCTTTTTCAAACACCGTGTATTTTACTCCTATGTGCTCAACATTGAAACTGAAGTAAGAAAAGTAAGATTTTTGTTCATACAACGACTGGAGGATAGAAATAGGTATAGTCAATGATTTAGTACCGTGCAGCACTATGTTTACATGTTAATAGTATGTTATTGTAATTAGAAAACATTCGTGTTCCCATTCATACTAACAACGGTATTAATAATGCACCAAATAACATTATAATTAATGTCCAATGATGTTGTACAGGTAACAGTATTCTGTAATGATATCCTATTTGTGAAATGTTATCCGAAGAATTCGTGAAGGGAAATAAAATGAACGTTAGTGCAAAATAACGTTACTTATCCAAATTTGTCTTTCCATTTGCAACTAATCACTCACAGCGTGCTGTTAAAATAGGTTTAAAGTGATTTAAAAACGCAGCCTCGTCGAAATCATTTTTTAATTGCCTAAATATTGGTTTTCGTCGCATTTCTTTGTGTGTTTATTATACACTCCTGGAAATGGAAAAAAGAACACATTGATACCGTTGTGTCAGACCCACCATACTTGCTCCGGATACTGCGAGAGGGCTGTACAAGCAATGATCACACGCACGGCACAGCGGACACACCAGGAACCGCGGTGTTGGCCGTCGAATGGCGCTAGCTGCGCAGCATTTGTGCACCGCCGCCGTCAGTGTCAGCCAGTTTGCCGTGGCATACGGAGCTCCATCGCAGTCTTTAACACTGGTAGCATGCCGCGACAGCGTGGACGTGAACCGTATGTGCAGTTGACGGACTTTGAGCGAGGGCGTATAGTGGGAATGCGGGAGGCCGAGTGGACGTACCGCCGAATTGCTCAACACGTGGGGCGTGAGGTCTCCACAGTACATCGATGTTGTCGCCAGTGGTCGGCGGAAGGTGCACGTGCCCGTCGACCTGGGACCGGACCGCAGCGACACACGGATGCACGCCAAGACCGTAGGATCCTACGCAGTGCCGTAGGGGACCGCACCGCCACTTCCCAGCAAATTAGGGACACTGTTGCTCCTGGGGTATCGGCGAGGACCATTCGCAACCGTCTCCATGAAGCTGGGCTACGGTCCCGCACACCGTTAGGCCGTCTTCCGCTCACGCCCCAACATCGTGCAGCCCGCCTCCAGTGGTGTCGCGACAGGCGTGAGTGGAGGGACGAATGGAGACGTGTCGTCTTCAGCGATGAGAGTCGCTTCTGCCTTGGTGCCAATGATGGTCGTATGCGTGTTTGGCGCCGTGCAGGTGAGCGTCACAATCAGGACTGCATACGACCGAGGCACACAGGGCCAACACCCGGCATCATGGTGTGGGGAGCGATCTCCTACACTGGCCGTACACCACTGGTGATCGTCGAGGGGACACTGAATAGTGCACGGTACATCCAAACCGTCATCGAACCCATCGTTCTACCATTCCTAGACCGGCAAGGGAACGTGCTGTTCCAACAGGACAATGCACGTCCGCATGTATCCCGTGCCACCCAACGTGCTCTAGAAGGTGTAAGTCAACTACCCTGGCCAGCAAGATCTCCGGATCTGTCCCCCATTGAGCATGTTTGGGACTGGATGAAGCGTCGTCTCACGCGGTCTGCACGTCCAGCACGAACGCTGGTCCAACTGAGGCGCCAGGTGGAAATGGCATGGCAAGCCGTTCCACAGGACTACATCCAGCATCTCTACGATCGTCTCCATGGGAGAATAGCAGCCTGCATTGCTGCGAAAGGTGGATGTACACTGTACTAGTGCCGACATTGTGCATGCTCTGTTGCTTGTGTCTATGTGCCTCTGGTTCTGTCAGTGTGATCATGTGATGTATCTGACCCCAGGAATGTGTCAATAAAGTTTCCCCTTCCTGGGACAATGAATTCACGGTGTTCTTATTTCAATTTCCAGGAGTGTAAGTTGCTCGTTATGACGGTATGCCGCTTCAAGGCAACAGCGCATTGAAGATTCAGGAAGAAATCATCGAGAAACTGCACTTTACTAAGACTTTCTTGAGCAAACGCATTATTCAAATGAATGTCATAAATTTGCGGCAGGCTGGTATCGTTTCTGTCTCCCTTTGAGTCTCGGTAGTGATTTTACGTTTAGTAATCCATGGCGATAAACCTCTTCTTGCGACAGCTCAATACACGTGACATGTCAAGCCACACGTTTTCTACGAACATTGCAAGCATACATCGCTATATCCAAAGCACAGGCAGTCATTCACTGTCAGCAACAGACTGTTACTGCTTGACTTTTCTTAACAAGAAATAACGTCTTTGTCCTATTCGGTGCAGTTTCCTTTCAAACATTAGAAAAATGTTCACAGCAAGACTTTAAGAAATAACATCATAAACTTTATTCATACACCGATCAACTGAAGTATTCCTTCTGTTACCGATGGTTTCTTCACAGTTTCTTTCTTTGCACCTATGTTTTTCCTTCCAACTTCTGTGATTGCTCTTTTTAGAGATGTCCATTCCTCTTCAACTGTACTGCCTACTGAGCTATTCCTTATTGTTGTATCTCCTTATTCCTTACTACTTCCGTATCCCACTTCTTTGCGTATTTTTCTTCCTGATTAATGTCTTAAACCTCAGCCTACTCTCCATCACTACTGTATTGTGACCGGAGACTATATCTGATTCTGGGTACGCCTTACACTGCAGTATCTGATTTCGAAATCTCTGTCTGTTCATGATGCAATCTAACTAAAACCTTCCCGTGTCACCCGGCCTTTTCCTAGTGTACTTCGTCCTCTTGTGATTACTGAACAGAGTATTTGCTATTAGTAGCTGCAATTTATCAAAGAACTCAATTAATCTTGCTCCTCTCTCATTTCTTGTCGTAAGTCCATATTCTCCTGTAATCTTTTCTTCTACTGCTTCCCCTACAACTTCATTGTAGTCCCCCACGCCCATTAGATTTTCATCTTCTCTTACGTACTGTATTACCGTTTTAGTATCCTCATATACTTTCTCTGCTTCATGTTCAGCTTGCGACTTCGGCATGCATACTTGAACTATCTTTTTCGGTGTTGGTTTGCTGTCGATTCTGATGCGAACAACCTATCACTGAACTGTTCACAGTAACACACTCTCTGCCTGCCTTCTTATTCATAACGAATACTACCCGTTGTACCATTTTCTACTGCTGTTGATATTACCCTAAACGCATCTGACCAGAAATCCTTGTCTTCTTTCCATTTCACTTCACTGACACCTACCATATCTAGATCAAGACCTTGCATTTCCCTTTTCAGATGTTCAAGCTTGTGACATTCCACGCCCTGATTCGTATAACATTACCTTTTCGTTGATTATTCAATTTTTTTCTCATGGTCACATCCGCTTCGGCAGTCCCCTCCCAGAGATCCGAATGGGGGCTATTGCTGAATCTTTTGCCAATGGAGAGATCATCATGACACTTTTTCACTTATAGGCCATATGTCCTGTGGATACAGATTGCGTCTCTTTAATGCAGTGATTTCCATTGCCTTCTGCGTCCTCATGCCGTTGATCATAGCTGATTCTTCCAACGACAGCGGCAGTTTCCCATCCCAGGTATAAGAGAGTGCCCTGAACCTTGACCAATCCTCCCCCACCAATTCCGATTATTAATCAGAATTTAAGAAGTGGCGCGTTTCGAACCGGGACCGAGGTCGTTTCGGTCACTGATCAAAGACGCTACCCCTAGACCATGGGTGCCTTCGTTATATGAAGGAAGAATTTATTCTTGTAACAGGTGCGTGCTCTAAAGTGGTACTGTAGTCTTGTGCAGTCAGTTACTTGCGTTTGTGACCAGAACCAAGCAAACAATCGTTAATCAAGTAATGATGATTGAAACTATTTGCCCGACTACCACATGGTGCATGATGCAGACGACAGGAGCCTGCAACCATGCATAATTGAGGGCATTTGTGCAGTAACCCGATACATTCACGTTTCAGCGAAAAAAAGATTTTACTACCACTTCATAGTTTGGAGGCTGATCTATCGTACTGTACAAGAATGAGATCTGTGCATGGGACCGGTTCAGAATAGGAAATAGACTTGTGGACGTTAAGAGTTCAGGGCAACAACCGTACATTTCCAGAGCTTGCCTTGTCATTCCACTAAACAATACTCAGATTATGGTATGTTAAATACGTGCAAGAAGTTCACTGTGTTCGACGTTGCATGAGATCTATTTTTAAACATCTCATCCCGTCTAAAAAAGCTCTGTAGCTTCAACATTACGAGTGCTGATAATGAGAAGAAACTTCTTTGAGTACTCTACTGAATAGAATGCGTATAGTGACGGAAAAAAAACTCAGCTACAAGAAGACGTTGTGCGACATAAACGGAAGTTGACAGTCGTGTTTATACATCTGGAAGATGATGTTTATTCAGATTTCGCGCCCGTCGCATAAGATTGGCACAAGTAGCGCCACTATGAGGATGAAAGTCAGGTTTGCTTTAAATACACGCCGTAATGACAGTTAGCGTTAGTTATCTCTGAGATTCTAAGTGGTGAGTTGATGTTAATGAAGAATGCCTTTAAAGTGACAAAGACGCCGTTATAAAGAATTCACTGGTTTCGAGCAAGATAGACTGCCAAAACCCAAAGTGTGCAGCCAATTGATAAATGTGAAAAAATGTGATAATGTTGTCAAACATAGACTGCCATACCTCAATAAGAGGCAGTGTTTGAAACTGAAGAAACTGAAATCCTTTTGAGTGTTTAATGTGTTTAAATTTGTGTCGGAAATGAACTGCCGTAAAACTCAAAGTGGGCAGTCAAACGTCTGATGTATAGTGTATATACAGTGTTGAAATGTTTGTTAACACGGACTACCAGATGCTATTGAAAGCAGGAAAATTATTTGATTATTATATTGGTTAGTGTTGTATGCGTTTTGATGTGGTTATCAAAGAAGGACTGTCTGTTTCAAATAAGGGCAACGAGCAAAGAATGCTAGGTTCAATTTAAATATTTTTGTATGATTATGCAAATATCAAAGAATGGACTGCTATTATTAGGAGCAGCATTGAAAGTTTCTTGCTTACTAACTTTAAAATTATGCACGAACAGTGTTAAAAAGTCTTGTGATATTGTATATGTACTTACAGTTTTTGAATGCTTCGAACATGATACTCGATAGTCTTGGCAATACAGAAAAAGTTTTGATTGCTACTCAACTTATTGTTTCACAAAATAAGAGTCAATTATGATAGGTGTAAAGAAATGAATATTGAAACTTATGTCTTGTTTTGGTAATAATGTGTTTTTTAGTGTGTTTTGTGATGTGTTTTTTTTTCATGCCCAACTCTGGTTGGATTGATCATTTCTTTCATTGCTTGACACCATTTAGGTGCTATTGGTGTTTCATTGATGTATCCCTAACAGAAAACATCAATGAACCATGGGGCATATGTAATACCTATTTTCGACCTATTTTGTATCTGTATCGATATTTCTATGTCAATTTGTAGTGTTGCTTATGTAGAGTGTTGTTTCTGTCTTGGAAATTCTTGGAGTAAGTATACATATTTCAGTTATGTGAATTTTTGAACGATGTTGTCTAATCTGTGCTCGTGGATTTAACTAACTACTGGAATGATTGTTATATACTGTACTGTAAATGAATTGGTCCATAGTTAGGGAACGTAGTGTTGAATGTAAAAGATGAGGGGAAACCCCGCAGCTACGGAAGTAGCCTGGCGGAGTGGAAAAAGTGTTGTTGGTGAGAAAGTGGCTACTCGTCCATTGTGATGGGTAAGGAGTCCGAGCTGAGCAGTACCGCGGTTAACATCTTGCTAGCAGTAGCGGATCATTGTGGCTCATATTCTTAACGTTTGAGGTCAGAGAAGCTTAAGAGCAGTATTTATGGGATTTGGATGATGCATTTGGTGATACTATTATCATGGCATGGTTTTGGTCTTTTAAAAATATAATTCTGATGCCGAGAAGGTAGAGGCGCCTTGCCACGGTTCGCACGGCTCTTCCCGTCGGAGGTTCGAGTCCTCCCTCTGGCAGGGGTGTGTGTGTTGTCTTTAACGTAAGTTATTTAACTTAGATTAAGTAGTGTGTAAGCCTAGGGGCCCATGACTTCAGCAGTTTGGTCCAACCAATACGAGCTTACCACCAAGTAACCAAGTCATGACTGCATCGCCGCCACGTTAACAGCCACTGCAAATTACCGCCACCAGTACCACCAGCCTTCCACTAAATTGTTTTTATTTGGCACCCTGTAAATGGACCAGGTATATGTGAAATTTGGTTGATTTTAATAAAAATTGTGGTGTTGCTAAAAACTCTATCTTACCCGCGTGATTATCCCAAGTCACAAATATAGACAGGAATGCTATCCTAGTGAATTTAATTCCGAGTGTCCTAATTTTGTTATAGAAAGCCTTATTAGGCAACTATAAAAATAGTTGTGATTGCTTTCTAATGTGTAAAGTTATAGTGTTTAAAGTTCAGTTTTATAGTTTGAAAAGCACTCCATTCACAGTGCATTTTTAAATCAATCTGCGGTCATTTTCTTAAATAATTTGCCTTACTTGAAAAGCTGCCTGAAAATAGTAAAGTTGATCTGAAGTGAAAAAGATTATTAGTGGTTGCATTTATGCGTTTTGATCAGAACCGCAAAGTTTTATCGGTGTTCATTTGATGACAAAGTATTAGAACTTGAAGGTAATGTTGTGTTGACATTAGCAAAGCCAACTATATTTTGAGTAGGTTAAAAGACTGCTAATCAAAGCACATTTGTCATTTAAAAAGTTATAGTTTGTGGTGCTTTTCTTAATTAATAATTATTAATGAGAATACTTACCATTTATCATAAATGCTTGGGTAATTTTGTTAATGATCATGGTTCTTCAAGTTTAACACCCCTCGCGTACTAGGCTAGTTAGTTAATGAAACGCCAGCCTTGCGGTTCTAGGCGCTACAGTCTGGAACCGAGCGACCGCTACGGTCGCAGGTTCGAATCCTGCCTTGGGCATGGATGTGTGTGATGTCCTTAGGTTAGTTAGGTTTAATTAGTTCTAAGTTCTAGGCGACTGATGACCTCAGAAGTTAAGTCGCGTAGTGCTCAGAGCCATTTGAACCATTTTTAGTTAGTGAAACTAAACAAAGGCTCCTTCAGAGCCAATGTAGTTGGTTAGAATTCTGTTTAATTGCTTCAAAACGAGTTTAAGAAAGAAATATTTACTATATTAGCTATTCTAATGCAAGTTGGTTAATGCACAGACATAGAGACCCTATACTAATCAGTGATGTTAAAGGATATGATCATTAAAAGACCCTCGCTTTAAATCAGAATCATTGTATTCTCTTCCCTGTTTAATATTGCTACTAGTTTCAGATGTGTTGGTGATAGGTTCTATAAACTGTTACATCTAGTTCATTTAAGGTATGTGTTGTTGAGAGGCTTATGTTACTGTTTGCTATATCATTGGTTCAAATGGCTCTGAGAACTATGGGACTTAACATCTGAGGTTATTAGTCCCCTAGAACTTAGAACTAGTTAAACCTAACTAACCTAAGGACATCACACACAGACATGCCCGGGGCAGGATTCGAACCTGCGACCGTAGCGGTCGCGAGGTTCCAGACTGAAGCGCGCTATATCATTGGCCATTTATTTGTCTGGCCTTAAAGTTAGTAATACATTTATCTGCAAGGTTAGGTTACTGTGTTGTAGTGTGAACAGAGTTCAGTGTGTGTGTGTAAAGCAAGGTTAGGTTAACCTTAGTACTGCCTTCTGCTTTTTAGATTGCTTGACACAAGAAGGCCTCATTAGACTTGCGACGATATTAACACGTAATGTTACAAATTGCTTTTGTGCTTGGAGAACGTCTGCTCCTGACCCACCTGTTTACTGTTGGTTATACTCTGCTGGAGTTTTTCGGAATTCTGATTCGCTTTAGGCTGAGAAGTGGATGCGCTTGCAGATTGTGAGGTATGTTTACCCTGAATGAGAAATTAATTGATCTTTGTCATCAGTAGTGGCCTGTCTATCGGAGTTCATACTTCACAGTTATGTAGTGATAAGTTAGAAATGCAATGAGAGTTAAGTAATGTAATACCCGTTATACGATGAATATCTGCACTAAATTTGAAAAATATCGGAATGATGCTTCATGGTGTAACACTTTCAACGTCCATCAGTGTATATTTGATGTGTGTTTCACTTTCCTAGTGAATGCAGCTGCAAAGCTATCCATAGCATTTGAAAATGGTTACAATGTCCATAAATCGTCAGAAAAAAGGTTGAAGTTATTATTTCAGTTGAAATATGGGCAAAAATATAAGCCTAGTAATAGTATGGGCATTAAAACATGTAGCACAAATTATTATATCAAGGAATCGAATGAAAGATGTAGTCAGTGAAAGAGTTTCTTAGGTACCTTTCGACTGGACCGCTAGATTAGAGCTCATTGTTTGTTCCTATCGGCTTGTAAGGCAGGTTTCCACTAATAAGTGTACTGAATATATCCAAGAGATGAAATTCCTACTGAGCGGCACATAAAACGTATAATTCTTGGAGATTCTGGAAAATATATACTTAGGCACTGATACCTTACAGTACAGATGGACTAAGGACTCAGGGGTGAAAAAAATTCTGTCTCTACCGGGCATCTGATAAAGATATTAATTTTCAGCAGTGCATAGCAGGTGGAATCGTAGCGATACCCAATTAACTATTTAAGTTAAACAAAGAGATACTTCCAAGAAATCGTATTAATGATCTGTTGAATTATTGTCAAGCATTCTTTTAAACTGAGTAATAGCCTCATAAATCCAAACTGGTATGTATGTACACCAGAAAAAAAGACACCCTTGCAAACATCACTTAGATATGGTGTAACATCACCTGTAGTCTTCATAAAGGTCTCCGTTCGTCAAGGAAAAGACTGTAAAAGTTTATTCACGAATGCCACATCCAGTTGAAGCTACTTGCTGATTATTGGATCCCACAGACCTACCAAATCGCATGGATGTTGACTGTTTCAAACAGTACAAGACATTTTCTATGGGATTACCATAAAGCCAATCGTGATGCGACAGAATGCCTGAGCGTTCGCTAAACCATGAACATATGTGTGAAGTCATGTGAACACAGCTCTTGTCATCTTCCAAGATAGCGTCTTCATCATGAAGATGTGGAAGAAAGGGCCACATCTGGTCACCAAGAATGACGAAATAACACTCCTGGTTCATGTTCACGGTAACCTGAAAGAGTGGATTTCAAGTCATACGAAAAATACCGCCAAACCGTCAGAGATGTACCTCCAGCCCAAACTACACCCTCCACACACTCTGGGTTAAGCGCCCCATTGGCCAGCACAAAGTTGCTCCCTCCTCCTGCACGCCTTGCGATCACTGCCTCTCCTCCCCTCCTCATTCTCAACAGATTGTCACACACACATCGTCTCTGAAAGCCAGTCACGCCCTCCCTTCCCAGAAAAAGATATCTCGTACACACACTCACTACACTACACCATCCTCAGATTGGCGATTCCTCTCGATTCCCACTTCAGACAAAAAGCGAAATAAGTAACTAAAAAAGTAGTTTATTTTATTTTTACATTCATCGTTACATTATTGAACATAACTAATACC